>NC_080386.1:70304308-70904308 GCF_014773155.1 Arachis stenosperma
GCACACTCTTTTTGCCTTGGTTCACAACTTTATTTCTTTCTTTTTCTTTCTTTTTTTCTTTTTTTTTCGAAATTTTTTTTTTTTGCTCAAGAATCAATTGATGATTTTTCAGATCCTCAATAACAATTCTCTTTCTCCTCATTCTTCAAGAGCAACAATTTAACATTCTCAAAACAACAAATTCAAAGACATGCACTGTCAAGCATTCATTCAGAAAACAAAAAGTATTGTCTTCACATCAAACTAATTCAACTAGTTCAAGGATTAATTCGAAATCCTGTACTTCTTGTTCTTTGTGGTTAAAGCATTTTCATTTAAGAGAGGTGATGGATTCATAGGACATTCATAGCTTTAAGCATAAACTTCAAATTTTATTAATTATGAATTAAGAACAAGACTCAGAAAATAATATAAGATGAAACTAGAAATAGAAAACAAAACAAAACAAAAAAAAAACGCAAAACATAGGCTCCTAATGATAGAGGTTTTCACAGAGTAGGACTCAACAACCTGATTTTGAGAAGTGGATGCTCCCTCAGCTTGAGAGGAGAGCTTTGGCGTTTCATCTCTTGGAGTTCACGCCCCTGCTTCTCTTGTTCCTTCAGCAATTTGCAGAGCATGCAGTTCTGATTCTGCTGTTCTTCCTTAAGTTCTCCATAGTCTCTTGCAACTTGGTGATAGATGCTTCTAGGCTGGCCCAGTAGCCATTTCAGGAAATTCAGGGAGGAACTCCTGCGCCCTCCTTTTGATAGAGTTGTCTTGCACTTGTCCTTCCATTGACTTCTTGGTGATTGGGTGTTCAATGGGTATGAATTCATCTACTCCCATTTTTACCCCAGCCTCTTTACAGAGCAAGGAGATCAGGCTGGGTAAGCCAGTTTGGCTTTAGTGAATTTTATTTGCAATTGTGTAGATCTCACAAGCAATCATATGATGGACCTCCACTTCTTTTCCAAGAATAATGCAATGAATCATCACTGCTCTCTTGATAGTTACCTCAGAACGGTTGCTAGTGGGCAGTATGGAACGCCCAATAAAGTCTAGCCAACCTCTTGCAATTGGTTTGAGGTCTCCCCTCTTGAGTTGGTTTGGGACACCCTTAGAATTGGTTATCCACTTAGTTCCAGGGAGGCATATGTCCTCTAGAACTTGATCCAACCCGTTATCTGCTCTCACCATTCTCCTATTAAAGGAGTCAGGATCATCTTGCAGTTGAGGCAACTTGAAGATTTCTCTTATTTTGTCCAGATGGAAGTACATAACTTTCCCTCTGACCATGGTTCTGTAGGTATGGTAAGCGGTTCCAGTCATTCTCTGCTTATCTGCAGCCACAGATTGAGTAGAATTCCTGAACCATGTTCCTTCCAACCTTTGTCTCGGATTGGTTAGAACTTCCCCCTTCCATCTTTCGAATTTGCTCTTGGATCCCCAGATATTCATCTTCTTTCAGATCAAATTTTACTTCCGGGATCACTGACCTCAGACCCATTATTTTGTGATAATGGTCTTCATGTTCTTTGGTTAAGACTTCTCTTGATTCCAAAGATTCTTTAGATTATTCTCTTCTTGCCTCTTAATTGGTTTGTTTTCCCTTAGGAGCCATGATATTGATGAATCTTGGCTTAGTGATCACGGAAAAGCACACCAAACTTAGAGGTTTGCTTGTCCCCAAGCAAAAGAAAGGAAGAAGAGAGAGAGAGGAGCAAATTCGAATGGTGTGGGCAATGAGGGGCCGAGTGTTCATATAAGGGGGGGAGGAAGGAGATTTGAAAAAAATAAGAAGAGATTTGAGAATATGGAGAGAATTTGAAAAAGGGTGAGTTTTTGAAGAAGATTTGGGATTAATTTGAAATAGATTTGAAGATGATTTTGATTTGTGAAGATTTGAGAGTGAATGATGAAAGGTTGAAGTGCATTTATGTAGAAGAGTATGGGTAAAAAGGAAAGTTTGAAAAAAATTTGAGTTGAAACGAAATTGTGGTCCCCCCACCTTTCTGGCGTTAAACGCCCAGAATGGCACCCATTCTGGCGTTTAACGCCCATTTGATGCCCCTTTTGGGCGTTTAACGCCCAGCCAGGTGCCCTGGCTGGCGTTAAACGCCAGAAAGCCTTTATCACTGGGCGTTTTTCTAAACGCCCCAGGATTCTGCACACCTGGCGTTAAACGCCCAGAATGGTGCCCATTCTGGCGTTTAACGCCCAAAATGGCACCATTCCTGGCGTAAACGCCCAGAATGGTACCCATTATGGCGTTTAACGCCCAAATGCCCCTTACTGGCGTTTTTTTTGCCAGTAAGCTCTTTTCTCTGGTTTTGAGCTGAATCCTTCTGTAACTCTGTGAATTCCTTCATTTTTGATACTTGCCTTTGTAAAACAAATCATATAGCCTCCTAATGACTGGGTTGCCTCCCAGCAAGCGCTTCTTTACTGTCTTTAGCTGGACCTTTACTGAGACTCACTCAAGTCTCAGTTTTGAGCATTCCTGCTCAAATTGCTTTCAAGATAATGCTTGATTCTCTGTCCATTAACAATGAACTTTTTGTCAGAATCAATATCCTAAAGCTCAACATATCCATATGTGACACTCCTGTGATCACATACGGACCCCTCCATCGGGATTTGAGTTTTCCTGGAAACAATTTGAGCCTGGAGTTGAAGAGCAGAACTTTTTGTCCTGGCTCAAAGACTCTGGTTGACAACTTCTTGTCATGCCACTTCTTTGCCTTTTCCTTATAAATTTTTGCATTTTCAAAGGCATTGAGTCTGAACTCCTCTAGCTCATTTAACTGGAGCAATCTTTTTTCACCAGATAACTGAGCATCCATGTTTAGGAATCTGGTTGCCCAGTAGGCTTTATGTTCCAGTTCCACGGGCAGAGAACAGGCCTTCCCATACACCAGTTGGTATGGAGAGGTTCCTATAGGAGTCTTGAATGCTGTTCTGTATGCCCACAGAGCATCATCCAAGCTCTTTGCCCAATCCTTTCTTCGGGCTATCACAGTCGTTCTAGGATTCTTTTAGCTCTCTGTTAGAGACTTCAGCTTGCCCATTTGTTGTGGATGATACGGAGTTGCCACTTTATGGCTGATTCCATATCTAACCATAGCAGAGTATAGCTGTCTATTGCAGAAATGAGAGCCCCCATCACTGATTAGTACTCTGGGAACACCAAATCTGCTGAAGATGTGTTTCTGGAGGAATTTTAGCACAGTCTTGGTATCATTAGTGGGTGTAGCAATTGCTTCTACCCACTTAGTACATAGTCCACCGCCACCAGAATGTAAGTGTTGAGTATGATGGTGGGAATGGCCCCATGAAGTCAATTCCCCATACATCAAACAATTCTATCTCTAATATCCCTTGTTGAGGCATGGCATATCCGTGAGGCAGGTTACTAGCTCTTTGGCAACTGTCACAGTTACGCACAAACTCTCGGGAATATTTATAGAGAGTAGGCCAGTAGAAGCCACACTGGAGGACTTTAGTGGCTGTTCGCTCACTTCCAAAATGTCCTCCATACTGTGATCCATGGCAATGCCATAGGATCCTTTGTGCTTCTTCTCTGGGTACACATCTGCGGATCACTCCGTCAGCACATCTCTTAAAGAGATATGGTTCATCCCAGAGGTATACTTGGCATCTGAAATTAATTTCTTTCTTTGCACACTGCTGTACTCCTTGGGTATGAACTCACAGCTTTATAATTTGCAATATCTGCAAACCAGGAGCTTCCTGAATGGCAAAGAGTTGCTCATCTGGGAAAGTCTCGGAGATCTCAGTAGAAGGGAGGGACGCCCCAGCTACTGGTTCTATTCGGGACAGATGATCGGCTACTTGGTTCTCTGTCCCTTTTCTGTCTCTTATTTCTATATCAAACTCTTGCAGAAGCAACACCCATCTTATTAGCCTGGGTTTTGAATCCTGCTTTGTGAGTAAGTATTTAAGAGCAGCATGGTCAGTGTACACAATCACTTTGGATCCCACTAGATAAGATCTAAACTTGTCAATGGCATAACCACTGCAAGTAATTCTTTTTCTGTGGTTGTGTAATTCTTCTGTGCATCATTTAGAACACGGCTAGCATAATAAATGACGTGCAGAAGTTTGTTATGCCTCTGTCCCAACACTGCACCAATGGCATGATCACTGGCATCACACATTAACTCAAATGGCAATGTCCAATCTGGTGCAGAGATGACTGGTGCTGTGACCAGCTTAGCTTTCAGGGTCTCAAACGCCTGCTGACACTGTGTGTCAAACACAAATGGTGTGTAAGCAGCTAGCAGGTTACTCAGAGGTTTTGCAATTTTCGAAAAATCCTTTAAACCTTCTGTAAAATCCTGCATGCCCCATAAAGCTTCTGATTGCCTTAACATTGGCAGTGGTGGTAATTTTTCAATTACCTCTACCTTTGCCTATCCACCTCTATTCCCTTGTTTGAAATTTTGTGCCCAAGGACAATTCCTTCAGTCACCATAAAGTGACATTTCTCCCAGTTTAAAACCAGGTTAGTCTCTTGGCATCTTTTCAGGACAAGTGATAGGTGGTTAAGACAGGAGCTGAATGAGTCTCCATATACTGAGAAGTCATCCATGAAGACTTCCAGAAATTTCTCTACCATATCTGAGAAGATAGAGAGCATGCACCTTTGAAAGGTTGCAGGTGCATTGCACAGACCAAAAGGCATCCTTCTGTAGGCAAACACGCCAGAAGGGCAGGTAAATGCCGTTTTCTCTTGGTCCTGAGGATCTACTGCAATTTGGTTGTAGCCTGAATAGCCATCCAAAAGCAGTAATAATCATGACCAGCTAGTCTTTCTAGCATTTGGTCTATGAATGGTAAAGGGAAATGATCCTTTCTGGTGGCTGTATTGAGCCTTCTGTAGTCAATACACATACGCCACCCTGTAACTGTTCTTGTAGGAACCAGTTCATTTTTTTCATTATGAACCACTGTCATGCCTCCCTTTTTGGGGACAACTTGGACAGGGCTCACCCAGGGGCTATCAGAAATAGGATAAATAATCCCAGCCTCTAGTAATTTAGTGACCTCTTTCTGCACTACCTCCTTCATGGCTGGATTTAGCCTCCTTTGTGGTTGGACCACTGGTTTGGCATTATCCTCCAACAGGATCTTGTGCATGCATCTAGCTGGGCTAATACCCTTGAGATCACTTATGGACCACCCAAGAGCTGTCTTGTGTGTCCCTAGCACATGAATCAGTGCTTCCTCTTCCTGTGGATTTAAAGCAGAGCTTATAATCACTGGAAAAGTTTCACCCCCTCCCAGAAATGCATATTTTAGGGATGGTGGTAGTGGTTTGAGTTCAGGTTTGGGAGGCTTATCCTCCTCCTGAGGAATTTTCGAAAATTCCTTTGTTTCCTGTGGTTCTTCTTGATCAGGTTGAACATCCTTGAAGATGTCTTCAAGCTCTGATTCTAGGCTTTCAGCCATATTGATCTCTTCTACCAGAGAGTCAATAATGTCAGCGCCCATGCAGTCATTTGGTGTGTCTGGATGCTGCATAGCTTTTACAGCATTCAACTTGAACTCATCCTCATTGACTCTCAGGGTTACTTCCCCTCTTTGTACATCAATGAGAGTTCGTCCAGTTGCTAGGAAAGGTCTTCCTAGAATGAGAGTTGCACTCTTGTGCTCCTCCATTTCCAGCACCACAAAGTCAGTTGGAAAGGCAAAGGGCCCAACCTTGACAATCATGTCCTCTATTATGCCTGATGGGTGTTTAATGGAGCCATCAGCAAGTTAGAGGCATATCCTGGTTGGTTTGACTTCTCCAGTCAACCCAAGCTTTCTGATAGTGGATGCAGGTATTAGATTGATGCTTGCTCCAAGATCACATAGGGCTGTCTTGGTGCAAGCGCCCTCTAATGTGCATGGTATCATAAAGCTTCCAGGATCTTGAAGCTTTTCTGGTAAGCTTTTCAGAATGACTGCACTGCATTCTTCAGTGAGAAACACTTTTTCAGTTTCTCTCCAATCCTTCTTATGACTTAAGATCTCTTTCATGAACTTAGCATAGGAAGGTATTTGCTCAAGTACCTCTGCAAACGGAATCTTTATTTCAAGAGTCCTTAGATAGTTTGCAAAGCGGGCAAATTGCTTATCCTGTTCCGCTTTGCGGAGTTTCTGAGGATAAGGCATCTTGGCTTGATATTCTTCAACCTTAGATGCTGCAGGTTTATTTCTTACAGAAGTGGTTGAAGAAGCCTTGTTAGAGGGATTACTGTCAGCACTCTCAGGTGTCTGATCTCCCCTTGGCGTCTGAACGCCAGGATTGGGTGGAAAATGGGCGTTTAACGCCAACTTTTCCCCCTTTTCTGGCGTTTGAACGCCAGAACTGGGCAAGGAATGGGCGTTTAACGCCAGCTTTCCTTCCCTTTCTGGCGTTTGAACGCCAATAACATTCCTCTCTGGGCTCTTATTGTCCTCAGAGGGATTTTGAACATTGGTTTGGTTATCCTCTGTCAATTGTTCCTTGTTTGGCTTTTTGCTCTTTTGAGCAGTGGTATTCAGTGTTCTCCCACTCCTCAGTTGAACTGCTTGACATTCTTCTGTTATCTGTTTAGATATTTGCTGTTTTGCTTGATTCAACTGCAGTTCTATGTTCTTGTTAGCAACCTTAGTATCATGGAGCATTTCTTTAAATTCTGCTAACTGTTCTGTCATCAGGAGCAATTGTTGATTAAGCTCATTCATCTGTTCTTGAGGATTAGGATCAGTGACTAATGCCATGACTTCCTCTTTTGGAACGAACTCATTGCTAGAATATAAGTATTGGTTTCTAGCAACAGTGTCTATAAGCTCTTGAGCTTCTTCAATTGTCTTCCTCATGTGTATAGATCCACCAGCTGAGTGGTCTAAAGACATCTGAGCTTTTTCTGTGAGCCCATAGTAGAAGATGTCTAACTGTACCCACTTTGAAAACATTTCAGAGGGGCATTTTCTAAGCATACCTCTATACCTCTCCCAGGCATTATAAAGGGATTCATTATCCTCTTGTTTAAAGCCTTGGATGTCCAGCCTTAGCTGTGTCATCCTCCTTGGAGGGTAAAAATGATTCAGGAATTTGTTTGACAACTGTTTCCATGTCTTTATGCTTGCTGTAGGTTGGTTATTCAACCACCTTTTAGCTTGATCTTTTACAGCAAATGGAAACAGTAATAGTCTGTAGACATCCTGATCTACCTCTTTATCATGTACTGTGTCAGCAATTTGTAAGAACTGTGCCAGAAACTCAGTAGGTTCTTCCTGTGGAAGACCGGAATACTGGCAGTTTTGCTGCACTATGATAATGAGTTGAGGATTTAGCTCGAAGCTGCTTGCTTTGATGGGAGGTGTACAGATGCTACTCCTATATGCAGCTGTAATGGGGTTAGCATATGACCCCAGAGTCCTTTTGGACTGATCAATCCCTCTTAGGTCCATAATGGACAAAAGGGAAATGATAATGATTGCAAATAGATAAATTTTGTTTTTTTTTTTTGAATTAAACGAAAAAAATTAAAATAAAATAAAAGGAAATTAAAAAAATTCGAAAATCAAAAAGAAAACAAAATCAAAGCAAATTGAGAACTGAATCAATTAGTTAATTAAAAAGATTTTGAAAAAAAACAATTAGAAAGATATGATTGAAAAGTTTTATGAAAAAGATTTGATTTTTGAACAGAGGAAAGAGAAAAACCACAAAAAGACACCAAACTTAAAATTTTTAGAAAATCAAACACTAATTTTCGAAAATTTTAAAGGAAAAACACAAAGAGGACACCAAACTTAGAATTTTTATGAATAAAAAAGGGACTAAGAACATGCAAAATCGAAAATTTTAAAAGAAAAACAAAAGCATGCAATTGACTCCAAACTTAGAATATGAAACTAGACTCAACTAAAAGACTCTAAACCAACAAAAATAAAACAGTCCTAATATAAGCAACAAGATAAGCCGTCAGTTGTCCAAACTCGAACAATCCCCGGCAACGGCGCCAAAAACTTGGTGCACGAAATTGCAATCACACTTTTGCAATCCCGCACAACTAACCAGCAAGTGCACTGGGTCGTCCAAGTAATACCTTGCGTGAGCAAGGGTCGATCCCACGGAGATTGTCGGCTTGAAGCAAGCTATGGTTATCTTGTAAATCTTAGTCAGGATATCAGAAATTATCAGGATTGATTGTGAAAAGCAAAAGAACATGAAATAGGTACTTGTTTTGCAGTAATGGAGAATAGGTTGAGGCTTTGGAGATGCTCCATCTTCTGAATCTCTGCTTTCCTACTGTCTTCTTCATTAAACACGCAAGGCTCCTTCCATGGCAAGCTGTATGTAGGGTTTCACCGTTGTCAGTGGCTACCTCCCATCTCAGTGAAAACGTTCCTATGCTCTGTCACAGCATGGCTAATCATCTGTCGGTTCTCGGTCAGGCCGGAATAGAATCCATTGATTCTTTTGCGTCTGTCACTAACGCCCCGCCTGCTAGGAGTTTGAAGCACGTCACAGTCATTCAGTCATTGAATCCTACTCAGAATACCACAGACAAGGTTTAGACCTTCCGGATTCTCTTGAATGCCGCCATCAGTTCTAGCTTATACCACGAAGATTCTGGTTAAGGAATCCAAGAGATATCTACTCAATCTAAAGTAGAACAGGGGTGGTTGTCAGGCACATGTTCATAGTTGAGAATGATGATGAGTGTCACGGATCATCACATTCATCCGGGTTAAGAGCAAGTGATATCTTAGAATGGAAGCAAGCATGATTGAATAAGAAACAGTAGTAATTGCATTAATCCATCAAGACACAGCAGAGCTCCTCACCCCCAACCATGGGGTTTAGAGACTTATGCCGTGGAAGGTATACAATGAAATGTGTAAAAATGTCATGAGGTCCAGATACAATGTTAAAAGATCCTATTAATAGTAAACTAGTAACCTAGGGTGTACAGAAATGAGTAAATGACGTAAAAATCCACTTCTGGGTCCACCTAGTGTGTGCTTGGGCTGAGCAATGAAGCATTTTCGTGTAGAGACCTTTGCTGGAGTTAAACGCCAGCTTTTATGCCAGTTTGGGCGTTTAACTCCAAGTTTTATGCCAGTTCCAGCGTTAAACGCTGGAATTTCTGAGGCTGATTTGCCACGCCGGTTTGGGCCATCAAATCTTGGGCAAAGTATGGACTATCATATATTGCTGGAAAGCCCAGGATGTCTACTTTCCAACGCCGTTGAGAGAGCACCAATTGGGTATCTGTAGCTCTAGAAAATCCACTTCGAGTGCAGGGAGGTCAGAATCAAACAGCATCTGCAGTCCTTTTCAGTCTCTGAATCAGATTTTTGCTCATAATCTTCAATTTCAGTCAGAAAATACCTGAAATCACAGAAAAACACAAACTCATAGTAAAGTCCAGAAAAGTGAATTTTAACTAAAAACTACTAAAAATATACTAAAAACTAACTAAAAGATACTAAAAACATACTAAAAACAATGCCAGAAAAGGGTACAAATTATCCGCTCATCACTCCTCCTCATATAGGGAAGAAGAGAACAAGAAAAGAAAGAGGAATCCTCTATGTCACAGTAAAGAGGTTCCTTATTGTTAATAGAAGAAGAAAGGAATAAAAGTGGAGAATCCAATCACAATGGTGAGGATAGAGGCAGTGATTGGAGATGAAGAAGAGAGGTGAAGAGAAGTGTTAGTAAATAAATAAAATAAATAGAAAGAGATGAGGGGGAGAGAAATTCGAAAATAAATTTGAAAAATGTGTTAGTAATTTTTGAAAATTAAAACTAAAATTTGAAACAATTAATTAATTAAAAAGAATTTTTGAAAAAAAGGGAGGTATTTTCGAAAATTAGAGAGGGAAAAGTAGTTAGGTGGTTTTGAAAAAGATAAGAAACAAACAAAAAGTTAATTAGTTAGTTGAAAAAAGATATTAAAATCAATTTTGAAAAGATAAGAAGATAAGAAGTTAGAAAAGATATTTTAAAATTTTTTTGAAAAAGATAAAATTTTGAAAAAAATATGATATAAAAGATATGATTTAAAAAGATATGGTTTTGAAAAGATAAGATTGAAATTAGTTTTGAAAAAGATTTGAATTTTAAAATCACAATTAATGACTTGACTCACAAGAAATCACAAGATATGATTCTAGAACTTAAAATTTGAATCTTTCTTAACAAGAAAGTAACAAACTTGAAATTTTTGAATCAAAACATTAATTTTTGATGCAATTTTCGAAAATATGATGTAAAGATAAGAAAAGATTTTGAAAATATTTTGAAAAAGATTTTTGAAATTTTCGAAAATGATGAAAAAATGGAAAAGATATGATTTTTGAAAAAGATTTTAAAAAGATAAGATTTAAAAAGATAAGATATTTTTTTTTATTTTTGAATTTTTTTTGATGAGAGAGAAAAACACTAAAAATACTCAATGCATGAAAGTTTTGGATCAAAACACATGATGCATGCAAGAACACTATGAATGTCAAGATGAACACCAAGAACACTTTGAAGATCATGATGAACATCAAGAACATATTTTTGAAAAATTTTCAAGAAAAGAAAACATGCAAGACACCAAACTTAGAAATTTTTCATGTTTAGACTCTTTGAATGCAAGAATGCATATGAAAAACACCATACAACACAAAACAAGAAAATATGAAGATCAAACAAGAAAGTTCATCAAGAACAACTTGAAGATCATGATGAACACTATGAATGCATGAATTTTTCGAAAATTTTATGCAAGAAAAAGATGAACATGCAATTGACACCAAACTTATGACTTGACACAAGACTCAAACAAGAAACACAAAATATTTTTGATTTTTATGATTTTCTAATTTTTTTTTGTATTTTATTTGATTTTTTTCATAAAATATATAGGAAAAATAAAATAAGAAATTCAAAATTTTTAATATGAATTCCAGGAATCTTCGCAATGTTAGTTTAAAGCTCCAGTCCAGGAATTAGACATGGCTTAATAGCCAGCCAAGCTTTTGTGAAAGCCCCGGTCCAAAACACTAGACATGGCCAATGGCCAGCCAAGCTTTAGCATACAGCTAATAATCAAATTAGCTTGCCTCTATGAAGATGGTTTTGAAGCCTCAGTCCAAAAGAATTTAGACATGGCTTTACAGCCAGCCAGGCTTCAACATGCTTCATGAAACTCTAGAATACATATTAAAAATTTTTTTGAATAATTTTCGAAAATAGGGAGAAGATTTTGAAAAGATTTTCGAAATTTTTTTTTTAATAAAATAAAAATTACCTAATCTGAGCAACAAGATGAACCGTCAGTTGTCCATACTCGAACAATCCCCGGCAACGGCGCCAAAAACTTGGTGCACGAAATTGTGATTCATTCTTTTCACTTCAACAATCCCAGGTAATGGCTCCAAAAACTTGGTGTCAATGCCATGGTTCACAACTTCACAGTCTCGCTCAACTAACCAGCAAGTGCACTGGGTCGTCCAAGTAATACCTTACGTGAGTAAGGGTCGATCCCACGGAGATTGTTGGTATGAAGCAAGCTATGGTCATCTTGTAGATCTCAGTTAAGTGGAATCATAGGGTCAAATGTAATAAAATTGGATAAATAAGAAAATAAAGTAGGATAGAAATACTTATGTAATTCAATGGTGGGAATTTCAGATAGGCGTATGAAGATGCTGTGCTCCTCTTGAATCTCTGTTTTCCTGCTGCTTTCATCCAATTCTTCTTACTCCTTTCCATGGCAAGCTGTTTGTAGGGTATCACCGTTGTCAATGGCTACATCCCATCCTCTCAGTGAAAAAGGTCCAAATGCTCTGTCACGGCACGGCTAATCATCTGTCGGTTCTCAATCAGGTTGGAATAGAATCCCTTGATTCTTTTGCGTTTGTCATCACGCCCAGCCTTCAGGAGTTTGAAGCTCGTCACAGTCATTCAATCCCAGAATCCTACTCGGAATACCATAGACAAGGTTTAGACTTTCTGGATTTTCAAGAATGTTGCCATCAATTCTAGCTTATACCACGAAGATTCTGTTGGGGAATCTAAGAGATATGCGCCCGGCCTAAAGTAGAACGGAAGTGGTTGTCAGTCACGCGCGTTCATAGGTGAGAATGATGATGAGTGTCACGGATCATCACATTCATCAAGTTGAAGTGCAACGTATATCTTGGATTAAGAATAAAATTGATTTGGATAGAAAATAATAGTAATTACATTGAAACTTGAGGTACAGCAGAGCTCCACACCCTTAATCTATGGTGTGTAGAAACTCCACCGTTGAAAATACATAAGTGAGAGAGGTTCAGGCATGGCCGAATGGCCAGCCCCCAAAACGTGGTCACTGGATCAAAATACAATCCAGGGATCAAAACCAAGATGATAATATGATAGTAAAGAGTTCTATTTATAATAAACTAGCTACTAGGGTTTACAGAAGTAAGTAATTGATGCATAAATCCACTTCCGGGGCCCACTTGGTGTATGTTTGGGCTGAGCTTGGTCTATCCACGAGCTGAGGGTTTTCTTGGAGTTGAACTCCAAGTTATAACGTGTTTTGGGTGTTCAACTCCGGATCATGACGTGTTTCTGGCGTTTAACTCCAGAGAGCAGCATGTACTTGGCGTTCAACGCCAAGTTACGTCGTCAATTTCCAAATAAAGTATAGACTAATATATATTGCTGGAAAGCTCTGGATGTCTACTTTCCAACGCCGTCGAGAGCGCGCCATTTGGAGTTGTGTAGCTCTAGAAAATCTATTTTGAGTGCAGGGAGGTCAGATTCCAACAGCATCAGCAGTCCTTTTGTCAGCCCTTTTCAGAGTTTTGCTCAAGTCCCTCAATTTCAGCCAAAAATTACCTGAAATCACAGAAAAACACACAAACTCCTAGTAAAGTCCAGAAATGTGAATTTAACATAAAAACTAATGAAAATATTCCTAAAAGTAACTAGATCATACTAAAAACTACCTAAAAACAATGCCAAAAAGCGTATAAATTATCCGCTCATCAATTATATCAATGGCCTTGCACTCTCCTTTTGGATTCTCTTCTGTATTGCTTGGGAGAATACTAGGAGGAGTTTCAATGACTTTCTTACTCAGCTGGCCCACTTGTGCCTCCAGATTTCTAATGGAGGATCTTGTTTCACTCATGAAACTGAAAAGTGGCCTTTGACAGATCAGAGACTAGATTGGCTAAATTAGAGGTGTTTTGTTCAGATTTCTCTGTCTGTTGCTGAGAAGATGATGGATATGGCTTGCTATTGCTTAGCCTATTGCGTCCACCATTGTTAAAGCCTTGTTGAGGCTTTTGTTGATCCTTCCATGAGAAATTTGGATGATTTCTCCATGATGAGTTATAGGTGTTTCCATAAGGTTCACCCATGTAATTAACCTCTGCCATGGCAGGGTTCTCAGGATCATAAGCTTCTTCAGAAGCTGCCTCTTTTGTACTGTTGGATATATGTTGCCATCCATTCAGATTTTGAGAGATCATGTTGACCTGTTGAGTCAACACTTTGTTCTGAGCCAATATGGCATTCAGAGTATCAATTTCAAGAACTCCTTTCTTCTGAGGTATCCCATTATTCACGGAATTCCTCTCAGAAGTGTACATGAATTGGTTGTTTGCAACCATATCAACGAGTTCTTGAGCCTCTTCAGGCGTTTTCTTTAGGTGAATGGATCCACCTGCAGAATGGTCCAATGACATTTTCGAAAATTCAGATAGACTATAATAGAATATATCTAATATGGTCCATTCTGAAAACATGTCAGATGGACATCTTTTGGTCAGCTGCTTGTATCTTTCCCAAGCTTCATAGAGGGATTCACCATCTTTTTGTTTGAAGGTTTGAACATCCACTCTCAGCTTGCTCAGCTTTTGAGGAGGAAAGAATTTATCCAAGAAGGCAGTGACCAGCTTATCCCAAGAGTCCAGGCTATCCTTGGGTTGTGAATCCAACCATATTCTAGCTCTGTCTCTTACAGCAAAAGGGAAAAGCATGAGTCTATAGACTTCAGGATCAACTCCATTTGTCTTTACAGTCTCACAGATCTGCAAGAACTCAGTTAAAAACTAATAAGGATCTTCAGATGGAAGTCCATAAAACTTGCAGTTTTGTTGCATTAAAGCAACTAGCTGAGGCTTAAGCTCAAAATTATTGGCTCCAATGGCAGGAATGGAGATGCTTCTTCCATCAAACTTGGACGTTGGCTTTGTGAAGTCACCAAGCATTCTCCTTGCATTATTATTATTTTCGGCTGCCATCTCCTTCTCTTGTTCCAATATTTCTGAAAGGTTACCTTTAGAATAATGTAATTTAGCTTCTCTTAACTTCCTTTTCAGAGTCCTTTCAGGTTCTGGATCAATTTCAACAAGAGTGCCTTTTTCCCTGTTCCTGCTCATATGAAAGAGAAGAAAACAGGAAAAGAAGAGGAATCCTCTATGTCACAGTATAGAGATTCCTTTATGTTAGTAGAAAAAGAAAGGGAAGAAGAATGTAGAAGAGTGGGTGAAGAGAAGTGTTAGTAAATAAATAAGTAAATAGAATAAGAAAAGAGAGGGAGGATTTCGAAAATAATTTTAAAAAAAAGGTTAGTAATTTTCGAAAATTAGAGTAAGATGTAATTAAAATCAAAACATGAAACAATTAGTTAATTAAAAAGAATTTTTGAAAAAGGGGTGAGATATTTTCGAAAATTAGAGAGGGAAAAGTAGTTAGGTGGTTTTGAAAAAGATAAGAAACAAACAAAAAGTTAATTAATTAGTTGAAAAAGATTTTAAAATTAAATTTTAAAAAGATAAGAAGATAAGAAGTTAGATAAGATATTTTGAAATCAAATTTTGAAAAAGATAAAATTTTGAGAAGGATAAGATAAAAAGATAAGATAAAAATTTTAAGAAAAAGATATTTTGAAAAAGATTTAATTTTTAAAATGACTTAACTAACAAGAAACTACAAGATAAGATTCTAGAATTTAAAGATTGAACCTTTCTTAACAAGAAAGTAATAAACTTCAAATTTTTGAATCAATCACATTAATTGTTAGCATATTTTCGAAAATATGTTATAAAAGATAAGAAAAAGATTTTGAAAAAGATTTTTGAAATTTTCGAAAAAGAGGAAAAATTGGAAAAGATATGATTTTTGAAAAAGATTTTGAAAATATAAGATTTTTAAATTTTTGAAAATTTGATTTGACTTGTAAGAAACAACTAATTTTAAAAATTTTTGACCAAGTCAACCCAAAATTTCGAAAATTTGGAGGGAAATAAGGAAAATATATTTTTTTGATTTTTGAATTTTTAATTATGAGAGAGAAAAACAACAAAAATACTCAATGCATGAAATTTTTAGATCAAAACAATGAATGCATGCAAGAATGCTATGAAAGTCAAGATGAACACCAAGAACACTTTGAAGATCATGATGAACATCAAGAACATAATTTTGAAAAATTTTTGATGCAAAGAAAACATGCAAGACACCAAACTTAGAAATCTCTAATGCATGGACTCTAACAAACAAAAAATACATATGAAAAACAACAAACAACACAAAACAAGAAAACATCAAGATTAAACAAGGAGACTTGTCAAGAACAACTTGAAGATCATGAAGAACACTATGAATGCATGGATTTTTCGAAAAATGCAAGAAATTTTTTTTTTAAAACATGCAATTGACACCAAACTAAAAAATTGACTCAATACTCAACAAGAAACACAAAATATTTTTGGTTTTTATGATTTTCTAATTTTTTTGTATTTTTATTAATTTTTTTCGAAAATAAAGCTTGGAAAGACGAAAAAGAAAAGAAAAATTTTGAAAAAAATTTTTGAAAAGAAAATTACCTAATCTGAGCTACAAGATGAACCGTCAGTTGTCCATACTCGAACAATCCCCGGCAACGGCGCCAAAAACTTGGTGTTGTTGCTGGATTAAAAACTTGGCACCATTGTGGGTTGGAAACAATTGTTTGAATTGTTGTTCGAAATTGATTGTTCCCCGGCAACGGCGCCAAAAACTTGGTGGACGAAATTGTGATCCTTAAAGTTGTACTCTTTGTACTTATATGGAATTTAAAATTGGCACGTGTGATCATAACTCCGTTCAACTTAACCAGCAAGTGTACTGGGTCATCCAAGTAATACCTTACGTGAGTAAGGGTCGATCCCACAGAGATTGTTGGTATGAAGCAAGCTATGGTCACCTTGTAAATCTCAGTTAGGCAGATTAAATTGGTTTATGGATTTTCGAATATTAATAATAAAAAGAAAATAAAAGGGATAGAAATACTTATGTAAATTAATAGTGGGAATTTTAGATAAGTGTATGGAGATGCTGTGCTCCTCTTGAATCTCTACTTTCCTATTACATTCGTCCAATCCTTCTTACTCCTTTCCATGGCAAGCTGTATGTAGGGCATCACCGTTGTCAATGGCTACATCCCATCCTCTCAGTGAAAATGGTCCTATGCTCTGTCACGGCACGGCTAATCATCTGTCGGTTCTCAATCAGGTTGGAATAGAATCCCTTGATTCTTTTGCGTTTGTCATCACGCCCAGCCTTCAGGAGTTTGAAGCTCGTCACAGTCATTCAATCCCAGAATCCTACTCGGAATACCATAGACAAGGTTTAGACTTTTCGGATCCTCATGAATGCCGCCATCTATCTAACTTATACCACGAAGATTCTGTTGGGGAATCTAAGAGATATGCGCCTGGCCTAAGGTAGAACGGAAGTGGTTGTCAATCACGTGCGTTCATAGGTGAGAATGATGATGAGTGTCACGGATCATCACATTCATCAAGTTGAAGTGCAACTTATATCTTGGAATAAGAATAAAAGAGAATTGAATAGAAAGTAATAATAATTGTATTGAAACTTGAGGTACAGCAGAGCTCCACACCCTTAATCTTGAGAACTAATCGTCCCAAGATGTTCCTTAGATCTAAAGTGATCAAAAGATGTCTAATACAATAGTTAAATGTCCTATATATACTAGACTAGCTACTAGGGTTTACATGAGTAAGTAATTGATGCATAAATCCACTTCCGGGGCCCACTTGGTGTGTGCTTGGACTGAGCTTGATCTATCCACGAGCTGAGGCTTTTCTTGGAGTTGAACTCCAAGTTATGACGTGTTTTGGGCGTTCAACTCCGGATCATGACGTGTTTCTGGCGTTTAACTCCAGACAGCAGCATGTACTTGGCGTTCAACGCCAAGTTACGTCGTCAATTTCGGAATAAAGTATGGACTATTATATATTGCTGGAAAGATCTAGATGTCTACTTTCCAACGCCGTTGAGAGCGCGCCATTTGGAGTTCTGTAGCTCCAGAAAATCCATTTTGAGTGCAGGGAGGTCAGATTCCAACAGCATCAGCAGTCCTTTTGTCAGCCTTTTTCAGAGTTTTGCTCAAATCCCTCAATTTCAGCCAGAAATTACCTGAAATCACAGAAAAACACACAAACTCATAGTAAAGTCCAGAAATGTGAATTTAACATAAGAACTAATGAAAACATCCCTAAAAGTAGCTTGAACTTACTAAAAACTACCTAAAAACAATGCCAAAAAGCGTATAAATTATCCGCTCATCACCCACGTTAACTCCAACGTTAGTGGCACCAACGTGACCACTAACGTAGCCTTGTAAACCTTCGCAAGCGTTATTGGGACTCACCTTTCCCAATAACGTTGCTGAAGAGATGACTTTTGCGTGGTCTAGAATTAGAATAAATTTCTGTTGCAAGTATAGCTTCTAAACCAACAAAAATCCTTTCTTACAAAAGTTTTGTTTGTCACTTAAGCAAACCCAATAAAATTGATAACCGAGTATTTAAACCTCGCGTCGTCTTCTCAAGGAATTGCAGGGAGGTATGACTTATTATGGCTATGAAAAAGGTAAAATTTTGGGTTTTTAATGTATAAGATAAAAAGCAAGAATAGTAAATGGTAAGAAAGTAAATTAAAAGGAATTAATTCAAATAAATAATAAAACTCTTGGCAAGGTATAAGAAATTAGAAGTCCTATCCTAGTTATCCTTATCAATTGTGATGAGAATTGGATTTTTCTCCCACTAAGTCAACTTCTAATTATGAAGGTAAGTCAAGTGGATGAATTAATTTTTAATTCCTCAGGTCCTAGTCTTTCCTTGGGAAAGGCTAGAGTTATTGGAACTTGAATTAATTCTTGAAGAGTTTCAATTTTCAGTCAACAATGAGTTTGACAACTCAAGAGTTACCAATTAATCAACCAAAGCCAAGGATGTAGAAAGCTAAATTAAAATCATATATCTGAAAACATCTCAATAATGTATATTAAATAAGAGAATCAATCCTAACATGAAAAGTTCATAAGCCAATTGGGCAACACAAATCAGATACAAATGAAAGCATCAGAGTAAATGAAAGTAGAAGAGAAACATAAATTATTGAACCTGGTATGAAGAAATAATCCTAATCCTAATAGAAATCCTAATCTTAAATCCTAAGAGAGAGGAGAGAACCTCTCTCTCTAAAAACTACATCTAAAACTATGAAAAGTGAATTATGATAGCCTCCCTATTAATGGATGCATTCCCCCACTTTATAGCCTCTAATCTGTGTTCTCTAGGCCGAAAACTGGGTCAGAAACAGCCCAGAAATCGCTGATTATGAAATCAGGTCCATACAGGTCGCGGCACAGTGACGCGGAAGCGTCATCCACGCGTTTGCGTGGAATGAGATTCGTAGATGCGACGCATCCGCGTAGAGCGCGTGTTCGCGTCGCCTATCTGCACGGCCACTATGGCGAATTATATATCAAATCGAAGCCCCGGACGTTAGCTTTCCAAAGCAAGTAGAACCGCATCATTTGAACCTTTGTAGCTCAAGTTATGATCGTTTTAGTGCGAGAGGGTCAGGTTGACAGCTTTTCAGTTCCTTCAACTTCTTGTATTCCTTCCACTTTTGCATGCTTCATTTCCATCCTCTAAGCCATTCCTGTCCTGTAATTCCTGAAATCACTTAACACACATATCAAGGCATCTATTGGTAATAAGAGAGGATTAAATAAAAGAAAATAAAAGCCAAAGAAGCATGTTTTCAATCATAGCATAAAATCAGGAAGGAGAATGTAAAACCATGCAAATCATATGAATAAGTGGGCAAGGACTTGATAAAAACTACTCAATTGTGCACAAGATAAACCATGAAATAGGGGTTTATCAGTTGCCTTATAAACCTTCGCAAGCATTATTGGGACTCACCTTTCCCAATAACATTGCCTTATAAACCTTCACAAGCGTTATTGGGACTCACCTTTCCCAATAACGTGCCTTGTGCCCTTTTGTCCCTATGTTAGAGTTCACGTTAGTGTAACTAACGTGGCTCTTAACGTGGTTATGCCTCACCTTCGAGAGCGTTAGTGACACTTACCTTTGTCACTAACGCTTCAAGTGCCCCTACTCTCCACGTTAGCGCTCACGTTAACTAAGTTAACGTGGCCACTAACGTGGGCAATGCTAGTTTGATCCAACGTTAGTGACAAAGGTGAGTGTCACTAACGTTGGCATTGTTCCTCTCTTCCACGTTAGAGTTCACGTTAACTAAGTTAATGTGACTCTTAACATGGCTTATTGCAAAATCTTGGAACATTAGTGGTGTTCACGTTTACCACTAACGTTGGAGCTTTCTTTTGTCTTCACGTTAACTACCACGTTAACCTAGTTAACGTGGCAATTAACGTGGGCTTATGATGGCTTCGCAGGCGTTCTTGGTGATCACTTTTCTCATTAACGTTGCAAGCTATTTACCATTCCACGTTAGCGGTCACGTTAACTAGATTAACGTGAGTACTAACGTGGTTCTTCCTTGCTTCCTTTGTCCTGAAATCAAGCAAATAAAGTGCATCAAAGCTCTAGCCAAAGTCATGAGATTATGCATCATCAATTTATCATTCAATTCTAGCAAAAATCCTCATGAAATCATGTGAAATTCACAATAGTTGCTTGAATCAAGGTGTAAGTGTTTTTTTATCCAAAACTTGCTTTATTCACTAAGAAAATGCATGAAACTAACCTAAAACAGTAAAGAAAAGGTCAGTGAAGCTGGCCTAGATGCCCTGGCATCACAACACCAAACTTAAAGCTTGCTTGTCCCTAAGCAAGTACTGAAATATAGGAAGAATGAATGAAAGAACAAGAAGATAATATAGAAATAGAATTCCTGGTTTATGGGATTTCACGCATAGCAACTTAGGTTCTTTCCTTTTAGGTTTCAAGCCTTTATCAAGTCCTTGGTCACTCTCTTGATTGCATCCTTTGAGACTTCTTAATAGTTGATCCTTCCTTCTTTTCCAAGGTTTATTACATTCTTCTTTTGGCTAAGTGCTCTGTAAGAGGGCGACTATTTATGATAAGCTTTCAGCCAACACTCCCGAACCAGCTGGTTCAAGGTGCTAGGTATTAAGACACCCCTAAGGACTTACTCCCTCAAGTCTCTTTCCCTCATACATACACACCACAGGCACATGGTTTGTTATTTTTCTTTCTTGAGACCTTGGTGTCCAGCACCTCTTTGGGTTACTACGTGTTCTGTAGCAAAGGTCACTCTTGATAGTGGACTTTCAGCTAATAATCCCGGATTAGTTAATCCAAGTTACCAAGTGATGAGGCACCCCTAAGAGCTTATTCTTCCAAGCATATCCCTTGCACATGAACACCACAGACACATGCCTCAATCTTAAAACCCTTGGTGCCTAGCATTGTTTCTTATTGTGTTTCTTTCCTTTTCACTTTTATTGCTCTTTCTCCTTTTTTATTAGGATCTTATTTTTTAATTAGTCTCACAGGATGTGTTTCAAGCATAGGTAGGATAGATAGTTGTCTTCTTTCCTTGTTGGTGAACCAACTTAGCTAATTAATCACCCTACCACAAACATTCAGAACTTACTTCACAACATTTTCTTTTTGATTAACTTAAAGGGCAAGCATACAAGTAAGTAAGATGTAAGCGAACACTAGGGACATTAAGCTCAATAAGCATAGACCTAAGCAATGAAAAACTTAAATGCAGAATTGAAAATCCTAAGCTACTCATGGAAGCATGTTCTATTTCATACATGATTTTCCTTATTTAAAGATGTGAATTAGATAGAACTAAGAAGGAACTTCACCACCTTTCACTTATTGGAATCCTCATGTTCTTCTACTTCCTTGTCCTCTTTATGTTCACTTTGTCCGCTTGTGCTTCCTCTCATCCAATTCATTCTAGCTATTTTCCAATCTTCCAGTGCCTTCCTTACTGACTCATGACTCTTTTCGGCCCTTTCGCGCTCCACTCGTGCTAATTCATCCTTTACATCCTCATATTTTGTGATCCTAGGATTCAATACAGGTAGTTGTCCGACTAGGTACCCAAGCCTGGCTTGGGTATTTACATGATATTCAGTCTCACTCATGTAGACTCCTTCCGAGAATACTCTGTATTCATCGAAAAGATCTGCCTGTTCTCTTTGTTTCCTATGCATCTCATGAATGTGTGCACCTTGATGTGCTTGGATATTGATTAGCCTTTGGATGGCTTCTTATTGTTGATCTTGCTTCTGGTTCAAGTTATGGAAGGATTTACTCCATTGTCTCCCTTGTTCTAATTGCTGGTCCATCAATTATTTTTGCCATTCCCCTTACTGATTCATCCATCTAGAGAGTGATTCTTCTTGGAGGTCCATTAATTGCATTTGAAACTCTTTCTGTGCCCCCTGATTTTCCATGCATTACCTAAATAAGGTATCAATAGCCTCTTGTAATTGGTGCATGCTTAAGGTGGCTGGAGCTTGCTCCTGTGGATGTTGTCCTTCTTCAGCTTGATGGGCTGGCCTCTTTCTTACCCTTCGTTGAGGTAGTGGAGTTGCAGCAGCATGCATCCGATGATAAGTTTTTGGAAGGCCAACCTTTATCCACTCGGGGTTTTCATCCTCGAATATCACCCTAGCCTGGTTGCAAAGACGGAGAATAGTGCTGGGATAACCCAACTTTCCTCCAGAATCGCTCTTCTCAGCAAGCTTCCAAATGCCTTGGGCTATGAGTTCATGAACCTTGATTTCTCCTCCATTCATTAGGCATTGCACCATTGTTGCTCTCTTAAGGTTTACCTCTGAGTTGTTTCTGGCTGGGAGGATGGATCTCCTTACGATTTCAAACCACCCTTTAGCCTCAGGGAGGAGGTCTCCTCTTTTTATAAATCTGGGTTTCCTATAGGGGTCTCTGTCCCAATCTGATCCTTGCACACAGATATCCTGTATAATCTGGCCGTGGTTGGGTTTGTTGTCCATTCTTGAGTGATAGCTCTCTTCTGCAAAGGGTATACTTCGCAACTTCAGCACTCTCATGATGCTCAAGGGACTAAAATCCACCATGACCCCTCTCACGAAACTTGTATAGGATTCATCCGCCTTATCATGTCTAACTGTATTTGCATAAAACTCTCTCACCAGAGTTGCGTTCACCCTTGTAACCGGATCGGTGAGGAGCTCCCATCGACATTTTTCCACCTTCTCTGTGATTTCTGGGCACTCAGTTCGTGTGACTTGAAAGCCTAATTCATATATGATTTCTTTGTCAGCCATCCACCCAAATTGTAGTGCATGGTAAAAGGTTCTAAATCGCTTTTCATCAAAAGGAGGCTGCTCTATGGGTTCCTTCCCTTTTCATCTCTTTGAGCTTGATGATGCCATGCAAGATGGTTGATATGTTTGTTACTCACAAGATGGCTAGGAGGGTGTGTGTGAAACCTTTGGTGAGGAACTGAGTGTATGTTCAAAGGAAGGGAAGGGATATGAATGAAAACAAGAAGTGTATGGAGAGGGTGCAAAAATGAGGATCATTTATATAGAGGAGTGATGTGTGTTTGAAAGGTGTGGATTGCTAGTGTAATTTTGTGATGAATGGTTGGAGCTTGATCTTGGATGAGCACAAGGATCACCCCTTTTATGAAGGTCTTGGTTCGGTCTCCAAGGCTATCCACTTTCCAATGTTGCATGGCAACATTTTCCAAGATACTCCCCTTGGAGACAAGTGTATACGTTCCTTGGCATAGTGGTCGAATCTCCCTTCCTTGATTGTCCTATCAAGTACCATCAATGTCCTTTTTGATTTCCTATATAAGACAAAAAAAGGAATGCAAATGGTTAATTGATATTTTTGGTGGGAAGACTTAAGGTGTGAACTAGCTACTAAAAAAATCTTTTTCTTTTGTTTTTAATTAACTAAATGCTTTTCATGAATGCAAATCAATCAACCACTAGATCTTCCATGCATGCAACATTGGTACACCAAACTTGTTTGTGATCATATGGTGCAACAAGTTTCGGGAATAATTTTACCTCATAAAGTGTGCTCAAGCCCACTTGGTGTGCCTTGAACACCAAACTTATCATGTACTATACGCTGCATGTAAGGGGGTCTTATATTGTTTATCAAAATTGATTTAGAATCCATGAACTTTGCCTTATTACTACTATTTGAGATTAAAGGAAGAGGGTGTAGAACATGGGTTGCCTCCCATGAAGCGCTTCTTTAGCGTCATTAGCTTGACGTTTGGTCCTTGTCAAGGTGGCTGATAGTGCTTGAAATCTTCCCTCTTGCAGTGAACCTATTTCCATTGACCTTGTTGATAAGCTCCACATGCTCTAAGGACAAGATTTTGTTGATGGTGTACACTGGAGGCAGCTGAGGTGGAATAGTTGGGAGGTGAGGTGGTATAGATGGAAAGTATGTAGAGACCACTTCATCTCCTGGTGAGAAATCTTCTGTAGGTATTTTCTTGTTTTTCCATCCCCTTGGGACTTTTTTTCTTGTGTCCGTTAATGTCACCTTGTTCCTTGTGGTTTCCTCTTTGAGAGTGGTTTTGATGCCCATCTCATATGACTCTAGTGGGTCTGGTTCCTTCTGGATTATACTTGGCTGTTGCTCCTTCTGATCACATTGGTTGTTAAACATAGGAGTCATGAAGTGTGGTGCTTGTGCTCCCTTGTTTAGCTCTACCGTCAGCTCTTTTGTTTGCTTTTCCTCTGACTTTTTGTTATCATGGTCTGCTTCTTGTGAGAGGTTGAAAACATTGAAGGTGAGCTGATCATCATGTATTCTCAGCACTAGCTATCCTCGCTCCACATCTATGAGTGCTCTGGCTGTGGCTAAGAATGGCCTTCCCAGAATGATGGGGTGAATAGGATTCTCATCCATTTCTAGGACAACAAAGTCTGTGGGGAGGAAGTAGTTCCCAACCTTCACTAACACATTCTCAACCACTCCTAGTGCCTGTTTTTGAGTTTTGTCAGTCAATTTGATTATTACATCTGTGGGTGTTAGCTCATTGATTTGAAGCTTTTTCATGAGGGATAGAGGCATTAGGTTGATACTTGCTCCCAAGTCACAGAGTCCCTTATCAATCATTGTTTCTCCTATGGCACAGGGAATGTGGAAACTCCCTAGATCCTTCTTCTTTGTGGGCGGCCCTGGTTAAATGAGAGCACTGCAATCCCTATTCATCTTTATTGTTTGTCCACCCTTCAATGAGCTCTTTCTGGCTAATAGCTCCTTTATATACTTTATGTAGGAAGGCATTTGCTGGAGGGCTTTAATAAATGGTATATTTACATCAAGAGATGCAAACATGTCGAGGAACCTTGAATACATTCTCCCTGCTACACCACCTTTAAGCCTTTGAGGAAAGGGTGCATATGGGTTCAGTATCTCCCTTCTTTTCAGTTCATCCTTGAGTGTAGGTTGGGGTGCATGGTCTCTTTCTTTGTGGTTTCCCTTTTGACTGTCTTGGAGATGTTCTACGTCCTTCATACTCCTCTCATCACTTGTGGTGATCATCTTACGTTCTTCCCACCTTACTCTCTTTATTTCTCCTCTTGGGTTCTTCTCCTGTCACTGGGAAATCCATCAGTGGGTTTAGGAATTTGTTGAGATAGATACCCTACTTGGGACTCCAGTCTCTTGATGTTTTCTCCTTGGTTTTTTATATTGGCTCGCACTTCTTCCTTAAACACCTTGTTGTCTTGGACTTCTCTACATAAATTTTCAAGTAGAGTCTCAATTTTTGAAAGTCTATCGTCCGTTAGTGATGGTGGATTGGGGTTAGGTGGTTGAGAAGGGTGGTTAGGTGGGTATTGATAGGACCTCTGTAAGGTATGTTGGTGAGTTGCATTGTTGTTGGAATTGAGGTTGTGGCGTCTCTGGTCTTGACCTTGGTCTTGTTGATTTCCCCAACCAAAGTTGGGGTGATTTCTCCATCCAGAGTTGTAAGTTTTGGAGTATGGGTCATGGATTTGTCTAGGTGAGTTTCCAATATAGTTGGCTTGTTCCCAGTCACCTTCTTCTTCTATATTCACTCCTTCTTGAGCTGGTGATGAAGTGATGACTGCTGCAACATGGTTTTCCTCCACCTTCTTGGTGAGATCTGCTAGCTGCTTAGTGATCATCTTATTTTGAGCTAGCAATGCATCCATGTGGTTCAGCTCCATTACTCCTCGAGTGTTAATTCTTTCAGAGGCATAGAAGTAGTCATTCTCAGCTACTGTTTCAATGACATCTATGGCTTCTTCAATGATTTTCTTCTTGTTTAGATAGCCCCCTAATGAATGATCTACAGCCTTCTTTGACTCATAGGAAAGACCTTCATAGAAAATTGGAAGTTGAACCCATTCATTGAACATATCTGGTGGGCATCTTCTTGTTAAGTCCTTGAACCTCTCCCATGCCTCATAGAGAGTCTCACCATCTTGTTGCCTAAAAGTCTGCACCTCAGCTCTCAGCCTATTGATTCTTTGAGGAGGGTAGAATCTTGCCAAAAATTTATTCACCATATCTTCCCAATTTGTTAAGCTCTCCTTTGGGAAGGATTCAAGCCACTTGGATACCTTGTCCCTGAGTGAAAAAGGGAACAAAAGCAGCCTATAGACATCCAGGTGGACTCCATTAGACTTCAAAGTGTCACAAATTCTCATGAAGGTGGTTAGATGTTGGTTGGGGTCTTCCTTGAGCACTTCCTCCAAATGAGCAGTTGTTCTGAACAAGGGTGATGAGCTGGGGTTTTAGTTCAAAGTTGTTGGCATGTATGGTGGGCTTCTGGATGCTACTTCCACAGTTTCCTGGATTTGGATTGATGTAGGTGCCTAGAACTCTCCTTTCTTGCCCAGCATGATTTGCAGGGCCTTCTCTAGCATGGTTGTGAGCTTCTCCTTCATGATTGTTTTCCAAGTTCTCTTCCATGTTGGTTTCAAAGTACTCTTCCTCTTCCTCAGCACTAACAACTCCTTTCCCTCTTGCTTCCCTCCTTAGTCTCCAGAGGATCCTTTCAGGTTCTGAATCGAAGGAAATTGAAGCTCCCCCTCTTCTCCCTGTCATACAACTAACAAAGCACACAGCAAGAGATTAAATGAAGAGATTATTCTTGTTAGAGTGATTGTTAGTGTGAGTGATGCAAATTATCAAACAGTTAGTGGGTTAGAGAGCAGAATTGTAGATAATAACAAAGAAAGAAAGAAAAACAGAGAGGGTAAAGGGGATGAGGAAGAAGCTAAACAAAATGAATATAAATGGTTGAATAGAGTAAACAACAAAGAAAAAAAAATGCTCAATCTAGTGAGCTTCCAACTTAATCATTGTTGATACAAAATCAATCCCCGGCAACGGCGCCATAAACTTGATGCATCAAAACTTGTCTCTCAACAAATTTCCCTTCGGCAGGTATACCGAATTATCGTCAAGTAAAAACTCACAATAGAGTGAGGTCGAATCCCACAGGGATTGATTGGTCAAGCAACTTTAGTTGGAAGAGTATGCTAGTTGAGCTAAACAAAATATAGTTTGAGAATTACAGAAAATTAAATGGCGGGAAAGTAAATAGCAGAAAATAAAGTACAGAATCTTAGATGGGGATTTGGGAAAATGAGCATGAAAATAAATGGCAGAAAGTAAAGAGAATAGGTAAGATCATAAATGGGGAATTCATTGGGCTAAGGAGATGTTGTATTCTCCAGATCAAATTCATTTTCATCTCTTCCTCAATCAAAGCATCTATTGATCTCCTTGGCAATCTTAAGTGATTGGGTTCCAATTCCTTGGCAACCTAATCTCTCTAAGCTTGAACAATTGCCCAATTCCTTGATTTAATTGCTCATGGGAAGAGATGAAGTGTGGTCACTGATTATACCACATGTATTTCTAAATCAAAGTGTTGGGAGGATTACATGTCACTATATCCGCCCAGACCCCAATTTGGTCCAACGTGAGAAAGCATTTCTAGCATGATCTCCTCATCCCTTTTCCAAGGCTCAGAGGAGATCCAATTATGGAGAGTTTCTTTTCCAAGACAACTAACCAATTGAATTAAGATCGAAAGCTGTCTAGTAAATCAAAAGAGAAGAAAGAAGCAGAGAATGAAAACTATAATTGATCCATCAAATTACAATAGAGCTCCCTAACCCAATGAAAGGGGTTTAGTTGTTCATAGCCATAGAAATGGAAAATGGCAGAAAAGAATACATCCCTAGCTAAAAGTGCAGAAAAGTAAATATACAGAGGGTAGTTATCCCAATTGCCAAGCTTCTCTATAGTTAAAAACTACTCCTATATATACTACTTCTCTTGATCTTCTAGTGAGTTCTTCAAGTCTTAGATGTGGGCCTTAGATCTTGAGTTGTAGCAGTTACAATCTTTAATGGGCTCAGCTTGCAGAGAAGTATGAATTACGCATGGGCGTTAGTGAAGTTAACGTTAAGTGACATTGTTGGTTCGAGAACGTTAGTGGCAATCACATTTTTCACTAACGTTCCAACCCCATATAGCCCACGTTAACTCCAACGTTAGTGTCACCAACGTGACCACTAACGTAGCGTTGTAAACCTTCGCAAGCATTATTGGGACTCACCTTTCCCAATAACGTTGCCTTATAAACCTTCGCAAGCGTTATTGGGACTCACCTTTCCCAATAACGTGCCTTGTGCCCTTTTGTCCCTACGTTAGAGTTCACGTTAGTGTAACTAACGTGGCTCTTAACGTGGTTATGCCTCACCTTCGAGAGCGTTAGTGACACTTACCTTTGTCACTAACACTCTAAGTGCCCCTACTCTCCACGTTAGAGCTCACGTTAACTAAGTTAACGTGGCCACTAACGTGGTAGTGAATGCCATCTCCAACGTTAGTGACAAAGGTGAGTGTCACTAACGTTGGCTCATCAATATTAGCACCACGTTAACTTTCACGTTAGTGGTCTTAACGTGACCACTAACGTGGGCAATGCTAGTTTGATCCAACGTTAGTGACAAAGGTGAGTGTCAGTAACGTTGGCATTTTTCCTCTCTTCCACGTTAGAGTTCACGTTAACTAAGTTAACGTGACTCTTAACGTGGCTTATTGCCAAATCTTGGAACGTTAGTGGTGTTCACGTTTACCACTAACATTGGGGCTTTCTTTTGTCTTCACGTTAACTACCACGTTAACCTAGATAACGTGGCAATTAACGTAGGCTTTTGATGGCTTCGCAGGCGTTATTGGTGATCACTTTTCTCATTAACGTTGCAAGCTATTTACCATTCCACGTTAGTGGTCATGTTAACTAGATTAAGGTCCGTACTAACGTGGTTCTTCCTTGCTTCCTTTGTCCTGAAATCAAGCAAATAAAGTGCATCAAAGCTCTAGCCAAAGTCATGAGATTATGCATCATCAATTTATTATTCAATTCTAGCAAAAATCCTCATGAAATCATGTGAAATTCACAATAGTTGCTTGAATCAAGGTGTAAGTGTTTTTTCATCCAAAACTTGCCTTATTCACTAAGAAAATGCATGAAACTAACCTAAAACAGTAAAGAAAAGGTCAGTGAAATTGGCCTAGATGCCCTGGCATCACTGGCCTCATCTCCTAAGTAGCACGCCTGAGTTCACTGACCCTTTAATTCCTCTTCTGGAAAACACTACCAGCGTGTCACGCCATGAGACTGGCATGTCACGCCCGTCATTCGCCATGGTCCCGGAGGTTGGCATGCCACGCCTGGATGTTCAAGTGGCACGCCAAAGTGAGAAAATTAAGCTGGCATGCTACGCCTTCGATACCAAGTGGCACGCCTAGCTTTATTTGGCCTCCTTAGGTGCTGGCGTGCCATGCCTTGTTGCTCAAGTGGCACGCCTTAGTGGGACTTCTTGAGCTGGCGTGCCACGCCTTCGATACCAAGTTGCACGCCCAGCTTTTGCATTGTCTCATTGTTCACTGGCATGCCACGCCTTATTGCTCAAGTGGCACGCCCATTTAATTGTGGGTCTTATAAGCTTGGCGTGCCACGCCTTGGTCCTCAAGTGGCACGCCCAAGTGAACTCTGGGACTGGCGTGCCAAGCCTTAGACATAAAGTCGCACGCCATAGTGGTGGTTCTTCTAGTAACATGTTCGCATGCCATGCCCTGCTCCTGGCGTTCCACGCCCCTTTGATGGTCTTTAATTTTGCTCTCTCTAATGTTGTACCAGCGTGCCACGCCCAGCTTCTGGCGTGCCACGCCAATACATTTTTGTGGCGTTTGTTCCAAGTGGCACGCCTGCTTCACATGCCCCACTTGTTTTGTTATTTTTTTTCCCATTTTTGATGTCTTCACCTGAAATCCAGCACAAACTCATTTCAAAGCAATGTACTATGATATTCATCAATTAAGGCATGAATTGCAATGATCAAATGAGATTATGCCTCTTTTATGGTCCTTTTTATGCAAGAGAAAGGATAGATGATGTAAGTCATCAGTTATACTTGGGTGCTCCAGTGTATTTATAATAGTGTGGAGTGACCTTTCTAGAGATAAGATAGTTATCTTATCTTATCTTTGAGTGAAGTCATCTTATCTTTAAGAGGAACTGCCTTATCTTTCTTTAGGCTTTACCGCCTTTAGATTTGGGCTGTGTCCCTTCGTTTGGGCTTGCGTGGGCCGCTTATGGCGATTTGGCCGAGCTCTTTGAGAAGAGGTCGGATAACCCTGACCTGAGGAGGTCGGTTGACTTGTCATTTAAACATCCCGGGTCGGTCAGTTCGACCCAGGGTATGAACAGTGGCCATCCTGAAAGAAGGGGAAAAGAAAGGGACATATAATTCAAATAGCTAGAACCGGAAGGAGGAAGGTTCAAGTGATAATCAATGCCAAGGTAAAGGATAATGTCTAAAATACATGGTCGTGACTACATGCTAATAGGATATCAATTTAAGTCAATGAAGGCATATTGCAGCTAGATGCAAGAGGTTTAAAAGCATGCAGGCAAAGGCATGAGAAGCATAGGTCAAGCATCAATAGCAACAATGAATATCACATGTAACAAAATAACAATCATGTTTATATGTGACAATTAAGTTCAATATATAAAAGGATTGCATGGTTTTTGTGAAAAATAGGCATTTAAAGTAGAAGTATAGAATAAATGAGAGTACATAATGCCATAAGGATCTTTTCACAAACACTTGGTCCACATGTAAAACATGTAAAGTGGAGTAACTAATTCAAGCATGAAAGAAACCCAAACTGAATAATTTCAATTGTCAAATCAATCCTCAATATATCCGCAAGCAAATATAGAAGAAAGCAATTACCCAAATAAATTACCAACACCAATCATAAAAATGCAAAAATAGATAATGAGTAAGACAGAAGAAGAAGAATGAAGAAGAAAGAAGAAAGAAGAAAGAATTAGGATTGAGAGAGAAGTAGGATTTAGGGGGTGGGAAAGAATGAAAACTGGCGGCGTTGGGATTTAGTGGTGCGGCGCAACCGACGCGCATGCGTACTGCGTGCGTCCGTGTGGGTTGCGTGAAAGGAGAGGGACGCGGAGGCGTCCAGTACGCGGACGCGTAGGTCAGGTTGTGCCATTGGCACGAGCCCAGCCTCGCACTCGCACAACACTCTGGTCAGTCTGTGCTTACGCCGATTTTCTCATGCACGCAGATGCGCCAAGGGCACGGACGCGTGGGTCACCAAAAGTGGACACGACGCATACGCGTACAGTACGTGTGCGCGTGGCTGGGATTGTGCCTAAGGCACGTTTCTTGCCCAGCTCCCGCGCCACTCTCTGTTCAATCTAACTCATGTCGCATCCACAAAAGACGCGGACACACACTAGGCGCTGGTTCGTTGATCCCTCCTTTTTTTGTGATGTAGTATGAAAGTGATGATGCAGAAAGAATGAAGGAACACTGATAAAAATAGAACAAAATAGAACTACGAATGAAATGGAATGATCATACCACGGTGGGTTGTCTCCCACCTAGCACTTTTAGTTAAAGTCCTTAAGTTGGACATTTGGTGAGCTCTTTGTCAGGGTAGCTTACGCTTGAACTCTTTCAGGAATTCCCACCAATGTTTGTGCTTCTAGTAGGCTCTGGGATCCCAAACTAGGCGCAGAAAGCCTTCAAGCAAGTGGAAGCAAGTGACAAGGCCCCAAAAGTATTGATTGTTTGAGTGAATTCCGGGGTCCCAAACCTTGCTTTTGCAACCATCTTCTTGTTGAGCAATATTGTTCCATCCGGGTTGTAAGCAGTCTGAATTTTCACTGAAGTGGCCAAACAACGTCCTAGACCCATTCAATTGAGCTCTACTCCAACCACTAACCATCTTCCTCTTACTCTTAATGCCACAAAGAGCTCTAAGTTGACCATCCGTCTCTAGTAGCCCATATTAAAGTGGGAAAGTAAAGGTTAAGGATAAGAATTTTACCCACTTGAATGTTGTATTGGTCGGTAATGGCTTTCACAGAGGTGCTTCCAATGATCTTGCAAGCTCCACTCCCTTGTGCTCTTCTTTGAATTCTTCCACCTCTTTGCAAGCTTCTTCAATATCAACCTCTTCCTCTTGGAAGCTTTCTTCCAATTCAATCTCTTCTTCATTGTTTACCAAGGGTATGGGAGGTTGTGCTTCTTCTTCCTTAATCTCCATATCTTGATGAACCTCTGCAAAGTCTTCAACCATGATATGTCTTGGAGGTTGTACACCTTCCTCAACATCAACATCAAACACCTTGGAAGGAGGCTCTATGACTTGACTTTCCCATGGAGGTTCCGCATCTCCTAAGTCTTCAACCACTTCCTCTTTAACTATTACGGCTTTGTCCAGTTATTTTAGCATAAAATCGTACTCTTCCTTGATGATTTCCTTTCCATGACAACTTCCTTCAACTACTCCTTCATCTTCAAGGGTCTCTCCTACCTCCACATTTTGGGCCTCCTCTTGCTCCTCTAGAAATAAGGCTGCGTGTAACCGATCCATTGCGTCCCTTAGACGATCCCTTTTCTCTTGTTCCATGTCAATAGCATCATTGGGATCATGTTGCTCATGGATTGATGGATGTGGGTGCTCTTCCATGGAGGGTGGTGATGGGATGGAGAGATCATTATGTGGTTGAGAAGGAAGTGCATTAGAGCTTATGGGTTGAATATTCGAGGTAGAGGATTGGTCCATGTGGGATATAGGACTTTGGAGTTTAGAGGTGAGACCAATGAGAGAGGTAAGTGTGTTCTCCATGGAGGTTTAGGGTGGATAGCAGGGTTCATTATTTTGGAGAAATGGTGCATGGTAGGAAGGTGGCTCTTCTTGGTAAGGGCATGGAGATGGTAAACATTGAGGTGGTGGTTCATGAGAGTAATTGTGTTGGAATGGGGGTGGTTCTATGTATGGTTCATTTGGCTCATAAGGTGGTAGGTATGGTGGATACGGGTTAGGGTCATATGGAGGTGAATGGGGGAAAAGGGCTTGTGAGTATGGTGGTTCAAAGTTATGTTAAGGAGGGGGTTCATAGGCATATGGTGGGGCTTGTTGGTAACTACAAGGGGGGTCCACCATATTTATCATCATGGTACGCACCCTGGAATGGCTCTTGACCATAGTAATTTGTTGGAGGTTGGTTGTCACGAAAGGGTCCACCATAACTATTGTCTTGTTATGCATCATGGAATGGTTGTTGGTTATAGTGCATTGGAAGGGGTTGTTGCCAAGAGGGTTGATCAAATTCTTGTGGCTCCTCCCATTTTTGATTGTTTCAACCTTGATGCATGTTCTCATTATAGCTTCCTGACGTGGCGGAAATTGGCAGATTAATAATTATTAAGAAAAATGGCGTTGCAAGTACAGCTCTTAACTAGCAAAAATCCACTTGTCAATTTTGAAAAGATTTGTCACAAAATTAGAATTAAAATACTGGGAGTATGAGTCCCAAGTCGTCTCCCAACGAGTTACAGAAAGATGTGCTATTTTATTAATCAGAGTTTTTCCAAAATGGTTTTGAGTTTGGTAAACAAGAAATTAAATCAGAGAATTTATTTAATTTAAATAAAAATCTTGACCAGGAGAAGATTAATCGGAAGTTCTATCCTTGTTTGAATTTTCTCAAGATCAATTAATAATTAGTAGTTGTGTCTACTTAGTTAACCCTCAACGAATGAAGGAAAGTCAAGTTAAAAGTCAACTTCTATTCACAAGTCCTAATCTTCTCCCTTGGGAAGGATTAGAGTTAGTGACTAACAAGCCAACCAACAACGAACCAATTACAATTGAACTCTTGAGTATTCCAACTCAAGGTTCTCCTTTTAATCAACTCCCAATCAAGTTGGGAAACTACCCCATTATCATAAATGTAGACTTCACAAAATTAAAAGGGGGAATAAAAAGAGACATAATAAATAGTAATCAAAGAGATCAATTAAAAATAAAATAGTCTTGTATTATTGAACTCTAAAAATAATCTAATGTTAACTCTGGACAAATTAAGGATATGAAAGAGTAAGTAAAAAGTAGGTAAACAAACTAGAATGACCAGTTCCGGAGGTAGACTCTTCACGACCAAAGCCAAAATCTTCAAATCCTAAATTATGAGTGTAAAAGAAAAACCTAGAGGAAGAGGTAGAATTCTCTCTCTAGATCCAAAAACTAAAACTAGAAAATTATGCAGAATGAGTTGTCCTGCGTCTCTACATGTTCCCTCGCTCTAATCTACGTTTCTAGGCCGAAAGCTGGATTAAAATGCGGCCCAGAATCCATGCCAGCGGTTTCTGCAAATTCTGCAGATCGTGCACATCACGCAACCTCGTCGTTCACGCGTTTGCGTCACTCAGTGTTTTTCGTGCCATGCGTGCGTGTCGTCCACTCATTCGCGTCACTTGTGCAGCTTCCAATCCATGCGTTCGCGTCAGACACGCGAGCGCGTCACTGCGATTTCCTCCATTTCGAGTGGTCGCATGAGCCATGCGCCCGCGTCACTTCTCGCTGGTCATCTTCTCAATTTCTTGTGTTCATTCCATCTTTGCAAGCTTCTTCTCCATTCTCTAAGCCATTCCTGCACTATGAAGCCTGAAACACTTAACATATAGATCACGGCATCGAATGGTATAAAGGAGAATAACAATATACAATTAAAAGATCTTTAGGAAGCAAGTTATCAATCATAGAACATTTTTAGGAAGGAATTGTAAATACATGCAAATCATATGAATAAGTGGGTGAAGACTTGATAAAACCACTCAATTAAACACAATATAAATCATAAAATAATGGTTTATCACTTCCATTCTTTACAACAACATTGGAACCAAACTCATAGCGACATGGGTGAGAATTCATAGTAGCTAATAAAAATTAAAAACAAAAACAAACAAACAAGCAAAAAGCAAAAATTTACAATAACCAATAATAAGGCACACGTTTGCAATTCCCCGACAATGGTGCCACTTTGACGAACGAATTCTTGCTAGTAAAGAATTTTACAAATAAAATCTCGCCGAAGGTACAACTTCTAAACCAGCAAAGAATCCTTTCGTACAAAAACTTGTTTGTCACTATAGCAAACCCAATAAAAATTAATATCCGAAGTATTTAAACCTCGGGTCGTCTCTCAAGAAATTGCAGGGAGGTGTGTTATTATTGGTTATGAGAAAAGTATCTTTTTGGGTTTTTAAAAGGTTTGAACAAGGAATGTAAATGACAAGGAATTAAACTAATTATCATGAAAAAACCCTTGCAAAGTATGAGAACTGGACATCTTATCGTAGTTATCCTTATCAATTGTGATGAGAATTGGCTTTTGCTCCCACTTGGTCAACCTCTAACTATGAAGGTATGTTGAGTGGATAAATCAAGTTGATTCCTCAGGTCCTAGTCAATTCCTAAAAAAAGACTAGAGTTAGGGGAATTCAAATCAATCAGCAAAAAATTCCAATTTTCAATCAACAAGGAGTTTGATAACTCAAGTGTCTCCAATTACTCAACACAAGCTAAGAATGTAAAAAACTAAAATAAAATCATAAATATGAAATACCTCAACTTGCATTAAATAAAGAAATCAAATCTAACATGGAATTCATAAACAAATAAAAAAAACTAAATTAAAAGAACATTGAACCTGGAATTGAGAAGAAGAAGAAATTTTAATCCTAAAACCTAAGAGGGAGGAGAGAGCCTCTCTCTCTAGAAAACTACATCTAAAACCTCAAATTGTGTGAATGAGAAATGAATGAATGAATTCCCCCACTCTATAGCCTCTAATCTATGTTTTTTGGGCCAAAAATTGGGTAAAAAAACAGCCTAGCAATCGATGGGGGCGAATTTCGATACGCTGACTTTTCTGCAGATGCGCGCGTACACGCCTGGTGCGCGTGCGCGCCGATGGACTTTTTGCCAATGTGCGTGTGCGCGTGATGTGCGCGTGCGCGCCCCTAATCGCCACATCAACTATGATAAATTATATATTGTTGTGAAGCTCCGGATGTTATCTTTCCAACGCAACTAAAACCGCCTCATTTGCACCTTTATAGCTCAAGTTATGATCGATTAAGTACGAAGAGGTCAGGGCTAATAGTTTTAGAGTTCCTTGAGCTTCTTATATTCCATCCATTTTTGCATGCTTCCTTTCCATCCTCTAAGCCATTCCTGCCCTATGAACCCTAAAAGCACTTAACACACATATCACGACATCGAATGGAAATAAGAGAGGATTAAGATTAGCTAAATTAAGACCAAAGAAACATGTTTTCAATCATAGCACAAAATCATGACCGAAAATGTAAAACATGCAATTTACATGAATAAGTGTGCGATAAGTGGATAAAAATCCACTAAATCAAGCACAAGATGTACCACGAAATAGTGGTGCATCAATGCTATTTCTTTTGCTTATGTGGTTACTGTTCTACCCGGTCAATGTGTCATGTTCTAAACCGTACGTATTTAGAAGACGCACATTGTCTTTTCTCATACCATAACAACTTACTTTTTCTCAATTCTCGTTTATTTGTTTTCTACAGCAACCCGAAGCCCCGGTGCCCACCATCTGAAGGTAGAGCCTCTTAGAGCATCTCTTCACCACCCCTGGATTGAGTGCATGCATGGAAGACCGTGCAACGTTTATGTGTGGGGGAGGATCCGCAACTTTTGGGGCGTAACTTTCTCTTTCTCAACACTTTGCATTATTCCTTAGTTTTTAGTATCTATGTTTTTGTGAATATTTGCTTAGTATTTTATTACATTATGTTTTTCTTAGTTTGTTTGCATATATCTTTGCTTGATTATAGTATTATGATAGTACATACTTGCATGTTGCATGTTAGATTGAATAAGTTTGGTAAAACAACAAAGAATTTTCAAGAAATCTTTTTTTGGGCATTCCATTGATTGGATTTGAAAAATTATTTTTGAACTTGCTTGAAGTATCTTTTATATGGAACATAGAAAAGAGCTTGAACAAATACCAAGTGAGATTTGAGCTTTGATTGTGTGGTTGCATACTTTCAATCATAGTATTTGTTCTTGTCTGTTATACTCCTTTTATGATTGTGATCTTAGATTTGCTTTAATCTCTATGTCCTATATTTGATATTTTGGATGCATTTAGTATGATTGGGGCCATCTTTGAAAATGAACTCACAAACCCATATGGCCAACCCTTACATCTACCCTTGTGAACCACTTTTTGAGCCTTTTATTCCCCTTTGTTCTAATTTTAAGCACATCATTTACCCTAAGTGAAAAACCATTATGTCCATAAATTGTATCTTTGATTAGCTTGGGTTGATGAGTGTGTGTTAATCAAGTGTGGGGAAATTTGTGAGAAACATTGGTAGAAAGTTACTTTGAGTATTCATTGAGAAATTTTGGAAAAAATGGGTAAACACTCATGCATCTATTACTTAAAATATATGCATCTCTCTTATATGATAAAAAAATTGGTGTACATACTGATGGGTGTTTTTACGGAAAAATAAATTTCCAACACACAACTCCAACCGGCAAGTATACAGGGTCGCATCAAGTAGTAATAACTCACAAGAGTGAGGTCGATCCCACAGGGATTGATGGATCAAGCAACTTTAGTGGGTGATTAGTTTAGTCAAGCTAACATGGAGTGAATTGTGTGAAATGTAGCCAACAGAAAGTAAATAGCAGTGAATTTAAAGTTGCAGAATGTAAATAGCAGGAAACTTAAAGAGCAAGAAATGTAAATTGCAAAGAACTTAAATGACAAGAAATGTAAATTGCATGAAAAGTAAAGGGGGGTTGGGTGCTGGAAATTAAAGAGAGCAGTAAAGCAAAGCGTAGAACAATTGCAGGGAGATTAAATTGCTTAAAAGTAAATTGGAAGCAATGCAACAGAAAGTAAAAATTGCAGAGAAGGAAATTGTAGCAGAGAAGTAAATCAGCAAGAAAGCTCAATGCAAATATGAAATCTAAAAAGACAAGTGAGGATCTCAGGGAATCAATGAGACTAGAAAACAAGTCTAGATCTCAATTCCTTCCTTGATCCAACCAAGAACAATTGCAGAAGGAAAGAAGATGAAAGCAGTAAAGAGAGTTTTGTTTCAAATCCTTAATTCACTGAAATTTTGCAGAAGAACAAAGCAGAGATGTTGCAGATGGAGAATGAAAATAGAATTCCTTTCAAGAGGGCAGAGCAGAATAATGAGCGCTACTTTGCTTTGGAGTGAGGCTCCAGCTTCGAACCTTGGTGGAAGCACTTTGGTTTATTTTCGCTTATTTTTGGCTCTTAAAGATTCCTTTTACTCATGCCTCAATTGTATGCCAAATATGGATTTCTATATATCATTGGAAAGCTCTGAATGTTCGCTTTCCAACGCAACTGGAAGCACATCAATTGGATGTCTGTAGCTCAAGTTATAGCCCTTTGAAGTAGGCATGGTCATGTTGTGAGCGCCCCAAATTTAACTTAGCGAAAATTTGCTTCAACCTCACTTTGCTTCATCACGATATTGCCCTGCCCTGCCCTTGGCAAGAGCAGGGCAGTGTGCGTGCTGGTTGCTTCCTCCTTTGATTGGGTCATGGGCCACGCTTTTAAAAGCGTGGCCTAAGGCTCCAAAGTGTGCCCCAACTTCAAAGTGTACCCCAAAGCTCTTTTTTTCTCCTTTTTAGCTGTATTTTGTGCTTCTTTGCTTCTTTTTCTTCTTATTTCCTACAAGATTTATAAAATTAAAAGATCAAGAAAATATATCATTTAAGCACAAAAGCATTCAATATTTAAGCACAAATCATCAATTTCTTGTATGAAAAAGCATAGAAAATAGGTATATGATGACTTGTCATCACATACTATGTTAAAAAAAAGAAAATAAAAGAAAATAAAATGAAGGATGCATATGTAGTTGAATGGAAAAGAAGCATAAATGGGTGAATGTGAGAAAAGTGGATAAATAGGTAGTTAGGTTGTTTTGTTATGTATATAGGATGATGTAGGATTAGGTGGGATACTTAAGCTAATCAAAGATCCAATCTATTAGCCCACTTAACCATATTAATCCTACCCTTACCTAAACCCCATTACAACCCCCAAAAGTCCACATGATATTTGCATTCATGCATCAAATATTAGTCGATTGTTAGATGACTTGCAAATCTCTGAGAAACATGATTAAAGGGGGATTGAGTGATTAAACCCTACACATTGAGCGACTACAGTGTAAACACTTCCGATGAGGGGTTTAATTGCTAAAATCTATGTTTCCATCCCTTATCTTGTATCTTCTTGCAAGTTGTTGAAATGAATTTGAAAATTTCAAATGAAATCTTTGGACATTGATCATATTGCTATATTTGCTTTGTCTTGGCCCTAAGTTTCTACTATGGATTGATTGAGATTCTTTTGTCTGATTCTGCCAAACTCAATAGGAAATCATACTATAGATATATATAGATAGCATTTAGCTTAGTTGCATGCATATAAGTAGTTGCATTAAATAAATCATTACCCTTTCATTCATCTCCTTTGGTTGGTTTATCATGAGGACATGCTATTGTTTAAGTGTGGGAGAATTGATGAGTCCATATTTTACGATATATTTTGGGTTAATTTGAGTAGATTTCATTATATAAACCCACATTTATTCATCTAAGTAGCATGCTTTTGAGATTTCTTTCTAAATAGTGTTTAATTTAGTCAATTTTTATTTACTTTAATCCCATTTGGTGCCTTGATTTATTTGTTAAGTGATTTCAGGTTTCCAAGGCAAGCATGGGTTAAAGAAATGAGGAAAAGAGCATGCAAAAGGGAAGAAACCATGAAGAAATAAAGTTTGGACATTCCAGTATCCGTGCATACACACAAATATGCGTGCGTACGCACAAGGAAGATTTGCGAACGACGCGTACGCGTTGATGGATTTTTGCCAGGCGACGCGTACGCGTGACCCGAATCACATGACCTCATTAATACAAATCACTGGGGGTAAATTCTGGGCCTCCAATACCCAGTCCAACTCATTTTCTGAAGCTATTTAAGGCCAAAGTGAAGAGGAATGAAGGGGGCAATTAAGTTTACCTTTTATGATGTTTTCTCTTAGTTTCTAGAGAAATAAGCTCCCCCCTCTCTCTAGAATTAGGGTTTTATTAGTGATGAGCGGATAATTTATACGCTTTTTGGCATTATTTTTAGGTAGTTTTTAGTAAGTTCAAGCTACTTTTAGGATGTTTTCATTAGTTTTTATGTTAAATTCACATTTCTGGACCTTACTATGAGTTTGTGTGTTTTTCTGTGATTGCAGGTAATTTCTAACTGAAATTGAGGGACTTGAGCAAAACTCTGAAAAAGGCTGACAAAAGGACTGCTGATGCTGTTGGAATCTGACCTCCCTGCACTCAAAATGGATTTTCTGGAGCTACAGAACTTTAAATGGCGCGTTCTCAACGGCGTTGGAAAGTAGAAATCCAGAGCTTTCCAGCAATATATAATAGTTCATACTTCATTCGGAAATTGACGACGTAACTTGGCGTTGAATGCCAAGTACATGCTGCTGTCTGGAGTTAAACGCCAGAAGAACGTCATGATCCGGAGTTGAACGCCCAAAACACGTCATAACTTGGAGTTCAACTCCAAGAGAAGCCTCAGCTCGTGGATAGATCAAGCTCAGCCCAAGCATACACCAAGTGGGCCCCGGAAGTGGATTTATGCATCAATTACTTACTCATGTAAACCCTAGGAGCTAGTTTATTATAAATAGAACATTTAACTATTGTATTAGGGATCTTTTTGAGTCTTTGATCATTCGGTCTTGTGACCACATGGGAGCTGGCCATTCGGCCATGCCTGAACCTTTCACTTATGTATTTTCAACGGTGGAGTTTCTGCACACCATAGATTAAGGGTGTGGAGCTCTGCTGTACCTCAAGTTTCAATACAATTACTATTACTTTCTATTCAATTCTCTTTTATTCTTATTCCAAGATATACGTTACACTTAACTGTGATGAATGTGATGATCCGTGACACTCATCATCATTCTCACCTATGAACGTGCGTGATTGACAACCACTTCTGTTCTACTTTAGGCCGGGCGCATATCTCTTAGATTCCCCAACAGAATCTTCGTGGTATAAGCTAGATAGATGGCGGCATTCATGAGGATCCGGAAAGTCTAACCTTGTCTGTGGTATTCCGAGTAGGATCCTGGGAATCCGGAAAGTCTAACCTTGTCTGTGGTATTCCGAGTAGGATTCCGGTATTGAATGACTGTGACGAGCTTCAAACTCATGAAGGCTGGGCGTTAGTGACAAACGCAAAAGAATCAATGGATTCTACTCCAACCTGATTGAGAACCGACAGATGATTAGCCGTGCTGTAACAGAGCATTTGGACCATTTTCACTGAGAGGATGGGATGTAGCTATCAACCAAGGGTGATGCCTCCAGACGATTAGCCGTGCAGTGACAGCGCATAGGACCATTTTCCCGAGAGGATTAAAAGTAGCCATTGATGATAGTGATGCTCTACATATACCTTGTCATGGAAAGGAGTAAGAAGGATTGGATGAAAGCAATGAGAAAGTAGAGATTCAAGAGGAGCACAGCATCTCCATGCACTTATCTGAAACTCCCACTCTTGATTTACATGACTAATTCTATATTTGATTTTCTAAATTCCATAATTTTATCCTCCTGAATGAGATTTACAAAGTGACCATAGCTTGCTTCATACCAACAATCTCTGTGGATTCGACCCTTACTCACGTAAGGTATTACTTGGACGACCCAATACACTTGCTGGTTAAGTTGAACGGAGTTGTGAACCATGGTATTGGCACCAAGTTTTTGGCGCCATTACCAGGGAATGAAAAGCAATGAATTTTGCAAAATGGAATAACAAATGAATCACAATTTCGTCCACCAAGTTTTTGGCGCCGTTGCCGGGGATTGTTCGAGTATGGACAACTGACGGTTCATCTTGTTGCTCAGATTAAGTAATTTTCTTTTCAAAAATCTTTTTCAAAATTTTTCTTTTCTTTTTCGTTTTTTCAAAAAAATATTTTCGAAAAAAATTAATAAAAATCCAAAAAAATTTAGAAAATCATAAAAATCAAAAATATTTTGTGTTTCTTGTTTGAGTTTTGAGTCAATTTTTAAGTTTGGTGTCAATTGCATGCTTTAAAAATTTTTCCTTGCATTTTTTCGAAAATTCCATGCATTCATAGTGTTCTTAATGATCTTCAAGTTGTTCTTGATAAGTCTTCTTGTTTGATCTTGATATTTTCTTGTTTTGTGTCTTTTCTTGTTTTTCATGTGCATCTTTGCATTCATATTTTCCAAGCATTAAAAATTTCTAAGTTTGGTGTCTTGCATATTTTCTTTGCATCAAAAATTTTTCAAAAATATGTTCTTGATGTTCATCATGATCTTCAAAGTGTTCTTGGTGTTCATCTTGACATTCATAGCATTCTTGCATGCATTCATTGTTTTGATCTAAAAATTTCATGCATTGAGTATTTTTGTTGTTTTTCTCTCTCATCTTTAAAAATTCAAAAATCAAAAAAAAAATATCTTTTCCATATTTTCCTCCAAATTTTTGAAATTTTGGGTTGACTTGGTCAAAAATTTTTAAAATTAGTTGTTTCTTACAAGTCATGTCAAAATTTCAATTTTAAAAATCTTATCTTTTTAAAATCTTTTTCAAAAATCATATCTTTTTCATTTTCTTTATCATTTTCGAAAATTTCAAAAATATTTTTCAAATTATTTTCAAAATCTTTTTCTTATCTTTATATCAAATTTTCGAAAATATGCTAACAATTAATGTGATTGATTCAAAAAAATTTGAAAGTTTGTTACTTTCTTGTTAAGAAAGGTTCAATCTTTAAGTTCTAGAATCTTATCTTGTAGTTTCTTGTTAGTTAAGTCATTTTAAAAATTAAATCTTTTTCAAAATATCTTTCTCTTAAAATTTTTATCTTATCTTTTAATCTTATCCTTCTCAAAATTTTATCTTTTTCAAAATATCTTATCTATCTTCTTATCTTCTTATCTTTTTTTTAAAAATTTGATTTCAAATCTTTTTCAATCAACTAACTAACTTTTTGTTTGTTTCTTATGTTTCTTATCTTTTTCAAAACCACCTAACTACTTTTCCCTCTTCAATTTTCGAAAATATCTCTCTCTTTTTCAAAAATTCTTTTTAATTAACTAAATGTTTCATATTTTAATTTTAATTACATTTTATCTCTAAATTTCGAAAATTACTAACCCCTTTTTCAAAATTATTTTCGAAATATCCCTTCTCTTTTCTTCTTCTATTTAATTATTTAATTACTAACACTTCTCTTCACCTCTCTTCATCTAAATATTCGAACCCATTCTTCTTCACTCTTCTCCCCTTTCTTTTTCTACTAACATAAAGGAATCTCTATACTGTGACATAGAGGATTCCTCTTCTTTTCTTGTTTTCTCCTCTTTCATATGAGCAGGAACAAGGATAAAGGCACTCTTGTTGAAATTGATTCAGAACCTGAAAGGACTCTGAAGAGAAAATTAAGAGAAGCTAAGTTACAACAATCCAGAAACAACCTTTCAGAAATTTTCGAACAAGAGAAGGAGATGGCAGCCAAAAATAATAATAATGCAAGGAGAATGCTTGGTGACTTCACAAAGCCAACATCCAAATTTGATGGAAGAAGCATCTCCATTCCTGCCATTGGAGCCTACAACTTTGAGCTGAAACCTCAGCTAGTTGCATTAATGCAACTAAACTGCAAGTTTTATGGACTTCCATCTGAAGATCCTTATCAGTTTTTAACTGAGTTCTTGCAGATCTGTGAGATTGTAAAGACGAATGGAGTTGATCCTGAAGTCTACAGACTCATGCTTTTCCCTTTTGCTGTAAGAGACAGAGCTAGAATATGGTTGGATTCACAACCTAAGGATAGCCTGGACTCCTGGGATAAGCTAGTCACTGCCTTCCTGGATAAATTCTTTCCTCCTCAAAAGCTGAGCAAGCTGAGAGTGGATGTTCAAACCTTCAAACAAAAAGATGGTGAATCCCTCTATGAAGCTTGGAAAAGATACAAGCAGCTGACCAAAAGATGTCCATCTGACATGTTTTCAGAATGGACCATATTGGATATATTCTATTATGGTCTCTCTGAATTTTCGAAAATGTCATTGGACCATTCTGCAGGTGGATCTATTCACCTAAAGAAAACGCCTGAAGAGGCTCAAGAACTCATTGATATGGTTGCAAACAACCAATTCATATACACTTCTGAGAGGAATTCCGTGAATAATGGGATACCTCAGAAGAAAGGAGTTCTTGAAATTGATGCTCTGAATGCCATATTGGCTCAGAACAAAGTGTTGACTGGTGCACGAAATTGCAATCACACTTTTGCAATCCCGCACAACTAACCAGCAAGTGCACTGGGTCGTCCAAGTAATACCTTGCGTGAGCAAGGGTCGATCCCACGGAGATTGTCGGCTTGAAGCAAGCTATGGTTATCTTGTAAATCTTAGTCAGGATATCAGAAATTATCAGGATTGATTGTGAAAAGCAAAAGAACATGAAATAGTTACTTGTTTTGCAGTAATGGAAAATAGGTTGAGGCTTTAGAGATGCTCTATCTTCTGAATCTTTGCTTTCCTACTGTCTTCTTCATCAAACACGCAAGGCTCCTTCCATGGCAAGCTGTATGTAGGGTTTCACCGTTGTCAGTGGCTACCTCCCATCCTCTCAGTGAAAACGATTGCATATGCTCTGTCACAGCACGCGGAATTCAGCTGTCGGTTCTCGGTCAGGCCGGAATAAAATCCATCGATCCTTTTGCGTCTGTCACTAACACCCCGCCTGCTAGGAGTTTGAAGCACGTCACAGTCATTCAGTCATAGAATCCTACTCAGAATACCACAGACAAGGTTTAGACCTTCCGGATTCTCTTGAATGCCGCCATCAGTTCTAGCTTATACCACGAAGATTCTGGTAAAGGAATCCAAGAGATATCTACTCAATCTAAGGTAGAACGGAGGTGGTTGTCAAGCACACGTTCATGGTTGAGAATATGATGAGTGTCACAGATCATCACATTCATCCGGGTTAAGAACAAGTGATATCTTAGAATGGAAGCAAGCATGATTGAATAAGAAACAGTAGTAATTGCATTAATCCATCAAGACACAGCAGAGCTCCTCACCCCCAACCATGGGGTTTAGAGACTCATGCCGTGGAATGTACACAAAGAAACGTGTAAAAATGTCATGAGGTACTTGATACAATGTCAAAAGATCCTATTAATAGTAAACTAGTATCCTAAGGTTTACAGAAATGAGTAAATGACAGAAAAATCCACTTCCGGGCCCACTTGATGTGTGCTTGGGCTGAGCAATGAAGTATTTTCGTGTAGAGACCTTTTCTGGAGTTAAACGCCAGCTTTCATGCCAGTTTGGGCGTTTAACTCCAAGTTTTATGCCAGTTCCGGCGTTTAACGCTGGAATTTCTGAGGCCGAATTGCTACGCCGGTTTGGGCCATCAAATCTTGAGCAAAGTATGGACTATCATATATTTCTGGAAAGCCCAGGATGTCTACTTTCCAATGCCGTTGAGAGCGCGCCAATTGGGCTTCTGTAGCTCCAGAAAATCCACTTCGAGTGCAGGGAGGTCAGAATCCAACAGCATCTGCAGTCCTTTTCAGTCTCTGAATCAGATTTTTGCTCAGAACCTTCAATTTCAGTCAGAAAATACCTGAAATCACAGAAAAACACACAAACTCATAGTAAAGTCCAGAAAAGTGAATTTTAACTAAAAACTAATAAAAATATACTAAAAACTAACTAAAAGATACTAAAAACATATTAAAAACAATGCCAAAAAGCATACAAATTATCCGCTCATCACAACACCAAACTTAAATTGTTGCTTGTCCCCAAGCAACTGAAAATTAAAATAGGATAAAAAGAAGAGAATATACTATAGACTCCAAAATATCAAAGAAACATAGCTCCAATTAGATGAGCGGGACTAGTAGCTTTTTGCCTCCGAACAGTTTTGGCATCTCACTCTATCCTTTGAAGTTCAGAATGATTGGCATCTATGAGAACTCAGAATTCAGATAGTGTTATTGATTCTCCTAGTTAAGTATGATGATTCTTGAACACAGCTACTTTATGAGTCTTGGCTGTGGCCCAAAGCACTCTGTCTTCCAGTATTACCACCGGATACATACATGCCACAGACACATAATTGGGTGAACCTTTTTAGATTGTGACTTAGCTTTGCTAGAGTCCCCAATTAGAGGTGTCCAAGGTTCTTAAGCACACTCTTTTTGCCTTGGTTCACAACTTTATTTCTTTCTTTTTCCTTTTCTTCTCTTTTCTTTTATTATTTTTTTTCGAAAATTTTTTTTTTTTTTTGCTTTTTCTTGCTTCAAGAATCAATTTGATGATTTTTCAGATCCTCAATAACAGTTCTCTTTCTCTTCATTCTTTCAAGAGCCAACAACTTTAACATTCTCACAACAACAAATTCAAGAGACATATGCACTGTTCAAGCATTCATTCAGAAAACAAAAAGTATTGTCACCACATCAAACTAATTCAACTAGTTTCAGAGATAAATTTCGAAATCCTGTACTTCTTGTTCTTTTGTGATTAAAGCATTTTTTCTTTTAAGAGAGGTGATGGATTCATAGGACATTCATAGCTTTAAGGCATAAACTTTAAATTTTATTAATTATGAATTAAGAACAAGACTCAGAAAATAAATATAGGATGAAACTAAAAATAATAAAAAAAACGAAAAAAAAAAATAGGCTCCTAATGATAGAGGTTTTCACAGAGTTAGGACTCAACAACCTTGATTTTGAGAAGTGGATGCTCCCTCAGCTTGAGAGTAGAGCTTTTGGCGTTTCATCTCTTGGATTTCACGCCCCTGCTTCTCTTGCTCCTTCAGCAATTTGCAGAGCATGCAGTTCTGATTCTGCTGTTCTTCCTTAAGTTGCTCCATAGTCTCTTGCAACTTGGTGATAGATGCTTCTAGGCTGGCCCAGTAGCCAATTTCAGGAAATTCAGGGAGGAACTCCTGCGCCCTCCTTTTGATAGAGTTTTCTTGCACTTGTCCTTCCATTGACTTCTTGGTGATTGGATGTTCAATGGGTATGAATTCATCTACTCCCATCTTCACCCCAGCCTCTTTACAGAGCAAGGAGATTAAGCTTGGGTAAGCCAGTTTGGCTTCAGTGGAATTTTTATTTGCAATTGTGTAGATCTCACAGGCAATCACATGATGAACCTCCACTTCTTTTCCAAGCATAATGCAATGAATCATCACTGCTCTCTTGATGGTGACCTCAGAACGGTTGCTAGTGGGCAATATGGAACGCCCAATAAAGTCTAGCCAACCTCTTGCAATTGGTTTGAGGTCTCCCCTCTTGAGTTGGTTTGGGACACCCTTAGAATTGGTTATCCACTTAGTTCCAGGGAGGCATATGTCCTCTAGAACTTGATCCAACCCTTAATCTATTCTCACCATCCTCCTATTAAAGGAGTCAGGATCATCTTGCAGTTGAGGCAACTTGAAGATTTCTCTTATTTTGTCCAGATGGACGTACATAACTTTCCCTCTGACCATGGTTCTGTAGGTATGGTAAGCGGTTCCAGTCATTCTCTGCTTATCTGTCAGCCACAGATTTGAGTAGAATTCCTGAACCATGTTCCTTCCAACCTTTGTCTCAGGATTGGTTAGAACTTCCCATCCTCTGTTTCGAATTTGCTCTTGGATCCCCGGATATTCATCTTTTTTCAGATCAAATTTAACTTCCGGGATCACTGACCTCAGACCCATTATTTTGTGATAATGGTCTTCATGTTCTTTAGTTAAGAACTTCTCTTGATTCCTAAGATTATTTGGATTAGTCTCTTTCTTTCCTCTTAAATTGGTTTGTTTTCCCTTAGGAGCCATGATCTTGATGAATCTTGGCTTAGTGATCACGGAAAAGCACACCAAACTTAGAGGTTTGCTTGTCCTCAAGCAAAAGAAAAGAGAGAAGAGAGGGGGAGGAAGAGGAAATTCGAATGGTGTGGTGGAATGAGGGAGCCAAACGTGTATTTATTAAGGTGGGGAGGGGAGTTTTCGAAAAAAAGAGAGAAATTTGGAAGGAGATTTGAGAAGATATGGAAAGAAATTGAGAAAAGGGTGAAATTTTTGAACAATGTTTGTAATTGATTTGAAATAAATTTGAAGAATGGTTTTGATTTTTGAAGATTTGAAAGTGAATGATGAATGATTGAAGTGTGATTTTGTAGAAAAGGATGGGTAAGAAAAGGAAAGTTTGAAAAAAATCTGATTTGAAAACAAAATTTGTGGTCCCCCCACCTTGCTGGCGTTAAACGCCCAGAATGGCACCCATTCTGGCGTTTAACGCCCAATTGTTGCCCCTTTTAGGCATTTAACGCCCAGCCAGGTGCCCTGGCTGGCATTAAACGCCAGAAATCCTTCATCACTGGGCGTTTTTCTGAACGCCCAGGATGCTGCACACCTGGCGTTAAACGCCCAGAATGGTGCCCATTCTGGCGTTTAACGCCCAAAATGGCACCATTCCTGGCGTTAAACGCCCAGAATGGTACCCATTCTGGCGTTTAACGCCCAAAATGCCCCTTACTGGCGTTTTTTCGCCAGTAAGCTCATTTTCTCTGTTTTTTGAGCTGAATCCTTCTGTAACTCTGTGAATTCCTTCATTTTTGATACTTGCCTCTGTAAGAACTAATCATATAACCTCCTAATGACTGGGTTGCCTCCCAGCAAATGCTTCTTTACTGTCTTTAGCTGGACCTTCACTGAGAATCACTCAAGTCTCAGTTTTGAGCATTCCTGCTCAAAATTGCTCTCAAGATAATGCTTGATTCTCTGTCCATTAACAATGAACTTTTTGTCAGAATCAATATCTTGAAGCTCAACATATCCATATGGTGACACTCCTGTGATCACATACGGACCCCTCCACCGGGATTTGAGTTTCCCTGGGAACAATTTGAGCCTGGAGTTGAAGAGCAGAACTTTTTGTCCTGGCTCAAAGACTCTGGTTGACAATTTCTTGTCATGCCACTTCTTTGCCTTCTCCTTATAAATTTTTGCATTTTCAAAGGCATTGAGTCTGAACTCCTCTAGCTCATTTAACTGGAGCAATCTTTTTTCACCAGCTAACTGAGCATCCATGTTTAGGAATCTGGTTGCCCAGTCGGCTTTATGTTCTAGTTCCACAGGCAAATGACAGGCCTTCCCATACACCAGTTGGTATGGAGAAGTCCCTATAGGAGTCTTGAATGCTGTTCTGTATGCCCACAGAGCATCATCCAAGCTCTTTGCCCAATCCTTTCTTCGGGCTATCACAGTCCGTTCCAGGATTCTTTTTAGCTCTCTGTTAGAGACTTCAGCTTGCCCATTTGTCTGTGGATGATACGGAGTTGCCACTTTATGGCTGATTCCATATCTAACCATAGCAGAGTATAGCTGTTTGTTGCAGAAATGAGAGCCCCCATCACTGATTAGTACTCTGGGAACACCAAATCTGCTGAAAATGTTTTTCTGGAGGAATTTTAGCACGGTCTTGGTATCATTAGTGGGTGTAGCAATTGCTTCCACCCACTTAGATACATAGTCCACTGCCACCAAAATGTAAGTGTTTGAGTATGATGGTGGGAATGGCCCCATGAAGTCAATTCCCCATACATCAAACAATTCTATCTCTAATATCCCTTGTTGAGGCATGGCGTATCCGTGAGGCAGGTTACCAGCTCTTTGGCAACTGTCACAGTTACGCACAAACTCTCGGGAATCTTTATAGAGAGTAGGCCAGTAGAAGCCACACTGGAGGACTTTAGTGGCTGTTCGCTCACTTCCAAAATGTCCTCTATATTGTGATCCATGGCAATGCCATAGGATCCTTTGTGCTTCTTCTCTGGGTACACATCTGCGGATCACTCCGTCAGCACATCTCTTAAAGAGATATGGTTCATCCCAGAGGTAGTACTTGGCATCTGAAATTAATTTCTTTCTTTGCACATAGCTGTACTCCTTAGGTATGAACCTCACAGCTTTATAGTTTGCCATATCTGCAAACCATGGAGCTTCCTGAATGGCAAAGAGTTGCTCATCTGGGAAAGTCTCAGAGATCTCAGCAGAAGGGAGGGACGCCCCAGCTACTGGTTCTATTCGGGACAGATGATCAGCTACTTGATTCTCTGTCCCTTTTCTGTCTCTTATTTCTATATCAAACTCTTGCAGAAGCAACACCCATCTGATAAGCCTGGGTTTTGAATCCTGCTTTGTGAGTAGGTATTTAAGAGCAGCATGGTCAGTGTACACAACCACCTTGGATCCTACTAGATAAGATCTAAACTTGTCAATGGCATAAACCACTGCAAGTAATTCTTTTTCTGTGGTTGTGTAATTCTTCTGTGCATCATTTAGAACACGGCTAGCATAGTAAATGACATGCAGAAGTTTGTTATGCCTCTGTCCCAACACTGCACCAATGGCATGGTCACTGGCATCACACATTAATTCAAATGGCAATGTCCAATCTGGTGCAGAGATGACTGGTGCTGTGACCAGTTTAGCTTTCAGGGTCTCAAATGCCTGCAGACACTGTGTGTCAAACACAAATGGTGTGTCTGCAGCTAGCAGGTTGCTCAAAGGTTTTGCAATTTTCGAAAAATCCTTTATAAACCTTCTGTAGAATCCTGCATGCCCCAGAAAGCTTCTGATTGCCTTAACATTGGTAGGTGGTGGTAATTTTTCAATTACCTCTACCTTTGCCTTATCCACCTCTATCCCCCTGCTTGAAATTTTGTGCCCAAGGACAATTCCTTCAGTCACCATAAAGTGACATTTCTCCAGTTTAAAACCAGGTTAGTCTCTTGGCATCTTTTCAGGACAAGTGATAGGTGATTAAGACAGGAGCTGAATGAGTCTCCATATACTGAGAAGTCATCCATGAAGACTTCCAGAAATTTCTCTACCATATCTGAGAAGATAGAGAGCATGCACCTCTGAAAGGTTGCTGGTGCATTGCACAGACCAAAAGGCATCCTTCTGTAAGCAAACACGCCAGAAGGGCAAGTAAATGCTGTTTTCTCTTGGTCCTGAGGATCTACTGCAATTTGGTTGTAACCTGAATAGCCATCCAAAAAGCAGTAGTAATCATGACCAGCCAGTCTTTCTAGCATTTGGTCTATGAACGGTAAAGGAAAATGATCCTTTCTGGTGGCTGTATTGAGCCTTCTGTAGTCAATACACATGCGCCACCCTGTGACTATTCTTGTAGGAACCAGTTCATTTTTTTCATTATGAACCACTGTCATGCCTCCCTTTTTGGGGACAACTTGGACAGGGCTCACCCAGGGGCTATCAGAAATAGGATAAATAATCCCAGCCTCTAGTAATTTAGTGACCTCTTTCTGCACCACCTCCTTCATGGCTGGATTTAGCCTCCTCTGTGGTTGAACCACTGGTTTGGCATTATCCTCCAACAGGATCTTGTGCATGCATCTAGCTGGGCTAATGCCTTTAAGATCACTTATGGACCACCCAAGAGCTGTCTTGTGTGTCCTTAGCACTTGAATCAGTGCTTCCTCTTCCTGTGGATTCAAAGCAGAGCTTATAATCACTGGAAAAGTGTCACCCTCTCCCAGAAATGCGTACTTCAGGGATGGTGGTAGAGGTTTGAGTTCAGGCTTGGGAGGTTTATCCTCCTCCTGAGGAATTTTCGAAAATTCCTTTGCTTCCTCTAGTTCTTCTTGATCAGGTTGAGCATCCTTGAAGATGTCCTCAAGCTCTGATTCTAGGCTTTCAGCCATGTTGATCTCTTCTACCAGAGAGTCAATAATGTCAGTGCCTATGCAGTCTTCTGGTGTGTCTGGATGCTGCATAGCTTTTACAGCATTTAACTTGAACTCATCCTCATTGACTCTGAGGGTTACTTCCCCTCTTTGTACATCAATGAGAGTTCGTCCAGTTGCTAGGAAAGGTCTTCCTAGAATGAGAGTTGCACTCTTGTGCTCCTCCATTTCCAGCACCACAAAGTCAGTTGGAAAGGCAAAGGGCCCAACCTTGACAATCATGTCCTCTATTATGCCTGATGGGTGTTTAATGGAGCCATCAGCAAGTTGGAGGCATATCCTGGTTGGTTTGACTTCTCCAGCCAACCCAAGCTTTCTGATAGTGGATGCAGGTATTAGATTGATGCTTGCTCCAAGATCACATAGAGCTGTCTTGGTGCAAGCACCTTCTAATGTGCATGGTATCATAAAGCTTCCAGGATCTTGAAGCTTTTCTGGTAAGCTTTTCAGAATGACTGCACTGCATTCTTCAGTGAGAAACACTTTTTCAGTTCCTCTCCAATCCTTCTTATGACTTAAGATCTCTTTCATGAACTTAGCATAAGAAGGTATCTGCTCAAGTGCCTCTGCAAACGGAATCTTTATTTCAAGAGTCCTTAGATAGTCTGCAAAGCGGGCAAATTGCTTATCCTGTTCCGCTTTGCGGAGTTTCTGAGGATAAGGCATCTTGGCTTGATATTCTTCAACCTTAGATGCTGCAGGTTTATTCCTTACAGAAGTGGTTGAAGAAGCCTTGTTAGGGGGATTACTGTCAGCACTCTTAGGTGTCTGATCCTCCCTTGGCGTCTGAACGCCAGGATTGGGTGGAAAATGGGCGTTAAACGCCAGCTTTTCCCCCTTTTCTGGCGTTTGAACGCCAATAACATTCCTCTCTGGGCTCTTACTGTCCTCAGAGGGATTTTGAACAGTGGTTTGGTTATCCTCTGTCAATTATTCCTTGTTTGGCTTTTTGCTCTTTTGAGCAGAGGTATTCAGTGTCTTCCCACTCCTCAGTTGAGCTGCTTGACATTCCTCTGTTATCTGTTTAGATATTTGCTGTTTTGCTTGATTCAACTGCAGTTCTATGCTCTTGTTAGCAACCTTAGTATCATGGAGCATTTCTTTAAATTCTGCTAACTGTTCAGTCATCAGGAGCAATTGTTGATTAAGCTCATTCATCTGTTCTTGGGGATTAGGGTCAGTGACTAATGCCATGACTTCCTCCTTTGGAACGAACTCATTGCTAGAATAAAAGTATTGGTTTCTAGCAACAGTGTCTATAAGCTCTTGAGCTTCTTCAATTGTCTTCCTCATGTGTATAGATCCACCAGCTGAGTGGTCTAAAGACATCTGAGCTTTTTCTGTAAGCCCATAGTAGAAGATGTCTAACTGTACCCACTCTGAAAACATTTCAGAGGGGCATTTTCTAAGCATACCTCTATACCTCTCCCATGCATTATAAAGGGATTCATTATCCTCTTGTTTAAAGCCTTGGATGTCCAGCCTTAGCTGTGTCATCCTCTTTGGAGGGTAAAAATGATTCAGGAATTTCTCTGACAACTGTTTCCATGTCTTTATGCTTGCTGTAGGTTGGTTATTCAACCACCTTTTAGCTTGATCCTTTACAGCAAATGGAAACAGTAATAGTCTGTAGACATCCTGATCTACCTCTTTATCATGTACTGTGTCAGCAATTTGTAAGAACTGTGCCAGAAACTCAGTAGGTTCTTCCTGTGGAAGACCGGAATACTGGCAATTTTGCTGCACTATGATAATGAGTTGAGGATTTAGCTCAAAGCTGCTTGCTTTGATGGGAGGTGTACAGATGCTACTCCCATATGCAGCTGTAATGGGGTTAGCATATGACCCCAGAGTCCTTCTGGACTGATTAATCCCACTTGAGTCCATAATGGACAAGAGGGAAATGATAATGATTGCAAATGGATAAATTTTGTTGTTTTGTTTTTTTTTTTTTTGAATTAAACGAAAAAAATAATTAAAATAAAATAAAAGGAATTTAAGATAATACAAAAAAAAAGTTCGAAATTCAAAAAGAAGACAAGATCAAAGCAAATTGAGAACTGAATCAAATAGTTAATTAAAAAGATTTTGAAAACAGCAATTAAAAAGATATGATTGAAAAATTTTTATGAAAAAGATTTGATTTTGAAAAGAGGAAAGAGAAAAAACACAAAAGACACCAAACTTAAAATTTTTAGAAATCAAACACTAATTTTCGAAAATTTTAAAGGAAAAACACAAAGAGGACACCAAACTTAGAATTTTTATGAATCAAAAGGGACTAAGAACATGCAAAAACGAAAAATCAGAGAAAAATAAAAGCATGCAAAAGACACCAAACTTAAAATATGAACTAGACTCAACTAAAAGACTCTAAACCAACAAAAATAAACAGTCCTAATCTAAGCAACAAGATAAGCCGTCAGTTGTCCAAACTCGAACAATCCCCGGCAACGGCGCCAAAAACTTGGTGCACGAAATTGCAATCACACTTTTGCAATCCCGCACAACTAACCAGCAAGTGCACTGGGTCGTCCAAGTAATACCTTGCGTGAGCAAGGGTCGATCCCACGGAGATTGTCGGCTTGAAGCAGCTATGGTTATCTTGTAAATCTTAGTCAGGATATCAGAAATTATCAGGATGATTGTGAAAAGCAAAAGAACATGAAATAGTTACTTGTTTTGCAGTAATGGAAAATAGGTTGAGGCTTTGGAGATGCTCCATCTTCTGAATCTTTGCTTTCCTACTGTCTTCTTCATCAAACACGCAAGGCTCCTTCCATGGCAAGCTGTATGTAGGGTTTCACTGTTGTCAGTGGCTACCTCCCATCCTCTCAGTGAAAACGATTGCATATGCTCTGTCACAGCACGCGGAATTCAGCTGTCGGTTCTCGGTCAGGCCGGAATAAAATCCATCGATCCTTTTGCGTCTGTCACTAACGCCCCGCCTGCTAGGAGTTTGAAGCACGTCACAGTCATTCAGTCATAGAATCCTACTCAGAATACCACAGACAAGGTTTAGACCTTCCGGATTCTCTTGAATGCCGCCATCAGTTCTAGCTTATACCACGAAGATTCTGGTAAAGGAATCCAAGAGATATCTACTCAATCTAAGGTAGAACGGAGGTGGTTGTCAAGCACACGTTCATGGTTGAGAATATGATGAGTGTCACAGATCATCACATTCATCCGGGTTAAGAACAAGTGATATCTTAGAATGGAAGCAAGCATGATTGAATAAGAAACAGTAGTAATTGCATTAATCCATCAAGACACAGCAGAGCTCCTCACCCCCAACCATGGGGTTTAGAGACTCATGCCGTGGAATGTACACAAAGAAACGTGTAAAAATGTCATGAGGTACTTGATACAATGTCAAAAGATCCTATTAATAGTAAACTAGTATCCTAAGATTTACAGAAATGAGTAAATGACAGAAAAGTCCACTTCCGGGCCCACTTGGTGTGTGCTTGGGCTGAGCAATGAAGCATTTTCGTGTAGAGACCTTTTCTGGAGTTAAACGCCAGCTTTCATGCCAGTTTGGGCGTTTAACTCCAAGTTTTATGCCAGTTCCGGCGTTTAACGCTGGAATTTCTAAGGCCGAATTGCTACGCCGGTTTGGGCCATCAAATCTTGGGCAAAGTATGGACTATCATATATTGCTGGAAAGCCCAGGATGTCTACTTTCCAATGCCGTTGAGAGCGCGCCAATTGGGCTTCTGTAGCTCCAGAAAATCCACTTCGAGTGCAGGGAGGTCAGAATCCAACAGCATCTGCAGTCCTTTTCAGTCTCTGAATCAGATTTTTGCTCAGAACCTTCAATTTCAGCCAGAAAATACCTGAAATCACAGAAAAACACACAAACTCATAGTAAAGTCCAGAAAAGTGAATTTTAACTAAAAACTAATAAAAATATACTAAAAACTAACTAAAAGATACTAAAAACATATTAAAAACAATGCCAAAAAGCATACAAATTATCCGCTCATCATTGACTCAACAGGTCAACATGATCTCTCAAAATCTGAATGGATGGCAACATGCATCCAACAGTACTAGAGAGGCAGCTTCTGAAGAAGCTTATGGTCCTGAGAACCCTGCCATGGCAGAGGTTAATTACATGGGTGAACCTTATGGAAACACCTATAACTCATCATGGAGAAATCATCCAAATTTCTCATGGAAGGATCAACAAAAGCCTCAACAAGGCTTTAACAATGGTGGACGCAACAGGCTAAACAATAGCAAGCCATATCCATCATCTTCTCAGCAACAGACAGAGAATTCTGAATAAAACACCTCTAATTTAGCCAATCTAGTCTCTGATCTGTCAAAGGCCACTTTCAGTTTCATGAGTGAAACAAGATCCTCCATCAGAAATCTGGAGGCACAAGTGGGCCAGCTGAGTAAGAAAGTCATTGAAACTCCTCCCAGTATTCTCCCAAGCAATACAGAAGAGAATCCAAAAGGAGAGTGCAAAGCCATTGACATAGTCAATATGGCCGAAAGCACAAGGGAGGAGGAGGACGAAAATCCTAGTGAGGAAGACCTCTTGGGACGTCCCTCAAGCAAGAAGGAGTTTCCTATTAAGGATCCAAAGGAATCTGAGGCTCATATAGATACCATAGAGATTCCATTAAATCTCCTTTTGCCATTCATGAGCTCTGAAGACTATTCTTCCTCTGAAGAGGATGAAGATGTAACTGGAGAGCAAGTTGCTCAATACTTAAGAGCTATCATAAAGCTGAACGCCAAGTTATTTGGTAATGAGACTTGGGAAAGTGAACCTCCCTTGCTCATTAATAAACTAGATACTTGGATTCAGAAAATTCTACCTCAAAAGAAACAGGATCCTGGCAAGTTCTTAATACCTTGCACCATAGGCACCATGAGCTTTGAAAAAGCTCTATGTGATCTGGGGTCAGAGATAAATCTTATGCCACTCTCTGTAATGGAGAAGCTGGGGATCATTGAGGTACAACCTGCCTTGTTCTCATTACAATTGGCAGACAAGTCATTGAGACAAGCTTATGGAATAGTAGAGGATGTGTTAGTAAAGATTGAAGGCCTTTACATCCTTGCTGATTTCATAATCTTAGACACTAGGAAGGAAGAGGATGATTGCATCATCCTTGGAAGACCTTTCCTAGCCACAGCAGGAGCTGTGATAGATGTCAACAGAGGAGAATTAGTCCTTCAATTGAATGGGGACTACCTTGTGTTTAAGGCACATGGCCATCCCTCTGTGGCAAAAGAGAGTAAGCATGAAGAGCTTCTCTCAGTTCAGAGTCAAGAAGAGCCCACACAGTCAAACTCTAAGTTTGGTGTTGTGAGGCCACAACCAAACTCTAAGTTTGGTGTTAAGACCCCATATCCAAACTCTAAGTTTGGTGTTGGGACTATACAACATTGACCTGATCACCTTGTGGCTCCATGAGAGCCATTGTCAAGCTATTGACATTAAAGAAGCACTTGTTGGGAGGCAACCCAATTTTATTTATCTAATTTTTATTTTATTCTATATTATTGTTATTTTGTGTTTTATTAGGTACATGATCATGAGGAGTCACAAAAAAATCATAAAAATTAAAAACAGAATCAAAAACAGCAGAAGAAAAAAGAATTCGCACCATGGAGGACGCACAAGCTGGCGTTCAACGCCAGTAAGATGCATCTGGCCGGCGTTCAACGCCAGAACAGAGCATCATTCTGACACTGAACGCCAGAAACAAGCAACATTCTGGCGCTGAACGCCAGGAATGTGCCCAGAGAAGAAAAACTGGCGCTGAACGCCAGGAACAAGCATGAAACTGGCGTTCAACGCCAGAAACATGCTTTACATGGGCGTTGAACGCCCAGAATGTGCACCACTCGGCATTTAAATGCCAGAATGGTGTGCAAAGGCATTTTACATGCCTATTTGGTGCAGGGATGGAATTCCTTGACACCTCAGGACCTGTGGACCCCACAGGATCCCCACCTACCATATTCCCACCTTACCTCCTAATCCTAGTTTTTGTGATTACTCTTCCCCATGTCACACTTCCCAACACTCTTCACCAATCACCTCAATTCCTCTTCCCAATCACCCCCTTCACCACTCACATCCATCCACTCTTCCCCATAAACCCCACCTACCTTCAAAACTTCAAAACCATTTTCCCACCCATTCCCACCCAAATTAGCCGAACATACACCCCCCCTCTCCCTATAAATACCCTTCCATTCTCCTTTATTTTCACACAACACAAAATCCTTCTTCTCCCACTTGGCCGAACCTACATCTCTCCTTTTCTACCATATTTTCTTCTTCTTCTTCTTCTCTTCTTTCTTCTCTTGCTCGAGGGCGAGCAATATTTTAAGTTTGGTGTGGTAAAAGCATAAGCTTTTTGTTTTTCCATTACCATCAATGGCACCTAAGGCCGGAATATCCTCTAGAAAAGGAAAAGGGAAGATAAAAGCTTCCACCTCCGAGTCATGGGAGATGGAAAGATTCATCTCCAAGAGCCATCAAGACCACTTCTATGATGTTGTGGCAAAGAAGAAGGTGATCCCTGAGGTCCCTTTCAAGCTCAAGAAAAATGAGTATCCGGAGATCCGACATGAAATCCGAAGAAGAGGTTGGGAAGTCCTAACCAACCCCATGCAACAAGTCAGAATCTTAATGGTTCAAGAGTTCTATGCCAATGCATGGATCACTAGGAACCATGATCAAAGTATGAACCCGAGTCCAAAGAATTATCTCACAATGGTTCGGGGGAAATACTTAGATTTTAGTTCGGAAAATGTGAGGTTGGCGTTTCACTTGCCCATGATGCAAGGAGATGAATGCCCCTACACTAGAAGGGTCAACTTTGATCAAAGGTTGGACCAAGTCCTTTTGGACATATGTGTGGAAGGAGCTCAATGGAAGAGAGACTCCAAAGGCAAGCCAGTCCAACTAAGAAGACTGGACCTCAAGCCTGTGGCTAGAGGATGGTTGGAGTTCATTCAACGCTCTATCATTCCCACTAGCAACCGATCTGAAGTTACTGTGGATCGGGCCATCATGATTCATGGCATCATGATTGGAGAGGAAGTAGAAGTTCATGAGGTCATCTCCAATGAAATCTACAAAATAGCCGACAAGCCTTCACCCATGGCACGGCTAGCTTTTCCTCACCTTATTTGCCATCTATGTTACTCAGCTGGAGTTATCATAGAAGGAGACATCTCTATTGAAGAGGATAAGCCCATCACCAAGAAGAGGATGGAGCAAGCAAGAGAGACCCTTCACGGTTCTCAAGAGATGCATGAGGAAGCTCATCATCAAGAAATCCCTGAAATGCCTCAAGGGATGCACTTTGCTCCCAACAACTATTGGGAACAACTCAACACTTCCTTAGAAGATTTGAGCCACAATGTTGAACAACTAAGGGTGGAACATCATGAGCACTCCATCATTCTCCAAGAAATAAGAGAAGACCAAAGAGCAATGAGGGAGGAGCAACAAAGGCAAGGAAGGGACATAGAAGAGCTTAAGAACATCATTGGTCCTTCAAGAAGAAGACGCCACTAAAGGTGGATTCATTCCTTGTCCTTTATTTCTTTCTGTTTTCGGTTTTTAATGTTGTGTTTATCTATGTTTTGTGTCTTTATTTCATGATCATTAGTATGTAGTAACTATGTCTTAAAGCTATGAATAAATTCCATTAATCCTTCACCTCTCTTAAAAGAAAAATGTTTTAATTCAAAAGAACAAGAAGTACATGAATTTTGAATTTATCCTTGAATTTAGTTTAATTATATTGATGTGGTGACAATACTTTTGTTTTCTGAATGAATGCTTGAACAATGCATATGTCTTTTGATCTTGTTGTTTATGAATGTTAAAATTGTTGGCTCTTGAAAGAATGACGAACAAAGAGAAATGTTATTGAGGATCTGAAAAATCATGAAATTGATTCTTGAAGCAAGAAAAAGCAGTGAAAAAGAAAGCTTGCGAAAAAAAATGGCGAAAAAAAATAGAAAGAAAAAGAAAAAGCAAGCAGAAAAAGCCAATAGCCTTTAAAATCAAAAGGCAAGGGTAAAAAGGATCCAAGGCTTTGAGCATCAATGGATAGGAGGGCCCAAGGAAATAAAATCCAGGCCTAAGCGGCTCAACCAAGCTGTCCCTAACCATGTGCTTGTGTCATGAAGGTCCAAGTGAAAAGCTTGAGACTGAGTGGTTAAAGTCGTGATCCAAAGAAAAAGAGTGTGCTTAAGAGCTCTGGACACCTCTAACTGGGGACTCTAGCAAAGCTAAGTCACAATCTGAAAAGGTTCACCCAGTTATGTGTCTGTGGCATTTATGTATCCGGTGGTAATACTGGAAAACAAAGTGCTTAGGGCCACGGCCAAGACTCATAAGTAGCTGTGTTCAAGAATCAACATGCTTAACTAGAAAAGTCAATAACACTATCCGAAATTCTAAGTTCCTAGAGAAGCCAATCATTCTAAACTTCAAGGAAAAAAGTGAGATGCCAAAACTGTTCAGAAGCAAAAAGCTACAAGTCCCGCTCATTTAATTATAATTAATATTCATTGATATTTTGGAATTTATAGTATATTCTCTTCTTTTTATCCTATTTGATTTTCAGTTGCTTGGGGACAAGCAACAATTTAAGTTTGGTGTTGTGATGAGCGGATAATTTATACGCTTTTTGGCATTGTTTTTAGGTAGTTTTTAGTAAGTTCAAGCTACTTTTAGGGATGTTTTCATTAGTTTTTATGTTAAATTCACATTTCTGGACTTTACTATAATTTTGTGTGTTTTTCTGTGATTTTAGGTAATTTCTGACTAAAATTGAGGGACTTGAGCAAAACTCTGAAAAAGGCTGACAAAAGGACTGCTGATGCTGTTGGAATCTGACCTCCCTGCACTCAAAAAGGATTTTCTGGAGCTACAAAACTTTAAATGGCGCGCTCTCAATGGCGTTGGAAATTAGACATCTAGAGCTTTCCAGCAATATATAATAGTCCATACTTCATTCGGAAATTGACGACGTAACTTGGCGTTGAACGCCAAGTACATGCTGCTGTCTGGAGTTAAACGCCAGAAAAACGTCATGATCCGGAGTTGAACGCCCAAAACACGTCATAACTTGGAGTTCAACTCCAAGAGAAGCCTCAGCTCGTGGATAGATCAAGCTCAGCCCAAGCATACACCAAGTGGGCCCCGGAAGTGGATTTATGCATCAATTACTTACTCATGTAAACCCTAGGAGCTAGTTTATTATAAATAGAACATTTAACTATTGTATTAGGGATCTTTTTGAGTCTTTGATCATTCGGTCTTGTGACCACATGGGGGCTGGTCATTCGGCCATGCCTAAACCTTTCACTTATGTATTTTCAACGGTGGAGTTTCTGCACACCATAGATTAAGGGTGTGGAGCTCTGCTGTAACTCAAGTTTCAATACAATTACTATTACTTTCTATTCAATTCTCTTTTATTCTTATTCCAAGATATACGTTACACTTAACTGTGATGAATGTGATGATCCGTGACACTCATCATCATTCTCACCTATGAACGTGCGTGATTGACAACCACTTCCGTTCTACTTTAGGCTGAGCGCATATCTCTTAGATTCCCCAACAGAATCTTCGTGGTATAAGCTAGATAGATGGTGGCATTCATGAGGATCCGGAAAGTCTAACCTTGTCTGTGGTATTCCGAGTAGGATCCTGGGAATCCGAAAAGTCTAACCTTGTCTGTGGTATTCCGAGTAGGATTCCGGTATTGAATGACTGTGACGAGCTTCAAACTCCTGAAGGCTGGGCGTTAGTGACAAACGCAAAAGAATCAATGGATTCTACTCCAACCTGATTGAGAATCGACAGATGATTAGCCGTGCTGTGACAGAGCATTTGGACCATTTTCACTGAGAGGATGGGATGTAGCTATCAACCAAGGGTGATGCCTCCAGACGATTAGCCGTGCAGTGACAGCGCATAGGACCATTTTCCCGAGAGGATTAAAAGTAGCCATTGATGATAGTGATGCCCTACATATACCTTGCCATGGAAAGGAGTAAGAAGGATTGGATGAAAGCTGTTCCGGGGGTTACCTGAAACGTGTAGCTCGGTCGTCTGGAGAGGCCCGAGGTGGGGGTTCAGGGACCCGAGCTCGATATGTGGAGTGGTTGGTGGTTGTACTTGCAATGACACTCCGATGCTTAAGTTAGCATGGGTCCAAGCAGATAAGTGTAGAATGTGGAATGAATGAAATACCTGGGTGCTCCAGTGTATTTATAGTAGTTGGCCGTGATCTTCCCTGGATAAGATATTCTTATCTTATCTTATCTTTGGGAGTTTTATCTCTATCTTTGTGGAACCGCCCTTTCTAGGCCCTTTCGGCCTTTAGGTTTTGGGCTGCGTTCCTTTTGATGGGCCTTCCTTTGCTTGATTGTCCGAGGTCCGACCTTTAGGCGTGGGCCTTAGGGCGAGGTCGGACCTTTTCATGGTTTTGCCGAGTTGGAGGAGCCCGGTCAGGGTATGAACAGTGCCCCTGCCCGAGTTCGTCCTTTTTGGGAGGTCGAGCTCGGGCATAGTAGTTTTTCAAAATTCAAAAATGGCCGTTTCTGCATTTATTGCATTTTACCGTTTCTCCTCGATTTCCGTTTGGGCTCTGTGAAGGCATTATTTATTTGCTCCCTTCCTTTTTCTTTCGTTTATTCTGTTCCTTTCTTGTTTTTCTAAGTTTCGCCATCTCCTTTTTCGAGCACCGCTTCTCTTTCTTTGTTTCTTCTTCCCCGAATCTTTCCGTGTGTCTTTCCGGGGTTTCCTCTGCGCCGCCGCTTCGTTCTCCTTGCTTCGGAGCTCTTCGCCTTCGTTTTCTTTGCTTTGGAGCTCTTCGCCTTCGTTTTCTTTCTTCCAGGTTTGTTCTTCTGTTTCTATTTTCTTGTGATCATATGCTTCTGTTCTTTGTGTGGCTCTTGTTTGTTTCTTTATGCCTGGGTTGCCCCGAAAAGAGGCGCCGCCATTGCTTTGTTTGTATATGGGGGGGCTCTTTTTGTTTTTCTGGTACTTTGTTCCGGGTTGCCGCATTTTCTTTGTTGGGTTTTTGTTTCTTGCTTGGCTGAATGGGTTTTTCGCTGTCTGCTTTATGTGATTTTTGCTTGCTTTTGTATTTCTTCTTTGTAGGTAAGAGTTTTATGTCTCGAAAGGTTCTTCAGGCGATGTCGACCAAGATTCCAAGTGGTCTTGGTTGGGTAGACCCTCTTCCTCTAAAAGTCCCTTCTGTGGTAGATTCTGAATATTTGGCTAGGTTCCGTAGGCACTGTAGCATATGTGAGAATAGAGAGTCTGAGAGGGATTATGAACTAGTAGCCCCGGATTCCGAGGAGAGAGTTTGCTTCCCGCCTTTAGATAGTTCCGAGAAGCTCTTCTTTTATGCTTATGATTGTTTTTTCTCTAAGCTGAGTGTCCGACATCCTTTTACCGACCTGGAGTCCGAGGTGTTGTGGTCTTGTAACATTGCCCCTACGCAGCTCCATCCAAATTCTTGGGCGTTTTTAAAGCTATTTCAACTTTTGTGTCAGTTTTTGGGCGTCGCTCCCTCTATTTCTCTTTTTTCCTACTTGTTTGTGTTGACGAAGCCGGGGTCGGGTGGAGGGAAGGTGTCTTGGGTCTCTTTTAGGGCTAACCAGGGGAGGAAGTTTTGTACCCTTTATGATGAGTCCTTTCACGATTTCAAGAACTTTTATTTCAAGGTCCGGGCTACTGGAGACGTCCGACCTTTCTTTCTGGATGAGAGTGGGGAGCCTTCTTTTCCTCTTTGTTGGCAGGAGAATGTAGTGTCTGCTAAGTATACTTTTGAGAGTCTAGATGAGGTTGAGCAGGCTTTTGTGGGTGTGGTGAGCAGTTTATGGGGTCGGGCACCTCACTTGGATACGAAGAAAATGTTGGGAGATCCAAGCCTTCTCCGTTCCGAGTTAGGTACTTTCCCGACCTCTCCGAGATTCTTCTTTTTTAGTATTTTGGTTTTGCTTGTTTTTGGTGGAATTTCTGTTGTGGTAATCCTTTTCTTTTTATTTCTGCAGAGATGTCTTCTCAGGCGGATTCCATGAAGTTCCTCCGTCGGACGAAGAAGTCTGTGGCTGCTCGAAACATCGAGGCTGGGGAGGCTTCTGCCCGATCTTCTCCGCAGAAGACTACCGTGGGTGTTCAGACTCGGTCAAAGACTATTCCGACTCCCCAGTTCCGAGCTATAAATCAAGACCCTCCGACCTCCGGGCCTGCTACCTCTTCTCCTCCCCCGTTCTCGGGTCCTCCTCCCAAGAAGCAGAAGACCTCTCAAGAGCTTGCGGGTTTTAACGATAAGGATTTCGATGCTCTTGGTTGGATTGAACAGCATATTCTCCCTCAGACTTTTATTTCTACTGATGACGTGTCTATGGAGCACCATTTTCAATATATGGCGCGGAGTTGTGTTCGGATGGCCAGTCTTCATGCTGCTATTGCCCGGGAGTTCAAGAAATCCCCCATTGGTGCGACCAGCTCCCGACTTGTGAAGGCTCAGTCTGAGTTTGAGAGGATTAGTGAGCTGAAGGCTGCTAGGATTACTGAGCTGGAGGCCTCTCTGGAGAAAGAGAAAGCTAAAGCTACCGCGGCTGTGGCGGCAGCGAAAGCATCTGAGGAGATGGCGAAGGCGGCGACGGAGAATTATACTCGGGTATACGCCGAGCTTGTGGAGACAAAGGAGAAGTTGCAATCTGCTCGGGATGATTTTTACGAGCTAGAGGGTCATGTGGCCAAGGGTATGGATGCTATGTTTGGCAATTTGAAGGATCAGGTCCGGGTTCTTGCTCCTGACCTGGATCTGAGTTTGTTTAGCACGGATAACGTTGTTGTGGAGGAAAAGATTGTTCCTGCTCCCAACGAGGATGAGGTTCCGGTGTCCGACCTTAATGTTCCGGTTGCGAACCCGACTTCACCTTTGGCCGGGGAAGGATCTGGTGTGGAGGTTTCAAACCGAGATGATGGTGCTGTCAAGGCTGTCCCGATTTCTATGGTTCTTCCTCCGCAGCCTTCTACCGATGTGGAATCCGGAAAGGACCTTGATTCTCTGTAATCTTTTATTTTTGGTTTTTTGCCCGGCCTGTGGGCTCTTTTGTTTTTGGATGGTTTCTGTGAACGCTTTGGACGCTTATCTGCCATTAGCTACTTGTAGTAACTTTTTAGCTTATTATGCGGTGTTTTGCTTTGACTTTTTGTTCCGCTTTTATGCTTTTTAGTTGTTTTTTGGATAACAACTTTTTAGCTAGCGCTTGAAACTTAGTTTTCATCCTTTCCTTCGATTTCGTTTCTTCGCTTGTACTTTTTTAGTTGTTTTTGGATAACAACTTTTTTAGTAAGCGTTTTCGAAACTTCGTTTTGTCCTTTCCTTCGATTTCGTTTCTTCGCTTGTACTTTTTTAGTTGTTTTTGGATAACAACTTTTTTAGTAAGCGTTTTCGAAACTTCGTTTTATCCTTTCCTTCGATTTCGTTTCTTCGCTTGTACTTTTTTAGTTGTTTTTGGATAACAACTTTTTAGTAAGCGTTTTCGAAATCTTGGCTTTTGCCGTTTTTAAGGCGTCTTTCTTGGATCCGGGCTTTTTCTCGGACCTCGGGCGTTCGAGTACCTCCCTTTGTTGGGTCCGACCTTGTTTGGTCGGCCTTTTAAGTTATTTTTGTATTCTCTTTTTATTTGGCTTTTTGAGCCTTTTCAGAGTTGCTTTATAACTTCTCACATTAATTTGAACCTCGTCGCTTTATCTTTGCCGACCTCGTGTGGTCTCTTGGCAAATGATTTTTTGCGTTTTGCCGAGCATAAATTAATGCGCCTTGGCGGGGTACTTTCCAGGACTTGTTTCATTTATGAGGAAGGAGAAAAGAAAATAGAAAAATTTGATTAGAATTAAAAAAGAAGGAATATTTACAGAGTGTTTACCCTTGACTAGGTCGGGTGTCTTTATTTAACCGGGTGTCTCATTAAAAAACCCTTGTAGGGAAAAAGAGTACACCTCGGGTTAAATTTTTCTAGCTGTAGTACCGTCTTAGATTGCAGGCGTGCCAGGCCCTGGGCAGCTCATTGCCTTCTAGGTCGGATACTTTGTAGTAGCCTGTCCCTAAGACTTCTGTTACTTTGTAGGGTCCTTTCCAATTTGCAGCTAGCTTTCCTTCTCCCGACTTTTGTGTTCCGATGTCATTTCGGATTAGAATTAGGTCGTGAATGGAGAAGCTTCGCTTTATTACTTTCTGATTGTATCTGAGTGCCGTTCGCCGCTTTAAGGCTTCTTCTTGGATTCGGGCTCTTTCTCGGACCTCGGGGAGGAGGTCGAGTTCTTCCCTTTGTGCCTGCGGGTTACCTTTTTCGTTGTAGAAGATGGTTCTAGGTGACCCTTCCTCTATTTCGATAGGAATCATTGCCTCCATCCCGTAGGCTAGTCGGAATGGTGATTCTCCCGTTGTAGAGTGTGGAGTTGTCCGATATGCCCATAGCACCTGGGGAAGCTCTTCAGCCCATGCCCCTTTGGCTTCTTGGAGTCTCCGTTTTAACCCGGCCAAGATAACTTTATTTGCAGCCTCTGCTTGTCCATTGGCTTGTGGGTGCTCGACTGAGGTGAATTGCTGTTTGATGTTTAGTTCGGCCACCAAGTTCTGAAAACTTGTGTCTGTGAACTGTGTTCCATTGTCTGTTGTGATGGAGTAGGGGACTCCGAACCTTGTGACAATGTTTTTGTATAGGAATTTGCGACTTTTCTGAGCCGTAATGGTGGCTAAGGGTTCAGCTTCGATCCACTTTGTGAAGTAGTCGACCCCTACTATGAGGTATTTGACTTGCCCCGGTCCTTGGGGGAACGGGCCGAGTAGGTCAAGTCCCCATTTTGCGAAGGGCCATGGTGCGGTGATGCTGATAAGGTCTTCGGGTGGTGCCTTGTGAAAATTGGCGTGTTTTTGGCAGGGGGCATATTTTCACAAATTCCGTTGCGTCTCTTTGCAAGGTCGGCCAGTAGAACCCGGCTCGGACTACTTTTTTGGATAATGCCCGAGCTCCGAGATGGTTCCCACACATGCCTCCGTGGACTTCTTCGAGGACGTTCTTTGTTTCTGAGGTCGGGACGCACCTAAGGAGGGGATTTGAGAATCCTCTTCTGTATAATACGTCGTGAATTAGCGTATAATTCTGGGCGTCTTTTGTGAGTCTTTTAGCTTCCTTTCTTTCGGCGGGAAGAGTTCCCGACTTCAGGTAGTTGAGTTTGGGGGTCATCCATCCTTGCTGTTGGCTGGATATATTTAGCGTTTCTTCCCCTCTTAGCACGGAGGGAGATTGTAAGGTTTCCTGGAGGAGACTTCTGTTGTTGCCTCCGGGTTTGGTGCTGGCGAGCTTTGAGAGGGCGTCTGCCCGGGCGTTTTGTTCCCGAGGTATGTGCTGGATCTGTATTTCTGAAAAGTGGCGTAATTGTGCCTGTGTTTGGTCCAGGTATTTCTTCATAGTTGGGTCTTTGGCCTGGTAGCTTCCATTTACTTGTGACGTGACGACCTGGGAGTCACTGAAGATCGTGATTTTCTGGGCTCCGACCTCTTCGGCTAGCTTTAGACCTGCTAGTAGGGCCTCGTATTCGGCTTGATTGTTTGAAGCCTGGAACTCAAATTTTAGGGATAGTTCTATCCGCGTTCCTTGGTCGCTTTCGAGTATAACCCCGGCTCCGCTTCCTGTTTTGTTTGAGGACCCGTCGACATACAGGTTCCATGAGAGTGGGGTTCCAGGGGTTTCAGTGTATTCTGCGATGAAGTCGGCTAGATACTGAGATTTTATGGCAGTCCGGGCTTCATAGTGGAGGTCGAACTCGGACAGTTCCACCGCCCATTGTAGTATTCGTCCTGCCAGGTCTGTTTTTTGCAGGATGTGTCTCATGGGTTGGTTTGTCCGGATTTTGATGGTGTGGGCTTGAAAGTAGGGACGGAGCCTCCGAGCTGTGAACACTAGGGCGTAGGCGAATTTTTCTATCTTCTGATAGTTTAATTCGGCCCCTTGTAGTGCTTTGCTTACAAAGTATATGGGGCGTTGTCCTTGGTCATTTTCTCGTATTAACGCTGAAGCGACTGCTCGATTTCCAACCGAGAGGTATAGTACGAGTTCTTCTCCTTTTAGAGGTCGGGTTAGGATTGGTGGTTGTCCGAGGAATTCCTTGAATTCTTGAAAGGCTTTTTCGCACTCCGGGGTCCATGAGAAGGGTTTCCCTTTCTTCAGGAGTGAGTAGAGAGGTACTGATTTTATTGCTGATCCTGCCAAGAATCTTGATAGGGCGGCTAGCCTTCCATTCAGTTGTTGTACTTCTTTGACACACGTCGGACTCTTCATATTGAGTATCGCTTGGCATTTGTCCGGGTTTGCTTCGATGCCCCTTTGAGTCAGCATGAAGCCTAAGAACTTTCCGGCTTCTGCGGCGAAGGTGCACTTTGTCGGGTTAAGTCTCATGTTGTGTTTTCTGAGGGTGCCGAAGATACTGGTGAGGTCGGTCAGCAAGTTTCCGTCTTCTTGTGTCTTTACCAGCATGTCGTCGACGTACACCTCCAGCTGTAGTCCGATGTGCTCTGAGAACACTTTGTTCATTAGCCTCTGGTAGGTTGCCCCTGCGTTCTTCAGCCCGAAGGGCATTACTACGTAGCAGTAGTTTGCCCTTGGGGTTATGAACGAGGTCTTTTCTTGGTCGGGTTCGTACATCGGGATTTGATTGTATCCCGAGTATGCGTCCATGAAGGAGAGATATCTGTAGCCTGAGGCTGCGTCTACTAAGGTGTCGATGTTTGGTAGTGGATATGGGTCTTTGGGGCAGGCTTTGTTGAGATCCGTGTAATCGACGCACATCCTCCATTTTCCGTTAGGCTTTTTTACCAGGACCACGTTTGCGAGCCATAGGGGGTATTTTACTTCCCTAATGAACCCTGCATCTAGCAGTGCTTGTACCTGTTCTTCTATTGCTTGCATGCGCTCGGGTCCGAGCTTCCGGCGTCTTTGTTGGACCGGTCTGGATCCCGGGTATACTGATAGCTTATGGCACATCAGGTCGGGGCTTATGCCTGGCATGTCGGAGGCTTTCCATGCGAAGAGGTCGGAATTTCCCTTTAAGAGGGTTATGAGTTCCTCTTTTAGGCCTGCCTCAAGGTTTGCTCCTATGTTTGTTATTTTTTCAGGTGTGTTCCCAATTTGGACTTTTTCGGTTTCTCCCTCTGGTTGTGGCCGAAGATCTTCTTGGGCTTGAACTCGTCCGAGTTCTATTGTGTTGATCTCTTTCCCTTTTAGGCTCAGGCTTTCGTTGTAGCATCGCCGCGCTAGCTTTTGGTCGCCTTTTAGGGTAGCGATTCCTTTTGCGGTAGGGAACTTCATACAGAGGTGTGGGGTCGAGACTATTGCTGCCAATCTGTTTAGGGTTGGTCGCCCAATGAGGGCATTGTATGCTGAAGTGACGTCGACTATAATGTAGTCGATGCTTAATGTTTTAGATTTGCTCGCCTCTTCCAAAGGTAGTGTGTAGCGAGATGTATCCTAAGGGACGGATCGGGGTGTCCCCTAGCCCAAATAGGTCGGTGGGATAGGCCTTTAGCTCTCTTTCTTCAAGTCCGAGCTTGTCGAAGGCCGTTTTGAACAGGATATCTGCTGAGCTTCCCTGGTCAATCAGGGTTCGATGTAAGTTGGCGTTTGCTAGGATAATGGTGATTACCATTGGGTCGTCGTGCCCGGGTATTATCCCTTGAGCATCTTCTCGGGTAAATGAGATAGTAGGTAATTCAGGCAGGGGACTGTCTTCTCGGACATGATAGACTTCTTTGAGGTGTCTTTTTCGTGAGGATTTGGATGTTCCTCCGCCTGCAAAACCTCCATTTATCATGTGTACGTGCCTTTTGGGGGTTCGCGGGGTTTGTTCGGCCCGACCTTCGTTATCTCCCCGCCTTCTCTTCCTGGTCTCTTCTCCTTTCTCTGCTATGTATCTGTCGAGTTTTCCTTCTCTGGCTAGCTTTTCTATAACATTTTTTAGGTCGTAGCAGTCGTTAGTAGGATGACCGTAGAGTTTGTGATATTCACAGTACTCGGACCGATCTCTCCCCGCTCTCTTGTGTTTTAGAGGTCGGGGCGGGGGGATCTTTTCGGTGTGGCATACTTCTCTGTAGACGTCTACCAGGGAGACTCGGAGGGGGGTGTAGTTGTGGTACTTCCGTGGCTTGTCCGAGTTGGGTTCTTCTTTCTTCTTCTGTTCCCGATCTCGCTCTCGGAGTGGGTAGGTTGATTCCTTCCTAGAAGAGTCTCTTAGCTGGGAGGTTTCCTCCATGTTGATATATTTTTCTGCCCGCTCCTGCACCTCGTATAGGGAGGTCGGGTATCGTTTGGATAGGGATTTGGCTAAACGGTCCCTCTTTTAGGCCGTTTGCTAGTCCCATGATGGCTGCTTCGGTGGGTAAGTGTTGTATGTCCAGGCAGGCTTTGTTGAATCGCTCCATGTATTCTCGGAGGGTTTCTTGGTTACCTTGTTTGATCCCGAGTAGACTGGGGGCATGTTTTGTCTTGTCCTTTTGAATAGAGAACCTTGTTAGGAATTTTTTGGTCAGGTCTTCGAAGCTGGTGATTGATCTTGGTGGCAGGTTGTCGAACCACTTCATGGCTGTCTTGGTGAGAGTGGTGGGGAAGGCTTTGCACCGAATCGCGTCGGAGGCGTCGACTAGGTACATTCTGCTTCTGAAATTGCTGAGGTGGTGACTTGGATCGGTGGTGCCGTCGTAGAGATCCATATCGGGTGGTTTGAAGTTTCGCGGTACCTTCTCCTTCATGATCTCTTGCGTGAAGGGATCATGGTTGCCTTCGGGGGTGGTGCCGCGTTCTGTCCGGCCTTTCAGGTTGGCCTCTATCTTCCGCAGTTTTTCTTCCAATTCTCTGCGCTTTCGAGTCTCCCTCCTCAGATCTTGTTCAGTTTCTTTCTGTTTCCTTATGTCCTCTTCGAGTTGTTTCAGTCGGTTTTGTTGTGCCTGGACTGCTTCTAGAATTTCCGAGCTCTTTTTTTTTCGGGATTTTGTGGATCTTTGTTTGGGAGTGATGTCTTTGGGTGATTCTGTTTGTTTCCTCCTGGAGTGTGTGGTGACAGTGGGCTGTCCGGACGTTCTCCGGTGTCAATTTCTTCCTCTTGTTCAGACGCAGCGCGGTCATTATTGTGAGGGTTGTCCGCCATGGTAAAGGGATGACTTCCAGGTCCCCGGCAACGGCGCCAATATTCCGGGGGTTACCTGAAACGTGTAGCTCGGTCGTCTGGAGAGGCCTGAGGTGGGGGTTCAGGGACCCGAGCTCGATATGTGGAGTGGTTGGTGGTTGTACCTGCAATGACACTCCGATGCTTAAGTTAGCATGGGTCCAAGCAGATAAGTGTAGAATGTGGAATGAATGAAATACCTGGGTGCTCCAGTGTATTTATAGTAGTTGGCCGTGATCTTCCCTGGATAAGATATTCTTATCTTATCTTATCTTTGGGAGTTTTATCTCTATCTTTGTGGAACCGCCCTTTCTAGGCCCTTTCGGCCTTTAGGTTTTGGGCTGCGTTCCTTTTGATGGGCCTTCCTTTGCTTGATTGTCCGAGGTCCGACCTTTAGGCGTGGGCCTTAGGGCGAGGTCGGACCTTTTCATGGTTTTGCCGAGTTGGAGGAGCCCGGTCAGGGTATGAACAAAAGCAATGAGAAAGTAGAGATTCAAGAGGAGCACAGCATCTCCATGCACTTATCTGAAACTCCCATTCTTGATTTACATGAGTAATTATATATTTGATTTTCTAAATTCCATAATTTTATCCTCCTGACTGAGATTTACAAAGTGACCATAGCTTGCTTCATACTAACAATCTCTGTGGGATCGACCCTTACTCACGTAAGGTATTACTTGGACGACCCAGTACACTTGCTGGTTAAGTTGAACGGAGTTGTGAACCATGGTATTGGCACCAAGTTTTTGGCGCCATTACCAGGGAATGAAAAGCAATGAATTTTGCAAAATGGAATAACAAATGAATCACAATTTCGTCCACCAATTAGTTAATTTCCTTTTAATTTCAACTTTTAATTCTTGTTCTAGTGTATTTTCATTTATGTTTCCATGTTCTTCTATCTTGTTCTTCTTGATTTCTCTTGTTATTTCCTTTATTTTGTCATTTTTATGTTTATGGATACTTTTTGTTACTTTAATTTTAATTAATGCAAATTTATGTTTCCATGTCATTTATTGCTTTCATTAGTTGTTATTATTATTTTCTTGCTTTGGTAGCTTTAGAATTTATTTTAATGTAATTTAATGTTATTTATTTTCATTCACACCAAGTGTTTGATAAAATGCTTGGCTTAGTTTTTACATAGTTTTCCTCTACTCATGGCTTGAAATTGTTGACTTTGGTGATCCTTGAGTCATTGATGTCCATTCTTGTTTGATATATTAGAGTAGTTAGTTGATTTGGTTTCCATTGATTCTATGTTTGACTTATCTTCGATGTAAGGTTGACTAAGTAGGATTAACTCTTCATAATCATCATATATTTGTAGTCAATGTCTAATATACGTAACCTTAGCTCTCAATTACTTGCCAAGAGGTTTTCTTGCATTTGAAGTTTCTTTCCTAGCATTTAATTGCTTTGATTTTTATTCCTTGCATGTTTAATTTTCACACTCTTGGTTGAGAAATTGGGTGTTTGGGTGGAATTGAGTTGTGGATGTCCATTCTACATTGTGTGAGGATTGTTAATTGGTTTGGTTTCCCTTGACTCTAGGTGACCCACTAATGTTGACCTAGGACTTAGGGATTGGGATCAATTATGCCCTTTTGACTAATTCTCAAGTAAGATTGACTAATTGGGATTAATTTCACACAATTGCCATGTTTGTGGTCTATAACTAAGATAGGAATCCTAAATTTCCTAATGCTTGCCAAGAGTTGCCATTTACATTCCTTGCATGTTTATTCGCCTTCTTGCTATTTACATTTCTTGCTTTCTTTCTTTTCCAATTCCCCATGTTCTCTCATAGCCAATGATAAACACTTTATTGCAACTCCTAGGAAAGACGACCCGGGATTTAAAACTCTCAGTTTATATTTGTGTTGGATTGTTACATCTTTGAATTAACATTTGATTATGAGAATTCATTGTTGGTTTAGACTATGCTACCAACGAATTGATTCTTGATCCCAAACTATACAAGAATTATCATACATCACTTAGTTAGTACGTTTTACACTTTTCAAATTCTATTTTTGAGCTATATCCTTCATCGGGCTTCTAGATTATATTATTTCTTCTATATATTATATATGTATGAGCTTAGAACTGTCGTAACCTCTGGTTAACCTTTGCTTTACGACTAGAGGTAAAGCTTAGGCTAATTAGAGTGTTACATGGATGTTGACAGATTAGAGGATGGCTCAAATTTTGTTTTGATTTACTTTTGTAGTTTCTCACTTTTGTATATTTTGTTGCCTTAGAGGCTTTTGTACTTGAATACTTGAGAGATAGGACGTTAACTATTTTGTTATAAAAATTTTGATGTATCTTGTGTTTAAACTAGTCGGCCTAAACTTTGCAGACTGCGGCTAATTCTCTTTTGGTTATCGTGTGTGACCGCTTCACGCTTTTATCTGTCTTTAATCTTATATATATGGTTTGAGCTTTAGAATTGTCGTGACGCTTTGTTGTTCTTTGCCTTACAGCTAGAGGTAAGGCTTAGGGTGATAGAGTGTTACAAAGAGGATGTGCTGCAATATCCACATAAAATGGATTTCTAGCAATTAATAACTCCCATGATACTACAAAGCCAAGAGAAATAATACGTAAAAAATAAATAAAATAGAGAATATGTATAATGGATATATGAATTATAGAAGAATAAATTAGCAGAGTGAAGAATAATTGGAAAAAACTAATATATAGTCACACACCTTGCATTTTTGTTCCCTTTTACTGGTCTTCTCCCCTAAAACATGCACATTTTAATAAAAAAGGTGGATAAAATTCCAAGAATTAGATAAAATTAGGTTGCATGTGCATAGTTCATTACCTCCAAAAGTAATCCAGGTACACACAAAGACCAAATAAAACCAAATTTACCTACCTTTGGCATTCTTGCTGTTTTATTGAAGGGTCTTTCACGAAAAGGCAAACCTTCAACCTCCTTATATTGCAGCTGAAACAAATATTATAATTCGTAACAAGTAATTCAAAGGCACTAGTATTTGGACAAAAGCAAGCTAAATTAAATTCCAATAAAGCCTATTAAAGGAAATTTAGAAAGGCGAAAATCTAATCTAACCTTCTGCAGAAACTAACTACAAAATCTTGCTATATTTGATAGTTAACTAAATCAATATTATTATAAATTCTAAATGTGAAATCTGGTAAATTAAAGGCTAATTAACCCATAAATTGAAATATATTCTAAAAAGTTAGAAATGAGATTTTTATGGTTTAGTATGATAGAAAAAATCAAAATGAGACTTTTGGCACCAATTTTAAAGAAATCGGCCCAAGATTGGGTCGAACGGGCCAAACTGGGCCAACCGGACCCATGTTGGGCCCAAGGCCCAGCCAAGCTCCCTTTTAATTAGAGATCTCAGCTCTCTTTCTCCTTCATAACACACACACACGCTGGTAAAGAGAAGGGAAACTCAAACCCTTGCCCAAATTCACTTCCAACTTCGATTGATCATAACTTTTGATCCAGAGATCCGATTGACGCATCATTTGCGACCACGCGACCACAACGTCAAGCTCTACAAAGCCCAAAACTTTGTTTATGAGGTAAGCCACAAATTGATTTCAGTTTTCCAACCCTTGATTTCGAAATTATTGGGCAAAAGTGTTGAGATTTTGAGCTCTTTGATGTTATAGGATCAAATTAGCTTGAAGAGAAGGCTTAGTCTTGTCTCCTTGATCTTTGGGTAAGGTAAGAAAACTCTAAACCCTTGTGGTTTGTCCAATTTCATGTGCCATAGTGTTAAAATTGTTCAATTGTATGAACTAGTTGAGTTTATGTTGAATTAGAGTTGAATTTGTCAAATTAGAGCTTGATTGAAGTCTTGGAAAGGCTTGGAGTGGGATTTTGGTGCTGGAAGATCCATTTAAATGGTGTTGGAGCCTTGTAGGTTTGAGGAAAGTGAAAATTGGAGGTGTTCCAGGTTAAGCGGGAAATTAGCCAAGGTATGGTTTCGTTTTCCTGTATCTAGAATGTAATGTGGGGTGAAAACTTAGGCTAGTGACCCATAGGATAGGAATTGAAATTGTGATAATGATTGATTGGTTGTTGGAATATTGGCATGATTATGTGATTATTGGATTTTTGAGGGTATGAATGAAGTTCTTGATTAATGATGTATGTGAGTTTATATGATGATGATACATGGTATATGCAAAGGTTGAGTTGAAGTTGAAATTTGTGCTTGATATGGATAATTGCTCTTGTATGTTGATCATTGTGGAATTAGAGACCTTGATGGTGGAGTTTGATGAAAGTGGAAGATTGGTATTTGATGATGTATATTGTGGATTATTGAGTTAAAATTTATGAAGTAGAGCATTGATGTGTTGTGGAATGAATATGGAAGTTGTGATGTGGTTGAGATTAAAATAGTAAGGTTTGGTTGGTTTTAAAAATGAATTTAGAAGTATATGTTTTGGAAATTGGGAGTTTATGAATGTTGGTAAAAATGAAATTTTAGTGAACTTCAACGGATCATATCTCCAGCTATTATTTTTGAAATTTGATGCTTTTTATGCCAAATGAAAGATAATTTGATAAGCTTTAAAATGGTTTAAGTTTGGTAGGAATCTGAAATTTATGGAAGGAGATATGATCATTGGATGTTTGGGCCTGAAATCTAAATTCTGCAAATTCTGCAGAATTTGTGATTTCTGGTTTGTGTGCACATGCACACCCCGTGGATTTTTGGACGAGTGCGCACGCACAGCCTTCTGCGTGCGCACAACGGGGAAAGGGCTATGATGGAAGTGCAAGCACGCCCTGTGCGCGCACACAATCATTAAGGCTTCGCAAGCTGTGCGTACGCACAGCATTGTGCGTACACACACGTTGGGAATGATGTTCTGTTGTTGGTGCTAGCACACCCTGTGTGCGTACTCAACAATGGAAAGTTTGCTTTTTGTGCATACGCACAACCCTGTGCGCACGCACACTTTCTAAAAATACTTCTGGTCGTGCGCACACACACCCCCGTGCGCACGCACACCCCTGTGCGTATGCACCCGACCCTGTTCTTTCCTAAAGCTTTTGTTTTCAAGTCTTTCACATTCCCAACAAGCTTGTAACCTTTCGAGATGTTGTTTCATGCTTATAAACTCTCAATTTCCTACTTTAAATCTTAAATCAATGTGGAATTCCTAGTGATTGAGGAGAAGCTAGGGAAGAGGGTAACTTGTGGATGAAAAAAGGGGATATAATGAGAAGTTATGACTAATGATGAGGCTATAAGTTGTTGAGGAGGATGGTGGAGTGTTGTGTATATGATGTGGGCCGAATGGTTGTGTGCAATATGAGCCGAATGGCTGTGTGTGATGATGGTTTATGGCTGAGTATGAATTGTGATTTTAAGTCGGATGGCAATGATAAATTATAATTTATGGTTGGGAATGAAAATGTGAATGTGAATGATTATTTTATCTTGAGTTCTCTTTCTCGAAAGCGCGACACCAGAGAGGTGGTGGAAGGTGGGGATCCCCTTCCTTGTTCCTCCTGGTATTGTAAAATCGCCGCCAGCGAGATGGTGGGAGGTTAGGATCCCCTCCTTGGTTTCTCCTGGGCATATGAGAACATACTTCCTGGGTAAATACATGGGTTATGGTTTCGCCCCACTTGCTCTAGGTTGGTTAGTATAGAGTCTCCTCGGGTGGACGCAAGGGTTGTGGTTTCGTCCCATTTGCCCCGGGTTATGATGAGTGATGATATGGTTATAAGGAATTATTATGGAATGTGTATGGATAGATGTGAAATGATTATCTGAGATATGAGTTTCCCTGTATGAAAGTAGTGACAAGCCACTACGTGCTCCAGGTTGAGACCCGATACTCTATTGACCCTATGTAGTAAGTGTGGCCGGACACTGTGAAAGGTCCAGATGAGCTCGCCCCCGTGACAAACACCAAGAGTGGGTGTTGTATAATTATGATTATGATTATGATTATGATTATGAATATGTTATGATTGAGAATTACTCGAGTTGGGGATGCACGACAGAGGGCCCGTCCAATGGTTAGCTACCAGGACTTGTCAGGTTGGCTCTATAACCGACAAATGAGACTCATCAGCCACTAGGACAGGAATGCATCATATGCATCTATATATTTTGTTTGGATTGCCTAAGTGATTGCATAACTAAATGCTACTTGATTATCTACTATATTTGAATCCTATTTGTGAATTCTCTGTTTGTAATAATTGTGTTTGTTGCATTTAGTTCCGTTGAGGATTGGGAGGTTTGGAGGAGTTGGAAAGGGGAGTTTTAGATAGCTCTGAAGACCCTTAGCTAGTTGACCTATTTTAATTTCATGGTTTAGTTATGTTTTAAGCTTTAATTATCTGTTGGAAGTTCTAGGATTGCCTTCGACTTTCCCAGGACATTATCTGTTAGATATTTGGGCACTGTTACCATGCTGAGAACCTACGGTTCTCACCCATGCGGATTTTGTGGTTTTCAGATGCAGGACAGGCGGCTCCTCGCTGAGGAATGCTGGAAGCTTCTGATTTTGAGAAGATCTTTATCTTTTGGGTTTATTTTGGTTATTTGTATTTGCTTAGAAATTTACTATCTCCACCTATTATATATATGTTGTATAAATTCCTCTTAGAGGTGATTTTGGAGACTCATGTTTCGTAACTCTGTATTTTGGGCTTTCTTTGGGGTTACCCTATATATATATATATATGTATATACACTTATTCGCTCGAGCGAGTTTATCTTCGTGAGCCGAGTCTTGAATTTTGTTATATATGTATTTTCGGAACTCTTAGTATATTAACTCTTTAGCTTGTTCTATCTCGCTTCGTAGGTGTTCCGCTTATCGATTTAACGATTTTTATTTTCTCCTTTTCATCAAAGACTCCTAGTTATAAACCTTTTTCACTATATTATATATTATAATTTTATTTTTAGAGGTCGTAGCGCCTCACCACCTCTGTTTTACATCCTAGGTCTAAAGTTCTGTGTGGTAGGGTGTTACACTAAACATATCTTGAAAAAAAATTTTCAATGAAATCTCAAAATATCAATTGTAGAAATCATCCAATCTAATGAAAATATTATATAATCAATTTATCTGTTTAGCCTAGATCATTATTTTTTATAACCTAACTAATTATCTAGATCTCCTAAATATGTATTATATTTATCTATCATAGAATTAATGACCTTATCCCATGGTTTCAATGGTTCCTCTTCAATCAAATGCTCAACATGGTTGCTTTGATATTCATTTGGTCTGGTTTCTTCAGTTGTCTTTTGTCCTCAATCTAGTCAATTCCTACAATATACAATGAAGCATATAAGTTGTTAAGGCTCTATGAATGAACTTATGCAAAATAAAGCATTTTCAAATTTGTATTTACCTCATTACTACTATGCACACCAACTATGTTTTCATCAAGAAGTGCTAACAAAGTATCTGTTAATTTTACTGCTTTCAACCATCTGCAACATCTGATGTTTCATTGAAAAAACAATGAAAGTTAGATTAAAAAATTCAGCTCAAATAACAAGAGTAAAATTAAGAGGACTATGGTAAAGAAGACATACATTTGATTTGACATCATTATTTTGGTTAGGCTTTCTCTACCTTGAGTTTTGTTACCAAAATTATGGATATCAACAGAATAGGAACAATCAAAATGAAAAATGGATGAAAGTAAAATGGCAATTGATAGAGTCTATCATATCTTCCCAATTTAAGAGCTCAAAGTGAACAATTATAACTTAAATTAAAATACAAAATGTGTCATATATAATTCACAACATTGAAACCACTAAATTTAAGTCCCAAAGAAAACAAGAATAAATTAGGAATAAATCCTCACCGTAATGACTCAAAACAACATGAGAATCAGTTATACGAGATCTAATAGCTTTGAACACAGCTTCAATCAAAGCTTCCAGGCACTCCTGCTTGCTCGCCTTCCTGATCTCCTCAACCAATGCCACCGAGTTCACGCCAAAACCGTGGGTTGGTCGTGCTACTTATATATGTGAGTTGTTCGTGCAATATCGAGGTTGGTTTTTTATTTGCTAGATATGTTAAGCTTTTTAAGTTTTATGCCAGACTTACTTTCCTAGTTTAGAGTTTTAGGGCATAAGTGGGAGAAGGTTGCCCAGTGGCGCCTTCTTAAAACTCTTGTTTGCTAAAAATTTGTGGAATAATAAGGGGATGCACACTAGAACGGCTGAGATTTTATGTTTATTTGAGTGTTTTTTTGTTTTAGTATATGGTTGCAATTGTTTAACTGTGAAATCCGAGACACTTTTTTTGTTGAGGTTTCTAAATTAAAGAAAAACTTACTACAATATTTTTGGTCTATGTCCACTATTGTTTTTGTCACCATAGACCCTCTATGCTCACGATTTTTGGCCATGACCTAAAACAAGTACCTATAATTACGGTTTTTCAAAAAAAGGTGACCTAAAAGGGGTCTATGATCATGGTTTTAGAGGGTGACTTAAAGGGATTAATAAACCCCAATTTTGTGGTTTATCTTGTGCTTAATTTAGGAGATTTTATCAACTTACCTCACATTTATTCAATGCAATAGCATGGTTTTGTAATTCTCCCTAAATTTGTGCTTAAGTGTAAAAACATGCTTTTTAGGCCTTCAAATTGCTAATTTTGATTCACCTTTGATTCCACTAGATGTCTTGATGTGTTTGTTAGTGGATTCAGGTTGAAAAGGCTAGGAAAGGATCAAAGGGTGAAGAGAAAAGCATGCAAGGTGGAGAATTCATGAAGTAATGAGCATTTGGAGAATTAAGGGCCAGACGCACGCGTCATCCATGTGTACGTGTGAGAAGAGATTTGCAAGCCACGCGCACGCGTCATTCACGCGTACGCGTGAGGAGAAAATTTGCCAGCGATGCGCACGCGTCGTCCACGCGCACACATGACAAGAGGCACGTGACCTCATTAAAGTGAATTCGCTAAGGGCGATTTCCGAGCTTCCCATGCCCAAATCCAACTCGTTTCTAAGGCTATTTCATGCAGAATTGAAGATTGGACAAAGGGGGGAGCAATTAGTTTTAGGTTAGCATCATGTAGTTTAGTTTTCTAGAGTGAGAAGCTCCCTCTTTTCTCTAGAATTAGGATTTTTAGGTTAATAGCATCTTAGATCTAGGGTTTAATTCTTGTTTTCATCTAGTTTTCCTCTCAATTTCTTGTTTCTACATCTTTGCTTCCCTGGTTTTACTTATTATTTCCCTTATTTTGTTGCCTTTATGTTTATGAGCACTCTTGTTGGATTTAGTTCCCCTTTAATGCAATTTGATATTTGATGTTCTTTTATTGTTGATTTAAATTGTTACTCTTACTTTTCTTGCAATAGGTAGTGGTAGATTTTATTATTTCTTGCAATTTATTATGCTTTCCTTTTATGCCTTCCAAGTATTTGACAAAATGCTTGGTTGGATGTTAGAGTAGATTCTTGAGCATTCTTGGTTTGGAAAGAGAAATTGGGTGATCTTGAGTCATGAATTCCCAATTTAGATTGGTGATCTAGAGTTGTTACTTAATATTATTTCCATTGACTCTAATCTCTTGCTAATTCAATTAGTGAGTTAATTAGGACTTTTGGATTGAGATTAACTAGTCTTATTTGACTTTCTCTCAGGGAAGATAATATTATACCTTCTTCCTATGTTGGAGATGACTAAATAGGGTTAGCTCTTTATATTTAAAAGCCATGTCACAATTATACAAAAGAAGGGTGCACTTTGATGCCAGGGCATCTTGGCCAGTTTTACTGACCTTTTCTTTACTGTTTTAGGGTAGTTTCATGCATTTTCTTAGTAAATAAGCAAGTTTTGGGTAAAAATACACTTACATCTTGATTCAAGCAAACATTGTGAACTTTACATGATTTCATGAGAATTATGCATGAATTGAATGATAAAATGGATGATACATGATTTCATGACTTGGAACAAAGCTTTGATGCACCCTGTTTGTTTGATTTCAGGATAAAGGAAGCAAAGAAGAGCTACGTTAGCCGCCATGTTAGTCTCACTAACGTGACCACTAACGTGGAATGGAAGCAATCTTAGAGCGTTAGTGGAAAAGTTATCACCAATAACGCCTTCGAAAGCCATCATAGCCCACGTTAGTTGCCACGTTAGTTACATTAGCGTGGGAACTAACGTGGAAGGAAAGGGAAGCTCCAATGTTAGTGGTAAAAGTAAACACCACTAACGTTCCAAAAGGTCACACATAGCCACGTTAAGAGTCACGTTAATTCAATTAACGTGAACTCTAACGTTAGCGACACTCACCTTTGTCACTAACGCTGGGTCAGGCCAAGATTGCCTACGTTAGTGGTCACGTTAAGACCACTAACGTGAATGGTAACTGATGACCAGAATTCACTACCCATTCAAAAATTAATGAATCTGTTCTTTGGCAAGCGCACTAAAATTATCGCCAAGTAATAACCCACAGTGGAGTGGGATCGTATCCACAGAGATTGGCAAATTCAAGCAGTTTTAATTGATTGATGAATTAGTCAAGTGGATCAATAAGATTGTGAAGTGCAGAAATTTAAATGACATAAAGGTAAATGACTAGAATGTAAAGAAAAGCAATAAAGTGCAGAAACAGAAATTGTAGAATGTAAAGTGCAGAATCATAAATGGCTTGAATGTAAATGGGAATGGGGAATTGCTGAATGTAAAATTAAGCAGTAAAGAAATGGATAGATAAGAATGGGGAAGTTCATTGAGATTGGGAGATGTTGTCTCTTTGGATCAAATCTAGCTTATATCCTCTTCAATCATGCAACTCATTGACCTCTTGGCAATCATGATTGATGGAGCCCTAATCCCTTGGTGACTCAATCTCTCAGATCTTGATCAATAGCCAATTCCTTGGTCTAATTGCTCATAAAGAGAGATATGCTTGGTCCCTGATTATACCACACACCCTTGTAGGTATAGGTAGAGGGAGGATTATATGTCACATATCCAAAAACCAAAACCCAGATTCTACTCAAGTGTGAGAAGGGATTTCAAGCATGGTTTCATTTTTCCATTCCCAAGGTTCCCATGAAACCCAATTGCATTCAATCTCTTTCCCAAGATAATTGAACACTAAGCATTAAGAGCGAAATTCCTTCTAGCAAATCAAATGGAAGATGAAGAGAAGAAGAATTTCACTATTATCAATCTATCAAGTACAACAGAGCTCCCTGATGACCCTCATTCACTACCCCCTTTTAAAAATTTAGTGAACGAGTCCTTTTGGCAAGTGCACCAAAATTATCGCCAAGTAATAACCCACAGTAGAGTGGGATCGTATCCACAGAGATTGGCAAACCCAAGCAGTTTTAATTGATTGATGAATTAGTCCAGTGGATCAATAATAGTGTGAAGTGCAGAATTGTAAATGGCATAAATGTAAATGACTAGAATGTAAAGAAAAGCAGTAAAGTGCATGAATGGAAATTGGAGAATGTAAATTACTGAATCATAAATGACTTGAATGTAAATGGGAATGGGGGAATTGCTGGAAGTAAAATAAAGCTATAAAGAAATGGATAGATAAGAATGGGGGAATTTATTGAGATTGGGAGATGTTGCATCTTTGGATCAAATCTAGCTTAGATCTTCTTCAATCATGCAACTCACTGACCTCTTGGCAATCATAATTGATTGAGCCCAAATCCCTTGGTGACTCAATCTCTCAGATCTTGATCAATAGCCAATGCCTTGGTCTAATTGCTCATGAAGAGAGATATGCTTGGACCCTGATTATACCACACACCTTTGTAAATCCAGGTAGAGGGGGATTATATGTCACGTATCCCATCACCAAAACCCATAATCTACTCAAATGTGAGAAGGGATTTCAAGCATGGTTTCATGTTTCCTTTCCCAAGGTTCCCATGAAACCTAATTGTATTCAATCTCTTTCCCAAGATAATTGAACACTAAGCATTAAGAATGAAATTCCTTCTAGCAAATCAAGAGAAGATGAAGAGAATAAGAATTTCACTATTATCAATCCACCAAGTACAACAGAGCTCCCTCTCTCAATGAGAGGGAAGTTAGCTATTCAAAGCTTAAAAAGTACTCAAAAGTAGAATGTAAAAGTGGATCTAGAACTAACTCCTTAACCCCTTCTTCAGTACTCTTTTGGGGTATATATACTACTCCTAGTAAAATGAAAGAATTACAAAAGTGAAAAAGGGAAAATTACATTTTGGAGGGAAAGAAAGCACTCAATAAACGTGACCTTTAGCTGGCGTGTGGCTGGCGCTTCTCAGGCATATCACGTGCCCTTCAAAATGGCTTGGCATGCCACGCTCAATCCCTCAAGTGGCACGCTCGTCCCTCTTTCAACCTTGGCGTGCCATGCCTTCGAACTCAAGTGGCACGCCGAAGTGGAATTCTTGTGTTGGCGTGCCACGCCTTCGAGCTCAAGTGGCACGCCGTTTGATTTTTCCACTTTCCATGCCTCTAGAAAATTGAATTGGCGTGACACGCCTAAAGGTTGGCGTGCCACGCCCTTGTTAGGTGAATGGCCTCTCTGCCTGGTGTGCCACGCCACGAACTCAAGTGGCACGCCCCAATGCTTCTCTGCATCTGAATGGCACTTGCGTGCCACGCCTTGTTGCTCAAGTGGCACGCCTAAGTGAGGAATAGTGAATGGCATGCCATGCCTTCGAGCTCAAGTGGCACGCCCCATGTAATTGGCCTCTTCCACCCTCTCTGGAAAGTTATACCAGCGTGCCACACCTGCAGGTTGGCGTGCCACGCCCATGATCTTGTCTTGTTCTAGGGGTTGGTGTGCCACGCCTTGGTCTTCAAGTGGCACGCCAAAGTGACTTTTTGGAACTGGCGTGCCACGCCTTCGACACCAAGTGGCACACCCAGTTCTTGCTTGTGTTGTCTTATGCATTGGCGTGCCACGCCCGGTTGCTCAAGTGGCACGCCTAAGTGAGATTGAGAGGTTGGCGTGCCACGCCTTCGTCTTCAAGTGGCACGCCCAGTCTTCCCTTACATTCAGCCCCTTCTCTGGATCATTGTACCAGCATCCCATGCCACGTTGCTCAAGTGGCACGCCCATGTATTTGTTCACTCTTCAAGCTTGGCGTACCACGCATGGGTCTTCAAGTGGCACGCCAAAGTGACTTTCTAGAGCTGGCGTGCCACGCCTTCGACTTCAAGTGGCACGCCCATAATTGTTGATGGATCCAGCGTGCCACGCCCAGCCTGGCGTGCAATGCCGTTCTTGTGTCCACCTTTTTGCTCTCCAGAATTTATTACTAGCGTGCCACGCTCAGTCCATGGCATGCCACGCTAGTGCATTTTTGTGGCGTTTGCCCTCAAGTGACACGCCAGTTTTACACGCCCAGCTTCTTGCTTGTCTTCTACACATTTTTGATACCTTTTTAACCTGCAATTCAGCACAACTCATCTCAAAGTAGTGTACCATAATATTCATCAAATAATGCATGAATTGTACTGATCAAATGAGATTTGTACCTTTTTACGGTCTTCTTTATGCAAGAAAGAAAGGTAGATGATGCAAGTCATCACAACACCAAACTTAAGTTTTGCCTGTCCCAAGCAAATCAATGTGAGTTAACTTTTATATATTGAGGCATTGGCTTCAAAGACTACAATACAATTAAGAGTAAAACTAAGTGTCTAACACATGTATTAATGTTTTAATTGTCATGGAAAGCTCTTGGATCCTTGAGGGTTCACTCAGGTATAGGCCTTAGGGGTCCTTTCTAATGATTGTCACCTTGAAGTAGTAAGGGTTATTTTACTTTCTTGACCACGACTCTAAGTGTTTTGTCTCAAGACAACCCTTTAATTAGGCTTTCAATTAGCACTCCCAAACCAGTTGGTTTTAGGGTACTAGGTGTTGAGACTGATGAGCGGATAATTTATACGCTTTTTGGCATTGTTTTTAGGTAGTTTTTAGTAAGTTCAAGCTACTTTTAGGGATGTTTTCATTAGTTTTTATGTTAAATTCACATTTCTGGACTTTACTATGAGTTTGTTTGTTTTTCTTTAATTTCAGGTAATTTCTGGCTGAAATTGAGGGACTTGAGCAAAACTCTGAAAAAGGCTGACAAAAGGACTGCTGATGCTGTTGGAATCTGACCTCCCTGCCCTCAAAATGGATTTTCTGGAGCTACAGAACTCCAAATGGCTCGCTCTCAACGGCGTAACTTGGCGTTAAACGCCAAGTACATGCTGCTGTCTGGAGTTAAACGCCAGAAAAACGTCATGATCCGGAGTTGAACGCCAAGTACATGCTGCTGTCTGGAGTTAAACGCCCAAAACACGTCATAACTTGGAGTTCAACTCCAAGAAAAGCCTTAGCTCGTGGATTGATCAAGCTCAGCCCAAGCATACACTAAGTGGGCCCCGGAAGTGGATTTATGCATCAATTACTTACTCATGTAAACCCTAGCAGCTAGTTTATTATAAATGGAACATTTAACTATTGTATTGGTCGTCTTTTGACCACGTTTCATCTTTGGTCTCAGTCTTGTTTTATTCTTCATTTTAGGAGGCCATTGATCACGTTTTGGGGGCTGGCCATTTGGCCATGCCTGAACCTTTCACTTATGTATTTTCAACAGTGGAGTTTCTGCACACCATAGATTAAGGGTGTGGAGCTCTGCTGTACCTCGAGTTTCAATACAATTATTATTACTTTCCATTCAATTCTCTTTTATTCTTATTCCAATATATACGTTGCACAACACTTTGATGAATGTGATGATCCGTGACACTCATCATCATTCTCACATATGAACGCGCGTGATTGACAACCACTTCTGTTCTACCTTAGGCCGGGCGCATATCTCTTAGATTCCCCAACAGAATCTTCGTGGTATAAGCTAGATAGATGGCAGCATTCATGAGGATCCAGAAAGTCTAACCTTGTCTGTGGTATTCCGAGTAGGATCCTGGGAATCCGGAAAGTCTAACCTTGTCTGTGGTATTCCGAGTAGGATTCCGGTATTGAATGACTGTGACGAGCTTCAAACTCCTGAAGGCTGGGCATTAGTGACAGACACAAAAGAATCAATGGATTCTACTCCAACCTGATTGAGAACCGACAGATGATTAGCCGTGCTGTGACAGAGCATTTGGACCATTTTCACTGAGAGGATGGGATGTAGCTATCAACCAAGGGTGATGCCTCCAGACGATTAGCCGTGCAGTGACAGCGCATAGGACCATTTTCCCGAGAGGATTAAAAGTAGCCATTGATGATGGTGATGCCCTACATACAGCTTGCCATGGAAAGGAGTAAGAAGGATTGGATGAAAGCAATGAGAAAGTAGAGATTCAAGAGGAGCACAGCATCTCCATGCACTTATCTAAAACTCCCACTATTGATTTACATGAGTATTTCTATCCCTTTTTATTTTCTTGTTATTATTTGATTTTCTAAATTCCATAATTTAATCTGCCTAACTGAGATTTACAAGGTGACCATAGCTTGCTTCATACCAACAATCTCTGTGGGATCGACCCTTACTCACGTAAGGTATTACTTGGATGACCCAGTACACTTGCTGGTTAAGTTGAACGGAGTTGTGATCACACGTGCCAATTTCAAATTCCATAAAAGTACAAGGAGTACAACTTTAAGAATCATAATTTCGTCCACCAATTTTTTGGCGCCGTTGCCAGGGATTGTTCGAGTATGGACAAATGACGGTTTATCTTGTTGCTCAGATTAGGTAATTTTCTTTTCAAAAAACTTTTTCAAAATTTTTCTTTTCTTTTTCGTTTTTCCTAACTTTATTTTCAAAAAAAAATTAATAAAAATACAAAAAAGAATAAAAAAATCATAAAAACCAAAAATATTTTGTGTTTCTTGTTTGAGTTTTGAGTCAATTTTTAAGTTTGGTGTCAATTGCATGCTTTAAAAATTTTTCTTGCATTTTTCGAAAATCCCATGCGTTCATAGTGTTCTTCATGATCTTCAAGTTGTTCTTGATAAGTCCTCTTGTTTGATCTTGATGTTTTCTTCTTTTGTGTTGTTTGTTGTTTTTCATATGCATTTTTCGTTTGTTAGAGTCCATGCATTAAAGATTTCTAAGTTTGGTGTCTTGCATATTTTCTTTGCATCAAAAATTTTTCAAAATTATGTTCTTGATGTTCATCATGATCTTCAAAGTGTTCTTGGTGTTCATCTTGACATTCATAGCATTCTTGCATGTATTCATTGTTTTGATCTAAAAATTTCAGGCATTGAGTATTTTTGTTGTCTTTCTCTCTCCTCATTAAAAATTCAAAAATAAAAAAAATATCTTTTCCTTATTTTTCTCCAAATTTTCGAAATTTTGGGTTGACTTGGTCAAAAATTTTCAAAAATTAGTTGTTTCTTACAAGTCAAGTCAAATTTTCAATTTTAAAAATCTTATCTTTTCAAAATCTTTTTCAACAATCATATCTTTTCCATTTTTTTCTTATTTTCAAAAATTTTAAAAATTATTTTTAAAAATCTTTTTCTTATCTTTTATATCATATTTTCGAAAATATGCTAACAATTAATGTGATTGATTCAAAAATTTGAAGTTTGTTACTTTCTTGTTAAGAAAGGTTCAATCTTTAAATTCTAGAATCTTATCTTGTAGTTTCTTGTTATTTAAAGTCATTTTAAAAAATTAAATCTTTTTCAAAATATCTTTTTCTTCAAAATTTTTATCTTATCTTTTTCAAAATTTTATTTTTCAAAATTTGATTTTGGAATATCTTATCTTATCTTATCTTCTTATTTTTTCAAATTTGATTTTAACATCTTTTTCAACTAACTAATTAACTTTTTGTTTGTTTCTTATCTTTTTCAAAACCACCTAACTACTTTTCCCTCTCTAATTTTCGAAAATACCTCTCTCTTTTTCAAAAATTCTTTTTAATTAACTAAATGTTTCATGTTTTAATTTTAATTATATTTTATCTTTAATTTTCGAAAATTACTAAACCCTTTTTCAAAATTACTTTCGAAATTCTCCCTCTCTTTTCTTCTTCTATTTTATTATTTAATTACTAAAACTTCTCTTCACCTCTCTTCATCTAAAAATCCGAACCATTCTCCTTTCCTTATCCTCTTTCTTCTTCTACTAACATAAAGGAATCTCTATACTGTGACATAGAGGATTCCTCTTTCTTTTCTTGTTTTCGTCTCTTTCATATGAGCAGGAACAGGGAAAAAGGCACTCTTGTTGAAATTGATCCAGAACCTGAAAGGACTCTGAAAAGGAAACTAAGAGAAACTAAATTACAACAATCTAGAAACAACCTTTCAGAAATTTCCGAACAAGAGAAGGAGATGGCAGCCGAAAATAATAATAATGCAAGGAGAATGCTTGGTGACTTCACAAAGCCAACGTCCAAATTTGATGGAAGAATTATCTCCATTCCTGCCATTGGAGCCAATAACTTTGAGCTTAAGCCTCAACTAGTTGCTTTAATGCAACAAAACTGCAAGTTTTATGGACTTCCATCTGAAGATCCTTATCAGTTTTTAACTGAGTTCTTGCAGATCTGTGAGACTGTAAAGACGAATGGAGTTGATCCTGAAGTCTACAGACTCATGCTTTTCCCTTTTGCTGTAAGAGACAAAGCTAGAATATGGTTGGATTCACAACCCAAGGATAGCCTGGACTCCTGGGATAAGCTGGTCACTGCCTTCTTGGATAAATTCTTTCCTCCTCAAAAGCTGAGCAAGCTGAGAGTGGATGTTCAAACCTTCAAGCAAAAAGATGGTGAATCCCTCTATGAAGCTTGGGAAAGATACAAGCAGCTGACCAAAAGATGTCCATCTGACATGTTTTCAGAATGGACCATATTAGATATATTCTATTATGGTCTATCTAAATTTTCGAAAATGTCATTGGACCATTCTGCAGGTGGATCCATTCACCTAAAGAAAACGCCTGAAGAGGCTCAAGAACTCATTGACATGGTTGCAAACAACCAATTCATGTACACTTTTGAGAGGAATTCCGTGAATAATGGGATACCTCAGAAGAAAGGAGTTCTTGAAATTGATGCTCTGAATGCCATATTGGCTCAGAACAAAGTGTTGACTCAACAGGTCAACATGATCTCTCAAAACCTGAATGGATGGCAACATGCATCCAACAGTACTAGAGAGGCAGCTTCTGAAGAAGCTTATGATTCTGAGAACCCTGCCATGGCAGAGGTTAATTACATGGGTGAACCTTATGGAAACACCTATAACTCATCATGGAGAAATCATTCAAATTTCTCATGGAAGGATCAACAAAAGCCTCAACAAGGCTTTAACAATGGAGGACGCAATAGGCTGAGCAATAGCAAGCCATATCCATCATCTTCTCAGCAACAGACAGAGAATTCTGAACAAAACACCTCTAATTTAGCCAATCTAGTCTCTGATCTGTCAAAGGCCACTTTCAGTTTCATGAGTGAAACAAGATCCTCCATCAGAAATCTGGAGGCACAAGTGGGCCAGCTGAGTAAGAAAGTCATTGAAACTCCTCCCAGTATTCTCCCAAGCAATACAGAAGAGAATCCAAAAGGAGAGTGCAAAGCCATTGACATAGTCAATATGGCCGAAAGCACAAGGGAGGAGGAGGGCGAAAATCCTAGTGAGGAAGACCTCCTGGGACGTCCCTCAAGCAAGAAGGAGTTTCCTATTAAAAATCCAGAGGAATCTGAGGCTCATATAGAGACCATAGAGATTCCATTAAATCTCCTTCTGCCATTCATGAGCTCTGAAGACTATTCTTCCTCTGAAGAGGATGAAGATGTGACTGGAGAGCAAGTTGCTCAATATTTAGGAGCTATCATGAAGCTGAATGCCAAGTTATTTGGTAATGAGACTTGGGAAAGTGAACCTCCCTTGCTCATTAATGAACTAGATACTTGGATTCAGAAAATTCTACCTCAAAAGAAGCAGGATCCTGGCAAGTTCTTAATACCTTGCACCATAGGCACCATGAGCTTTGAAAAAGCTCTATGTGATCTGGGATCAGGGATAAATCTTATGCCACTCTCTATAATGGAGAAGCTGGGGATCATTGAGGTACAACCTGCCTTGTTCTTATTACAATTGGCAGACAAGTCATTGAGACAAGCTTATGGAATAGTAGAGGACGTGTTAGTAAAGGTTGAAGGCCTTTACATCCCTGCTGATTTCATAATCTTAGACACTAGGAAGGAAGAGGATGATTGCATCATCCTTGGAAGACCTTTCCTAGCCACAGCAGGAGCTGTGATAGATGTCAATAGAGGTGAATTAGTCCTTCAATTGAATGGGGACTACCTTGTGTTTAAGGCACATGGCCATCCCTCTGTGACAAAAGAGAGTAAGCATGAAGAGCTTCTCTCAGTTCAGAGTCAGGAAGAGCCCCCACAGTCAAACTCTAAGTTTAGTGTTGGGAGGCCACAACCAAACTCTAAGTTTGGTGTTAAGACCCTGTTCATACCCTGACCGAGCTCTCCAAACTCGGGAAGTTCGCAGAAGGTCCGACCTCGTCCCAAAGGCCCACGCCTAAGGTCGGACCTCGGACAAATAAAGAAGAAGGCCCATCAAAAGGAACGAAGCCCAAAACCTAAAGGCCGAAAAAGGCCTAGGAAAGGCGGTTCCACAAAAGATAGAGATAAGACTCCCAAAGATAAGATAAGATAAGAATATCTTATCCAGGGAAGATCACGACCAACCACTATAAATACACTGGAGCACCCAGGTATAACTCATACTCTAATTCTACTCAATATCTGCTTGGACCCATGCTAACTTAAGCATCGGAGTGTCATTGCAGGTACAACCCCCAGCCGCTCAGCACACCAAGCACGGGTCACGGAACCCCTACCTCGGGTCTTGCCAGACGACCGAGCTACACGTTTCAGGTAACCCTCGGAACATTGGCGCCGTTGCCGGGGACCCTGGAAGTCATCCCTTTACCATGGCAGACGACCCTCCCAACAATAACCACGCTACATCAGAACAAGAAGAGGAAATTGACACCGGAGAACGACCGGACAGCCCTCTATCACCACGCACTCCAGGAGGAAACAAACAGAATCGCCCAAAGACATCACTTCCAAACAAAAATCCACAAAATCCCGAAAAAGAAGAGAGCTCAGAAATTCTAGAAGCAGTACGGGCACAGCAAAACCGACTGAAACAACTCGAAGAGGACATAAAAAAGCAGAAAGAAACTGAACAAGATTTGAGAAGGGAAGCTCGCAAGCGCAGAGAGTTAGAAGAAAAGCTGCGGAAGATAGAGGCCGAGTTGAAAGACCGGACGGAACGCGGCACCACCCCCGAAAACAACCATGATCCCTTCACGCAAGAGATCATGAAGGAGAAGGTACCGCGAAACTTCAAACCACCTGATATGGATCTCTACGACGGCACCACCGACCCAAGTCACCACCTCAGCAACTTCCGAAGCAGAATGTACCTGGTCGACGCCTCCGACGCGATTCGGTGCAAAGCCTTCCCCACCACTCTCACCAAGTCGGCCATGAAGTGGTTCGACAACCTGCCACCAGGATCAATCTCCAGCTTCGAGGACCTAACCAAAAAATTCCTAACAAGGTTCTCTATTCAAAAGGACAAGGCAAAACATGCCCCCAGTCTACTCGGGATCAAACAGGGTAACCAAGAAACTCTCCGAGAATACATGGAGCGATTCAACAAAGCCTGCCTGGACATACAACACTTGCCCACTGAAGCAGCCATCATGGGACTAGCAAACGGCCTAAAAGAAGGACCATTTAGCCAATCCCTATCCAAACGATACCCGACCTCCTTATACGAGGTGCAAGAGCGGCAGAAAAATATATCAACATGGAGGAAACCTCCCAGCTAAGAGACTCTTCTAGGAAGGAATCAACCTACCCACTCCGAGACCGAGATCGAGAACAGAAAAAGAAAGAAGAGTCCAACTCGGACAAACCACGGAAGTACCATAGCTACACTCCCCTCCGAGTTTCCCTGGTAGACGTCTACAGAGAAGTATGCCACACCGAAAAAATCCCACCGCCCCGACCTTTAAAACACAAGAGAGCGGGAGAGATCGGTCCGAATACTGTGAATACCACAAGCTCTACGGTCATTCTACTAATGACTGCCACGACCTGAAGAATGTTATAGAAAAGCTAGCCAGAGAAGGAAAACTCGACAGATACATAGCGGAAAAAGGAGAAGAGACCAAAAAGAGAAGGAGGGGAGATAACGAGGATCGGGCCGAACAGACCCTGCGAACCCCTGAAAGGCACATACACATGATAAACGGAGGTTTTGTAGGCGGAGGAACATCCAGATCCTCGCGAAAAAGACACCTCAAAGAGATCTATCATGTCCGAGAAGACAATCCCCTGCCCGAGCTGCCAACCATCTCATTTACCCAAGAAGATGCTCAGGGGATAATACCCGGCCACGACGATCCTATGGTGATCACCATTATCCTAGCAAACGCCAACTTACATCGAACCCTGATTGACCAAGGAAGCTCAGCAGATATCCTGTTCAAAGCGGCCTTCGACAAGCTCGGACTTGAAGAAAAAGAGCTAAAGGCCTATCCCTCCGACCTATTTGGGCTAGGGGACACCCCGATCCACCCCTTAGGATACATCTCGCTACACACTACCTTCGGAAGAGGCGAGCAATCTAAAACGTTAAGCATCGACTACATTATAGTCGACGTTACCTCAGCATACAATGCCCTCATTGGGCGACCAACCCTAAACAGACTGGCAGCTGTGGTCTCAACCCCACACCTCTGTATGAAGTTCCCTACCGCAAAGGGAATCGCCACCCTAAAAGGCGACCAAAAATTAGCACGGCGATGCTACAACGAAAGTCTAAGCCTAAAAGGGAAAGAAGTCAACACAATAGAACTCGGGCGAGTTCAAACCCGAGAAGACCTTCGGCCACAACCAGAGGGAGAAACCGAAAGGATCCAAATCGGGAACACACCTGAAAAAGTAACAAACATTGGAGCAAACCTCGAAGCAGGCCTAAAGGAGGAACTCATAACCCTCTTAAGGGAGAATTCCGACCTCTTCGCCTGGAAGGCCTCCGACATGCCAGGCATAAGTCCCGACCTGATGTGCCATAAGCTATCAGTATACCCGGGATCCAGACCCGTCCAACAGAGACGCCGGAAGCTCGGACCCGAGCGCATGCAGGCAATAGAAGAACAGGTACAAGCACTGCTAGATGCAGGATTCATTAGGGAAGTAAAATATCCCCTATGGCTCGCAAACGTGGTCCTGGTAAAAAAGCCCAACGGAAAATGGAGGATGTGCGTCGATTACACGGATCTCAACAAAGCCTGCCCCAAAGACCCATATCCACTACCAAACATCGACGCCTTAGTCGACGCAGCCTCAGGCTACAGATATCTCTCCTTCATGGATGCATACTCGGGATACAATCAAATCCCGATGTACGGACCCGACCAAGAAAAGACCTCGTTCATAACCCCAAGGGCAAACTACTGCTACGTAGTAATGCCCTTCGGGCTGAAGAACGCCGGGGCAACCTACCAGAGGCTAATGAACAAAGTATTCTCAGAGCACATCGGGCTACAGCTAGAAGTGTACGTCGACGATATGCTGGTAAAGACACAAGAAGACAGAAACTTGGTTCCCGACCTCACAAGTGTCTTCGGCACCCTCAGGAAACACAACATGAGACTTAACCCGACCAAGTGCACCTTCGCCGCAGAAGCCGGAAAGTTCTTAGGCTTCATGCTGACTCAAAGAGGCATCGAAGCAAACCCGGACAAATGCCAAGCGATACTCAAAATGAAGAGCCCGACGTGTGTCAAAGAAGTACAACAACTAAATGGAAGGCTAGCCGCCCTATCAAGATTCTTGGCAGGATCAGCGATAAAATCACTACCTCTCTACTCACTCCTAAAGAAAGGGAAACCCTTCTCATGGACCCCGGAGTGCGAAAAAGCCTTCCAAGAATTCAAGGAATTCCTCGGGCAGCCACCAATCCTAACCCGACCTTTAAAAGGGGAAGAGCTCGTATTATACCTCTCGGTCGGACATCGGGCAGTTGCTTCAGCATTAATACGAGAAAATGACCAAGGACAACACCCCATATACTTCGTAAGCAAGGCACTACAAGGGGCCGAATTAAACTATCAGAAAATAGAGAAATTCGCCTACGCCCTAGTATTCACGGCTCGGAGGCTACGTCCCTACTTTCAAGCCCACACCATCAAAGTCCGGACGAACCAACCCATGAGACACATCCTACAAAAAACAGACATGGCAGGACGAATCCTACAATGGGCGGTGGAACTGTCCGAGTTCGACCTCCACTATGAAGCCCGGACTGCCATAAAATCTCAATATCTAGCCGACTTCATCGCAGAATATACTGAGACCCCGGGAACCCCACTCTCGTGGAATCTGTATGTCGACGGGTCCTCAAACAAAACAGGAAGCGGAGCCGGTGTTATACTCGAAAGCGACCAAGGAACACGGATAGAGCTATCCTTAAAATTCGAGTTCCAGGCTTCAAACAACCAAGCCGAATACGAGGCCCTACTAGCAGGACTAAAGCTAGCCGAAGAGGTCGGAGCCCAGAGAATCACGATCTTCAGCGACTCCCAAGTCGTCACATCACAAGTAAATGGAAGTTACCAGGCCAAAGACCCTACTATGAAAAAATACCTGGACCAAACACAGGCACAATTACGACACTTCCCGGAAATACAAATCCAGCACATACCTCGGGAACAAAATGCCCGGGCAGACGCCCTCTCGAAGCTCGCTAGCACCAAGCCGGAGGCAACAACAGAAGTCTTCTCCAAGAAACCCTACAATCTCCCTCCGTGCTAAGAGAGGAAGAAACGTTAAATATATCCAACCAACAGCAAGGATGGATGACCCCCATACTCAACTACCTGAAGTCAGGAACTCTCCCCATAGAAAGAAAAGAAGCTAAAAGGCTTACAAAGGACGCCCAGAATTATACGCTAATTCACGACGTATTATACAGAAGAGGATTCTCAAACCCCCTCCTTAGGTGCGTTCCGACCTCAGAAACAAAGGGCGTCCTCGAAGAAGTCCACGAAGGCATGTGTGGGAACCATCTCGGAGCTCGGGCACTATCCAAGAAAGTAGTCAGGGCCGGGTTCTACTGGCCGACCTTACAAAGAGACGCGACAGAGTTTGTGAAAATATGCCCCCTGCCAAAAACACGCCAATTTTCACAAGGCACCGCCCGAAGACCTTATCAGCATCACTGCGCCATGGCCCTTCGCAAAATGGGGACTCGACCTACTCGGCCCGTTTCCACAAGGACCGGGGCAAGTCAAATACCTCATAGTAGGGGTCGACTACTTCACAAAGTGGATCGAAGCCGAACCCTTAGCCACTATTACGGCTCAGAAAAGCCGTAAATTCCTATACAAAAACATCGTCACGAGGTTCGGAGTCCCCTACTCCATCACAACAGACAATGGAACACAGTTCACGGACACAAGTTTTCAGAACTTGGTGGCCGAACTAAAAATCAAACAGCAATTCACATCGGTCGAGCACCCACAAGCCAATGGACAAGCAGAGGCTGCAAATAAAGTCATCTTGGCCGGGTTAAAGCGAAGACTCCAAGAGGCCAAAGGGGCGTGGGCCGACGAACTCCCCCAGGTACTATGGGCATATCGGACAACCCCGCACTCTACAACGGGAGAATCCCCATTCCGGCTAGCTTACGGGATGGAGGCAATGATTCCTATCGAAATAGATGAAGGGTCGCCAGAGTCATCTTCTACAACGAAAGAGGCAACCCACAGGCACAAAGGGAAGAACTCGACCTCCTCCCCGAGGTCCGAGAAAGAGCCCGAATCCGAGAAGAAGCCTTAAAACGGCGAACGGCCCTCAGATACAATCAAAAGGTAATAAAGCGAAGCTTCTCCAGTCACGACCTGATTCTAATCCGAAATGACATCGGAACACAAAAGTCGGGAGAAGGAAAGCTAGCCGCAAATTGGAAAGGGCCCTACAAGGTAACAGAAGTCTTAGGGACAGGCTACTACAAAATATCCGACCTAGAAGGCAATGAACTGCCCAGGACCTGGCACGCCTGTAATCTAAGACGGTACTACAGCTAGAAAAACTTAACCCGAGGTGTACTCTTTTTCCCTACAAGGGTTTTTTAATGAGACACCCGGTTAAGTAGGATACCCGACCTAAAGGGTAAACACTTTGTAAATATTCTTTCTTTTTAATACTAATCAAATTTCTCTATTTTCTCTTCCTCATGATGAAGCAAATCCTAGAAAGTACCCCACCAAGGCGCATTAATTTATGCTCGGCAAAACGCAAAAAATCATTTGCCAAGAGACCATACAAGGTCGGCAAAGATAAAGCGACGAGGTTCAAATTAATGTGAGAAGTTATAAAGTAACTCTGAAATGGCTCGAAAAGCCAAATAAAAAAGAGGTTACAAAAATAACTTAAAAAGGCCGACCAAACGACGAAGTTGGACCCAACAAAGGGAAAAGTTATAAAGTAACTCTAAAATGGCTCAAAAAGCCAAATAAAAAGAGATTACAGAAATAACTCAAAAGAACCGACCAACGACAAAGTCGGACCTAACAAAAAGGAGGTACTCGAGCACCCGATGTCCGAGAAAAAGCTCGGCCCGAGAAAGAAGCCTTAAAACGGCAAGAACCAGGATTTCGAAAAACGCTTACTAAAAAGTTGTTATCCGAAAAACAACTAAAAAGCACGAAAGCGGAGACATAAAGTCAAAACGCTAGCTAAAAAGTTGTTATCCGAAAAACAACTAAAAAGCACGAAAGCGGAGACATAAAGTCAAAATGCTAGCTAAAAAGTTGTTATCCGAAAAACAACTAAAAAGCACGAAAGCGGAGACATAAAGTCAAAACGCTAGCTAAAAAGTTGTTATCCGAAAAACAACTAAAAAGCACGGAAGCGGAAACATAAAGTCAAAACGCTAGCTAAAAAGTTGTTATCCGAAAAACAACTAAAAAGCACGAAAGCGGAAACATAAAGTCAAAACGCTAGCTAAAAAGTTGTTATCCGAAAAACAACTAAAAAGCACGAAGGCAGAAACCAAAGGTCAAAACACAAACACAGCATAATAAAGTCACCACAAGTGGCTAAATAAAAGCAAAAGGTGTCCAAAAGTGTTCACAAAAGCCATCCAACAAAAAGCCCACAGGCCGGGCAAACCACTAAAAAGATCACAGAGGATCAAGGTCCTTTCCGGTCTCCGCATCAACAGAAGGCTGCGGAGGGAACATCGAAATCGGGACTGCATCGACAGCACCATCATCCCGGCTTGAAACCTCCACACCAGATCTATCCTCAGCCAAAGGTGAAGTCGGGTTCACAACCGGAACCTCGGGGTCGGACACCGGAGCCTTGTGGTCAGACACCGGAACCTCATCCTCGGCAGGAGCAGGAACAATCTTTCCCTCCACAACAATGTTTTCCGTACTGAATAAGCTCAGATCCAGGTCGGGAGCAAGAACCCGGACCTGATCCCTCAAATTCACAAACATAGCATCCATACCCTTGGCCACATTATCTTCCAGCTCGTAAAAATCATCCCGAGCAGACTGCAACTTCTCCTTCGTCTCCACAAGCTCGGCATACAGCTTAGTATAGTTCTCCGTCGCCACCCTCGCCATCTCCTCAGATGTCTTCGCCGCCGCCACAGCCGCGGTGGCCCTAGTTTTCTCTTCCTCCAAAGAGGCCTCCAGCTCAGTAATCCTGGCAGCCTTCAGTTGACTAATCTTATCAAGCTCGGACCGTGCCTTCTCAAGTCGGGAGCTGGTCGCCCCAAGGGGAGCTTTCTTGAACTCCCGAGCAATAGCGGCATGAAGACTAGCCATCCGAACACAGCTCCGCGCCATATACTGAAAGTGATGCTCCATAGACGCATCATCAGTAGAAATAAAGGTCTGGGGGAGAATGTGCTGCTCAATCCAACCAAGAGCGTCAAAATCCTTATCATTGAAACCGGCAAGCTCTTGAGAGGTCTTCTGTTTCTTGGGGGGAGGACCCGAGGTCGAAGACGGGGAAAGGTGACCGGGTCGGAGGTCGGAGGATCTTGAGTTATAGCTCGGAACTGAGGAGTCGGAATGGTCTTCGACCGAGTCTGAACACCCACGGTAGTCTTCTGCGGAGAAGATCGGGCAGAAGCCTCAGCCTCGATATTCCGAGCAGCCGCAGACTTCTTCGACCGACGAAGGAACTTCATGGAATCAGCCTGAGAAGACATCTCTGCAGAAACAAAAGAAAGGGATTATCACAACAGAAAAACCTCCAAAACGAAGCCAAAATACTAAGATGAAATCTCAAAGAGGTCGGGAACTACCTAACTCGGAACGGAGAAGGCTTGGATCTCCCAACATTTTCTTCGTATCCAAGTGAGGTGCCCAACCCCATAAACTGCTCAACACACCCACAAAAGCCTGCTCCACCTCATCTAGACTCTCAAAAGTATACTTAACCGACACTACATTCTCCTGCCAACAAAGAGGAAAAGAAGGCTCCCCACTCTCATCTAGAAAGAAAGGTCGGACATCTCCAGCAGCCCGGACCTTGAAATAGTAGTTCTTGAAATCATGAAACGACTCATCATACAAGGTACAAAACTTCTTTCCCTGGTTAGCCCTAAAAGAGACCCAGGACACCTTCCCAGCACCGACCCCGGCTTCGTCAACACGAACAGATAGGAAAAAAGAGAAACAGAAGGGGAGACGCCCAAAAACTGACACAAAAGTTGAAACAGCTTTAAAAACGCCCAAGAATTTGGATGGAGTTGCGTAGGGGCAAGGTTACAAGACCAAAGGACCTCGGACTCCAAGTCGGTAAAAGGAAGTCGTACACCCAGCTTAGAGAAAAAACAATCGTAAGCATAAAAGAATAGCTTCTCGGAACTTTCTAAAGGCGGGAAGCACACTCTCTCCTCGGACTCCGGGGCTACTAGCTCATAATCCCGCTCAGACTCCTTGTTCTCACAAATACTACACTCCCTACGGAACCTAACTAGATACTCAGAATCTACAACAGAAGGGACCCTTAGAGGAACAGGATCTACCCAACCAAGACCACTCGGAATCTTGGTCGACATTGCTTGAAACACCTTTCGAGACATAAAAATCTTGCCTACAAAGAAGAATACAACAGCAAGCCAAAAATCAATAATAGGCAGACAGCAAAAAACCCATTCAGCAGAAGCAAGAAAACAAAAGTTCTTTTAGAAGAAAAAATGCAGTAACCCGAAAACAAAGTACCAAGAGAAAAGAGCCCCCCCCCCACATACAAACAACCAAAACAATGGCGGCGCCTCTTTTCGGGGCAACCCCAGCATAGAAGAAAAAGAAACAAAAGCATATGTGCACAGCGAAAGTAAAGACGAGAAACAAACCTGGAAGAAAGGAAGAAGACGACGAGCTCCGATGCAAGAAGAACGAAAACAGCGGCGCAGAGGAAACCCCGAAAAACAACGCACAGAAAGAATCGGAGAAGAAGAACAGAGAGAAAGAAGGAAGATGCTCGAAAGAGAGGTGGCGAAAAACCCAGAAAAAGGGAAAGGGAACAGAATAAACAAAGAAAATGAGGAAAGGGGCAAATAAATAATGCCTTCACAGAGCCCGAACGGAAATCGAGGAGAAACGGTAAAAAGCAATAAATGCTGAAACGGCCATTTTCAAATTTTGAAAAGACGACTATGCCCGAGCTCGACCTCTCAAAAGGACGAACTCGGACAGGGGCACTGTTCATACCCTGACCGAGCTCTCCAAACTCGGGAAGTTCGCAGAAGGTCCGACCTCGTCCCAAAGGCCACGCCTAAGGTCGGACCTCGGACAAATAAAGAAGAAGGCCCATCAAAAGGAACGAAGCCCAAAACCTAAAGGCCGAAAAAGGCCTAGGAAAGGCGGTTCCACAAAAGATAGAGATAAGACTCCCAAAGATAAGATAAGATAAGAATATCTTATCCAGGGAAGATCACGACCAACCACTATAAATACACTGGAGCACCCAGGTATAACTCATACTCTAATTCTACTCAATATCTGCTTGGACCCATGCTAACTTAAGCATCGGAGTGTCATTGCAGGTACAACCCCCAGCCGCTCAGCACACCAAGCACGGGTCACGGAACCCCTACCTCGGGTCTTGCCAGACGACCGAGCTACATGTTTCAGGTAACCCTCGGAACAGACCCCATATCCAAACTCTAAGTTTGGTGCTGGGACTATACAACATTGACCTGATCACCTTGTGGCTCCATGAGAGCCACTGTCAAGCTATTGACATTAAAGAAGCGCTTGTTGGGAGGCAACCCAATTTTATTTATCTAATTTTTATTTTATTCTATATTATTGTTATTTTATGTTTTATTAGGTACATGATCATGAGGAGTCACGAAAAAATCATAAAAATTAAAAATAGAATCAAAAACAGCAGAAGAAAAAAATCACACCCTAGAGGAAGCACAGGCTGGCGTTCAACGCTAGTAAGATGCATCTGGCCGACATTCAACGCCAGAACAGAGCATCTTTCTGGCGCTGAACGCCAGAAACAAGCAACATTCTGGCGCTGAACGCCAGGAATGTGCCCAGAGAAGAAAAGCTGGCACTGAACGCCAGTAACAAGCATCAAGCTGGCGTTCAACGCCAGAAACATGCTCTACATGGGCGTTGAACGCCCAGAATGTGCACCACACGGTGTTTAAATGCCAGAATGGTGTGGAAAGGCATTTTACATGCCTATTTGGTGCAGGGATGGAATTCCTTGACACCTCAGGATCTGTGGACCCCACAGGATCACCTCAGGATCTGTGAACCTCACAGGATCCCCATCTACCTCGCCCTCTCTCTCTCCATTCATGGTCATCCCTTCTATTTTTCATTCACCACCTACATTTACCCACTCTTCCCCATACACCCCACCTACCTTTACAATTCAACTTCTCTTTCCCACCCAATCCCACCCATATAGCCGAATCCATCTTCCCTCACTCTCCTCCATTTTCTTCTTCTTCTTCTTCTTCTCTTCTTACTCCTCTTGCTCGAGGGCGAGCAATATTTTAAGTTTAGTGTGTGATGAGCGGATAATTTGTACGCTTTTTGGCATTGTTTTTAGTATGTTTTTAGTATGATTTAGTTAGTTTTTAGTATATTTTTATTAGTTTTTAGTTAAAATTCACTTTTCTGGACTTTACTATGAGTTTGTGTGTTTTTCTGTGATTTCAGGTATTTTCTGGCTGAAATTGAAGGATCTGAGCAAAAAATCTGATTTAGAGGCTGAAAAGGACTGCAGATGCTGTTGGATTCTGACCTCCCTGCACTCGAAGTGGATTTTCTGGAGCTACAGAAGCCCAATTGGCGCGCTCTCAACCGCATTGGAAAGTAGACATCCTGGGCTTTCCAGCAATGTATAATAGTTCATACTTTGCCGAGATTTGGCCCAAACCGGCGTTGCAAATCAGCCTCAGAACTTCCAGCGTTTAACGCTGGAACTGGCATAAAACTTGGAGTTAAACGCCCAAACTGGCATGAAAGCTGGCGTTTAACTCCAGAAAAGGTCTCTACACATGAAAGCTTCAATGCTCAGCCCAAGCACACACCAAGTGGGCCCGGAAGTGGATTTTTCTGTCATTTACTCATTTCTGTAAACCTTAGGTTACTAGTTCACTATTAATAGGATCTTTTGAGATTGTAACTGTACCTCATGACACTTGACACGTTTCTTTGTGTACCTTCCACGGCATGAGTCTCTAAATCCCATGGTTGGGGGTGAGGAGCTGCTGTGTCTTGATTAATGCAATTACTACTGTTTCTTATTCAATCATGTTTGCTTCCGTTCAAATACTTGTTCTTAAACCGGATGTGATGATCCATGACACTCATCATCATTCTCAACTATGAACGTGTGCCTGACAACCACCTCCGTTCTACCTTAGATTAAGTAGATATCTCTTGGATTCTTTAACCGGAATCTTTGTGGTATAAGCTAGAATAGATGGCGGCATTCAAGAGAATCCGGAAGGTCTAAACCTTGTCTGTGGTATTCTGAGTAGGATTCAATGATTGAATGACTGTGACGAGCTTCAAACTCCTGAAGGCGGGGCGTTAGTGACAGACGCAAAGAATCACTGGATTCTATCCGGCCTGATTGAGAACCGACAGATGGATAGCCGTGCCGTGACAGGGTGCGTTGAACATTTCCACTGAGAGGATGGGAGGTAGCCACTGACAACGGTGAAACCCTACATACAGTTTGCCATGGAAGGAGCCTTGCGTGCTTGAAGAAGGAGACAGTAGGAAAGCAGAGATTCAGAAGATAGAGCACTCCAAACCTCAACCTGTTCCCATTACTGCAAAACAAGTACTTATTTATGTTCTTTTGCTTTTCACAATCAATCCTGATAATTTCTGATATCCTGAAAGTTTACAAGATAACCATAGCTTGCTTCAAGCGACAATCTCCGTGGATCGACCCTTACTCACTAAGGTATTACTTGGACGACCCAGTGCACTGCTGGTTAGTTGTGCGGGATTGCAAAAGTGTGATTGCAATTTCGTGCACCAGTGTGGTAAAAGCATAGCTTTTTCAAGAGATCCCTGAGATACCTCAGGGGATAAGTTGTCCTCCACAAATATTGGAAGCAACTAAGGGTAGAAACACCAAAATTACTAGGAATCATTCAACAGAAGCAAGGAAGAGACATATAGAGCTCAAAGAGCACCATTGGACCTTCAAGAAGGCGCCACCCTCACTCAGGTGGATTCATTCCTTGTCTTTATTTCTTTCTGTTTTCGGTTTTTTAATGTTGTGTTATCTATATTTTGTGTCCTACTTCATGATCATTAGTATGTAGTAACTATGTCTTAAAGCTATGAATAAATTCCATTAATCCTTCACCTCTTTAAAAGAAAAATGTTTTAATTCAAAAGAACAAGAAGTACATGAATTTCGAATTTATCCTTGAATTTAGTTTAATTATATTGATGTGGTGACAATACTTTTGTTTTCTGAATGAATGCTTGAACAGTGCATATGTCTTTTGATCTTGTTGTTTATGAATGTTAAAATTGTTGGCTCTTGAAAGAATGATGAACAAAGAGAAATGTTATTGATGATCTGAAAAAATCATGAAATTGATTCTTGAAGCAAGAAAAAGCAGTGAACAAGAAGAAGCTTGCGAAAAAAAATTAAAAAAATTAATTGACGAAAAAAAAAATATTTTGAAAAAAAAAAGAAAAGCAAGCAGAAAAAGCCAATAGCCCTTAAAACCAAAAGGCAAGGGTAAAAAGGATCCAAGGCTTTGAGCATCAATGGATAGGAGGGCCCAAGGAAATAAAATCCAGGCCTAAGCGGCTAAATCAAGCTGTCCCTAACCATGTGCTTATGTCATGAAGGTCCAAGTGAAAAGCTTGAGACTGAGTGGTTAAAGTCGTGATCCAAAGCTAAAAGAGTGTGCTTAAGATCTCTGGACACCACTAACTGGGGACTCTAGCAAAGCTGAGTCACAATCTGAAAAGGTTCACCCAGTCATGTGTCTGTGGCATTTATGTATCCGGTGGTAATACTGGAAAACAAAGTGCTTAGGGCCACGGCCAAGACTCATAAGTAGCTGTGTTCAAGAATCAACATGATTAACTAGGAAAGTAAATAACACTATCCGAAATTCTAAGTTCCTAGAGAAGCCAATCACTCTAAACTACAAAGGAAAAAGTGAGATGCCAAAACTGTTCAGAAGCAAAAAGCTACAAGTCCCGCTCATCTAATTATAATTAATATTCATTGATATTCTGGAATTTATAGTATATTCTCTTCTTTTTATCCTATTTGATTTTCAGTTGCTTGGGGACAAGCAATAATTTAAGTTTGGTGTTGTGATGAGCGGATAATTTATACGCTTTTTGGCATTGTTTTTAGGTAGTTTTTTGTAAGTTTAAGCTACTTTTAAGGATGTTTTCATTAGTTTTTATGTTAAATTCACATTTTTGGACTTTACTATCAGTTTGTGTGTTTTTCTGTAATTTCAGGTAATTTCTGGCTGAAATTGAGGGACTTGAGCAAAACTCTGAAAAAGGCTGACAAAAGGACTGCTGATGCTGTTGGAATCTGACCTCCCTGCACTCAAAATGGATTTGCTGGAGCTACAGAACTCCAAATGGCGCGCTCTCAACGGCGTTCGAAAGTAGACATCCAGAGCTTTCTAGAAATATATAATAGTCCATACTTTATTCGGAAATTGACGACGTAACATGCTGCTGTCTGGAGTTAAACGCCAGAAAAACGTCATGATCCGGAGTTGAACGCCCAAAACACGTCATAACTTGGAGTTCAACTCCAAGAAAAGCCTCAGCTCGTGGATTGATCAAGCTCAGCCCAAGCGTACACCAAGTGGGCCCCGGAAGTGGATTTATGCATCAATTACTTACTCATGTAAACCTTAGTAGCTAGTTTATTATAAATAGAACATTAACTATTGTATTGGTCGTCTTTTGACCACGTTTCATCTTTGGTCTCAGTCTTGTTTTATTCTTCATCTTAGGAGGCCATTGATCACATTTTGGGGGCTGGCCATTCGGTCATGCCTGAACCTTTCACTTATGTATTTTCAACAGTGGAGTTTCTGCACACCATAGATTAAGGGTGTGGAGCTCTGCTGTACCTCGAGTTTCAATACAATTATTATTACTTTCCATTCAATTCTCTTTTATTCTTATTCCAAGATATACGTTGCACAACACTTTGATGAATGTGATGATCCGTGACACTCATCATCATTCTCACATATGAACGCGCGTGATTGACAACCACTTCCATTTCACCTTAGGCCGGGCGCATATCTCTTAGATTCCCCAATAGAATCTTCGTGGTATAAGCTAGATAGATGGCGGCATTCATGAGGATCCGGAAAGTCTAACCTTGTCTGTGGTATTCCGAGTAGGATCCTGGGAATCCGGAAAGTCTAACCTTGTCTGTGGTATTCCGAGTAGGATTCCGGTATTGAATGACTGTGACGAGCTTCAAACTCCTGAAGGCTAGGCGTTAGTGACAGACGCAAAAGAATCAATGGATTCTACTCCAACCTGATTGAGAACCGACAGATGATTAGCCGTGCTGTGACAGAGCATTGGACCATTTCATTGAGAGGATGGGATGTAGCTATCAACCAAGGGTGATGCCTCCAAACGATTAGCCGTGCAGTGACAGCGCATAGGACCATTTTCCCGAGAGGATTAAAAGTAGCCATTGATGATGGTGATGCCCTACATACAGCTTGCCATGGAAAGGAGTAAGAAGGATTGGATGAAAGCAATGAGAAAGTAGAGATTCAAGAGGAGCACAGCATCTCCATGCACTTATCTAAAACTCCCACTATTGATTTACATGAGTATTTCTATCCCTTTTTATTTTCTTGTTATTATTTGATTTTCTAAATTCCATAATTTAATCTGCCTAACTGAGATTTACAAGGTGACCATAGCTTGCTTCATACCAACAATCTCTGTGGGATCGACCCTTACTCACGTAAGGTATTACTTGGATGACCCAGTACACTTGCTGGTTAAGTTGAACGGAGTTGTGATCACACGTGCCAATTTCAAATTCCATAAAAGTACAAGGAGTATAACTTTAAGAATCACAATTTCGTCCACCAGAGACACCCCTAAGAATTTACTTGCCCAGGTCTCTCCTTGACACATCTTCACCACAAGCATCTACTAGGATTACTTCTTTTTGAGCTTTTTAATGTTTCTTTTTCTTTTTTATCCCAGTAGTTGATGCTCAGAGCCTTGGGTCTTTATTGCTTACTACCTCTTGGTTCTATGGATATTCAAGGAACACCCATTAGCCTTCCCTTTGTTATACCTTCTAGGACTAGTTCTCTCCATGACTCATTTTCTTTTTAGTTCATCCAAGGTTCTACACTTAACTTTTTGTTTCTTAGTTTGTTTGATGATCCCTCTTGGCCTTGGTCTCTCTTATTGCTTTTGCACAACTCACAGTAACTCTTTTGGCGACAAGTTCTACTTTTATTTAATTGAAGTGAAGACTTGAAATACATTGCATTTTCTTTCTTGTTAAAGAAAAACTCATAAAGACTTTAAACAGAAAAAATATTAAGCATGAAACATAAACTATCCTAGCATGATTATTCAAAGAGTAAATAAAGCAAAACTTAAACATAGTGCAGAAATTCGGAAAGTGTCAACCATGGGAATCCTTGAGTAGCTTCATCTTCAATTCATTGGCCCCTTCCCCTTGTCCTTCTTCTTGGGAGGGGATAAGCCACCTTCATCTGACTTGGAGGAACATTCTTGAGCCTTGGCATCCTTTGGCTTGGGCTTCCAATATCCTAGCCTCATCATATATGACTTTACATTCTCCTTGTGTTGGTATGCTATTTCTTCTTGCCTTGAGCTGAGTTCCTCCAATTTCTGCATATAGGTGGGGTAGTTGGGGTTCATGTTAGCCATTGCATTGCACAAGTAGCTCAACATTGTCTGTGAATAGTAATTATATTCCGTTCTGGCTATAGTCCTTGCTTTATAAAGGTGTCTGAATTCAGCAAGACTCCCCATTTGTTGTAATTGTCGCTCCAAAATCATTCCTAGGCTGCCTTGCATCTCTCTCCAGTTAATCTGGTTTTGCTGCTCCTTGAGGTTCTCAAAGCCCCCTTGGAGTTGTTGAACGTTTTGGTTGACTTGGCTCCATTGTTGTTGCTGAGCCTCCTTGAATTGGTTGACATCTTCCCTCAAATGGTGTAGATCTCCCCTCATTTGGTGTACATCTCCTTGCAGTTGCTCCCAATTGAAACCTTCTGGAAATTGTTGATATTGGTGGTGTGGTGGTGGTTGAAGTGCTAGGAATTGAGGTTGTTCTTCTGCCTCTCCATCTGCTTGTTGTTGTTGTGGTTCATGAGCATGGGCTCTTCTTTCTCTAGCCTTGTTGAGTGGGTGGACAGCCACCACTTTTGCCATCTTCTTGGCAGTGATGAACTTGTCCTGCTGATGCGAGCAGAAGTTGGTGAATTAAAAATTATCAAAATATATATGTTGCAAGTATAGTTCTTAACTCACTAGAAATCCACTTATCAATTTAGAAAGGTGTCACAGGAATTTAAAATTAAAATACTGGGAGTATAAATCGCAGGTCGTCTCCCAATGAGTTGTAGAAAAGTGTGCTATTTTATTAATCAGATGTTTTCAAAAAGGTTTGAGTTGAGTAAACAGGAAATAAAATTGGAGAATTTGAATAATGTAAATAAAAGCCTTGAATGGGAGTTGATTAGTTGGAAGCCCCATTATTGTTGGATTACTCTCTAGATTAATTGATAATTAAAGGTTATCCTGTTTAGTTATCTCTTGCTAGGTAAGGGAAAGTTAAACAAGTTGGGATGCTATGCCCGTTCACAAGTTGCAACCCACTTAATTAAAAGGGATTGGTGTTAGTGACTAGAGGGCAAGCCAACAATAACCCAATTATAATCTTTCTTTCAAGCCTTCCAACTCAAGGGTTCCTTTCAATCAACTCCCCATCAAGTTAGGGAACTACTCGCTCATTGGTGCACGAAATCTTAATCCCAATTATTAAAGTCAAAATTTCTTATGATCTCGTACCACTAACCAGCAAGTGCACTGGGTCGTCCATGTAATACCTTACGTGAGTAAGGGTCGATCCCACGGAGATTATTGGTTTGAAGCAAGCTATGTTTATTTTATTAATCTTAGTCAGGATATTAATTATAATTATCAGTTGGAATTATTAGATTGGAAAAATAAAAGAAAATAAAATCGTTACTTGTTGTGCAGTAATGAGAAATATGTTGGAGTTTTGGAGATGCTTTGTCATCTGAATTTCTGCAATGTAACATTCAACTCAATTGTTTGTAAAGCACGTCTATGGCAAGCTGTATGTAGGGTGTCACCATTGTCAGTGGCTACCTCCCATCCTCTCAGTGAAAACGTTCCTATGCTCTGTCACAGCACGGCTAATCAGCTGTTGGTTCTCGATCATGTTGGAATAGGATCCATTGATCCTTTTGCGTTTGTCATCACGCCTAGCAATCGCGAGTTTGAAGCGCGTCACAGCCATTCAATCCTTGAATCCTACTCGGAATACCACAGACAAGGTTTAGACCTTCCGGATTCTCAAGAGTGGCCGCCATCAATTCTAGCTTATACCGCGGAGATTCTAATTAAGGAATCTAAGAGAAGCTCATTCAGTCTGATGTAGAACGGAGGTGTTTGTCAGGCACACGTTCATGGGTTGAGGGAGGTGATGAATGTCACGGATCATCACCTCCTTCATAATTAAGCGCGAATAAACATCTTAGATCGGACCATACGCACGTTTGAATAGAATAGAAACAATTGCATTAATTCATCGAGACGCTGTAGAGCTCCTCACCCCCAACAATGGAGTTTAGAGACTCATGCCATCAAAAAGTATGTAATTCAGATCTGAAAATGTCATGAGGTACAAAATAAGTCTCTAAAAGTTGTTTAAATAGTAAACTAGTAACCTAGGTTTACAAAAAATGAGTAAACTAAGATAATTGGTGCAGAAATCCACTTCTGGCGCCACTTGGTGTGTGCTGGGGCTGAGACTAAAGCTATCCACGAGCTGAGGCTTTTCTTGGAGTTGAACTCCAAGTTATAACGTGTTTTGGGCGTTCAACTCCGGATCATGACGTGTTTCTGGCGTTTAACTCCAGACAGCAGCATGTACTTGGCGTTCAACGCCAAGTTACGTCGTCTATCTTTGCGCAAAGTATGGACTATTATATATTGCTGGAAAGCCCTGGATGTCTACTTTCCAACGCCATTGAGAGCGCGCCAATTAGGCTTCTGTAGCTCCAGAAAATCCATTACGAGTGCAGGGAGGTCAGGATCTAACAGCATCAGCAGTCCTTTTTTAGCCTAACTTATATTTTTGCTCAGCTCCCTCAATTTCAGTCAGAAAATACCTGGAATCACAGAAAAACACACAAACTCATAGTAAAGTCCAAAAATATGATTTTTGCCTAAAAACTAATAATATTTAACTAAAAACTAATTAAAACATGCTAAAATCTACATGAAATTACCCCCAAAAAGCGTATAAAATATCAGCTCATCACAACACCAAACTTAAACTGTTGCTTGTCCTCAAGCAACTAGATGAGTAAAATAGGATAAAAAGAAATCAAGAAGCAATAATATTTCAGAGTTTTAAGTGAAGCTCAGATTCTAATTAAATGAGCGGGGCTTGTAGCTTTTTGTTTTTGAATAGTTTTGGCATCTCCCTCTATCCTTTGAAATTCAGAATGATTGGCATCCATAGGAACTCAGAATTAAGATAGTATTATTGATTCTCCTAGTGTAGTATGTTGATTCTTGAACACAGTTACTTTATGAGTCTTGGCCGTGGCCCTAAGCACTTTGTTTTCCAGTATTACCACCAGATACATAAATGCCACAGACACATGACTAGGTGAACCTTTTCAGATTGTGACTCAGCCTTGCTAGAGTCCCCAGTCAGAGGTGTCCAGAGCTCTTGAGCACACTCTTTTTGCCTTGGATCACGACTTTAACCACTCAGTCTCAAGTTTCCAACTTGGACCTGCATGCCACAAGCACATGGTTAGGGACAGCTTGATTTAGCCGCTTAGGCCTGGAACTATTTCCTTAGGCCCTCCTATCCACTGATGCTCAAAGCCTTGGATCCCTTTCACCCTTGCCTTTTGGTTTTAAGGGCTATTGGTTTTTATTCCTTTTGATCCAAATTTTTTTTTTTTACTGCTTTTTCTTGCTTCAAGAATCAATTTCATGATTTTTCAGATCATCAATAATATTTTTCGTGTTCCTCATTCTTTCAGGAGCCAATATTCATAAAATTCAAGATAAAAATTATGCACTGTTCAAGCATTCATTCAGAGAACAAAAAGTATTGCCACCACATGTAATTAATTAATATTTTTATTATTAAGAACTCGAAAAATATAAATTACTTCTTTATTCTAAAAATCTACTACTTTATTCATGCCTGATGATGATGAGAAGAATAAATTATAACTTAATTGGAAATAAAATCAAAATAGATATACTAATTACTACTACTACTACTACTACTATATATATCTCCTAAGGTAAATTTCTATAAAACACTATCACAGAGTTAAAGCTAAAATTAGAACTCAACAACCTGTATTCTGAGAAAGTAGATGTTCTTCTAATTTGTGGGGTGCTTTTCAAGGATTAATTTTTGGCGCTTCAGCTCCCTTAGATCACACCCTTGCTCTTCCTGTTCCTTAAGCAGTTTGCAAAGCATGCTACTTTGATTGTTCTGTTCTTCCTTTATTTGGTCCATAGCTTCTTGCAATTTGGAAATAGAAGCTTCAACATGTCCCCAATATTCGAATTGAGGGAGTTCTGGGAGGACTTCCTGTGCTCTCCTCTTGATTGGATCATCCTGCAGCTGTTGTCTGTCCATTGATATTCTAGTGATTGGCCTCTCAACTGAGATATACTCTGTTATTCCCATCTTCACTCTGGCATCTTTGCAGAGCATAGAAATTAAGCTTGGATAGGCCAATCTGGCGTCCTTGGAATTCCTGTTTGCTATTTTGTATAATTCACACGAGATCAGTTGATGGACTTCTACTTCTTTTCCCAACATGATGCAGTGAATCATTACTGCTCTTTTAATGGTAACTTCAGAACGGTTGCTGGTGGGCAATATGGAACGCCCAATGAAATCCAGCCAGCCTCTGGCTACTGGTTTTAGATCTTCTCTTTTGAGTTGAATTGGGGTGCCAGTCGTGCTGGTGGTCCACCTGACTTCAGGGATGCATATATCCTCTAGAATCTTGTCTAGACCTTTATTTACCCTCATCATTCTCCTATTAAAGGAGTCTGGGTCATCTTTCAGTTGAGGAAGCTTAAATATCTCCCTAATCTTGTCAGGATGGGTATGAACAATCTTTCCTCTGACTAAGGTCCGATGGTCATAGAGAGCAGCTCCAATTATTCTTTGCCTGTCTGTCTGCCATAGATTAGCATAGAACTCCTGAACCATGTTCCTTCCCACTTTCGTTTCAGGATTGGCTAGAATTTTCCAGTTCCTGTTTCGAATTTGCTCTTGGATCTCCGGATATTCATCTTCTTTTAGATCAAATTTGACTTCCGGGATCACTGATCTGTGACTCATTATTTTGTAGTAATGGTCTGAATGTTCTTTAGTTAAGAACTTCCCTTGATTCCAAAGTGGCTTTGGAGTATTCTCTTTCTTGCCTTTTGGGGTGGGTTGTTTTCCTTTAGGAGCCATGATCTTAATGAGTATGTTTTTGTGATCACGGATAACCACACCAAACTTAGAGCGTTGCTTGTCCTCAAGCAAAAGAGAAGAAAGGAGAGGGATAGGAGGAGAGCAAGTGTGGCATGGTGATGATGAGAGGGGCGCCAAATTCAATATATAAGGAGGGGTGGGAAATTTCGAAATTAAGAAAAAGATAAGATAGAAGATATGATTTAGAAAAGATAGATATGATAAGAAAAAGATATAGTTTAAAAAGAGAAAGATATGAATAATAATTAAAAAGATAAATCTGAATTTTTAATTTTGAAAAAGATTTTAAAAAGATAATTGAGTTTTGAAAACTTAAAAGAGTTGGATTGGATTGGAAAACAATTTGTCTTTATGGATTAAGATATATTTGATATTTTGAAAAAGGGATTTTAGAAATTAGGGTTCTTAGAAACTAATTTGATTTTGAAGGATGACATTTTGAAACATGTTTATGCAAGAAATCATGAATTGAAACATAAAAATTTAGAAAAATTGTAAAGAAAAACGAATTTTACCTCCTCCCCACCATCCTGGAGTTAAATGCCCAAACGATGCATGTTTTGGGCGTTTAACGCCCAAATGCTGCTTCTCCTGGGCGTTCAACGCCCAGCTGATGCAACGCCCCAGCTGATGCTTCTTTCTGGCGTTGAACGCCAGGAAGTCCTTTGTCACTGGGCGTTTTCTGAACACCCAGGATGCTAACAATCTGGCGTTAAACGCCCAGAAGGTGCTTCTTTCTGGCGTTCAACGCCCAGAAGATGCTCCTTTCTGGCGTTTAACGCTCAGATGGCTACCCTTACTGGCGTTGAACGCCCAGTGGGTGCTTCTTTTGGGCGTTCAACGCCCAAAATGTTTCTTACTGGCTTTTTCACGCCAGTGAGCTTCCAAATTTCCTTGTAACTCTGTGAATTCAATCAATTGCTATTTTTACCCTTTGAAGATACTTGGACATATACCTGTAAGAAAAGGAAATTTATTTAATTAGTAAATAGACTTTGTGAATGGCTGGGTTGCCTCCCAGCAAGCGTTTCTTTATTGTCTTTAGCTGGACTACCACTGAGCTCTAATTAAGTCTCAGTTTTGAGCATTCTTGCTCGAAGTTACTTTCAAGATAATGTTTAATTCTCTGTCCATTAACAATGAACTTTTTGTTAGAGTCATTATCCTGAAGCTCTACGTATCCATATGGTGATACACTTGTAATTACATATGGACCTCTCCACCGGGATTTTAATTTCCCGGGGAATAATTTGAGCCTAGAATTAAATAGCAGAACTTTCTGCCCCGGCTCAAAGACTCTGGATGACATTTCTTATCATGCCATCTTTTTGCTTCTCCTTGTAAATTTTTGCATTCTCGAAAGCATTGAGTCTAAATTCCTCTAGCTCATTAGCTGGAGTAAACGTTTTTCTCCAGCTAATTGGCATCAAGGTTCGGAATCTGGTTGCCCAGTAGGCCTTGTGTTCCAGTTCCACTGGCAAGTGACATGCCTTTCCATACACAAGCTGGTATGGAGAGGTCCTATAGGGTCTTGAATGCTGTCTGTATGCCCACAGAGCATCATCCAGCTCCTTGCCCAATCCCTTCTACGGTTAATTACAGTCCGTTCCAGGATTCTTTTGAGTTCTCTATTTGAGACTCAGCTTGCCCATTAGTCGTGGTGATAGGAGTAGCTACCCTGTGGCTAACTCCATAATGAACCAAAGCAGAGTAAGCTGTTTATTGCAGAAATGAGTACCCCCATCACTGATTAATACTCTAGGGTACCAAATCTGCTGAGATGTGTTTCTGGAGGAATTTTAGCACTGTTTTAGTGTCATTAGTGGGTGTTGCAATAGCTTCCACCCATTTGGATACATAATCCACTGCCACCAGAATATAAGTGTTTGAGTATGATGGTGGGAAAGGTCCCATAAAGTCAATGCCCCATACATCAAACAACTCAATCTCCAAGATCCCTTGTTGAGGCATGGCATAACTGTGAGGTAGATTGCCAGATCTTGGCAACTGTCACAATTAAGCACAAACACTCGGGAATCTTTATAGAGAGTAGGCCAGTAGAAGCCACTTTGGAGAACTCTTGTGGCTGTTCGCTCACTTCCAAAATGTCGTCCATACTGTGATCCATGGCAATGCCAAAGGATCTTCTGTGCTTCTTCTTTAGGCACACATCTACGGATTACTCCGTCTGCACATCTCTTAAAGAGATACGGCTCATCCCAAAGATAATACTTTGCATCTGTGATCAGCTTCTTTGATTGCTGTCTACTGTATTCTTTGGGTATGAATCTCACTGCCTTGTAGTTTGCAATGTCTGCAAACCACGGCACTTCCTGGATGGCAAAAAGTTGCTCATCCGGAAAGGTTTCAGAGATCTCAGTGAGAGGGAGGGATGCCCCTTTTACTAGTTCTATTCGGGACAGGTGATCTGCTACTTGATTCTCTGTCCCTTTTCTGTCTCTTATTTCTATATCAAACTCTTGCAGAAGCAACACCCATCTTATAAGTCTGGGTTTTGAATCCTGCTTTGTGAGTAGATATTTAAGAGCAGCATGATCCGTATACACAATCACTTTTGATCCTACTAAATAGGATCTGAACTTGTCAATGGCGTAAACTACTGCAAGTAGCTCTTTTTCTGTGGTTGTGTAATTCTTCTGTGCGTCATTTAAAATACGGCTGGCATAGTAAATGACGTGCAGAAGCTTGTCATGCCTTTGTCCCAACACTGCACCAATGGCATGGTCACTGGCATCACACATCAATTCAAATGGTAATGTCCAGTCTGGTGCAGAGATGATTGGTGCTGTAACCAATTTAGCTTTCAGAGTTTCAAATGCTTGCAGACACTCTTTATCAAAGATAAATGGCGTGTCAGCAGCTAGCAGGTTGCTCAGAGGTTTGGCGATTTTTGAAAAATCCTTTATAAACCTCCTGTAGAATCTTGCATGCCCCAGAAAGCTTCTGATTGCCTAACATTAGCAGGTGGTGGTAATTTTTCAATTACCTCTACCTTAGCTTGATCCCCTCTATCCCCTTGTTCGAGATTTTGTGCCCAAGGACAATTCCTTCAGTCACCATAAAGTGACACTTCTCCCAGTTTAAAACCAGGTTAGTCTCTTGGCATCTTTTAGAACAAGTGCTAAATGGTTAAGGCAGGAGCTGAATGAGTCTCCAAACACTGAAAAGTCATCCACGAAGACTTCCATAAAGTGACACTCTCCCAGTTTAAAAACCAGGTTAGTCTCTTGGCATCTTTTAGAACAAGTGCTAAATGGTTAAGGCAGGAGCTGAATGAGTCTCCAAACACTGAAAAGTCATCCACGAAGACTTCCAGAAATTTTTCCACCATATCAGAGAAAATTGAGAGCATGCACCTCTGAAAGGTTGTAGGTGCATTGTACAGGCCAAATGGCATCCTTCTGTATGCAAATACTCCAGATGGGCATGTAATGCCGTTTTTTCCTGATCTTGGGGATCTACTGCATTTGATTATAACCTGAATATCCATCCAGGAAGCAGAGTATTCATAACCTGCTAGTCTTTCTAGCATCTGGTATGAATGGTAAAGGAAAATGATCCTTTCTGGTAGCTGTATGAGCCTTCTATAATCAATACACATACGCCACCCAGTAACTGTTCTTGTAGGACCAGTTCATAACCACTGGCTTGGCGTCACCCTCCAGTAAGATCTTGTACATGCATCTAGCTGGGCTAATGCCCTTAAGATCACTGATGGACCACCCAAGAGCTGTCTTGTGTGTCCTTAGTACTTGAATTAGTGTCCTCTTCCTGTGGCTCTAAGGTAGAGCTTATGATCACAGGAAAGGTATCACCTTCTCCCAGAAATACGTATTTCAGGGATGGTGGTAATGTTTGAGCTCGGGTTTAGGAGGTTTTTCCTCTTCCTGAGGGATTTTCAGGGTTTACTATTCTCTCTGATTCCTCCAGATCAGGCTGAACATCTTTAAAGATGTCCTCTAGCTCTGATTCGAGACTCTCAGCCATCTTGACCTCTCTTACCAGAGAGTCAATAATGTCAACACTCATGCAGTCATTTGGGGTGTCTGGATGTTGCATGGCCTTGATAACATTCAACTTGAACTCTTCCTCATTGACTCTCAAGGTTACTTCCCCTTTTGGACGTCAATGAGGGTTCGGCCAGTTGCTAGGAAAGGTCTTCCTAGAATGAGAGTTGCACTCTTGTGCTCCTCTATTTCCAGCACCACAAAGTCAGTAGGGAAGGCGAATGGCCCATCCTTGACAATCATGTCTTCAATCACACCTGATGGGTATTTAATGGAGCCATCAGCAAGTTGAAGACATATTCGGGTTGGTTTGACCTCTTCAGTCAAACCAAGCTTTGTGATAATAGATGCAGGTATTAGGTTGATACTTGCCCCAAGATCACATAGAGCTTGCTTGGTACAAGTACCCTCTAATGTGCATGGTATCATAAAGCTCCCAGGATCTTTAAGCTTCTCAGGTAAGCTTTTCAGAATGACTGCACTGCATTCTTCAGTGAGGTAAACTTTTTCAGTCTCCCTCCAATCCTTCTTATGACTTAAGATCTCTTTCATGAACTTAGCATAAGAGGGTATTTGCTCAAGTGCTTCTGCAAACGGGATCTTTATTTCAAGAGTCCTAAGATAGTCTGCAAAGCGGGCAAATTGCTTATCCTGTTCCGCTTGGCGGAGTTTTTGAGGATAAGGCATTTTGGCTTTGTATTCCTCAACCTTAGTTGCTGCAGGTTTATTACCTACAGAAGTGGGTTGGGAAGCCTTTTTAGAAGGGTTGTTATCAGCACTTGTGTGTGACTGATCCCCCACTGGCATTTGAATGCCAGGGGTGGAAGCTGGAGTGGCGTCAAACGCCACCTCCTTATTTGTTACTAGCGTCTGAACGCCAGAACCATGCTCCTTTTGGGTGTTCAACGCCGGATTCATGCTTGTTTCTGGCGTTGAACGCCAGGAATGAGCATGGTCTGGGCGTTCAGCGCCAACATTATTCCTCTCTGGGCTCTGACTGTCCTCAGAGGGATTTTGAGTAGCCATTTGTTCATTTCTTGGCTTCCTGCTGCTTTGAAGTGAAGTATTTAATGTTTTCCCACTTCTTAATTGAACTGCTTGGCATTCTTCTGCTATTTGTTTTGACAGTTGCTTTTCTGTTTGCTTTAACTGTACTTCCATATTCCTATTAGCCATTCTTGTTTCCTGTAGTATTTCCTTGAATTCGGCTAGCTGCTGAGTTAGAAAGTCTAATTGCTGATTGAATTCATTAGCCTGACCTACAGGACTGAGTTCAGCAGTTACTGGTTTAGCTTCTTCTTTCACGGAAGATTCACTGCTTAGGTACAGATGCTGATTTCTGGCAACTGTATCAATAAGCTCTTGAGCTTCTTCAATTGTTTTTCTCATATGTATAGATCCACCAGCTGAGTGGTCTAGAGAAATCTGAGCTTTTTCTGTAAGCCCATAGTAGAAGATGTCTAATTGCACCCATTCTGAAAATATTTCAGAGGGGCATTTTCTTAGCATCTCTCTGTATCTCTCCCAGGCATCATAAAGGGATTCATTATCTCCTTGTTTGAAGCCTTGGATGCTTAGCCTTAGCTGTGTCATCCGTTTTGGAGGGAAATAGTGACTCAGGAATTTTTCTGACAGCTGCTTCCATGTTTTTATGCTGTTCTTAGGCTGATTATTTAACCATCTCTTAGCTTGATCTTTTACAGCAAATGGAAACAGTAATAGTCTGTAGACATCCTGATCCACTTCCTTATCATGTACTGTATCAGCAATTTGCAAAAATTATGCCAGAAACTCTGTAGGTTCTTCATGTGGAAGACCAGAATACTAGCAGTTTTGCTGCACCATGATAATGAGCTGAGGATTCAACTCAAAGCTACTAACTCCAATGGAGGGTATATAGATACTACTCCCATATGAAGCAGTAGTGGGGTTAGCATATGACCCCAGAGTCCTCCTGGACTGTTCATTCCCACTTAATTCCATGATGGGATAAAAGAGATGATATGTATGTTGATATTATTTATTTTATAAAAATTAATTTTTAAAATAAAAAAAAACGAAATAATAAAAGAAATTGGAAATATTTTGAAATTGAAAATTGAATTTTTATATAAAATTTTCGAAAAAAGTAGTTTAAAATTAGTTAGAAAGTATATATTTTTTTTTGAATTTTGAATTTTATGATGAAAGAGAAAAATATGCAAAAGACACAAGATTTAAAATTTTTAGATCCAATGTTCTTTATTTTCGAAACTTTTGGAGGGAAAACACCAAGGAACACCAAACTTAAAAATTTTAAGATCAAAAGACAAGAAAGACTCAAGAACACCTTGAAGATTCACAAGAACACCAAGAACAAAAGAAAGAACACCAAACTTAAAATTTTTAGAAAACCAAGACAAATTTTCGAAAATTAAAGAAAAATTAACAAGGAAATACCAAACTTAGAGTTTGGCACAAAATTCAATCAAAGAAAAGTTATTTTTGAAAAAGATTCCAAAGAGGATACCCAATTATGAAGAACAACTACTAAAGCTCCAGCCAATTGGGCAGCAACTTCAGAGTTGATTTTAAAAATGTATTATATTTATAGATAAAAGTATAAAATTTTTGAAAGCTGATGTTTTGAAAAAGCACCAGAAAAATAAGAAAAGACACAACACAAGAAAAACTCAAGATCAAAAAAGAAAATAAACAAGAACAACTTGGAGATCAATGAAGAACAAATAACACAAGTTCAAAAATTTAAAGAGAAAAAAAGATAAAAAATGCAATTGACACCAAACTTAGAACAAGACACTAGACTCACGAAAAATTAACAATTAATAAAGAAAAATAATATTTTTTTTAAAAGAAATTTTTTGAAAAGAAACTATCCTACCAGAATTTGATGACTCTATAACAATAACAATAAAAATAAATTATTCCTAATCTAAGAAATAAAATAAACCTTTAGTTGTTCAAACTCGAATAATCCCCGGCAACGGCGCCAAAAACTTGGTGCATGAAATCTTAATCCCAATTATTAAAGTCAAAATTTCTTATGATCTCGTACCACTAACCAGCAAGTGCACTGGGTCGTCCAAGTAATACCTTACGTGAGTAAGGGTCGATCCCACGGAAATTATTGGTTTGAAGCAAGCTATGTTTATTTTATTAATCTTAGTCAGGATATTAATTAAAATTATCTGTTGGAATTATTAGATTGGAAAAATAAAAGAAAATAAAATCGTTACTTGTTGTGCAGTAATGAGAAATATGTTGGAGTTTTGGAGATGCTTTGTCCTCTGAATTTCTGCAATGTAACATTCAACTCAATTGTTTGTAAAGCACGTCTACGGCAAGCTGTATGTAGGGTGTCACCATTGTCAGTGGCTACCTCCCATCCTCTCAGTGAAAACGTTCCTATGCTCTGTCACAGCACGGCTAATCAGCTGTTGGTTCTCGATCATGTTGGAATAGGATCCATTGATCCTTTTGCGTTTGTCATCACGCCCAGCAATCGCGAGTTTGAAGCGCGTCACAGCCATTCAATCCTTGAATCCTACTCGGAATACCACAGACAAGGTTTAGACCTTCCAGATTCTAAAGAGTGGCCGCCATCAATTCTAGCTTATACCGCGGAGATTCTAATTAAGGAATCTAAGAGAAGCTCATTCAGTCTGATGTAGAACGGAGGTGTTTGTCAGGCACACATTCATGGGTTGAGGGAGGTGATGAGTGTCACGGATCATCACCTCCTTCATAATTAAGCGCGAATAAACATCTTAGATCGGACCATACGCACGTTTGAATGGAATAGAAACAATTGCATTAATTCATCGAGACGCTGCAGAGCTCCTCACCCCCAACAATGGAGTTTAGAGACTCATGCCGTCAAAAAGTATGTAATTCAGATCTGAAAATGTCATGAGGTACAAAATAAGTCTCTAAAAGTTGTTTAAATAGTAAACTAGTAACCTAGGTTTACAGAAAATGAGTAAACTAAGATAATTGGTGCAGAAATCCACTTCTGGGGCCCACTTGGTGTGTGCTGGGGCTAAGACTAAAGCTATCCACGAGCTGAGGCTTTTCTTGGAGTTGAACTCCAAGTTATAACGTGTTTTGGGCGTTCAACTCCGGATCATGACGTGTTTCTAGCGTTTAACTCCAGACAGCAGCATGTACTTAGCGTTCAACGCCAAGTTACGTCGTCTATCTTTGCGCAAAGTATGGACTATTATATATTGCTGGAAAGCCCTGGATGACTACTTTCCAACGCCGTTGAGAGCGCGCCAATTGGGCTCCTGTAGCTCCAGAAAATCCATTTCGAGTGCAGGGAGGTCAGGATCCAACAGCATCAGCAGTCCTTTTTCAGCCTAACTCAGATTTTTGCTCAGCTCCCTCAATTTCAGTCAGAAAATACCTGGAATCACAGAAAAACACACAAACTCATAGTAAAGTCCAGAAATATGATTTTTGCCTAAAAACTAATAATATTTAACTAAAAACTAATTAAAACATGCTAAAATCTACATGAAATTACCCCCCAAAAAGCGTATAAAATATCCGCTCATCACTCATTGTGAATGTAAAATTCGTAACATATGAAAGGGAATTGAAGAAAGACATTGTAAATAAAGATCAAAATAATCAATTAAAAATAAAAGTAATTCTTGTATTAAATAATCCTAAAAATATTCCAATGGTAAAATTAACAAAGCAAGGGATATGGAAGAGTAAAGCCAAGTAAAGAAAACAAACTAGAATGACGAAGTCTTGATGAGGTAATAACTCTTCTTAGTCTCCCAATGCAAAAAGTGGTAGAAAATAAAATCCTAAGAACTATGAATGTCTCGAGAGAAAACCTAGAGGAGGAGTAAAAACTATATCTAAAACTAAAAATTGTGTAGAATGAATGTTGTCTCTGGTTTCTGCATGTTCTCTGGCTCTAGTCTGCTATTCTGGGCCGAAAACTGGGTCAAAATAGTGCCCAAAATTGCCCCCAGCGAATTCTGCAGATTATGCAGATCGCGCACGTCACGCGATCGCGTCATCCATGCAGACGCGTCATTCGCGTTTTTCCCTGCCACGCGTTCACGTCAACCACGCCTCCGCGTCACTTGTGCTTTTCCATTCCGCGCGGTCGCGTGAGCCATGCGGCCGCGTCACTGCGATTTCTCCTCTTTCGCATGAACGCGTGAGCCATGCGGCCGTGTCATTTCTCGCTGGTTATCTCCTCAATTTCTTGTGTTCCTTCCATTTTTGCTAGCTTCCCTTCCATTCTCCAACTCATCCATGCCCTATAAAGCCTGAAACACTTAACACACAGATTACGACATCGAATGGGATAAAGGGGAACTAAAATGCATAATTAAAATGTCTCTAGGAAGCAGTTTTCAACCATGTAGTAATTTCAGGAAGGAAATATAAATGCATGCTAAATTAATGAATAAGTGGGTAAGGATCATGATAAAACCACATAATTAAACACAATATAAACCATAAAATAGTGGTTTATCAACCTCCCCACACTTAAACATTAGCATGTCCTCATGCTTAATTGAAGGAGATAAGATAAATAAGTGTGAAGATGTAGAAACTCATGCAATGCAATGCAATATATATATATATATATATATATATGAATGCAACTATATGATTCTTGCCCACTTGATCAAAAGTAAATAAGCTCTTCAAAACAATTACAAATCAAATTCCACTAATTATATCATTATACAGTAAAACAGATAAAAGTGCAAGTAGATAGCTCATGAAAGCAGGGAACATGGAAATTCAAGCATTGAACCCTCACTGATGATGTATGTACGCTCTAATCTCTCTAGTGTATAGGGTAATCACTCTATCCTTCTCTAATCATGCTCTCTAACTTTTGTTTTTCTCCTAACCAATCAACAACAGCTAATATGCCAATGCGAACATCATGAGGTCTTTTCAAGGTTGTAATGGGGCCAATGTAAGGATAGGGATACATATATGGTTAAGTGAGTTTATAAATTGAATCTTTAATTAACCCAGCTTTAACCCAACCTATATATTTTATATAACTTTAGAATTCATACCTAGCTACCCAGAATTCCCTTTTACATTCCATACTCATGTATTAATTTTATCATATGTGCATTGATCTTTGAATTTTTTTAATTCAGCATTGGGGTAATTTTGTCCCCTTATTTATTTATTGATTATTTTTTTATAAAAAAAAACATAGCTTATCAATGCACATAGATTTTTAATTCTTATAGTTTCACATGAGTAGGTATCCAAATTCCAATTGTATTATCATGACACATTCCCTTAATAACTTTTGTTCCCACAAATTTCCATACTGAACTAGCATACACAATTCTATCTTAAGCTAACCAAAGATTCAATTTGGGATATACAATTGTTTTTCTGCTTAAGGTTAGTAATGTGGTAAAATATAGAACAAATGGGATTTAAAGGCTCAAAGTGGTTAACAAAGGTAATTAAAAAGGGTAGGCTTAATTTGGATAAGTGAGTTTAAATAAATAATGGCCTCAATCACATGCAAGCATATAAACATAATAAATATTGGACATATAGGATGAAACAAAATATAGATTACAATCATAGAGAAGTAGACACACAAGAATAAAATAATTATGGTTAAATAATGTAACCATGTATAAAGGCTCAAATTTACACAAGTTGTGTGTTCTTTAGCTCAAAAATCATGTTCTAAATACAACTTCAAGCAATTTTAACATAAGAGTTTTGACTAAAATTAGTGAAATTTTGTTCCAAAGATAGCTTTTTAGAAGAAACTTATTGTCTTTTCAATCAAGTAGAACATGCATGCAACTAACCTATTACTATGCAATTTATCCTATTCTATAAAAAAAAGAAAATCTAACTAAAATATCCTAATTTATTGGTGCTAGGGAAGAGAAATTACCTCCGGAAGTCAAGTACTGACTGACCTCCCCACACTTAAGGCTTTGCACCGTCCTCGGTGCCATCTGTCAGGAACAATGGTGGGCTGGTGGCAGTGTCTCCACAGTCGGGGTCGTCAGGGCTCCCTGTGCTGGTGAAGGAAGTGGAGTCCGGGGTGTCTGAGTCTCTATAATCTCCTCTAAGCAGCTCTCTGAGGTGTTTGAAACGGCGTTGGTTGCGGTGCTCTCGGAGCTTTGCTTTCTTTTCATGTTGGTCCAACCGCTTCAGTATTTGATGCAGCAGTTGACTAGTAGATGGTGGAGGAGCTGTAGCATCCTCTGTGGACTGGCTAGTAATGGCAAGCTGTGTCCTGAGATATCTCCCATTAGCGACATACTAATCATCCCGTGGAAGAATGGCTTTGGTGTCTCCAGCTCTGTAGGATACTCCGGCTGCTGAGATAAGATCAGAGACTAATGTGGGGAAAGGTAGGTTGCCCGCGATCTGCACATGTTCCATAGCATTCCGGATATGTCTTGGTAAATTAAGAGGCTGGTATGTGAGGATGCACCATAGTAGAACGGCCATGTCTGCTGTGAAGGAGGACTCATGAGTACTCGGGAAGACGTAATGGGACATAATCTGTGCCCATACGTGAGCCTCTAAGGTGAGTGCAGAAGCCGAGATTCCCTTAGGATGGGAACGATCGTATCCGAAGATCTATTTACAGCCAGGTCGAGCGATAACTCTGAGAACAGCGTCCCAGTCAAAGGTGTATGCCTGGCACTTGATTGCGGCTTTCTGAAAGGCGTCCAATCCTTCTGGAGCAGGTGGGAGATCTAAGGCTTGCTGTATGGCCTCTTCTGTAATGGGGACTTGCTTTTGGCATAAATAGACGGACTGCAGAGTCGGTAGGTGGAAGTTGGAGTAGAACTCAACAACCCAAGAAAGTTAACCTGTCGTGGCTGTCTCTGTAAGAATCCCCAATGTCTTTGTGCAATTTGTGGCTCAACAAATTCAGTGATACGAGGCGGAAGATAAGAAGGTGTTCAACTGTTCATTGTTGTAATTTCGAGCTGCCAGAATAGGAAACATCTGCTCACAACAACGATTTGGGAATCGTGCAGTGTCCTTGGCTGGGAAGGCTCTCTCCTTTTCATCAACCTTGATAATCCTTTTAATTCTTTTTGTTGAGGGCTTGACTGCAGTTGAAGAAGGCTCTGCCACTAATGCTCTCTTCGTTCCTTTTCTTGCTGTGGGTTTAGGGGTAGCTTTCTCTTTGCCTTTCTTGGTGGCCATTCATGGTGGGTTGTCTCCCACCTAGCACTTTCCTTTAACGTCCGTAAGTTGGACGCTCCACTAGTTCAATCTTCTGCCATGTGGGGATCTTCCAGGAGGAAGATCTCAAGCTCCTTGTTTTTCTACATCTTCTCGCCATGGTACAGCTTCAGACGTTGTCCATTAATTTTGATAAGTTCAGAGCTTGAAGGATGGCTTAGGTGATAAACTCCATACGGTTCGACCTTCTCTACTCTGTATGGACCTTCCCATCTTGATATCAACTTGCCTGGCATGAGCCTCAGTTGAGATTTGTAAAGGAGGACTAAATCCCCAGGCTGGAACTCTTTTCTCTTGATGTGCTGATCATGTACAGCCTTCATCTTCTCCTTGTATATTCTCGAGTTCTTATAAGCTTCTAGGCGAAGGCTCTCCAGTTCTTGCAGTTGCAACCTCCTTTCAGCTCCGGCTTCCTCAATTCCCATGTTTCACTCCTTGACTGCCCAAAAGGCTCTGTGCTCTACTTCAACTGGGAGATGACAAGCTTTTCCATAAACTAAGCGGAAAGGGCTCATCCCAATGGGTGTTTTATATGTTGTCCTGTATGCCCATAGTGCATCTTGTAGCCTGGTGCTCCAGTCTTTTCTATGAGGTTTGACTATCTTCTGCAAGATACACTTTATCTCTCTGTTTGACACCTCGGCTTGCCCATTGGTCTGAGGATGGTATGATGTTGCAACCTTATGAATTATCCCATGCTTCTTCATTAATCCTGTGAGTCTCCTGTTACAAAAATGGGTGCCTTGATCGCTCACGATTGCTCGTGGTGATCCAAAGCGCCAAATAATATGGTTTCGTACAAAGGAAACAACAGTGTTAGCATCATCAGTGCGGGTAGGAATTGCTTCCATCCATTTGGAAACGTAATCCACAGCTAACAATATATAAAAATAACCATTAGAATTTGGAAATGGACCCATGAAGTCAATGCCCCAAACATCAAAAATTTCACAAAAAAAGCATAATTTGTTGAGGCATCTCATCCCTCCTGGATATATTACCAATTTTTTGGCATGGGAGTCAAGATTTACAAAACTCAACAGCATCTCTAAAAAGAGTAGGCCACCAAAATCCACAGTCTAAGATCTTTCTAGCTGTTCTTTGAGGGCCAAAATGTCCTCCACTCTCAGATGAGTGACAGGCCTCTAAAATGGACTGGAATTCTGATTGAGGCACACAACGTCTAATTACCTGATCAGCGCCACATCTCCATAAATATGGGTCATCCCATATATAATATTTAGACTCGCTTTTCAGCTTGACTCTTTGATGCTTAGAAAAGTGTGGAGGAAATGTGCGGCTAACTAGATAATTAGCTACAGGTGCGTACCAAGGGGCTACTTCAGATACTGCTTGCAGGTTATCTAGTGGGAAATTATCATCTATAGGAGTAGAATCATCCTTGATGTGCTCAAGGTGACTCAAGTGGTCTGCCACTAGATTCTGGTTACCACTCCTATCCTTTATTTCTAAATAAATTTCTTGTAATAGCAATATCCAACGTATGAGCCTTGGTTTGGACTCCTTTTTAGCTAATAGATACTTTAAAGCTGCATGGTCCGAATACACTACTACTCCAGTACCAAGTAAATAAGCTCGGAATTTATCCAGAGCAAAAACAATAGCAAGAAGCTCTTTCTCAGTAGTAGTATAATTGGACTGGGCAGCATCTAAAGTCTTAGACGCATAAGCAATAACAAAAGGATCCTTACCTTCACGCTGAGCCAGCGCCGCTCCTACTGCATGGTTGGAAGCTTCGCACATATTTCAAACGGCTGGCTCCAGTCTGGTCCTCTCACAATTGGAGCTTGAGTCAGGTCGGTCTTCAACTTATCAAACGCTTGTTTGCAATCCTCACTGAACTCGAACTCAATATCCTTCTGTAGTAATCTGAATAAGGGAAGTGCTACCTTAATAAAGTCCTTAATAAATCTCCTGTAAAAACCTGCATGGCCAAGGAACGAACGGACTTCCCTCACAGAGGAGGGGTAAGGTAAACTAGAAATAACATTCACCTTTGCTGGGTCTACAAAAATGCCAGTATTAGATACAACATGTCCTAGTACAATCCCTTGTTTTACCATAAAATGATATTTTTCAAAATTTAATACAAGGTTTGTATTGACACATCTATCTAATACTCTAGATAGTCCATCTAAGCAAAGGCTAAAATCAGAGAAAATCAGAGAAAAGACTCATCATGCACCTCTGGAAAGTAGCTGGTGCATTGCACAAGCCAAAGGGCATTCTCTTGTAAGCATAAGTCCCAAAAGGACATGTAAAGGTAGTCTTTTCCTGATCCTCAGGAGCTATATGAATCTAAAAATAACATGTGTAACCATCTAAAAAGCAATAATGTGATTTACCTGACAGGCGATCCAGCATTTGATCAATGAATGGGAGTGGGTAGTGATCCTTACGAGTAGCTTGGTTGAGACGCCTGTAATCAATGCAGACTCTCCAAGCGTTCTGTACTCTGGTTGCTATAAGCTCTCCATGCTCATTCTTCACTGTAGTTACTCCAGACTTCTTGGGCACCACTTGTACTGGGCTAACCCATTCACTGTCTGAAATGGGATAGATGATACCTGCTTCCAATAGTCTGGTCACTTCCTTTTTGACAACTTCCAAAATAGTGGGATTCAGTCTTCTTTGGGGTTGGCGGACAGGTCTTGCTCCCTCTTCTAAAAATATTCTATGCTCACATACTTGAAGGTTGATGCCTATTATGTCTGCCTAAATCCACCCAATTGCTTTCTTGTGCTTCCTCAGCACACTAAGTAACTGCTCTTCCTGTTCAGGAGTGAGGTCCTGTGCAATAATAACTGGAAACTTCTGCTGGTCCTCAAGGTAAGCATATTTGAGGTGTGGAGGGAGAGGTTTCAATTCCAACTTCTGGTTATGGTCTGGCTCTGACTTCCCCACACTTAGACCTTGTCCTATGTACTTATCCTTGAACTCTTCCTGGTGAACTTCAGCTACGGTTTCATCTATGATGTCACACTGGAAGATAGAACGATCTTCTGGAGGGTTGTTTATGACTCCATTCAGATTGAATATTATCATTCGACCATCTATCTCAAAGGAGTATGTTCCTGAAAAAGCATCTAATTTGAATTTTGATGTCTTCAGGAATGGTCTCCCAAGTAGGATTGATGATGGCTTATCTGAGTCATTATGGGGCATCTCCAAGATATAGAAATCAGTGGGAAATGTAAGCCCTTTAATGTTCACTAAAACATCTTTAGCAACTCCAGCTACTGTAATAATGCTTTTATCTGCTAACACAAAATGAGCTGCCGACCTTTTTAAGGGAGGGAGCCTCAAAACATCATATACAGATAAAGGCATTATACTAACACATGCTCCTAAATCACACATGCAATCATAAATTACTACACCACTAATAGTACAACTAACTATACAAGGACCTGGGTCACTATATTTTTCAGGTAAATATCCCATTAAAGCAGATATAGAGCTTCCTAAAGGAATAGTTTCTAGTTCATTAATTTTGTCTTTATGTATGCACAAATCTTTTAGAAACTTTGCATATTTAGGTACCTGTTGAATGACATCAAAAAGGGGAACTGTTACCTCAACCTTTTTGAAGATTTCTACCATTTTGGGGTCAGGTTCCAACTGCTTCCTGGGCTTCCTTGCAAGTTGTGGAAATGGAATGGGAGTGGTGTTTTCTGCAGTGTCTGCGCCTTTTGGTGCTTCCTCCTGTGGTTGAGCTTCTTCTTCTTCAGCTATGTCCTGTATGTCCTCTTCTTCTTCAACGTCTTCTATTTCTACTACCTCTTCAGCTGAGGCGTGTTCTGGTGGGCTTGGCTCCTCCTGATTCCTCTCCTGCAATGTGGTTCCGAACCTTAGGGTGATGGCATTAATACCACCCTTTGGGTTGGGTAATGGTTGAGAGGGGAGTCCACCAGAGCTTGAGGACTGATTGTTGGAGTTATTCATTGATCCAATCTATGAGACAAGGGCTTGCAAAGTAGAATTCAAACCATTCAGAGTAGAAGTAAGGTTGTTTTCCATGGCCTGTTGCCTCCGATCAATGGATTGTAGTAATTCATCATTTGGAGATGAAGAGGGATAAGTGATCTGAGAGGTCTGCTGAGATGCTTGAGGCTGTCTTAAATGAGGTGCTCTGTAGGACTGAGTTTGATTCTGTTGCCTGAAGTTGTTATTGTTATTCCACCTCTGATTTCCATTGTTATCTCTGCCTCCTCTGTTATGATTATCTCTCCAACCCTGATTAGAATTATCTCTCCAGCCTTGGTTAGAATTATCCTGCCATCCTTGGTTATAGTTGCCACCTTGATTGTACCCTTGATTGGGACGGTCATAAAAGTTATGAGTGGCTGCTACAATGTTGTCTTCTTGTTGGAGCTGCGGACACTCATCGGTATAGTGACTGTAATCTGCACAGATTCCGCACACTCTTTATGGAACTAACTGCTGGTTGTGCTGTGGTGGAGAGGGCTGAACTTGCTGAGGTTGTTGGTGATTCAGTTACATCTGCTTCAGCAAGTTAGTCAATTCACATAAGCTCTGGGCTATAGCAGTAGTCTCTTTATTAGTGGATACCTCCGCAACAGCTCTTGACCGACTTTGTCTCTGCCTATGATTCCTAGTATAGTCAGCTAAGTCGCTGATCAATTGCCATGCTTCTTTCGTAGTCTTGTACTTTTTCATAGAACCATTGCTAGCACCTTCCAGTGTGGTCCTATCTTGAGATTTCAAACCCTGTGTAAAGTAACCGAGCAAAACTATCTTGTCAATCATATGATGGGGACATGCATCTCGAAGAGTATTGAAGCATTCCAAGTATTCATAGAGGGTCTCACATTCATCCTGAATGATCATAGACATGTCCTTCCTCAGCTTATCGGCAACTTCAGCTGGAAAGAATTTATCTAGAAACTCTCTCCTAAGTGCATCCCAGTTGGAAACAGTTGCTCCGGGTTGAGTGTAGAACCACTCTCTTGCCTTTCCCTCCATAGAAAACGGGAAGGCTTTCAATAGAATAGAGATTTCATCAGTGCCATCACGCTTAACAGTAGAACAAGCGGTCTGGAAATCCCTAAGATGCTTGATAAGCTCTTGAGCAGGTAAGCCATGAAACTTAGGCATCATGTTGAGTAGTGAAGACTTTATTTCAAAATCTACAGCTACTACTGGGTGGTGCACCTGGAATGGTTGGAGCGTAAAATCAGGGGCTCCTTCCTCCTGGATAGTGACTCTTCTGGGCGCTGCCATGTCACCTGCACGTATATGAACTAGATTAGTAGAGAGGGAGCTTGTTTCTTCCTTAGATGACGGTTCTGGTTCGTCCTCAAAGAGGAGTCGCCGATGCCTAGCTTGCCTTATACGTGAAAGAGTTCTTTCAATCTCAGGGTCAAATGCTGGTAAGCTTGGATCAGGAAGTGAATGCGTCATTTAACGAAAGAAATGTACAACTCATAGTGACAAAAATAAAATAAAATGCAAATAAATAAATTCTAATTAATAACTTTAGCACTCTATTGCAACTCCCCGGCAACGGCGCCAAAAATTGATGCGAGTAGAAATTGGTGAATTAAAAATTATCAAAATATATACGTTTCAAGTATAATTCTTAACTCACCAGAAATCCTCTTATCAATTTAGAAAGGTGTTACAGGAATTTAAAATTAAAATACTGGGAGTATGAATCCCAGGTCGTCTCCCAACGAGTTGCAGAAAAGTGTGCTATTTTATTAATCAGATGTTTTCAAAAAGGTTTGAGTTGAGTAAACAGGAAATAAAATTGGAGAATTTTAATAATGTAAATAAAAGCCTTGACTGGGAGTTGATTAGTTGGAAGCCCCATTATTGTTGGATTACTCTCTAGATTAATTGATAATTAAAGGTTATCCTGTTTAGTTATCTCTTACTAGGTAAGGGAAAGTTAAACAAGTTGGGATGCTATGCCCGTTCACAAGTTGCAACCCACTTAATTAAAAGGGATTGGTGTTAGTGACTAGAGAGCAAGCCAACAATAACCCAATTATAATCTTTCTTTCAAGCCTTCCAACTCAAGGGTTCCTTTCAATCAACTTCCCATCAAGTTAGGGAACTACTCGCTCATTGTGAATGTAAAATTCATAACATATGAAAGGGAATTGAAGAAAGACATTGTAAATAAAGATCAAAATAATCAATTAAAAATAAAAGTAATTCTTGTCTTAAATAATCCTAAAAATATTCCAATGGTAAAATTAACAAAGCAAGGGATATGGAAGAGTAAAGCCAAGTAAAGAAAACGAACTAGAATGACGAAGTCTTGATGAGGTAATAACTCTTCTCAGTCTCCCAATTCAAAAAGTGGTAGAAAAATAAAATCCTAAGAACTATGAATGTCTCGAGAGAAAACCTAGAGGAGGAGTAAAAACTAGATCTAAAACTAAAAACTGTGTAGAATGAATGTTGTCTCTGGTTTCTGCATGTTCTCTGGCTCTAGTCTGCTGTTCTGGGCCGAAAACTGGGTCAAAATAGGGCCCAAAATCGCCCCCAGCGAATCCTGCAGATTATGCAGATCGCGCAAGTCACGCGATCGCATCATCTATGCGGATGCATTATTCGTGTTTTTCCCTGCCACACGTTCGCGTCATCCACGCCTCTGCGTCACTTGTGCTTTTCCATTCCGCGCGGTCGCGTGAGTAATGCAACCGCGTCACTGCGATTTCTCCTATTTTGCACGAACGCGTGAGCCATGCGGCCGCGTCATTTCTCACTGGTTATCTCCTCAATTTCTTGTGTTCCTTCCATTTTTGCTAGCTTCCCTTCCATTCTCCAACTCATCCAATGGGATAAAGGGGAACTAAAATGCATAATTAAAAAGTCTCTAGGAAGTAGTTTTCAACCATGTAGTAATTTTAGGAAGGAAATATAAATGCATGCTAAATTAATGAATAAGTGGGTAAGGATCATGATAAAACCACATAATTAAACACAATATAAACCATAAAATAGTGGTTTATCACCTGCTTCCAAAGCACTTCATCAATAATCTTTTTAACTCCAGCCTCATCACACAGCCTTTGTATGATGCTGGGGAATGTCAACCTTGTGTAGTCATTGGTGCTTTTCAGTACTTTATTGATGTTGTTGGCAATCATCTCTCCCACATTGATGTTCTCTCCTCTCATGATGCTGTAGATGAGCACAGCTCTCTCCTTGGTCACCTCTGAAGTGTTGGATGTAGGGATTAGGGATCTCCTCACAAATTCTAGCCACCCTCTAGCTTGGGGGCTCAAATCTCTTCTCCTCAATTGGTTGGGTACCCCATCCTTGTCGTTGATCCACTGCACATTCATCACACATATTTCGCTCAAAATCTCCTCAAACCCAGGGTCTTGTTGCTTCATTCTCTCTTCATAGCTCCGAGTGGAGCTTGTTCTTTTCACCATTAGCATTCTCTCTATGCTAGAGGGGCTGTAGTCAATGGATTTCCCCATCACATAGCTAATATAGACATATTGTTGCCCTGATTGAGGTACCGCATTGGCATAGAACTCCATCACCAAGCTTTCAACCACTTTCCTTGGTGGGTTGCATAGAAGTGACTAACCCTTTTGCTCAATCTCAATATTGATCTCGATATGTTCATTCCTCCCTAGTTGAAATCCAACTTCTGGGATGATTTCTCTCTCACTCACTGATAGATGAGATTTGTCATTGGTCTAGAATTCCTTTTATAGAAAAGAATTTCTTCGTTGTAAGCATAGTTCTAAACCAACAAACAATCCTCCTAATAAAAAAATTATGGTTTTTTTGTCACAAGTAACAAACCCCTAATTTATAAACCGAAGTATTTAAACCTCGGGTTGTTCTCCCTAGGAACCCCAATGAAGTACTCGATTATTGACTATAAGATGTGTTTTTGGGGTTTTTGGAATAAGAGACATAAAAAGTAAATGGTAAAGGAAATCAAATAAAAAAAAGGTCTTGACGAGGTTTGGTGGTCAAGGATTTCTATCCTAATCGCTAACCACAACATGAGAATTGGCAAGGATCAATCTCATTAAGTCATCCTCTAACTAGTGGTAAAGGAAAGTTAAATGAGCTATATCAATCCAAGTATTTTGTCAAACACTTGGAAGGCATAAAAGGGAAGCATAATCAATGACAAGAATTGGTGAAATTTAATGACAAACAATTGTAAAGAAATTGAGATCACAACTAAATTCAACAATAAAAGAAACATCAAACATTAAATTGCACTAAAAGAAAATCCAAATCCAACATGAGTTTATCATCACAAAAGATAGCAAGAAGGGAAATTAACATGAAAACTAAGAATAATCAAAACTAGAAACATGAAATTGTAGGTAAAAATAGGATGATAACATGAAATTAGAACTAGATTCAAGGTGAAATTAACCTAATCTATCCTAAATCTAGAGAGAAGAGGGGGCTTCTCTCTCTAGAAACTACACTACATGATGCTAGTACTAACAAATGTTTTCTCCCCCCTTTGCTTGGGCTTGGACAGCTCAGAAATCGCCCCCAACGAATTGCTTTTAAGTGAGTCACGTGCGAGTATCGGCGCATGCGCACGCTATGTGCTAGCGCGTCGATTAGCAAATTCTTCATCTGCGCGGGCGCGTCATGTACGCGTGCGCGTCTATAGGCGAGACTACTTTTGTGCGTGCGCGCCTTGTGCGCGTGCGCTCTTTGATGCATTCCCAATCTTTGTTTCTTCATGCATTCTCCTCTTTGTATGCTTTTCTACTATGCTTTTCTACTTAGTCCTTCCATCCAATGCTTGCCTTCTAAACCTGAAATTACTCAACAAACACATCAAGGCATCGGATGGAATTAAAGTGAATTAAAATCACCAAATTATGGTCTAAAAAGCATGTTTTCACATTTAAGCAGAATCCAAGGGAGAATTACAAAACCATGCTATTTCATTGAAAAGATGTGGAAAAAGGTGATAAAATCCCCCAAAATAAGCACAAGATAAACCACAAAATTGGGGTTTATCAAATCTCCCCACACTTAAACTAAGCATGTCCTCATGCTAAAATCAAGAAAGAAGCAAATGGTACTAACATTTATTCAATGCAAACTAGCTAAATGCAACCTATTTATATGAATGCATCCACTTGGTCAAAACAAGTCAATTTCCAAGAATACATTTACAAGCACAAGGGCTAAAGCAATAGCAATCAAAGTAAACCCACAATTGAATTGAATCATTGAAAGATTTTTACAAACTTGCAAGAAAAGATGATCATGGGTGGGGACATGTAATTGAGCAATCGAACCCTCCCCGGATGTGTATCCACTCTAGGCACTCATGTGTATAGGGTTGATTCACTCAATTCTCCCCTAATCATGCTTTCCAAGATTTGTTTTTTATCTAACAATCAACAATTATTTCGTGCATGCATACAAATATCATGAGGTTTTTCCCATAGGTTGTAATGGGGCTAAGGTCAAGGTAGGATGTATATGGTCAAGTGAGCTAGAAATTTGAATCTTTGATTAACTTACACTTCCCACCTAACCTATAACAACCTATATAATTCTAAACAAACCCAGCTACCTATTCTTCACTTTTTCACACACTCATGCATTCTCTTTTTTATCACCATCCATATGCATTGACTTTTATTGATCCTTGCTTTGGGGCATTTTGTTCCCTTTTTATTGCAATTTTTTTTTTATATATATAATTTTTTTATTTTATATTATTTATTTTTTTCTTTTTGCAATAAAGTATATACAAAAGTATCAATGCATATGGTTTTACATGATTAATACATAAGTATATACCCAATTCTTAAGATTTTCAAAAAACATACTTTTATCTCTACCCCATGCTCCCAACTTTCCCAAACTTGAATAATAAGCACTCTCACTAGCCTAAGCTAATCAAAGATCCAAAAAAGGACATTAATTATTTTTCGCTTTAGGCTTGTAATGTGCTAAAATTAAGAATAATTGGGTTAAGCATAGGCTCAAAATTGGCTAACAATGGAGGATAAAAGGTAGGCTATTTGGGTAAGTGAGATATTTGAACAATGGCCTCAATCATATAAATGCATGTATACACATAATAATGGACATATAAAATCAAACAAATCAAAGATTACAATCATAGAAAGAGAATAATGCACACAAGAATGAAATTAAGTGGCTATATGATGTAACCACACAATTAGGCTCAAATCTCACATGCTTGTGTTCTTAGCTAAAAAATATGATCCACAATTGTATAATTCAAGCAAGTTCTAAAAAAAAAAATTTTTTCAATCAATTGGAGTGGTGCCCTAAAAATGAATTTCTTGAAAATTTTCATCATATTGACTAAGCTTATTTTTAGTGCAATGTTATGATTTAGAAAGAAAAAAAATCTTAGTCTATCCCTTTTTCAATCAAACACAGTTCTTATATAGAAAGGGTTAACTATGATTCAAAATATTTTTCTAATCACAATCAAAGCTAAGATGCAAAACATATATGTATATATAATAAGAGTAAGTAGAAGCGTGCATAAACCAAAATAAGGATGTCAACAATAGCAAATATGTAAAGTAACCCCAAAATGATCTAAAACGTAAAGTGCGGAATAAAACAAGATAAAGTAGCAGAGGATAGAAATAGAATTCTGAAAGTTCACCACATAAACGCGAACACCGGTCACAAACAGTGACCTCTCCACACTTTAGAATCAAGCATCATCCTCGATGCTACTGCTGAAGCTCGGGATGGGGGTCAACAATCGCGCCGGGCTGTGGTTCATGCTCAGGCTGTGGAACTGGAGGTGGTACTGGATGTGAGTCCTCAGGAGGCTGCTGGACCTCAGTGGTGGTCTGTGCCTTTGGTGGTGCATCCTGCTGAATCGGCTCCTCGCCATGCTCCTCCTCCTGATCCTGCTCGTCAGAGGCTGGAGAGTATAGGAGTGGTGGGAGCTCGATGCCCTGTGATGTGAACACCTGGTCTATGCGGTCAAGACGTCTCATAATACGACGCTCGAGGCGCTCCAGGAAACGGAGTAAGCGCTACACCAATAGGTATGTCGGCTCAAGTGCTGGTGGTGGTGAGGATACGGTGGCGACTGAGGAAGAAGGGGCTGCTGCCGTGGAGGGTGAAGGTCCAGCTACCTCCACGGTCGCTCTAGCCTGAGAACGGCCTCTGGGCGGTGGCCTCTCGTGCACCCAGCCACCCCAAGAAATAGTAACCTCCTTGTCCTCATCATCCGGGGGTGGTGGTATCTCATCATCATCCCGCCACTGAACATCAGCTAACTCAGCCATGCTGGTAACCAATGTGAGAAATGGAAGTAGGCCACGGATATGCGCACGCCACATGCTCTGTCGGATCAACCGAGGAAAGTACACTTCTTTGCCATCCATGACACATCCAATCAGGACTAACATGTCCATCAGAATCTCAGAAAAGTATGTGGTGGGCAAGATATAGGTGGCAAATATCATTTGCCAGGTCTTGGCCTCTCTAGACAAATGAGCTAACATCATCCCCTTGGGCTTCCTGTTGCCCGAATCCATCACCCATGGAGTCTCTGGTGTGGCAATCATGCGCTTAAGTGCCTCACAATCAAAAGTCATGTAGTGGATGGCGATCTCTGCCTGCTGATAAGCGCAGGCGTCATCAGTAAGGTGTCGACACTACAGTGCTTCCTCGATGGCAGCCTCAGTAATCATAATCTCTCTATCCCTCAGCTGGATTGAATTGAGATTGGCACGGAAGAAGTTGCAGTAGAACTCCTTGACCCAAGAGATGTTGATCTTTCCCAGATCCCTATCAACAAAATCCAAACCCAACTCTAGAATGCGGCCATTAACGGTGCGCTTTACATCATTTGGAAGCTCCAACCTCTTCTCAATATTCAGATTTGTCTTCCGGTATTTAGGGAAGCGAAGCTCGCAGTAGAGGTTAGAAAATTTGAGTGGATCAGTGGATGGAAGCAGCTGATTTTCCTTATCCGCATCATTCAGCGGATTTTTAGCATAATTGGCATATGGGGACAAGGTAGAGACCGTAGAGCGCTTTCTCTTCTTAGAAGTAGTGGCTATAGCTTTCCCTTTGTCTGACATCCTGAAAGACAGAATTTATGCAATATAAGAAGCTAGCCAAACAATTAAGAAGCATTCACAACAATGCATATTCATGAAGTGAACAAGTAAAATATAAATCTTGGAATGAGAGCAACAAGATTCAAAATTCAAAAGAAACTTCAAACCAAGAATTCAAACCACAATTGCACATTACTTGGTCATTGAGCCTAAGAAACACCATATCCAAAAGAATGATCAAAAGATTTAAGTTAGAAACCAAAAGAGTCAGTTGGTTAAAGAAGTCAGAGTTAGAAATCAGTTGAAAATCAGTGATGTGATGGTTACCGGCTTAATCCAAAAAGAATGTACAAAATGAGAATATAAGCACACTCACAATTATGAAATGCATTAAGTCATTGACAATGAAATATAATATTGCTAAAGAGCAACACATGAGAAAACAAGTCATCAATCAATGCAAATTACTAGAATTATATGAATTGGTGTTGGTATAACCAAAATATCAAAGAACGAATCAATCAAGAAATATTTAAGACCAAATTTAATGAGCCATAAAAGTCACAAGGATTGAGATAAGCTTTTTGAAAATTTTCATGTGCCATGTGACTAGAGGTAATCTGGGCACAAAGGGGTTGAACCACAGTGGTCACATGGGTAGAATAAGTCATTAATCTTGTGGAGCAAGCAAATTAAGCTCAATTCTAAATGAAAATCAAGTTATTGGTCAATCTGAGAGTTCATTCAAATTATTCAATGGTCATAAGCAATCCAACATGAATACAAGCAAGGAATATGATAAGCATGACCAAAACTTATTTTTGAACAATTTCCACAACCATTAGGTAACAAAATTCTTTTGACACCTAAATTGTCAAATATAAGTTGTTATACCAATTGAAGTAATGTTAATTCATGATGTATGGTTAGGAAAAAATCCGGCAGCATTTCAGCAGCAAATTGGCTATTTCCCAAATTCAAACATTCAAACCAACTTCTATGTGAATTCATTAAAAATCAAGAGCATAAAGACTATGTATGAATTCATATGAGTTGAACATGCAGCCAATCCTTCAGCAACAAGCATCAGAGAGCATTTCAGACTAGATTGACTAGCAGTCATGAGGGTAATGACATCCAGCAATAACAATCCAAGGAGCACAGAAAAAAATCAATGAAACAGAGCAATTCCACACAGCAGCATAAATTTAAGTAGATATCCACAAACGAAGCACTTATCAGATATCTCTAACCACATCCTAGCTACCTAATAGCAGATATCTCTACCTATTCTAACGAGCAAAATTATACGCTAACTAATTAAACTAACAATAAGCTAGGAACAAAAATGAAATAAAGCAGGGGCAGGGGGTCTGAGAACCTGGGAAGCAAAACTGAACGGAGCAAATGGAGGAAGAGAAAGAGCAGAGAAGTGAACCGGTCAGGGCAGGGGTGGCGGTCTGGCGGCGCAGTGGAGCTTTCGCCAGCAACAATGGAGGTCGCGGCGATGCTTATAGTGCGGTGAGGGCAGAGCAAAAAGGAGTAAGTGGGAGAGAAAGAGGAAGCGAGAGGGAGAGAAGTGAGGCGATAGCGGCGGCGGTCGCAGGGTGCTCACTGGAGGGTGGTTGGTGGTGGAAGGCTGAAGGTTGAAGGTGGGTAATGGAGGAAGAAGAAGAACGTTGGAGAGAAGAGGTGCGCGACTACGCTGTTCGCTTCGCAAACTTAGGGTTATGGGTTTGAATACGCGTGAGCACGCACACTGTGCGTCCACGCAAGTGAGGTTGGGCTAGAAGCACAAAAGGAGCCTAGAGTTGGCACAACTATCGGGTCCTTGGCCCGGGTAACGCAACGGAATCTACGCGCGCGCACTGTGCGCTAGCGCGTAGATGAGTGGGGATACGGAGAATGCGCGGTGGTGCCATGTGTGCCTTCGCGTGGGTAGGAGAACACGAAGAGGCGCGGACACATATAGCGTGCGTCCGCGTGGATTTAGGCACAGAGTTGGCCCAAAAGTGGCATAACTCTCTGGTCCTTGGCCCAGAGAATTCAGAATGCGTATCTACGCATGCGCGCATTATGCGCTGACGCGTAGGTTCTCTTCTTTTTTTTAAAAAAAAAGGGATTAACACCCTCTCAATCTCCTTCAAGGTTCTAAAACAAGCTAAGGTGTAAAATTGATACACAATTTGAGATAGTGGGCATTTTTCAAATGAACTTAGGAAACTTGGGATCCCAATAACAACTCAAACTCAAAGAATTATTCTATATTCGAGCATAGATTGTATAAAACATCTCATCAAGCAATGTAAGATACATTTAAATGTAGAGAAACTATGCACAATGGAACTCAATTCATTCATTCGTTATATCTACAAGAGAATAGAAAGAGTTTACCATGGTGGGATGTCTCCAACCAAGCACTTTTAGTTTATGTCCTTAAGTTTGGACATTTGAAAGGCTCCTTGTCAAGGTGGTTTATGCTTGTACCCATCCATGAACCTCCAAAAGTTCTTGTCCTTCAATTGGTTGTCAGAATTTCCAACCATGTTCACCAAGATTTGGTGAGGTTCTCTCCAAGATATGAGCTTCCGAAATTGACTTCCCGCGCATGATCCAGGATTCCATATCTTGTTTTCACACCCATCTTCTAGTTGATCACCTTGGTTCCGTTTGGGTGATAAGAAAGCAAAATTCTCATGAGATCACCAAACTATCCTCTTAGACCCATTTAACTGAGCATTACACCAATCCATGCTCTTCAATTTTGAGCTTCCAACCAATATGAGTCTAGATTTAGAGCGCCAACCACTAAATATTCTCCTCTTTCGCTTTAGTCCGCAAAGTATCCTAAGTTGGCCATCTGTTCGAGCAAACCATACTCAAGTGAGATAATAAAGCTGAGAGTTAGAAATTTTACCTACTCAAGCGAAAGATTGGATGACAAACTGGGTGGAGGAGTTCCCAAAGATCTTGATAAAATATGTTCTACTCCCGTCAATCCTCTTCTAGAGGTTCCCACTACTTGGCAAGGTTCTTCAAGTTCACATTCTTCTTCACCAATTTCTTCTATCTCTTCCCCATCACTCAAATCATACATAGGAGGTTGAGTGTAATCTACCTCATCGTCAATTCCAAGTATAGTGGGGAAGGACTCTTCAAACTCAAAAGGATCATATGTTGATTCAGAAACATCATATATAGGAGGGCTTGTTGCTTGGAACACTTCTTCCAGTTCTTCACTCGCACTAGGCCTTGGAGGTTGCACATCTTCCTCAACCTTGCTTTCTAACCTACTGGGGGAAGGTTCATCAGGATCGTCAAGGGGATTGATTAATGCGGGCAAAAAAATCACTAGTGATGAAATCCACTTCTTGATAAATTTACTTCGACTCTTTGTCTACTCCCGCAACATTAATCTTCTCTTTAATATCCTCTCCACACTCCTTGGAAGAGGGTTCTTAAACTTGAGATTCCTTTATGTACTCAACATATCCTAGACATCCACCCACTACTTCCTTTTGCTCGCTAATTTCCATCTTTTCCTCTTCTTGCGCTTCTTGCTTCAACTCTTCTTCCTCACCACGGAGCTTCAAATTTACTCCTTCATTAGGCTCCTTGATTGTTTTCCATGTTCACCAAGTGGAGGGCTTATGATGCATGAGCTCAGGTGAGATGTTAGGTGACTCACGGCTTCTACTATGTCGGTCACCCTTGCTCTTAGCTCCTTAAACTTAGTTTCATCCTCCTCTTGTCGCCTTAAGATACGAGATTCAAGGTCTCTCAGTTCTAATATAAAGGCTTCATCAGGCAATAGTGGTGAAAGAAAGGTTCATTGATTGAGGGAAGATTGTTGTAGTTGGAAGGTGGTTCATATAGGTGGGATTCTTGAGGTGGTATGTATGGAATTCATAGTTCTTGGGAGAATTGGTATTGAGATGGTGGTGGTTCCAGATGTGATTCATACGGTGGTTGATATAGTGTGTATGAGTTATGGTCATATGGAGTTGAATGGTGATGTGAGGCTCGTGAGTATGGTGTATAGCTATATTGAGGGATGGGATCATACGCATATGATGATTGTGGTTGACAACCACAATTAGGATCATCACACACATTTGGTTGATACATATTAGAATCAGGATTATACCCATAGGAGTTCGTAGGAGGTTGTTGCCATGAAGGTTGTTCATAAGCTTGAAGCTCCTCCCATCCTTGATTCCTAAATCCTTGATGCATATCCTCATTGGAGTTTCCATTCCCTACAATATAAGTTGAATTGCACTCATAGCCAAAAGGATGAGAATTCGTAATGAAAGAGAAAATAAAAGAAAACAAGTATTGATAATAAACAAAGGAAGCAAAATCCTAACTAGTGAAACTAACAACAACCCAAATTCAAGCTATTCACAATATATACAATAGTCAATAACATAGCACCATTGTGATTCCCCGGCAACGGCGCCATTAAAACTTGATGCGGTATTTTACAACCCACACTACTAACTGGCAAGTGCACCGGGTCGTACCAAGTAATACCTTACGTGAGTAAGGGTTGATCCCACGAGGATTGATGGATCAAGCAACAATAGCGTTTGATAGGATTAGTTAGGCAAGCAGAAATTGGTTTTGAGATGTTCAAAAGGTTTAAGTTTGAATTCAGAATATCAAAAGTATAGACAATTAAATAAATTGGGAATAAAATATGGATAAAACAGTTAAGGTTTTAGAGTTATCTAATTTCCGGATTAACTTTTATTACTAATTAATTTAATCATGCAAGATTAATTTCATGGCAAAATATATGTGACTAGACCCTAATTCCTTAGACCTTCCTAGTCTCCTCTAAAATTCATTAATTGCCAATTCCTTGGTCAATTAATTCCAATTAGAAGGTGATGATCAATTTCTAGTTTATATGCCAAAAGAATCCTAATTATCCACAAATAAGGGGATTATATTTCACGTATCCCTTTAAATACAAACAATTAAAAATTCAGTATAATATGTTTTCAAGCTGTTGTTCAAGTAAAGAGATTTTCCAAGTTTTACGAGAACTCAATTAAAACATGGGTCATACTTCCGTTCCACCCATATTCATAAAATAAAGAACGAAAACAATTATTGAAATATAAATCAAGACATGAATTAAATTAAAAAGATCAAACAAATCAATCCATGAAAATAGACAGAGCTCCTAGCCTTAACAATGAAGGATTAGTTGCTCATGGTTCAGAGAGGAAAAATAAGGGTTCTGGTAACAATGTGTCCCTGTCTAAATGTACAGAGTTTCTATTTATAACTAATCCTCATTAATTTAAAATCTAATTATATAAAAATAATATCTTTTCCTAAAAATCAGATTTGAATTTAAATTCGAATTAATTAACAAATCTTTCGCTGATGGGTGGGGATCACTTGATTTGTCCATTCTGCAGCTTCTAATCTGTGTTTTTTGGGTTGGAAACTGAGTCAAAATGTGGCCTAAAGTCCACGGCAGCAATTTTTGTAAATTCTACAGATCGCGCATGTCACGCGTACGCGTCAGTCACGTGTACACGTTGCTGGTCTTCTTCGCAAGTCATGCGGATGCGTCGGTCACGCGGACGCGTCGCTGAGCAAATCTCCAAGTGTCGCTGAGCAAATCTCCAAGTCACGCGTACGCGTCAGTCATGCGTACGCGTCACCATGGATACTTCCAGATCACGCGCACGCGTCAGACACGCGTCTGCGTCGCTCCTCGCAGCTATCTCCTTTGATTCTTGTGCTGCATAAACTCTGTCAAAATATCATCCATAGTGGCTAAAATATAATTAATTCTTAATTAAACTCAACAAATTAAGTGCAAATTCACTAGGAAAAGATAGATAAGATGCTCACGCATCATAACACCAAACTTAAACTGTTTCTTTTCCTCAAGCAACGAAAACTAATATAGGCTTAGGATGTGAATTTGCATGAGAATGAGAGTTCGATTAAGCTCATGACGCGTGCGCGTGATTTGGAGATATCCATGGCGACGCGTGTGCGTGACTAACAAGCATGTGTGATTTGAAAATTCGCTCAGCGACGCATATGCGTGACCGACGCGTCCGCGTGACTCGCAGAAAAGACCAGTGACGCGTTCGCGTGACTGACGCGTACGCGTGACATGCACCATGTACAGCAACGCAGAAAATGCTGAGGGATAATTTCTGGGCCCCATTTTAGCACCCAAGATAGGTGCGGATCCAGTGAAGCCAAGTGGTCCCCACGTTACAAGATGCGAGTAGTTAGTTAATTCTGATTTAAATTCAAATTTGATTTTAAAATTGGAAAAGATATTATCTTAATTTAAAATATTAGATTTTAAATTAATTAGGATTAAGTTATAAAAAGGGGAGACCTCTCTTCTATTAGAGATTACATTAGGGGGATTCCATTAGGGAATTCTATACAAATTTACATCTCACACTCTATGAGCAACTAATCCTCCACTGTTAAGGTTAGGAGCTCTATCTATTTGTATGGATTGATTTTATTGCTTTTTCTATTTTAATTCACGTGTGGATTTATAATTTAAGAATTGTTTTCGTCCTTTATTTTATGAATTTGGGTGGAACGGAAGTTTGACCCTCTTTCTATTTGAGTTCTTGTAAAACTTGGAAAAGCTCTTTACTTGAACAACAGCTTGAAAACATATTCTCCTAAATTTTAATTATCTGGATTTAACGGGATACGTGACATATAATCCTTTTATTTTTGGGTAATTAGAGTTTTTGTGGCATATAAACTGGAATTTGATCATGTAGCTTCTAATTGGAATTAATTGACCAAGGAATTGGCAGTTAATGAATTTTAGAGGAGACTAGAAAGGTCTAAGGAATTAGGGTTGATGAGCGGATAATTTATACGCTTTTTGGCATTGTTTTTAGTATGTTTTTAGTATGATCTAGTTAGTTTTTAGTATATTTTTATTAGTTTTTAGTTAAAATTCACTTTTCTGGACTTTACTATGAGTTTGTGTGTTTTTCTGTGATTTCAGGTATTTTCTGGCTGAAATTGAGGGACCTGAGCAAAAATCTGATTCAGAGACTGAAAAGGACTGCAGATGCTGTTGGATTCTGACCTCCCTGCACTCGAAGTGGATTTTCTGGAGCTACAGAAGCCCAATTGGCGCGCTCTCAATGGCGTTGGAAAGTAGACATCCTGGGCTTTCCAGCAATATATGATAGTCCATACTTTGCCCAAGATTTGATGGCCCAAACTGGCGTTCAAAGTCACCTACAGAAATTCCAGCGTTAAACGCCGGAACTGGCACCAAAATGGGAGTTAAACGCCCAAACTGGCATAAAAGCTGGCGTTTAACTCCAAGAAGAGTCTCTACACGAAAATGCTTCATTGCTCAGCCCAGGCACACACCAAGTGGGCCCGGAAGTGGATTTTTATGTCATTTACTCATCTCTGTACACCCTAGGCTACTAGTTTTCTATAAGTAGGACCTTTTACTATTGTATTTACATCTTGGTTCTTCTGGTTCCCTCTCTGGGGCCGAAACCAATGATCACTTTTGTTCTTATGTATTTTCAACGGTGGAGTTTCTACACACCATAGATTAAGGTGTGGAGCTCTGCTGTACCTCGAGTATTAATGCAATTACTATTGTTCTTCTATTTAATTCCGCTTGTTCTTTGTCCAAGATATCACTTGTTCTTCAACTTGATGAATGTGATGATCCGTGACACTCATCATCATTCTCACCTATGAGCAAAGTGACTGACAACCACTTTTGTTCTACAAGCAAACAAGGCTCTAGTGTTTATCTCTTGGATTCTTTAACCGGAATCTTCGTGGTATAGGCGAGAACTGATGGCGGCATTCAAGAGAATCCGGAAGGTCTAACCTTGTCTGTGGTATTCTGAGTAGGATTCAATGATTGAATGACTGTGACGTGCTTCAAACTCCTAGCAGGCGGGGCGTTAGTGACAGACGCAAAAGAATCGATGGATTTTATTCCGGCCTGACCGAGAACCGACAGCTGATTACCCATGCTGTGACAGAGCATAGGCAACGTTTTCACTGAGAGGATGGGAGGTAGCCACTGACAACGGTGAAACCCTACATGAGCTTGCCATGGAAAGGAGTAAGAAGGATTGGATGAAGACAGTAGGAAAGCAGAGAGACGGAAGGGAAGGCATCTTCATTCGCTTATCTGAAGCTCTCACCAATGATATACATAAGTAGCTCTATCTTTATCTTTATGCTTTATTCGTTTATCACTATACCCATTTGAGTCTGCCTGACTGAGATTTACAAGGTGACCATAGCTTGCTTCATAGCAACAATCTCCGTGGGATCGACCCTTACTCGCGTAAGGTATTACTTGGACGACCCAGTGCACTTGCTGGTTAGTTGTGCGAAGTTGTAGTGATCACAATTTCGTGCACCAAGTTTTTGACGCCGTTGCCGGGGATTGTTTGTGTATGGACAACTGACGGTTCATCTTGTTGCTTAGATTAGGTATTATTTTTCTTCAGAGTTCTTAAGAATGAATTCTAGTGTTTCAAGGAGATGTTCTTATCATCACCAAAGCTGATTGATCATCATCAATTTAGCTCTTGAATGCAATGTCCTGCTGAAGCTTAGCTAGCTATGTCTAATTCCTTTAGACTAAAGCTTTAGACTAACATTGCATGATTCCTGGAATTCTCATTAAGAATTTTGATACCTTTATTTTCTTCTTCCATTTAATTTTCGAAAAATCCAAAAAAATTACAAAATCATAAAAACAAAAAAAAAAGAAATATTTCTTGTTTAAGTCTAGTGTCTCATTTTAAGTTTGGTGTCAATTGCATGTTTCTGTTCTTCTTGCATTTTTCGAATTTATGCATGTTTTTTTTTAATTAATCTTCAAGTTATTCTTGATGATTTCCTTGTTTTGATCTTTGAATTCTATTGACTTGAGTGTTTTGTTGTTTCTCATATGCATTCTCATTTTGTTAGTGTCAATAGTATACAAACTGCTAAGTTTGGTGTCTTGCATGCATTGTTATTTGATTTTAGTTGCATTTTGATTATTCCTCATTATTAAAAATCCAAAAATATTTTTAATTTGTGTCTTTTCAAGTCAATAATACAGAGAATTGAAGATTCATAACATACTGCAGAGGAATTATACAGAAAAAGCTGGGCATTCAAAAATGCCCAGTGAAGAAGACAGACTGGCGTTTAAACGCCAGCCAGGGTGCCTGGCTGGGCGTTTAACGCCCAAAAGGGTAGAGTTTTGGGCGTTAAACGCCAGAATGTGCACCATACTGGGCGTTTAACGCCAGGATGGTACAAGGGGGAAGATTTTGTTTTCAAATCAATTTTTTTTCAAGTTTTCAAAGTTTTTCAAAATCAAATCTTTTTCAAATCAAATCTTTTCAATCAAATGTTTTCAAAATCAATTTCTTTCCTTTTTCAAAGATACTTACTAACAATTAATGATTTGATTGAACATTTCAAGTATGTTGCCTTTTCTGTTGAGGAAGGTTTAATGTTTGAATCATATCTTTTCTTGTTAGGCAAGTCATTAATTTTTAAAATCAAATCTTTTTAAAATTGTTTTCAAATCATATCTTTTCAATCATATCTTTTTAAAAGCATAACTTTTCAATCAAATCTTTTTAATCACATCTTTTTTTAAAAATAGTTTTCAATCATATCTTTTTGATTTCTAATTCCAAAATCTTTTTCAAAAATCACTTTACTTCTTTCCCACTTTTGTTTTCGAAAATCAATTAGTGTTTTTCAAAATGTTTTCAAAATCTTTTACTTAATTTTCGAAAATTACTTCCCTTCTTCTCACATCCTTCTATTTATGGACTAACACTATTCCTTAATGCAAAATTCGAACTCTATCTTCTTTGATAAGTTCGAATTTTCTACCTCTGTCTTCCATTTTTCTTTTCCTCTGACACCTCAAGGAATCTCTATACTGTGACATAGAGGATTCCATATTTTCTTGTTCTCTTCTCTTTCATATGAGCAGGAACAAAGACAAAGGCATTCTTGTTGAAGCTGACCCTGAACCTGAAAGGACCTTGAAGCGAAAGCTAAGAGAAGCTAAGGCACAACTCTCTGTAAAGGACCTAACAGAAATCTTCAAAGAAGAAGAAGACATGGCAGCCGAAAACAACAACAATGCAAGGAAGGTGCTGGGTGACTTTACTACACCTACTCCCGACTTCTATGGGAGAAGCATCTCTATCCCTGCCATTGGAGCAAACAACTTTGAGCTTAAGCCTCAATTAGTTTCTCTAATGCAACAGAATTGCAAGTTCCATGGACTTCCATTGGAAGATCCTCATCAGTTCTTAGCTGAATTCTTGCAAATCTGTGACACAGTCAAGACTAATGGGGTTGACCCTGAGGTCTACAGACTGATGCTATTCCCTTTTGCTGTAAGAGACAGAGCTAGAATATGGTTGGACTCTCAACCTAAGGAAAGCCTGGACTCTTGGGAAAAGCTAGTCAATGCCTTCTTGGCAAAGTTCTTTCCACCTCAAAAATTGAGTAAGCTTAGAGTGGAAGTCCAAACCTTCAGACAGAAGGATGGAGAATCCCTCTATGAAGCTTGGGAAAGATACAAACAATTAATCAGAAAATGTCCTTCTGACATGCTTTCTGAATGGAGCATCATAGGTATTTTCTATGATGGTCTCTCTGAACTATCCAAGATGTCTTTGGATAGCTCTGCTGGAGGATCTCTTCATCTGAAGAAGACGCCTACAGAAGCTCAAGAGCTAATTGAAATGGTTGCAAATAACCAATTCATGTACACTTCTGAAAGGAATCCTGTGAACAATGGGACTAATCAGAAGAAAGGAGTTCTTGAGATTGACACTCTGAATACCATATTGGCTCAGAATAAAATATTGACTCAACAAGTCAATTTGATCTCTCAAAGTCTGTCTGGAATGCAAAATGCACCAAGCAGTACTAAGGATGCTTCATCTGAAGAAGAAGCTTATGATCCTGAGAACCCTTCACTGGAAGAGGTGAATTACCTAGGAGAACCCTATGGAAACACCTATAATTCTTCATGGAGAAATCACCCGAATTTCTCATGGAAGAATCAAGAGAGACCTCAACAAAGTTTCAATAACAATAATGGTGGAAGAAACAGGTTCAGCAATGGCAAGCCTTTTCCATCATCTTCTCAGCAACAGACAGAGAATTCTAAGCAGAACACCTCTGACTTAGCAACCATGGTCTCTGATCTAATCAAAACCACTCAAAGTTTCATGACTGAAACAAGGTCCTCCATTAGGAATTTGGAGGCACAAGTGGGACAGCTGAGCAAGAGAGTTACTGAACTCCCTCCTAGTACTCTTCCAAGCAATACAGAAGAAAATCCAAAAGGAGAGTGCAAGGCCTTCAACATGGCCGAATTTAGAGAGGAAGGAGAGGCAGTGAATGCCACTGAGGAAGACCTCAATGGACGTCCACTGGCCTCCAATGAGTTCCCTAATGAGGAACCATGGGAATTTGAGGCTCAAAATGAGACCATAGAGATTCTATTGGACTTACTTCTGCCATTCATGAGCTCTGATGAGTATTCTTCCTCTGAAGAGGATGAGTATGTCACTGAAGAGCAAGTTGCTAAATACCTTGGAGCAATCATGAAGCTAAATGACAAGTTATTTGGAAATGAAACTTGGGAGAACGAACCTCCTTTGCTCACCAAAGAACTGGATGACTTGTCTAGACAGAAATTACCTCAAAAGAGACAAGATCCTGGAAAGTTTTCCATACCTTGTACCATAGGCACCATGACCTTCAAGAAGGCTCTGTGTGACTTAGGGTCAAGTGTAAACCTCATGCCTCTCTCTGTAATGGAGAAGCTAGGGATCTTTGAGGTACAAGCTGCAAGAATCTCACTAGAGATGGCAGACAACTCTAGAAAACAAGCTTATGGACTTGTAGAGGATGTTTTGGTGAAGATTGAAGACCATTACATCCCTGCTGATTTCATAGTCCTAGAGACTGGGAAATGCATGGATGAATCTATCATCCTTGGCAGACCCTTCCTAGCCACAGCAAAGGCTGTGATTGATGTTGATGGAGGTGAACTGATCATTCAAGTGAATGAAGAATCCTTTGTGTTTAAGGCTCAAGGATACCCCTCTGTCACCATGGAGAGGAAGCATGAAGAGCTTCTCTCAAATCAGAGTCAAGCAGAGCCCCCACAGTCAAACTCTAAGTTTGGTGTTGGGAGGCCACAACCAAACTCTAAGTTTGGTGTTGAACCCCCACATTCAAACTCTAAGTTTGGTGTTGGGAGGTTCCAACATTGCTCTGAGTATCTGTGAGGCTCCATGAGAGCCCTCTGTCAAGCTACTGACATTAAAGAAGCGCTTGTTGGGAGGCAACCCAATGTTATATTTTATCTATTTTCTTTTGTTATTTTATGTTTTTTTTTTGTAGGTTGATGATCATAAGAAGTCACAAAAACAATTGAAAAAGCAAAAACAGAATGAAAAATAGGAAGAAAAACAGCACACCCTGGAGGAAGAACCTACTGGCGTTTAAACGCCAGTAAGGCTAGCAGGTGGGCGTTTAACGCCCAGTCTGGCACTATTCTGGGCGTTTAACGCCAGAAAGGGGCACCAGACTGGCGTTAAACGCCAGAAAAGGGCAAGAACCTGGCGTTAAACGCCAGAAATGGGCACCAGCCCGGCGTTTAACGCCAGAATTGGCTCAAAACGCGTTTTTGCATGCCATTTGGTGCAGGGATGACTTTTCCTTGACACCTCAGGATCTGTGGACCCCACAGGATCCCCACCTACCCCACCACCCTCTCTCTTCTTCTTCACCCATTCACCAATCTGTAAATCATGTTGCTTGTATGCGAAGTTTGTATTCGTAGGTTTTGATGAATGACAAACCAACAAACGACATGAAAGACAAACCAACAAACAACTTGAATGAACAAGCATGTTGAAAGATCAACCAACATTCAACGTTGAGGAATGAAGAGTTGAAAGCAACACAACAACAACAAGAAACTCAAGTCCACAACATTTGAAGACAAGTATAGTGTCTTAGGACTTAGGTAACTTCTTGTTAAGAACCAATTGCTAAATCTCTCAACACACACTCACAAAATATTTTAATGCACATCTTGCAATTCGATGCTAGCCAAATGGTTTAAAACTTGTTTTCAAAGGTACAAAAGCATAGGAATTGACTCTAACAAGTTTGAGATCAATCCTAAGTATTTTGAAGTGATTTTAAGCCATTCTTTAAGGTTTGCATCGATGCACACTCATCTTGCATCGATGCAAAGCATGCGACGACTTGTTGCATCGATGCAAAGATGTTTGCATCGATGCAACCTAGCTGAAAATTCAAATTTCAGCTTCAAAGACACATTTGCATCGATGCAAAGTGTTATGCATCGATGCAAATGATTCAAAAACATAAAAAATGGCTAGTTTTGACAAAAAGGCTCCATCCCATTAACTCCCCAACGTTTCTAAGGTTTGGGGAGTCTATAAATAGATGGATTGAAGCCTTATTTCAGATACTTGAGTATTTGCAAACTATCTTGTTCATATTCTTTCATTCTACACATTTTTTTTTGGTGTTATAATACACAATTTGAGAGAGCAATATCAATTGGTTCAATAGTGCTAAACTTGTAATCATACACTCTTCTAGAGAGTACTCATTTCGTCTCAACAATTCTTTGAGAATTGTTTTCTTGTACACTTTGTAAATTGGAGTGTGATCTCCAAGGTTGAGTCAAGAGTTATAAACACTATAGTCGGTGAGGATACCAAAGAGGTATACTAAGTACTCAAGGCAAATCTTAGAGAAGGTATCTCTAAGTGGAGTGGGTTAGTATACGAGTGGTGATCATATACCGTGAGGTGTTAGAAACTAAGGACTCGGATTGTAAAAGGTTTTGCGCGAGCACCTTGAAGCTTGGCAATAGTGGAACTTCTCAATAGCGATTGAGAAAGAAAGTGGACGTAGGACAAGGATTGTGCCGAACCACTCTAAATAGCGTTTGCATCTCTCCAAACTCATCTCTTCAATATTATTGTCTTTTACCTTTGAGCAAATAAATTGTGATCGAAAAGTAGCTTCGTAAGTACTTAAGGAATAGCTTAAGTCCGATTAGTGAAAAACTTGATCAATTTATTTGAGTTGGTGTCTATTGGAAAGTAAAAGCTCCTTATAAATGCTTAGCAATTGAGTTAAGCTCTTGGAAAAATACTAGTACAATAACACTTTTGTATATTATCTTTAACTTTCGCAAAAAGATTCATTGTTGTTGCAATACTCAATTCACCCCCCCCCCTCTTGAGTAATTGTGCATAGGTTTTACACAATCACCTCAACACCTCTTCCCCAAAAACCCTTCACCTATCAAATCCCATCTATTCTCTTCACCACTCACATCCATCCTTCATAAAACCCCACCTACCTCACCATTCAAATTCAAACCACTTTCCCTCCCAAACCCACCCATAATGGCCGAACCCCACCCCTCCCCTCTCCTATATAAACCCTTCTTCACTCCTTCATTGTCACACAACCTAAACACCACTTCTACCCCTCTTTGGCCGAACACAAAGCCATTCCCTTCTTCCTCATTTCTTCTTCTTCTACTCTCTTCTTTCTTCTTTTGCTCGAGGACGAGCAAACCTTTTAAGTTTGGTGTGGAAAAAGCATTGCTTTTTGTTTTTCCATAACCATTTATGGCATCCAAGGCCGGAGAAACCTCTAGAAAGAGGAAAGGGAAGGCAAAAGCTTCCACCTCCGAGTCATGGGAGATGGAGAGATTCATCTCAAGGGTGCATCAAGACCACTTCTATGAAGTTGTGGCCTTGAAGAAGGTGATCCCCGAGGTCCCTTTTTCACTCAAAAAAGAGTGAATATCCGGAGATCCGACATGAGATTAGAAGAAGAGGTTGGGAAGTTCTCACCAACCCCATTCAACAAGTCGGAATCTTAATGGTTCAAGAGTTCTATGCCAATGCATGGATCACCAAGAGCCATGATCAAAGTGTGAACCCAAACCCAAAGAATTGGCTTACTATGGTTCGGGGGAAATACTTGGATTTTAGTCCGGAAAATGTAAGGTTGGCATTCAACTTGCCTATGATGCAAGGAGATGAACATCCTTACACAAGAAGGGTCAACTTTGATCAAAGGTTGGACCAAGTCCTCACTGACATTTGTGAAGAGGGCGCCCAATGGAAGAGAGATTCAAGAGGGAAGCCGGTTCAATTGAGAAGGCATGACCTCAAGCCCGTGGCTAGAGGATGGTTGGAGTTTATCCAACGCTCAATCATTCCCACAAGCAACCGGTCCAAAGTTACTCTAGACCGGGCCATCATGATTCATAGCATCATGATTGGAGAAGAAGTGGAAGTTCATGAGGTTATAGCCCAAGAACTTTATAAGGTGGCGGACAAGTCCTCTACCTTGGCAAGGTTAGCCTTTCCTCACCTCATTTGTCACCTCTGTTATTCAGTTGAAGTTGACATAGAGGGAGACATCCCCATTGATGAGGACAAGTCCATTACTAAGAAGAGGATGGAGCAAACAAGAGACCCTTCTCATCATGAGATCCCTGAGATGCCTCAAGGGATGCACTTTCCTCCACAAGATTATTGGGAGCAACTGAACACCTCCCTAGGAGAATTGAGTTCCAACATGGGACAACTAAAGGTGGAGCACCAAGAACATTCCATCCCCCTCCATGAAATTAAAGAAGATCAAAGAATCATGAGAGAGGAGCAACAAAGACAAGGAAGAGACATTGAGGAGCTCAAGCACTCCATAAGACCTTCAAGAGGAAGAACAAGCCGCCATCACTAAGGTGGACCCGTTCTTTAATCTCCTTGTTCTTTATTTTCTTGTTTTTCGAAAATTTATGCTTTATGTTTGTCCATGTTTGTGTCTTATGATCATTAGTGTCTTAAGTGTCTATGCCTTAAAGTTATGAATGTCCTATGAAGCCATCACCTTTCTTAAATTAACAATGTTCTTAATTGAAAAGGAGAAGAATTGCATAAATTTTGAATTTTATAACAGATTAATTATTTTGATGTGGTGGCAACACTTTTGTTTTCTGAATGTATGCTTAAACAGTGCATATGTCTTTTGAACTTGTGGTTCATGAATGTTGGCTCTTGAAAGAATGATGAAAAAGGAGACATGTTACTGAGGATCTGAAAAATCATAAAAATGATTCTTGAAGCAAGAAAAAGCAGTGAATACAAAAAAAAAAAGAAGAGAAAAACGAAAAAGAAAGAAAAAGAAAGGAATAAAGTTGTGATCCAAGGCAAAAAGAGTGTGCTTAAGAACCCTGGACACCTCTAATTGGGGACTTTAGCAAAGCTGAGTCACAATCTGAAAAAGGTTCACCCAATTATGTGTATGTGGCATGTATGTATCCAGTGGTAATACTGGAAGACAAAGTGCTTTGGGCCACAGCCAAGACTCAATAAGTAGCTGTGTTCAAGAATCATCATACTTAACTAGGAGAATCAATGACACTATCAGGATTCTGAGTTCCTAAAGAAGCCAATCATTCTGAATTTCAAAGGATAAAGTGAGATGCCAAAACTGTTCAGAGGCAAAAAGCTAAAAGCCCCGCTCATCTAATCAATACTGATCTTCATAGATGTTTTTGGAATTCATTGCATATTCTCTTCTTTTTATCTTATTTGATTTTCAGTTGCTTGAGGACAAGCAACAATTTAAGTTTGGTGTTGTGATGAGCGGATAATTTGTACGCTTTTTGGCATTGTTTTTAGTATGTTTTTAGTAGTTTTAGTTAAGTTCTTAGTATATTTTTATTAGTTTTTAGTTAAAATTCACTTTTCTGGACTTTACTATGAGTTTGTGTGTTTTTCTGTGATTTCAGGTATTTTCTGGCTGAAATTGAGGGACCTGAGCAAAAAAATCTGATTCAGAGACTGAAAAGGACTGCAGATGCTGTTGGATTCTGACCTCCCTGCACTCGAAGTGGATTTTCTGGAGCTACACAAGCCCAATTGGGGCGCTCCCAACGGCGTTGGAAAGTAGACATCCTGGGCTTTCCAGCAATATCTGATAGTTCATACTTTGCCCAAGATTTGATGGCCCAAACCGGCGTTCAAAGTCACCCTCAGAATTTCCAGCGTTAAACGCCGGAACTGGCACCAAAGTGGGAGTTAAACGCCCAAACTGGCACAAAAGCTGGCGTTTAACTCCAAGAAGAGTCTCTACACGAAAAATGATTCATTCCTCAGCCCAAGCACACACCAAGTGGGCCCGGAAGTGGATTTTTATGTCATTTACTCATCTTTGTAATTCTTAAGCTACTAGTTCCCTATAAGTAGGACCTTTTACTATTGTATTTTTCATCTTTGGACATCTAGTTCTTAGATCATTTGGGGGCTGGCCTCACGGCCATGCCTAGACCTTGTTCTTATGTATTTTCAACGGTGGAGTTTCTACACACCATAGATTAAGGTGTGGAGCTCTGCTGTACCTCGAGTATTAATGCAATTACTATTGTTCTTCTATTCAATTCCGCTTGTTCTTTGTCCAAGATATCACTTGTTCTTCAACTTGATGAATGTGATGATCCGTGACACTCATCATCATTCTCACCTATGAACGTGTGACTGACAACCACCTCCGTTCTACCTTAGATTGGGTGAATATCTCTTGGATTCCTGATACACGATGCATGGTTGATCGACTGACAACCGAGCGCTCGCCTGACAAACGAGCCAGCCATTCCATGGGATCAGAGTCTTCGTGGTATAGGCAAGAACTGATGGCGGCATTCAAGAGAATCCGGAAGGTCTAACCTTGTCTGTGGTATTCTGAGTAGGATTCAATGATTGAATGACTGTGACGTGCTTCAAACTCCTGAGGGCGGGGCGTTAGTGACAGACGCAAAAGAATCACTGGATTCTATTCCGGCCTGATCGAGAACCGACAGATGGATAGCCGTGCCGTGACAGGGTGCGTTGAACATTTCCACTGAGAGGATGGGAGGTAGCCACTGACAACGGTGAAACCCTTGCATAAGCTTGCCATGGAAAGGAGTAAGAAGGATTGGATGAAGACAGTAGGAAAGCAGAGAGACGGAAGGGACAAGCATCTTCATACGCTTATCTGAAGCTCTCACCAATGATATACATAAGTATCTCTATCTTTATCTTTATGTTTTATTCATCATCTATACCCATTTGAGTCTGCCTGACTAAGATTTACAAGGTGACCATAGCTTGCTTCATACCAACAATCTCCGTGGGATCGACCCTTACTCGCGTAAGGTTTATTACTTGGACGACCCAGTGCACTTGCTGGTTAGTTGTGCGAAGTTGTAGTGATCACGATTTCGTGCACCAGGATTCCTGGATTAGTACAAGCATAAGCCACCATGACAAGGAGCTCACCACATGTCCAACTTAAGAACTTTAACTAAAAGTGCTTGGTGTGAGACAACCCACCGTGGTATGATCGTTCCTTTTCATTCTTAGTTATCATAGGACAGGAGCTGGATATATATTTCAAAAAAAAAAAAGAAGAGGAGCATATGACGCGCAAGCGTCGCTGACGCGTACGCGTCATATGCATGGGCGTAAAAAATAAATATGAACAGAGAGTTGCGCGGGAGTGGTGCCAGAATGAAGCCTTTCGCACAAACAAGCCAACGCGTACGCGTACCCCATGCGTGCGTGTCATTGGTGATTTTGGCACTCCACGCGTGCGCATCACTGACGCGAACGCGTGACCTGGAAAAATGGCGTAAATATGTGTTTGGGCAGAGACTTGTGCTAGTTTGGGGCTGGAAGTGTGCTAGACGTACAAAATTGACCACGCGTACGTGTCCCTGACGCGTGCGTGTCATTTGACCAAACGGCCATCCACGCGTAAGCGTAAATGACGTGAACGTGTCGTATGCCAATATTGGTTCCCTAGCCACGCGAACAGAGAGTTGTGCATGCACACGGCTGGCCTCGCGCGAATCACGCAAAATCCAGGGCACGGGGACGCGTGCCTGACGCTTACGCGTCATTAAGAAAATTTCGCGCCCCACGCGTACGCGTGCTGCACGCGTACGCATCGCCTGCGCCGCACAATTATAGTTCGCCGCCCAGTTTTAATTTTCTTTCTCTCTCTCCTAATTCTAATTCTCTCTTGTTCCTTTATCCTTTTATTCTTCTTTCATCTTATTATCTGTTTTTGTTTTCAGATTTTCTTTGCTTGAGGACAAGCAAACCTTTAAGTTTGGTGTTGACGCTTCGCTAAGAAGTTTTTTGTTTATTCCTATGGCACCAAAAGGGAGGCGGATTACCAAAAGGGAGGCGAAAGTTTTTTGGTCGTTTAGTTTGTCCAACCTCGTCCTCTCTTCTTCTTTTTCTTGGCTCATCTGATTTGTTGGCTAAGTACCGATCTAGTCTTCTCTTTCTTACCAATTTTTCTATGATGTTCTTTACATCGAAGCATTCGTTGGTGGAATGTCCGTAGATTCGATGGTATTGACAGTACTCTATCCAATCTCCCCCTCCCTTCTTGCTTTTGAGTGGGCGAGGTGGAGGTATCTTTTCTGTGTGGCATACTTCTTGATATACATCTACGAGAGACACCCGGAGAGGGGTGTAATTGCGATATTTCTTGATCTTTTCGCCATGCTGGTCTTCTTTTTTATTGGATTCTTTATCCTTATCCTGTGAAGAATAGGAGAGTTTGGATTTGGAAGTCTCTCCTAATTGGGAGTTTTTCTCCATGTTGATGTACTTTTCTGCTCGTTCTTGTACCTTATTTATAGATGTGGGATGTTTTTTTGATATGGAGTGACTGAAAGGTCCTTCTCGTAGGCCATTGATGAGGTCCATAATGGCTGCTTTTGTTGGTAGGTTTTGTATGTCCAAACATGCCTTGTTGAATCTTTCCATGTAGCTACGAAGACTTTCCCGATCTCCTTGCTTGATCCCTAGTAGACTTGGGGCGTGTTTAGTTTTTGTCCTTTTGGATGGAGAATCTGGCCAGAAATTTTTTGGCTAAGTCGTCAAAGCTTGAGATGGACCTGGGGGCAGATTGTCAAACCATTTGATCGCTGTTTTAGTCAAAGTGGTTGGGAAGGCTTTGCACTGAGTTGTATCTGAGGCATCGGTGAGAAACATTCTACTTCGAAAGTTGTTGAGATGATGGCTGGGACCTGTTGTGCCATCTTACAGGGTCATGTCGGGAGGTTTGAAGTCTTTTGGAATTTGGCCTTCATGATCTCGTTGGTGAATAGGTCTTGGTCTTTGCAGGAGCTATCCTCGTGGCTGGATCGGGTAGTTCTAGCTTTTTGATCGGCTTAGATCTTCAAGAGCTTGTCCTCTAATTCGCGGCGTCGCCTAGCTTCTCTTCGTAAGTCTCTCTTGGCTTCCCGCTGGTACTCAACCTCTTTTTCAAGTTGTTTTAGACGGTCCTGAAGTGCCTCCATGGCTCCGTGCTTGGGGAGTTCTTGTCTTTGTTAGGTTGAGAAGTGTCGTCTAGTGTAACCTCCGCGTTCTTGTGTGGCGTTCGATTCTCTAAATCAGAGTTGTGGTCGTTGTCAAGGTTGTCTGCCATGATGATGGGATGACTTCCAGGTTCCCCGGCAATGGCGCCAATGTTCCAAGGGTTACCTGAAACTGTAGGTCGATCTCGGTCGAGATCTTCTGTACTGGTCAGTGGTTTTGAGTCTGACTTGATGATGGTGGCCGGAGCCATCGTGTCCAACTTGTTGGACTTGGTGGTGGTGCTGATCCTTCGTTACCGGAGGATGGTGGTACCTGTAAGAGACTCCGATGCTTAAGTTAGCAAGGGTATTAAGCAGATTTTTAGTAGAATCAGAGTGTGAGTTATTGATGGGATGAATTCACTACCCTTCCCCAATAATATTGATGAATTCGCTCTTGGCAAGTGCACCAAAATTATTGTCAAGTATTAACCCACAGTGGAGTGGGATCGTATCCACAGAGATTGGTAGATTTGAGCAATTTTAATCAATTGGTGAATTAGTCAAGCTCAACAGAATAAGTTGTGTGTGCAGAATTATAAATGGCAGAAACATAAATGGCAAAAGAAATAAAAGAAAGCAATAAATTGCAAAATTGGAAATAACAAGAATATAAAGGGGAATGGGATTTTGCAGAATGTAAGTAAGGCTATAAGGGAATGGGAGAGATAAGATTGGGGGGAATTAATTGAGATCAGGAGATATTGTCTCTTTGGATTAATTTCAGCTCATATCCTCTTCAATCATGCAACTCATTGACCTCTTGTCAATCATGATTGATTGAGCCCCAATCCCTTGGTGACTCAATCTCTCAAATCTTGATCAATAGCCAATTCCTTGGTATAATTGCTCATGAAGAGAGATATGCTTGGTCCCTGATTATACCACACATCATCATAGGTCCAGGTAGAGGGAGGATTGTACGTCACCATATCCAAACACCAAAACCCAGATTCTACTCAAGTGTGAGAAGGGATTTCTAGCATGGTTTCATGTTTCCTTTTCCAAGGTTCCCATGAAACCCATTTTGCATTCAATCTCTTTTCCAAGTTAATTGAACACTAAACATTAAAATCGAAATTCCTTCTGGCAAATCAAAGAGAATATGAAGTGCATAAGAAATTCACTATCATTAATCCATCAAGTACAATAGAGCTCCCTCTCTCAATGAGAGGGAATTTATCTACTCATAGCTCAGAGAGAAAGTATAAAAGATGGAATACATGAAGTGAGAAAACTAAAAGTGAAATCCACCAAAACTAAACTCTGTGACTTGCTAACACCTTTTCCAATACTTCCAAGGGTATTTATACTACTCCTAGTTCTAGAAAATAAAAGAAAATTACAAAAGTGAAAAAAAAATTATATTTTGGAGGGAAAAGAAACTCGACAAACATGATATTCAAGCTAGCGTGCGACTGGCGCTTCTCTTGCGTGTCACGCTCCTTCTGTTTCTGATTTGGCGTGCCACGCCTCTCCATTCAAGTGGCACGCCGTCCCCTGTTTCACCCCTAGCGTGCCACACCTTCTAACCAAAGTGGCACGCCCAAGGCATTTTAAAGGGCAAAGTAGCCTGGCGTGCCACCCCTTGGAACTAAAGTGGCACGCCCAGGACATTTTAAAGGGCAAAGCAACCTGGCGTGCCACACCTTCGAACCAAAGTGGCACGCCCAAGGTCACTTCCCTTATCTCTATGCTTCTGGAGATTGTACCAGCGTGGCACGCACAGGGTCTGGCGTGCCACGCCCTTCTAAAAGCTTCACCCCCTTACCGGTGTGCCATGCCTTGTCATCCAAGCGGCACGCCTGAGTTCATTGGCTCCTCTTCTTCCTCTCTGGAAAATACTACCAGCGTGCCACGCCATGAGACTGGTGTGTCACGCCTTTCATTTGCTTCATCTTCTTGCTGGCTGATGCATGAAAACTTGTCTCTCAACAAATTTCTCTTCGGTAAGTATACCGAATTATCGTCAAGTAAAAACTCACAATAGAGTGAGGTTGAATCCCACAGGGATTGATTGATCAGGAAACTTTAGTTGGAAGAGTATGCTAGTTGAGCTAAATAGAATGTAGTTTGAGGATTGCAGAAAATTAAATGGCGGGAAAGTAAATAGCAGAAAATAAAGTACAGAATCTTAGATGGGAATTTGGGAAAATGAACATGAAAATAAATGGCAGATGTAAAGAGAATAGGTAAGATCATAAATGGGGAATTCATTGGGCTCAGGAGATGTTGTATTCTCCAGATCAAATTCATTTTCATCTCTTCCTCAATCAAAGCATCTATTGATCTCCTTGGCAATCTTAAGTGATTGGGTTCTAATTCCTTGACAACCCAATCTTTCTAAGCTTGAACAATTGCCCAATTCATTGATTTAATTGCTCATGGGAAGAGATGAAGTATGGTCACTGATTATACCACATGTATTTCCAAATCAAAGTGTTTGGAGGATTACATGTCATTATATCCGCCAAGACCTCAATTTGGTCCAACATGAGAAAGCATTTCTAGCATGGTCACCTCATCCCTTTTCCAAGGCTCAGAGGAGATCCAATTATAGAGAGTTTCTTTTCCAAGACAACTAACCAATTGAATTAAGATCGAAAGCTTTCTAGTAAATCAAAAGAGAAGAAAGAAGCAGAGAATGAAAACTATAATTGATCCATCAAATTACAACAAAGCTCCCTAACCCAATGAAAGGGGTTTAGTTGTTCATAGCTCTAGAAATGGAAAATGGCAGAAAAGAATACATCCCTAGCTAAAAGTGCAGAAAAGTAAATATACAGAGGGTAGTTCTCCCAATTGCCAAGCTTCTCTATAGTTCAAAACTACTCCTATATATACTAGTTCTCTTGATCTTCTAGTGAGTTCTTCAAGTTTTGGATGTGAGCCTTAGATCTTGAGTTGAAGCAGTTACAATCTTTAGTGGGCTTAACTTGCAGAGAAGTATGAATTAGGGATGGGCGTTAGTGAAGTTAATGTTAAGTGACATTGTGGGTTCGAGAACGTTAGTGCAATCACATTTTTCACTAACGTTCCAACCCCATATAGCCCACGTTAACTCCAACGTTAGTGGCACCAACGTGACTACTTACGTAGCCTTGTAAACCTTCGCAAGCGTTATTGGGACTCACCTTTCCCAATAACGTTGCTGAAGAGATGACTTTTGCGTGGTCTAGAATTAGAATAAATTCCCGTTGCAAGTATAGCTTCTAAACCAACAAAAGTCATTTCTTACAAAAGTTTTGTTTATCACTTAAGCAAACCCAATAAAATTGATAACCGAGTGTTTAAACCTCGGGTCGTCTTCTCAAGGAATTGCAGGGAGGTATGACTTATTATGGCTATGAAAAAGGTAAAATTTTGGGTTTTTAATGTATAAGATAAAAAGCAAGAATAGTAAATGGTAAGAAAGTAAATTATAAGGAATTAATTCAAATAAATAATAAAACTCTTGGCAAGGTATAAGAAATTAGAAATCCTATCCTAGTTATCCTTATCAATTGTGATGAGAATTGGATTTTTCTCCCACTAAGTCAACTTCTAATTATGAAAGTAAGTCAAGTGGATGAATTAATTTTTAATTCCTCAGGTCCTAGTCTTTCCTTGGGAAAGGCTAGAGTTATTGCAACTTGAATTAATTCTTGAAGAGTTTCAATTTTCAGTCAACAATGAGTTTGACAACTCAAGAGTTACCAATTAATCAACCAAAGCCAAGGATGTAGAAAGCTAAATTAAAATCATATATCTGAAAACATCTCAATAATGTATATTAAATAAGAGAATCAATCCTAACATGAAAAGTTCATAAGCCAATTGGGCAACACAAATCAGATACAAATGAAAGCATCAGAGTAAATGAAAGTAGAAGAGAAACATAAATTATTGAACCTGGTATGAAGAAATAATCCTAATCCTAATAGAAATCCTAATCTTAAATCCTAAGAGAGAGGAGAGAACCTCTCTCTCTAAAAACTACATCTAAAACTATGAAAAGTGAATTATGATAGCCTCCCTATGAATGGATGCATTCTCCCACTTTATAGCCTCTAATCTGTGTTCTCTGGGCCGAAAACTGGGTCAGAAACAGCCCAGAAATCGCTGATTGTGAAATCTGGTCCATACAGGTCGCGGCACAGTGACGCGGAGGCGTCATCCACGCGTTTGCGTGGAATGAGATTCGCAGATGCGACGCAATCGTGTGGAGCGCGCCTTCGCGTCGCCTATCTGTATGGCCACTATGGCGAATTATATATCAAATCGAAGCCCCGGACGTTAGCTTTCCAACGCAAGTAGAACCGCATCATTTGGACCTCTGTAGCTCAAGTTATGATCGTTTTAGTGTGAGAGGGTCAGGCTAACAGCTTTTCAGTTCCTTCAACTTCTTGTATTCCTTCCACTTTTGCATGCTTCATTTCCATCCTCTAAGCCATTCCTGCCCTGTAATTCCTGAAATCACTTAAAACACATATCAAGGCATCTATTGGTAATAAGAGAGGATTAAATAAAAGAAAATAAAAGCCAAAGAAGCATGTTTTCAATCATAGCATAAAATCATGAAGGAGAATGTAAAATCATGCAAATCATATGAATAAGTGGGTAAGGACTTGATAAAAACCACTCAATTGTGCACAAGATAAACCATGAAATAGGGGTTTATCAGTTGCCTTTTAAACCTTCGCAAGCATTATTGGGACTCACCTTTCCCAATAACATTGCCTTATAAACCTTCGCAAGCGTTATTGGGACTAACCTTTCCCAATAACATGCCTTGTGCCCTTTTGTCCCTATGTTAGAGTTCACGTTAGTGTAACTAACGTGGCTCTTAACGTGGTTATGCCTCACCTTCGAGAGCGTTAGTGACACTTACCTTTGTCACTAACGCTTCAAGTGCCCCTACTCTCCATGTTAGAGCTCACGTTAACTAAGTTAACGTGGGCAATGCTAGTTTGATCCAACGTTAGTGACAAAGGTGAGTGTCACTAACGTTGGCATTATTCCTCTCTTCCACGTTAGAGTTCACGTTAACTAAGTTAATGTGACTCTTAACATGGCTTATTGCAAAATCTTGGAACGTTAGTGGTGTTCACGTTTACCACTAACGTTGGAGCTTTCTTTTGTCTTCACGTTAACTACCACGTTAACCTAGTTAACGTGGCAATTAACGTGGGCTTATGATGGCTTCGCAGGCGTTATTGGTGATCACTTTTCTCATTAACGTTGCAAGCTATTTAGCATTCCACGTTAGCGGTCACGTTAACTAGATTAACGTGAGTACTAACGTGGTTCTTCCTTGCTTCCTTTGTCCTGAAATCAAGCAAATAAAGTGCATCAAAGCTCTAGCCAAAGTCATGAGATTATGTATCATCAATTTATCATTCAATTCTAGCAAAAATCCTCATGAAATCATGTGAAATTCACAATAGTTACTTGAATCAAGGTGTAAGTGTTTTTTTATCCAAAACTTGCCTTATTCACTAAGAAAATACATGAAACTAACCTAAAACAGTAAAGAAAAGGTCAGTGAAGCTGGCCTAGATGCCCTGGCATCACAACACCAAACTTAAAGCTTGCTTTGTCCCTAAGCAAGTACTGAAATATAGGAAGAATGAATGAAAGAACAAGAAGATAATATAGAAATAGAATTCCTGGTTTATGGAATTTCACGCATAGCAACTTAGGTTCTTTCCTTTTAGGTTTCAAGCCTTTATCAAATCCTTGGTCACTCTCTTGATTGCATCCTTTGAGACTTCTTAATAGTTGATCCTTCCTTCTTTTCCAGGGTTTATTACATTCCTCTTTTGGCTAAGTGCTCTGTAAGAGGGCGACTCTTTATGATAAGCTTTCAGCCAACACTCTCGAACCAGTTGGTTCAAGGTGCTAGGTGTTAAGACACCCCTAAGGACTTACTCCCTCAAGTCTCTTTCCCTCATACATACACACCACAGGCACATGGTTTGTTATTTTTCTTTCTTGAGACATTGGTGTCCAGCACCTCTTTGGGTTACTAAGTGTTCTGTAGCAAAGGTCACTCTTGATAGTGGACTTTCAGTTGATAATCCCGGATTAGTTAATCCAAGTCACCAAGTGATGAGGCACCCCTAAGAGATTATTCTTCCAAGCATATCCCTTGCACATGAACACCATAGACACATGCCTCAATCTTAAAACCCTTGGTGCCTAGCATTGTTTTTTATTGTGTTTCTTTCCTTTTCACTTTTATTGCTCTTTCTCCTTTCTTATTAGGATCTTATTTTTTAATTAGTCTCACAGGATGTGTTTCAAGCATAGGATTTAGGATAGATAGTTGCCTTCTTTCCTTGTTGGTGAACCAACTTAGCTAACTAATCACCCTACCACAAACATTCAGAACTTACTTCACAACATTTTCTTTTTGATTAACTTAAAGGGCAAGCATACAAGTAAGTAAGATGTAAGCGAACACTAGGGACATTAAGCTCAATAAGCATAGACCTAAGCAATGAAAAACTTAAATGCAGAATTGAAAATCCTAAGCTACTCATGGAAGCATGTTCTATTTCATACATGATTTTCCTTATTTAAAGATGTGAATTAGATAGAACTAAGAAGGAACTTCACCACCTTTCACTTATTGGAATGCTCATGTTCTTCTACTTCCTTGTCCTCTTTATGTTCACTTTGTCCGCTTGTGCTTCCTCTCATCCGATTCATTCTAGCTATTTTCCAATCTTCCAGTGCCTTCTTTACTGACTCATGACTCTTTTCGGCCCTTTCGCGCTCCACTCGTGCTAATTCATCCTTTACATCCTCATATTTTGTGATCCTAGGATTCAATACAGGTAGTTGTCCGACTAGGTACCCAAGCATGGCTTGGGTATTTACATGATATCCAGTCTCACTCATGTAGACTCCTTCTGATAATGCTCTGTATTCATCGAAAAGATCTGCCTGTTCTCTTTGTTTCCTATGCATCTCATGAATGTGTGCACCTTGATGTGCTTGGATATTGATTAGCTTTTGGATGGCTTCTTGTTGTTGATCTTGCTTCTGGTTCAAGTTATGGAAGGATTTACTCCATTGTCTCCCTTGTTCCAATTGCTGGTCCATCAATTATTTTTGCCATTCCCCTTACTGATTCATCCATCAAGAGAGTGATTCTTCTCGGAGGTCCATTAATTGCATTTGAAACTCTTTCTATGCCCCCTGATTTTCCATGCATTGCCTAAATAAGGTATCAATAGCCTCTTGTAATTGGTGCATGCTTAAGGTGGCTGGAGCTTGCTCCTGTGGATGTTGTCCTTCTTCAGCTTGATGGGCTGGCCTCTTTCTTACCCTTCGTTGAGGTAGTGGAGTTGCAACAGCATGCATCCGATGATAAGTTATTGGAAGGCCAACCTTTATCCACTCGGGGTTTTCATCCTCGAATATCACCCTAGCCTGGTTGCAAAGACGGAGAATAGTGCTGGGATAACCCAACTTTCCTCCAGAATTGCTCTTCTCAGCAAGCTTCCAAATGCCTTGGGCTATGAGTTCATGAACCTTGATTTCTCCTCCATTCATTAGGCATTGCACCATTGTTGCTCTCTTAAGGTTTACCTCTGAGTTGTTTCCGGCTGGGAGGATGGATCTCCTTACGATTTCAAACCACCCTTTAGCCTCAGGGAGGAGGTCTCCTCTTTTTATAAATCTGGGTTTCCTATGGGGGTCTCTGTCCCAATCTGCTCCTTGCACATAGATATCCTGTATAATCTGGTCGTGGTTGGGTTTGTTGTCCATTCTTGAGTGATAGCTCTCTTTTGCAAAGGGTATACTTCGCAACTTCAGCACTCTCATGATGCTCAAGGGACTAAAATCCACCATGACCCCTCTCACGAAACTTGTATAGGATTCATCCGCCTTATCATGTCTAACTGCATTTGCATAAAACTCACTCACTAGAGTTGCGTTCACCCTTGTAACCGGATCGGTGAGGAGCTCCCATCGACGTTTTTCCACCTTCTCTGTGATTTCTGGGCACTCAGTTCGTGTGACTTGAAAGCCTAATTCATATATGATTTCTTTGTCAGCCATCCACCCAAATTGTAGTGCATGGTAAAAGGTTCTAAATCGCTTTTCATCAAAAGGAGGCTGCTCTATGGGTTTCTTCCCTTTTCATCTCTTTGAGCTTGATGATGCCATGCAAGATGGTTGATATGTTTGTTACTCACAAGATGGCTAGGAGGGTGTGTGTGAAACCTTTGGTGAGGAACTGAGTGTATGTTCAAAGGAAGGGAAGGGATATGAATGAGAACAAGAAGTGTACGGAGAGGGTGCAAAAATGAGGATCATTTATATAGAGGAGTGATGGGTGTTTGAAAGGTGTGGATTGCTAGTGTAATTTTATGATGAACGGTTGGGGCTTGATCATGGATGAGCACAAGGATCACCCCTTTTATGAAGGTCTTGGTTTGGTCTCCAAGGCTATCCACTTTCCAATGTTGCATGGCAACATTTTCCAAGATACTCCCCTTGGAGACAAGTGTATACGTTCCTTGGCATAGTGGTCGAATCTCCCTTCCTTGATTGTCCTATCAAGTACCATCAATGTCCTTTTTTATTTCTTATACAAGACAAAAAAAAAGGAATGCAAATGGTTAATTGAAATTTTTGGTGGGAAGACTTAAGGTGTGAACTAGCTACTAAAAAAATCTTTTTCTTTTGTTTTTAATTAACTAAATACTTTTCATGAATGCAAATCAATCAACCACTAGATCTCCCATGCATGCAACATTGGTACACCAAACTTGTTTGTGATCATATGGTGCAACAAATTTCGGGAATAATTTCACCTCATAAAGTGTGCTCAAGCCCACTTGGTGTGCCTTGAACACCAAACTTATCATGTACTATACGCTGCATGTAAGGGGATCTTATATTGTTTATCAAAATTGATTTAGAATCCATGAACTTTGCCTTATTACTACTATTTGAGATTAAAGAAAGAGGGTGTAGAACATGGGTTGCCTCCCATGAAGCACTTCTTTAGCGTCATTAGCTTGACGTTTGGTCCTTGTCAAGGTGGCTGATAGTGCTTGAAATCTTCCCTCTTGCAGTGAACCTATTTCCATTGACCTTGTTGATAAGCTCCACATGCTCTAAGGACAAGATTTTGTTGAAGGTGTACACTGGAGGCAGCTGAGGTGGAATAATGGGGAGGTGAGGTGGTATAGATTGAAAGTATGTAGAGACCACTTCATCTCCTGGCGAGAAATCTTCTGTAGGTATTTTCTTGTTTTTCCATCCCCTTGGGACTTTTTTTCTTGTGTCCGTTAATGTCACCTTGTTCCTTGTGGTTTCCTCTTTGAGAGTGGTTTTGATGCCCATCTCATATGACTCTAGTGGGTCTGGTTCTTTCTGGATTATACTTGGCTGTTGCTCCTTCTGATCACATTGGTTGTTAACCATAGGAGTCATGAAGTGTGGTGCTTGTGCTCCCTTGTTTAGCTCTGCCGTTAGCTCTTTTGTTTGCTTTTCCTCTGACTTTTTGTTATCATGGTCTGCTTCTTGTGAGAGGTTGAAAACATTGAAGGTGAGCTGATCATCATGTATTCTCAGCACTAGCTCTCCTTGCTCCACATCTATGAGTGTTCTGGCTGTGGCTAAGTGTAACATCCCTTCCAGCAAAATACCTTGCTTAAATCAGGGTATTTCTACTAGAAAGAACGTTACGTGACCTTTTCTAATATTAACTACTTATTTACTGAGCCTTTGTATCGATTTTGCGTTTCAGCTTTAAGAAAATCCCAGAAAAATTTGTTTTTATTCATTAAAGACATAGTTCAAACATTTACAAATAGGAATAATCACATAAATATTATTGATAATAATTCTTATACAAAAGAAACCAAATAAAACTCAAATACAATATACCAAACCTACCCCTCTATATGAAATAAAATCTCAAGGGACAATCGGCGAGGGGATTCTACCAGACCAATTAAAACCATAAAGAAAACCTACTAATCACTCGCATCTTCAAATTGCGTCTTCAAACCTGTCACTGAAAGGGTGAAAAATTTGGGGGTGAGAACCAAACCACATGTTCTCAGTAGAGGTCGAGAATGCCGTTAAAGTAAAGAATAAAGCGCAAATAGTTAGCTTCGTTCGGAGATATTTAAAATATCACTGTTTTTATTAGCCTTACGAATCCTCTTGAAAACCACCAGTTTAACATTCAAAGTCCAAAACTTTCTTTAAGAGCATCAGTTAATTATATAAAATCTTAAACCCATATTTTTCTTTATAAAACTCTTAAAGTTTCCTAAACTGTATGAATGACCAACCTGTTCCAAGCATAGGTTCATTAAGTCTATGCTGAACCAGTTTGATTTTTCATACTTCACTAGACCATAACATAAAGAAGTTACCTATGTGGTATAAATAATCATCCTGCTCCAAGCATAGGTTCATTAAGTCTATGCTGAACCAGTCAGATACTTTATACAAAACTAGACCCCAAACGTACCAGTCACGGCCTTAGGCCCAAACAACTCAATCAACATCCAATCACCACAATCCGAACAATCAGTTACAAACACAGGTAATGAGGTTCAAACACAATCAAGAGCAATTACATCAAGTATAGCAATTAGCAATTAAACAGAATTATTCACTTAGGCAAACCAATTACAATATACACACCCAAACAATGTCACATAGATGCATATGATGAATGTCTAGTCCTAGTACAGGCCATGAGCTCATGTGTCGGTTGGCTGCCCGCAATCCCGACATTTATCCGGTCACGAGTAATCCCGATTTCCCGAATACGATTTTCCGTTCCTAAATAAATGCGCATATGATAATAGCCGCTCATTTGAGACAGCCTCTGCTTACTGCAGGAAAATATATATATACTCTGCTCTACTCTAGGGAAGCGGAAAATGGCTGTAGGTAACTTAGTTTCCCTACAAAAACTCTGGGTTGCATTAAGCAACTAATATATATCAAATATAGCTCTGCGTTGCATTAAGCAACTATATATAAATATAGCTCTGCGTTGCATCAAGCAACTAAAATATATATATATACAAATATCTCTTTACTCTACTTTAGCTGTTCTGTTCTCTGTATCTCTTTACTTTTCTCTGAATACTCTTTCATCTGTATCTATATTACTCTTTTTCTCTTTATCTCTTTACTCTTTTGTAATTGTAAATATGCAAGCGGGACAAAACCCACGTCCTTGCTAGCAACTTTATAAACCAAATATATTTTCCCAAAAGAATCAGTAAAGTTGTTATAGTTAAACAAGTCTCAAGTATTCATTTTGATTAAGTCCTTTTACTTTTATAAAAATTTGGACATAATCTCCTTTAAAAATAGGACCTATCCACCCTTACGGGTTCCTTCTTTCTCAATATTTCATCAGCCTCTTTCAGCAATTGTCACAACAATATATCCTCAAAAACATTTGATAATAGAAAATCTATTTCTTAAATTCCATACCCAAAATAATTGCCAACACAACTTGGCAGCCTGATTTCCATTTTGTTTTTAAAATATCAAATTAATTCGGAATCACGCAAACTTTATATCCATGCGACCGTCTCGAATTAAGCTTTCTATTAAATCAAAATTCATAATTTTTCGCTAACTCTAGCTTCGGGAATATAAGCAAAATCGTGACTGCTCTGCAGTGTTTTAAAACCAGAAGACAGCAGCAGCGTACAACATTCAAAATTTCATATAAAGTCCAAATTAAATCCAACCACCTTCAAAATTCATGTGGTTATACATAACTTATTCAAATTTCTTTCTCAATTGGTTCCAGGGTCATACCATTTTAAATGAAGGAGTTACGTAGCTTGGAAGTTAGGTAATTTTCTGCAGAATTCTGTTTTACAAATCATTGAACACAACCTCTTCCAAGTTCCATAACTCGCTTATTAAAACATGAAAAACCCTGAAATTTGAATCATATATACTAAACATACTCAACTTTCACCTCCAATTGGTTGCATCTCAATATCAATCCAGATTTAAAAATTATAAAGCCTCAAAGTTACTGACTTAGAAAACAAAGCCTGACTTTTACTGCATAATACATCTTTCTTTGAAAATCCAAATCTTTAAAACCACAACTCTAACAATTCTAAATTTTTATGAAATTAAAGTGTTAAAACCAAAGTTTCATTTAAAATTGGTTCCATTTCAAAATGCAAACTTGAGAATTTCTAATAGAGGAAACAAGTTGCTGCTGTGTTAAACGCTCAGCAGAAAAACCAGATTTGACATCCATAATTCAAAAATTCACCATAAACCATAAACTTAGTGAAAAAGTCTCAAATTCAGCAGTCCAGTTCCCTATATTCCCAAGCTCAATCCGGACTTGGTCCCACGCAATTCCGATAATCACAAAAATAGTTATAGTTTTTCAAAGTTTCCGGCTTCCTTTAAAAATAATGCAGAAAATCAAGTTTTACATTTTAACTTTGAAAAATCATGACTAGTTCTATAATTAATTCAAACTTCTCAAAATTGAGTCTCAACAACAACTTTTATTATACTTTACTCAGCCTTTACTCTTATACCATTTCGATTATCGTTGAATAATTGATTCACTTCCAAAGTCACTTTTTAATTTCAAAAATCAAATTTTCAGCAATCTATTTAGTATTCAAAATCCAACCCTTCAAAACCCCTCAAAACCAATTCCAACTCAACCACCAACCAAGTTCATTAACATTACAATATACCAAATAACAACTCAACGGCAACAAATCCAACATAACCCATCAAAATTCAGAAATTCTCAACAATTAGTCATCAAACAATTCCCAATCCACATAATCAATCCATACTACTAATCAACAATTCCAAATCACAATCTCAACCACCCAATCACAATTTCGGCCACAATTCAATATTCACATAATCAATCAATTATCACAGCTATTAAATCTATTTGCAGTTACTCAATACACCTTGTAGGCATTCTTAAATTGAAATCGTTTAAAACCCCCTACCTCGATGTCGCAATCGCATACTTTAACGTAACAACTCCCTTCCCTTTTAGTTTCATGGCAACAGCAGTGACTCTCACGCAACTGGAACGGCAGAGGCAGTAACCAGAATAGCAGCATTGTTAATCATCACAGCAGTGATCGGGGTAGTAACCAAGCAAAGGATTCAAATTGGGTGGAAATTAAGAGCAATCACAGCCCTGGGAATTTCAAGACAGGGCACATACCAGAATCAACTCAAAACAAGTATAGCAGTGACAATAAAATGTGTTATTAGACAATGATCAAGGAAAAGATCAATCCAGAATTCAAGTAGCATCAGACTCAGCAATAGCAACTCTAACAGATTCATAATAGCATCAACGCCGGTATTCCAAATAATAGCAGTAGAGAAACAGGTGCAGCAAAGGGGCATGAACGACGGGGTCGACTAGGATCCAGATTGACGATGGAGACAACAATACAAAACAGGAACATACACTATTGTATTCAGAATGAAAATATAGTAGAGAAATAAAATCAGGAAGCAGAGCACGAGCAAGAGTGTTACAGTTTCAAGAATGGAATTGGGAACGCAGGGGAAGCTGCTGTCGGGTATTTCAGTGGCGCCTCCCTTCAAGTTCAATGATGATTGAACTGCGACGGCGAGCTCCCTTCAACGGCAGCGCTAATGGCGGTGCGCGGCGTTGGCAGCGACGACTCCAACACGGTGACAAAGGCAGAGCTTCTTCTCGGTCAGCGGCTTGCAGCTCACAGTTTCCTCCCAACGTCGTTCTTCCTCTCCTCTTCGTGTGTGTGTGTCTGCGTTTTGGGAGAAAAGGGGTAAGGGGTTAGGGTTTGTGAAGTGGGGAAATTAGTGTTTCTGAATGAATTTGGGGAATTTGGGATTTAGGGTTAGAAATTAGGATTTTATAAAAGAATATTGATAGATATGAATAGATATTTTGATAAAATTGGAAGGTAGAGTAATTTTAAAACTAAATATACTTTATTAAAAATATATAAGGACATTATTTATCAACATATTGCTAAGTTCAATTAATTATTTCTAGTTTAAATTATAAAATAAGCATATTAATCACATTTTTATAAAATGTAGTTTAAACTCAATACTAACTATTCAAATTAAATGATATAACTTTTTATTATTTTTCTATTACCGAAACTTTAATTTCTATTTACAAAATATCTAATTATAATAAAATTACTTAAAATTTTAAGTATTTATAAAAATCTATTTAATCATTTCTAATAAATTAATCTCTAAAAGCTCAAACTAATAAAATAAACCATAATTCATTCATAATAGAAATTATATAATTCTTCCATTACTAATTTTATCTCCAAAGCATATGAAATAACCAATTATAAAAATTACATAAGAATATTAATTAACATAAACTCCAAATATTAATAGAATAAATCGTAATTTTTTCAGGATAAAAGTTACTTAAATTAATTGTACAATTCTTTCTTATTTTTCAATTACTAAAATTATACAAAATATTTTATTATAATAAGATTACTTTAAAATATTAATTGATTCAAAATAAAACTATCTCCGAATCTATTTAATTAGTTCTAACAAAATAATTTCTAAAATTACAAAATTTAAACTTAATAAGATAAAATCACAATTTATTTATATTGGATTTTCAAAAATGCAGGATGTTACATTCTATCCAACTTACAAAAATTTTCGCCCTCGAAAATTGATATAAGATGAAGAAAAGATTTATATGCAGATCCCCTTTTGAATATTTTAGAGATACCAAGAAAATTATATCACAGACAAAAAAGAAAACATATTAGGTGATGCAAAAGTTGATAAAAATAATTTGATGCAAACCAAATTTTAAAATCTAAAATTAAATAGGCACAATGTTCGTTCAAAACTCTTAACAAAGCATGATCACTTCCTCTCGTCGCCTCAAAACTCCATAACTCCTTATAACTTCGTACACCTACCAGACTCACTTCTTCCGCACAAAAATCGCGTCCCTAGGAACTAGCGTATATAAGGAATACGAACATGAGAAGAGAAAGACAAACGGCACAAAAGGTTTATGCGAGAAATTGGGGGAATACTCAAATTCACAGTTGAACAAGATAGTATTTCGCAAGGATTTGAAGGAATACGTAAGATCATCAATAAACAAGGATATATATAAGCAATGAAATGTATCATAAGGAGAGTTAATTCGAAAGCTTAAAAAGAAATTTTGAATCGAACAGTTTCAATATAAACATTATTAAGAAAATAGTACAACAATTTAGAACAACTTCGTTTTGAAGTAGAGGGAATTAGTTTGTCTTTTTCAAAAGAAAACATATAAATCCAACAATTTTTTTTTCAAAAGTACTAAACTAAGCATAAATAATGTTATACCGATTTAATTTCAAATCAAAACAAATCATGAGTGGTTTGTAAATTAAAGCTTGTTTGGTGTTAAGGGAAAAATATTTTCTTTAAAAAAAATCTTGGAGGATACAGGTACATAATTAGGTAAGGATAGCCATAGAATCATAATAAAGTTGGAAGAAAATTAGGTTCTATTCAAGGAATAAATTCTGAAATAAAATTTTCTATAAATCACTAAAAGAAAAGTGGTATATCACAAATAAACAAGATTAAACTATATAAAGAAGTTTCAGAGTTTATGTAAGAAAGTCTAGGCTGAATTAAAAACAATTCTATTAAAATTTAAGTAAGGGTTGTCGATACAGTTAAGTAAGAAAAGATGTAAATTGAAATTTTTTTCGAGGAGAATCTAAAGCAAGTACTCAAGAAGGAAATTACAAGAAATAGTATGCTGCACTGAAACAATTCCGAATTCAGAGCAAGGAGCATAGAGTTTGTAAGGTCAGGATAAATGTTTCAAAAGATTCAAACAACAGCCAGATACAAAGTCAAGCAAGGACATGCACGAATAATAATGCAAGGTTAGCAAGAAAGAGATCAGAAACTAGAAAATCCAATACAATTAGTAGAGAAAGAGATAACGCTAAGCACGAATAAAAAGCATACGTCGAAACGGAACTATTTTCTAGAATTTAGTTTCTAATGTCCCCAAAACCTCGTAATTCGCGTTAACCTATCACTTCTATTTCGCCTGTGATAACCTATTAGTGTTCCCAAATACATAAATCATTAGTATTAAGTTGGCCAAACTTGATACCATGAGGTATGCAATGGTAAACTAATATCATTAATCACCAGACAGTCATGCATATAAAACATAAACTCTTGTCATCAGAACAAGTTAGAAAGCATGACAGACACTCAGAGTATGCAATGAAGCATAGTCAGTCCACTCCCAAGGCTTTATAGGAAGGACTGCTCTGATACCATATTGTAACATCCCTTCCAGCAAAATACCTTGCTTAAGTCAGGGTATTTCTACTAGAAAGAACGTTACGTGACCTTTTCTAATATTAACTACTTATTTACTGAGCCTTTGTATCGATTTTGCGTTTCAGCTTTAAGAAAATCCCAGAAAATTTTGTTTTTATTCATTAAAGACATAGTTCAAACATTTACAAATAGTAATAATCACATAAATATTATTGATAATAATTCTTATACAAAAGAAACCAAATAAAACTCAAATACAATATACCAAACCTACCCCTCTATATGAAATAAAATCTCAAGGGACAATCGGCGAGGGGATTCTACCAGACCAATCAAAACCATAAAGAAAACCTACTAATCACTCGCAGCTTCAAATTGCGTCTTCAAACCTGTGTCACTGAAAGGGTGAAAAATTTGGGGGTGAGAACCAAACCACATGTTCTCAGTAGAGGTCGAGAATGCCGTTAAAATAAAGAATAAAGCGCAAATAGTTAGCTTCGTTCGGAGATATTTAAAATATCACTGTTTTTATTAGCCTTACGAATCCTCTTGAAAACCACCAGTTTAACATTCAAAGTCCAAAACTTTCTTTAAGAGCATCAGTTAATTATCTAAAATCTTAAACCCATATTTTTCTTTATAAAACTCTTAAAGTTTCCTAGACTGTATAAATGACCAACCTGTTCCAAGCATAGGTTCATTAAGTCTATGCTGAACCAATTTGATTTTTCATACTTCACTAGACCATAACATAAAGAAGTTACCTACGTGGTATAAATGATCATCCTGCTCCAAGCATAGGTTCATTAAATCTATGCTGAACCAGTCAGATACTTTATACAAAACTAGACCCCAAACGTACCAGTCACGACCTTAGGCCCAAACAACTCAATCAACATCCAATCACCACAATCCGAACAATCAGTTACAAACACAGGTAATGAGGTTCAAACACAATCAAGAACAATTACATCAAGTATAGCAATTAGCAATTAAACAGAATTATTCACTTAGGCAAACCAATTACAATATACACACCCAAACAATGTCACATAGATGCATATGATGAATGTCTAGTCCTAGTACAGGCCATGAGCTCATGTGTCGGTTGGCTGCCCGCAATCCCGACATTTATCCGGTCACGAGTAATCCCGATTTCCCGAATACGATTTTCCGTTCCTAAATAAATGCGCATATGATAATAGCCGCTCATTTGAGACAGCCTCTGCTTACTGCAGGAAAATATATATATACTCTGCTCTACTCTGGGGAAGCGAAAAATGGCGTAGGTAACTTAGTTTCCCTACAAAAACTCTGGGTTGCATTAAGCAACTAATATATATCAAATATAGCTCTGCGTTGCATTAAGCAACTAATATATATAAATATAGCTCTGCGTTGCATCAAGCAACTAAAATATATATATATATATATATACAAATATCTCTTTACTCTACTTTAGCTGTTCTGTTCTCTGTATCTCTTTACTTTTCTCTGAATACTCTTTCATCTGTATCTATATTACTCTTTTTCTCTTTATCTCTTTACTCTTTTGTAATTGTAAATATGCAAGCGAGACAAAACCCACGTCCTTGCTAGCAACTTTATAAACCAAATATATTTTCTCAAAAGAATCAGTAAAGTTGTTATCGTTAAACAAGTCTCAAGTATTCATTTTGATTAAGTCCTTTTACTTTTATAAAAATTTGGACATAATCTCCTTTAAAAATAGGACCTATCCACCCTTACAGGTTCCTTCTTTCTCAATATTTCATCAGCCTCTTTCAGCAATTGCCACAACAATATATCCTCAAAAACATTTGATAATAGAAAATCTATTTCTTAAATTCCATACCCAAAATAATTGCCAACACAACTTGGCAGCCTGATTTCCATTTTGTTTTTAAAATATCAAATGAATTCGGAATCATGCAAACTTTATATCCATGCGACCGCCTCGAATTAAGCTTTCTATTAAATTAAAATTCATAATTTTTCGCTGACTCTAGCTTCGGGAATATAAGCAAAATCGTGACTGCTCTGCAGTGTTTTAAAACTAGAAGACAGCAGCAGCGTACAACATTCAAAATTTCATATAAAATCCAAATTAAATCCAACCACCTTCAAAATTCATGTGGTTATACATAACTTATTCAAATTTCTTTCTCAACTGGTTCCAGGGTCATACCATTTTTAATGAAGGAGTTACGTAGCTTGGAAGTTAGGTAATTTTCTGCAGAATTCTGTTTTACAAATCATTGAACACAACCTCTTCCAAGTTCCATAACTCACTTATTAAAACATGGAAAACCCTGAAATTTGAATCATATATACTAAACGTACTCAACTTTCACCTCCAATTGGTTGCATCTCAATATCAATCCAGATTTAAAAATTATAAAGCCTCAAAGTTACTGACTTAGAAAACAAAGCCTGACTTTTACTGCATAATACATCTTTCTTTGAAAATCCAAATCTTTAAAACCACAACTCTAACAATTCTAAATTTTTATGAAATTAAAGTGTTAAAACCAAAGTTTCATTTAAAATTGGTTCCATTTCAAAATGCAAACTCGAGAATTTCTAATAGAGGAAACAAGTTGCTGCTGTGTTAAACGCTCAGCAGAAAAACCAGATTTGACATCCATAATTCAAAAATTCACCATAAACCATAAACTTAGTGAAAAAGTCTCAAATTCAGCAGTCCAGTTCCCTATATTCCCAAGCTCAATCCGGACATGGTCCCATGCAATTCCGATAATCACAGAAATAGTTATAGTTTATCAAAGTTTCCGGCTTCCTTTAAAAATAATGCAGAAAATCAAGTTTTACATTTTAACTTTGAAAAATCATGACTAGTTCTATAATTAATTCAAACTTCTCAAAATTGAGTCTCAACAACAACTTTTATTATACTTTACTCAGCCTTTACTCTTATACCATTTCGATTATCGTTGAATAACTGATTCACTTCCAAAGTCACTTTTTAATTTCAAAAATCAAATTTTCAGCAATCTATTTAGTATTCAAAATCCAACCCTTCAAAACCCCTCAAAACCAATTCCAACTCAACCACCAACCAAGTTCATTAACATTACAATATACCAAATAACAACTCAACGGCAACAAATCCAACATAACCCATCAAAATTCAGAAATTCTCAACAATTAGTCATCAAACAATTCCCAATCCACATAATCAATCCATACTACTAATCAACAATTCCAAATCACAATCTCAACCATCCCAATCACAATTTCGGCCACAATTCAATATTCACATAATCAATCAATTATCACAGCTATTAAATCTATTTGCAGTTACTCAATAAACCTTGTAGGCATTCTTAAATTGAAATCGTTTAAAACTCCCTACCTCGATGTCGCAATCGCATACTTTAACGTAACAACTCCCTTCCCTTTTAGTTTCATGGCAACAGCAGTGACTCTCACGCAACTGGAACGGCAGAGGCAGTAACCAGAATAGCAGCATTGTTAATCATCACAGCAGTGATCGGGGTTGTAACCAAGCAAAGGATTCAAATTGGGTGGAAATTAAGAGCAATCACAGCCCTGGGAATTTCAAGACAGGGCACATACCAGAATCAACTCAAAACAAGTATAGCAGTGACAATAAAATGTGTTATTAGACAATGATCAAGGAAAAGATCAATCCAGAATTCAAGTAGCATCAGACTCAGCAATAGCAACTCTAACAGATTCATAATAGCATCAACGCCGGTATTCCAAATAATAGCAGTAGAGAAACAGGTGCAGCAAAGGGGCATGAACGACGGGGTCGACTAGGATCCAGATTGACGATGGAGACAACAATACAAAACAGGAACATACACTATTGTATCCAGAATGAAAATATAGTAGAGAAATAAAATCGGGAAGCAGAGCACGAGCAAGAGTGTTACAGTTTCAAGAATGGAATTGGGAACGCAGGGGAAGCTGCTGTCGGGTATTTCAGTGGCGCCTCCCTTCAAGCTCAATGATGATTGAACTGTGACGGCGAGCTCCCTTCAATGGCAGCGCTAACGGTGGTGTGCGGCGTTGGCAGCGACGACTCCAACACGGTGACAAAGGCAGAGCTTCTTCTCGGTCAGCGGCTTGCAGCTCACAGTTTCCTCCCAACGTCGTTCTTCCTCTCCTTTTTGTGTGTGTGTCTGCGTTTTGGGAGAAAGGGGGTAAGGGGTTAGGGTTTGTGAATTGGGAAAATTAGTGTTTCTGAATAAATTTGGGGATTTTGGGATTTAGGGTTAGAAATTAGGATTTTATAAAAGAATATGGATAGATATGAATAGATATTTTGATAAAATTAGAAGGTAGAGTAATTTTAAAACTAAATATACTCTATTAAAAATATATAAGGACATTATTTATCAACATATTGCTTACTTCAATTAATTATTTTTAGTTTAAATTATAAAATAAGTATATTAATCACATTTTTATAAAATGTAGTTTAAACTCAATACTAATTATTCAAATTAAATAATATAACTTTTTATTATTTTTCTATTACCGAAACTTTAATTTCTATTTATAAAATATCTAATTATAATAAAATTACTTAAACTTTAAGTATTTATAAAAATCTATTTAATCATTTCTAATAAATTAATCTCTAAAAGCTCAAACTAATAAAATAAACCATAATTCATTCATAATAGAAATTATATAATTCTTCCATTACTAATTTTATCTCCAAAGCATATGAAATAACCAATTATAAAAATTACATAAGAATATTAATTAACATAAACTCCAAATATTAATAGAATAAATCGTAACTTTTTCAGGATAAAAGTTACTTAAATTAATTGTACAATTCTTTCTTATTTTTCAATTACTAAAATTATACAAAATATTTTATTATAATAAGATTACTTTAAAATATTAATTGATTCAAAATAAAACTATCTCCGAATCTATTTAATTAGTTCTAACAAAATAATTTCTAAAATTACAAAATTTAAACTTAACAAGATAAAATCACAATTTATTTATATTTAGATTTTCAAAAATGTGGGATGTTACACTAAGAATGGCCGTCCCAGAATGACGGGGTGAATAGGATTCTCATCCATTTCTAGGACAACAATGTCTGTGGGGAGGAAATAGTTCCCAACCTTCACTAACACATTCTCAACCACTCCTAGTGCCTATTTTTGAGTTTTGTCAGTCAATTTGATTATTACATCTGTGGGTGTTAGCTCATTGATTTGAAGCTTTTTCATGAGGGATAGAGGCATTAGGTTGATACTTGCTCCCAAGTCACAAAGTCCCTTATCAATCATTGTTTCTCCTATGGCACAGGGAATGTGGAAACTCCCTGGATCCTTCTTCTTTGTGGGCGGCCCTGGTTAAATGAGAGCACTGCAATCCCTATTCATCTTTATTGTTTGTCCACCCTTCAATGAGCTCTTTCTGGCTAATAGCTCCTTTATATACTTTATGTAGGAAGGCATTTGCTGGAGGGCTTTAATAAATGGTATATTTACATCAAGAGATGCAAACATGTCGAGGAACCTTGAATACATTCTCCCTGCTACACCACCTTTAAGCCTTTGGGGAAAGGGTGCATATGGGTTCAGTATCTCCCTTCTCTTCAGTTCTTCCTTGAGTGTAGGTTGGGGTGCATGGTCTCTTTCTTTGTGGTTTCCCTTTTGACTGTCTTGGAGATGTTCTACGTCCTTCATACTCCTCTCATCACTTGTGGTGATCATCTTACATTCTTCCCACCTTACTCTCTTTGTTTCTCCTCTTGGGTTCTTTTCCGTGTCACTGGGAAATCCATCAGTGGGTTTAGGAATTTGTTGAGATAGATACCCTACTTGGGACTCCAGTCTCTTGATGTTTTCTCCTTGGTTTTTTATATTGGCTCGCACTTCTTCCTTAAACACCTTGTTGTCTTGGACTTCTCTACATAAATTTTCAAGTAGAGTCTCAATTTTTGAAAGTCTATCGTCCGTTAGTGATGGTGGATTGGGGTTAGGTGGTTGAGAAGGGTGGTTAGGTGGGTATTGATAGGACCTCTGTGAGGTATGTTGGTGAGTTGCATTGTTGTTGGAATTGAGGTTGTGGCGTCTCTGGTCTTGACCATGGTCTTGTTGATTTTTCCAACCAAAGTTGGGGTGATTTCTCTATCCAGAGTTGTAAGTTTTGGAGTATGGGTCATGGATTTGTCTAGGTGAGTTTCCAATATAGTTGGCTTGTTCCCAGACACCTTCTTCTTCTATATTCACTCCTTCTTGAACTGGTGATGAAGTGATGACTGCTGCAACTTGGTTTTCCTCCACCTTCTTGGTGAGATCTGCTAGCTGCTTAGTGATCATCTTATTTTGAGCTAGCAGTGCATCCATGTGGTTCAGCTCCATTACTCCTCGAGTGTTAATTCTTTCAGAGGCATAGAAGTAGTCATTCTCAGCTACTGTTTCAATGACATCTATGGCTTTTTCAATGATTTTCTTCTTGTTTAGATAGCCCCCAAATGAATGATCTACAGCCTTCTTTGACTCATAGGAAAGACCTTCATAGAAAATGTGAAGCTGAACCCATTAATTGAACATATCCCGTGGGCATCTTCTTGTTAAGTCCTTGAATCTCTCCCATGCCTCATAGAGAGTCTCACCATCTTGTTGCCTAAAAGTCTGCACATCAGCTCTCAGCCTATTAATTCTTTGAGGAGGGTAGAATCTTGCCAAAAATTTATTCACCACATCTTCCCAATTTGTTAAGCTCTCCTTTGGAAAGGATTCAAGCCACTTGGATACCTTGTCCCTGAGTGAAAAAGGGAACAAAAGCAGCCTATAGACATCCAGGTGGACTCCATTAGACTTCACAGTGTCACAAATTCTCATGAAGGTGGTTAGATGTTGGTTGGGGTCTTCCTTGAGCACTTCCTCCAAATGAGCAGTTGTTCTAAACAAGGGTGATGAGCTGGGGTTTTAGTTCAAAGTTGTTGGCATGTATGGTGGGCTTCAGGATGCTACTTCCACAGTTTCCTGGATTTGGATTGATGTAGGAGTCTAGAACTCTCCTTTCTTGACCAGCATGATTTGCAGGGCCTTCTCTAGCATGGTTGTGAGCTTCTCCTTCATGATTGTTTTCCAAGTTCTCTTCCATGTTGGTTTTAAAGTACTCTTCCTCTTCCTCAGCACTAACAACTCCTTTCCCTCTTGCTTCCATCCTTAGTCTCCAGAGGGTCCTTTCAAGTTCTGAATCGAAGGAAGTTGAAGCTCCCCTTCTTCTCCCTGTCATACAACTAACAAAGCACACAGCAAGAGATTAAATGAAGAGATTATTCTTGTTAGAGTGATTGTTAGTGTGAGTGATGCAAATTATCAAACAGTTAGTGGGTTAGAGAGCAGAATTGTAGATAATAACAAAGAAAGAAAGAAAAACAGAGAGGGTAAAGAGGATGAGGAAGAAGCTAAACAAAATGAAGATAAATGGTTGAATAGAGTAAACAACAAAGAAAAAAATTGCTCAATCTAGTGAGCTTCCAACTTAATCATTGTTGATACAAAATCAATCCCCGGTGGTGGACGAAATTGTGATCCATATTCTTTAAGTTGTACTCCTTGTACTTTTATGGAATTTGAAATTGGCACGAGTGGACACAACTCCGTTCAACTAACCAGCAAGTGTACTGGGTCATCCAAGTAATAAACCTTACGTGAGTAAGGGTCGATCCCACAGAGATTGTTGGTATGAAGCAAGCTATGGTCACCTTGTAAATCTCAGTTAGGCAGATTAAATTTGTTTATGGTTTCGAAAATAGAAATAATAAAATAGAAATAATAAAAGGGATAGAATACTTATGCAGATTCATTGGTGGGAATTTCAAATAAGCGAATGGAGATACTGTATGGCTCAAGAACGCCTACTTTCCTATTGCTTCAACTCAATCCTTCTTACTCCTTTCCATGGCAAGCTGTGTATAGGGGTTCACCGTTCGACGATGGCTACTTTGTATCCTCTCTGGAAAATGGTCCTCTGCGCTGTCACTCGCATGGCTAATCGTCTGGAGGCATCACACTGGCCGAAGGCTACATCCCATCCTCGCAGTGAAAACTACGCTCACGCGCTCTGTCACAGCACGGCTAATCACTGGTTGGTTCCCGCTCCTGCTGGAATAGTGGTGCACGAAATGCAATCTAACTCTTTGACAATTCGCACAACTAACCAGCAAGTGCACTGGGTCGTCCAAGTAATACCTTACGTGAGTAAGGGTCGATCCCACGGAGATTATTGGTTTGAAGCAAGCTATGTTTATTTTATTAATCTTAGTCAGGAGGCCAATAAGATTATTTGGATTTAATTGTAAGAAGTCAAAGTGTTTAAAATTATTAGAAAAATAAAAGAGAATCAAATTGTTACTTGGTGTGCAGTAATGAGAAACATGTTAGAGATGCTTTGTCCTTTGAATTTCTACTTTTCCTTGAAATCCTCTTCCCACACGCAAGATCCCTTCCATGGCAAGCTCTATGTAGGGTGTCACCGTTGTCAATGGCTACTTCCCATCCTCTCAGTGAAAACGTTCCTATGCTCTGTCACAGCACGGCTAATCATCTGTCGGTTCTCAATCAGGTTGGAAAAGAATCCATTGATTCTTTTGCGTCTGTCACGAACGCCCAGCCTTCAGGAGTTTGAAGCTCGTCACAGTCATTCAATCCCAGAATCCTACTCGGAATACCACAGACAAGGTTTAGACTTTCCGGATTCTCATGAATGCCGCCATCAATCCGGCTTATACCACGAAGATTCTGATTAAAGAATCTTAGAGATACTCATTCAATCTGATGTAGAACGGAGGTGGTTGTCAGGCACACGTTCATGGATTGAGGAAGGTGATGAGTGTCACGGATCATCACCTTCTCCATAATTAAGCGCGAATGAACATCTTAGATAAGAACAAGCGTGTTTGAATGGAAAACAGAGGAATTGTATTATTTCATCGAGACGCTGCAGAGCTCCTCACCCCCAACAATGGAGTTTAGAGACTCATGCCGTCAAAAAGTATGTAATTTAGATCTGAAAATGTCATCAGGTACAGAATAATTCTCTAAAAGTTGTTTAAATAGTAAACTAGTAACCTAGGTTTACAGAATATGAATAAACTAAGATAATTGGTGCAGAAATCCACTTCTGGGGCCCACTTGGTGTGTGCTGGGGCTGAGACTAAAGCTATCCACGAGTAGAGGCTCTTCTTGGAGTTAAACTCCAAGTTATGACATGTTTTGGGCGTTCAACTCCGGATCATGACGTTTTTCTGGCGTTTAACTCCAGACAGCAGCATGTACTTGGCGTTCAACGCCAAGTTACGTCATCTATCTTTACGCAAAGTATGGACTATTATATATTTCTGGAAAGCCCTAGATGTCTACTTTCCAACGCCGTTGAGAACGCGCCAATTGGACTCCTGTAGCTCCATAAAATCCATTTCGAGTGCAGAGAGGTCAGGATCCAACAGCATCAGCAGTCCTTTTTCATCCTAAGTCAGATTTTTGCTCATCTCCCTCAATTTCAGTCAGAAAATACCTGAAATCACAAAAAAATACACACACTCATAGTAAAGTCCAGAAATATGATTTTTGCCTAAAAACTAATAACATTTAACTAAAAACTAATTAAAACATGCTAAAATCTACATGAAATTACCCCCAAAAAGCGTATAAAATATCCGCTCATCACAACACCAAACTTAAACTGTTGCTTGTCCTCAAGCAACTAGATAAATAAAATAGGATGAAAAGAAATTAAGGAACAATAATATCTCAGAGTTTCAAGTGAAGCTCAGATTCTAATTAGATGAGCGGGACTAGTAGCTTTTTGCTTCTGAACAGTTTTGGCATCTCACTTTATCCTTTGAAATTCAGAATGATTGGCATCCATAGGAACTCAGAATTTAGATAGTCTTATTGATTCTCCTAGTTTAGTATGTTGATTCTTGAACACAGTTACTTCATGAGTCTTGGCTGTGGCCCTAAGCACTTTGTTTTCCAGTATTACCACCAGATACATAAATGCCACAGACACATAATTGGGTGAACCTTTTCAGATTGTGACTCAGCTTTGCTAGAGTCCCCAATTAAAGGTGTCCAGAGCTCTTAAGCACACTCTTTTTGCTTTGGATCACGACTTTAACCACTCAGTCTCATGCTTTTCACTTGGACCTGCATGACACAAGCACATGGTTAGGGACAGCTTGATTTAGCCGCTTGGACCCGGATTTATTTCCTTGGGCCCTCCTATCCATTAATGCTCAAAGCCTTGGATCCTTTTTACCCTTGCCTTTTGGTTTTAAGGGCTATTGGCTTTTTCTGCTTGCTTTTTCTTTCTCTCTCTTTTTTTTTCGCAATAATTTTTTTTTTCACTGCTTTTTCTTGCTTCAAGAATCAATTTCATTATTTTTCAGATCATCAATAACATTTCTCTTGTTCATCATTCTTTCAAGAGCCAACAATTTTAACATTCATAAAATTCAATATCAAAATTATGCACTGTTCAAGCATTCATTCAGAAGACAAAAAGTATTGCCACCACATATAAATAATTAGAATTTTCCTTATTAAGAACTCGAAAAAATTAAATTGCCTATTTATTCTATAAATCTACTATTTTATTCATGTTTGATGATGATGAGAAAAATAAGTTATAACTTAATTGGAAATAAAGCCAAAATAGATATGCTAATTACTACTACTCCTATATAACTTCTAAGGTAAAATCCTATAATAATACTATCACAGAGTTAAAGCTAGAATTAGAACTTAACAACCTGTATTTTGGGAAGTGGATGTTCCTCTAGTTTGTGGGGTGCCTTCAAGAATTAATTTCTGACGCTTCAGCTCCCTTAAGTTCACATCCTTGCTCTTCCTGTTCTCTTAGGTGCCATGATCTTAATGAGTTTTAGCTCAGTGATCATGGCAAATCACACCAAACTTAGAGGTTTGCTTGTCCTCAAGCGAAAGAAAGGAAAGGAGAGGAGTAGAAGGAGAGGCAGTTTCGAAAAAAGATAAGATGAGTTAAAAAAGATATGAGAAGAAATTAAAAATATTTGAAAAAGAATTGGATTGGAAAAAGATTTGTGTTTATGAATTAAGATACATTTGATATTTTTGAAAAAGGGATTTTAGAAATTAGGGTTTTTAGAAAACTAATTTGATTTTGAAGGATGACATTTTGAAGCATGTTTATGCAAGAAATCATGAATTGAAACATAAAAATTTAGAAAAATTGTAAAAAACGAATTTTACCTCCTCCCCACCATCCTGGCGTTAAACGCCCAAACGCTGCATGTTTTGGGCGTTTAACGCCCAAATGTTGCTTCTCCTGGGCGTTCAACGCCCAGCTGATGCTTCTTTCTGGCGTTGAACGCCAGGAAGTCCTTTGTCACTAGGCATTTTTCTGAACGCCCAGGACGCTGTCAATCTGGCGTTAAACACCCAGAAGGTGCTTCTTTCTGGCGTTCAACGCCCAGAAGATGCTCCTTTCTGGCATTTAACGCCCAGATGGCTACCCTTACTGGCGTTGAACGCCCAGTGGGTGCTTCTTTTGGGCGTTCAACGCCAAAAATGTTTCTTACTGGCTTTTTCACGCCAGTGAGCTTCCAAATTTCCCTGTAACTCTGTGAATTCAATCAATTGCTATTTTTACCCTTTGAAGATACTTGGATATATACCTGTAAAAAAAGGAAATTTATTTAATTTAGTAAATAAACTTTGTAAATGGCTGGGTTGCCTCCCAGCAAGCGCTTCTTTATTGTCTTTAGCTGGACTACCACTGAGCTCTAATCAAGTCTCAGTTTTGAGCATTCTTGCTCGAAGTTACTTTCAAGATAATGTTTAATTCTCTGTCCATTAACAATGAACTTTTTGTTAGAGTCATTATCCTGAAGCTCTACGTATCCATATGGTGATACACTTGTAATTACATATGGACCTCTCCACCGGGATTTTAATTTCCCAGGGAATAATTTGAGCCTAGAATTAAATAGCAGAACCTTCTGCCCCGGCTCAAAGACTCTGGATGACAATTTCTTATCATGCCATCTTTTCGCTTTCTCTTTGTATATTTTTGCATTCTCAAAAGCATTGAGTCTAAATTCCTCTAGCTCATTTAACTGGAGCAATCGTTTTTCTCCAGCTAACTTGGCATCAAGGTTCAGGAATCTGGTTGCCCAGTAGGCCTTGTGTTCCAGTTCCACTGGCAAGTGACATGCCTTTCCATATACAAGCTGGTATGGAGAGGTCCCTATAGGGGTCTTGAATGCTGTTCTGTATGCCCACAGAGCATCATCCAAGCTCCTTGCCCAATCCCTTCTACGGTTAATTACAGTCTGTTCCAGGATTCTTTTGAGTTCTCTATTTGAGACTTCAGCTTGCCCATTAGTCTGTGGGTGATATGGAGTAGCTACCCTGTGGCTAACTCCATAACGAACCAAAGCAGAGTAAAGCTGTTTATTGCAGAAATGAGTGCCCCCATCACTGATTAATACTCTAGGGGTACCAAATCTACTGAAGATGTGTTTCTGGAGGAATTTTAACACTGTTTTAGTGTCATTGGTGGGTGTTGCAATAGCTTCCACCCATTTGGATACATAATCCACTGCCACCAGAATATAAGTGTTTGAGTATGATGGTGGGAAGGGTCCCATAAAGTCAATACCCCATACATCAAACAACTCAATCTCCAAGATCCCTTGCTGAGGCATGGCATAACTGTGAGGCAGATTGCCAGATCTTTGGCAACTGTCACAATTAAGTACAAATGCTCGGGAATCTTTATAGTGAGTAGGCCAGTAGAAGCCACATTGGAGGACTCTTGTGGCTGTTCGCTCACCTCCAAAATGTCCTCCATACTGTGATCTATGGCAGTGCCATAGAATCTTCTGTGCTTCTTCCTTAGGCACACATCTACGGATTACTCCGTCTGCGCATCTCTTGAAGAGATATGGTTCATCCCAAAGATAGTACTTTGCATCTGTGATCAATTTCTTTGATTGCTGGTGGACGAAATTGTGATCCATGTTCTAACTATTTTGAGATGAAAGCTTCTTATGGCACTGGTTAAATTCACAACTCCGTTCAACTAACCAGCAAGTGTACTGGGTCGTCCAAGTAATAAACCTTACGTGAGTAAGGGTCGATCCCACAGAGATTGTTGGTATGAAGCAAGCTATGGTCACCTTGTAAATCTCAGTCAGGCAGATTAAATTTGTTTATGGTTTCGAAAATAGAAATAATAAAATAGAAATAATAAAAGGGATAGAATACTTATGCAGATTCATTGGTGGGAATTTCAGATAAGCGAATGGAGATACTGTATGGCTCAAGAACGCCTGCTCTCCTACTGCTTCAACTCAATCCTTCTTACTCCTTTCCATGGCAAGCTGTGTATAGGGGTTCACCGTTCGACGATGGCTACTTTCAATCCTCTCGGGAAAATGGTCCTCTGCGGTTGTCACTCGCATGGCTAATCGTCTGGAGGCATCACCTGGCCGAAGGCTACATCCCATCCTCGCAGTGAAAACTATGCTCACGCGCTCTGTCACAGCACGGCTAATCACTGGTTGGTTCCCGCGCCTACTGGAATAGAATCCCTTGATTCTTTTGCGTTTGTCATCACGCCCAGCACTTGCGAGTCTGAAGCACGTCACAGTCATTCATTACCGGAATCCTACTCGGAATACCACAGACAAGGTTAGACTTTCCGGATCCTCATAAATGCCGCCATCTATCTAGCTTATACCACGAAGATTCTGTTGGGGAATCTAAGAGATACACATTCAAGCTCGGTTGCATGTAGAACGGAAGTGGTTGTCAATCACACGCGTTCATAAGTGAGAATGATAATGAGGGTTATCTAATCATCACATTCATCATGTTCTTGGGTGTGAATGAATATCTTGGAATAAGAATAAGAGAGATTTGAATAAAAGAAAATAGAATTGCATTATTACTTGAGGTACAGCAGAGCTCCACACCCTTAATCTATGGTGTGCAGAAACTCCACCGTTGAAAATACATAAGTAAAAGGTTCAGGCATGGCCGAATGGCCAGCCCCCATGGTCTAAGAACTATGCGTTCAAAGATCTGATCCTAAGATCTAAAGTGATCAAAAGATGTCAAATACATTAGTTAAATGTTCTATTTATAATAAACTAGCTCCTAGGGTTTACGTGAGTAAGTAATTGATGCATAAATCCATTTCCGGGGCCCACTTGGTGTATGCTTGGGCTGAGCTTGATCAATCCACGAGCTGAGGCTTCTCTTGGAGTTGAACTCCGAGTTATGACGTGTTTTGGGCGTTCAACTCCGGATCATGACGTTTTTCTGGCGTTTAACTCCAGACAGCAGCATGTACTTGGCGTTCAACGCCAAGTTACGTCGTCGATTTCCGAATAAAGTATGGACTATTATATATTGCTGGAAAGCCCTGGATGTCTACTTTCCAACGCCGTTGAGAGCGCGCCAATTGGAGTTTTGTAGCTCCAGAAAATCCATTTCGAGTGCAGGGAGGTCAGATTCCAACAGCATCAGCAGTCCTTTTGTCAGCCTTTTTCAGAGTTTTGCTCAAGTCCCTCAATTTCAGCCAGAAATTACCTGAAATCACAGAAAAACACACAAACTCATAGTAAAGTCCAGAAATATGAATTTAACATAAAAACTAATGAAAACATCCCTAAAAGTAGCTTGAACTTATTAAAATCTACCTAAAAACAATGCCAAAAAGCGTATAAATTATCCGCTCATCAATTGCAGCCTACTGTACTCTTTGGGTATGAATCTTACTGCCTTGTAGTTTGCGATATCTGCAAACCATCGCACTTCCTGGATGGCAAAGAGTTGTTCATCCGGAAAGGTTTCAGAGATCTCAGTGAGAGGGAGGGACGCCCCTTCTACTGGTTCTATTCGGGACAAGTGATCTGCTACTTGATTCTCTGTCCCTTTTCTGTCTCTTATTTCTATATCAAACTCTTGCAGAAGCAACACCCATCTTATAAGTCTGGGTTTTGAATCCTGCTTTGTGAGTAGATATTTAAGAGCAGCATGATCAGTATACACAATCACTTTTGATCCTACTAAATAGGATCTGAATTTGTCAATGGCGTAAACCACTGCAAGTAGGTCTTTTTCTGTGGTTGTGTGCTTCATTTAAAACACGGCTGGCATAGTAAATGATGTGCAGAAGCTTGTCATGCCTTTGTCCCAACACTGCACCAATGGCATGGTCACTGGCATCACACATCAGTTCAAATGGCAATGTCCAGTTTGGTGCAGAGATGATTGGTGCTGAGACCAATTTAGCTTTCAGAGTCTCAAATGCCTGCAGACACTCTTTATCAAAGATAAATGGCGTGTCAGCAGCTAGCAGGTTTCTTAGAGGTTTGGCGATTTTTGAAAAATCCTTTATAAACCTCCTATAGAATCCTGCATGCCCCAGAAAGCTTCTGATTGCCTTAACATTGGCGGGTGGTGGTAATTTTTCAATTACTTCAACTTTAGCTTGATCCACTTCTATCCCCTTGTTCGAGATTTTGTGCCCAAGGACAATTCCTTCAGTCACCATAAAGTGACACTTCTCCCAGTTTAAAACCAGGTTAGTCTCTTGGCATCTCTTTAGAACAAGTGCTAAATGGTTAAGGCAGGAGCTGAATGAGTCTCCAAACACTGAAAAGTCATCCATGAAGACTTCCAGAAATTTTTCCACCATATCAGAGAAAATTGAGAGCATGCACCTCTGAAAGGTTGCAGGTGCATTGCACAGGCCAAATGGCATCCTTCTGTATGCAAATACTCCAGATGGGCAGGTGAATGCCGTTTTCTCCTGATCCTGGGGATCTACTGCAATTTGATTATAACCTGAATATCCATCCAGAAAGCAGTAGTATTCATGACCTGCTAGTCTTTCTAGCATTTGGTCTATGAATGGTAAAGGAAAATGATCCTTTCTGGTGGCTGTATTGAGCCTTCTATAATCAATACACATACGCCACCCTGTAACTGTTCTTGTAGGAACCAGTTCATTTTTTTCATTGTGAACCACTGTCATGCCTCCCTTTTTAGGGACGACTTGGACAGGGCTTACCCAGGGGCTGTCAGAAATAGGATAAATAATCCCAGCCTCTAGTAATTTAGTGACCTCCTTTTGCACCACTTCCTTCATGGCTGGGTTCAGCCGTATTTGTGGTTGGACCACAGGCTTGGCGTCACCCTCCAATAGGATCTTGTGCATGCATCTTGCTGGGCTGATGCCCTTAAGATCACTAATGGACCACCCAAGAGCTGTCTTGTGTGTCCTTAGCACTTGAATTAGTGCTTCCTCTTCCTGTGGCTCTAAGGTAGAGCTTATAATTACAGGAAAGGTGTCACCTTCTCCCAGAAATGCATATTTCAGGGATGGTGGTAATGGTTTGAGCTCGGGTTTTGGAGGTTTCTCCTCTTCCTGAGGGATTTTCAGAGGTTCTACTATTCTCTCTGATTCCTCCAGGTCAGGCTGAATATCTTTAAATATGTCCTCTAGCTCTGATTCGAGACTCTCAGCCATATTGACCTCTCTTACCAGAGAGTCAATAATATCAACACTCATGTAGTCATTTGGGGTGTCTGGATGTTGCATGGCTTTGACAACATTCAACTTGAACTCCTCCTCATTGACTCTCAAAGTTACTTCCCCTTTTTGGACATCAATGAGGGTGCGGCCAGTTGCTAGGAAAGGTCTTCCTAGAATGAGAGTTGCACTCTTGTGCTCCTCCATTTCCAGCACCACAAAGTCAGTAGGAAAGGCGAATAGCCCAACCTTGACAATCATGTCTTCAATCACGCCTGATGGGTACTTAATGGAGCCATCAGCAAGTTGAAGACATATCCTGGTTGGTTTGATTTCTTCAGTTAAACCAAGCTTTCTGATAGTAGATGCAGGTATTAGGTTGATACTTGCCCCAAGATCACATAAAGCTTGCTTGGTACAAGTACCCTCTAATGTGCAAGGTATCATAAAGCTCCCAGGATCTTTAAGCTTCTCAGGTAGGCTTTTCAGAATGACTGCACTGCATTCTTCAGTGAGGTAAAATTTTTCAGTTTCCCTCCAATCCTTCTTATGACTTAAGATCTCTTTCATGAACTTAGCATAAGAGGGTATTTGCTCAAGTGCTTCTGCAAACGGAATCTTTATTTCAAGAGTCCTGAGATAGTCTGCAAAGCGGGCAAATTGCTTATCCTGTTCCGCTTGGCGGAGTTTTTGAGGATAAGGCATTTTGGCTTTGTATTCCTCAACCTTAGTTGCTGCAGGTTTATTACCTACAGAAGTGGGTTAGGAAGCCTTTTTAGAAGGGTTGTTATCAGCACTTGTATGTGACTGATCCCCCACTGGCATTTGAATGCCAGGGGTGGAAGCTGGAGTGGCATTAGACGCCACCTCCTTCTTTGTTACTGGCGTTTGAACGCCAGAACCATGCTCCCTTTGGGCGTTCAACGCCGGATTCATGCTTGTTTCTGGCGTTGAACGCCAGGAATGAGCATGGTCTGGGCGTTCAGCGCCAGCTTTATTCCTCTCTGGGCCCTGACTATCCTCAGAGGGATTTTGATTAGCCATTTGTTCATTTCTTGGTTTCCTGCTGCTTTGAAGTGAGGTATTTAATGTTTTCCCACTTCTTAATTGAACTGCTTGACATTCTTCTGCTATTTGTTTTGACAGTTGCTTTTCTATCTGCTTTAATTGTACTTCCATATTCCTGTTAGCCATTCTTGTTTCCTGTAATATTTCCTTGAATTCGGCTAGCTGCTGAGTTAGAAAGTCTAATTGCTGATTGAATTCATTAGCCTGATCCACCGGACTGAGTTCAGTAGTTACTGTTTTAGCTTCTTCTTTCATGGAAGATTCACTGCTTAGGTACAGATGTTGATTTCTGGCAACTGTATCAATAAGCTCTTGAGCTTCTTCAATTATTTTTCTCATATGTATAGATCCACCAGCTGAGTGATCTAGAGAAATCTGAGCTTTTTCTGTAAGCCCATAGTAGAAGATGTCTAATTGCACCCATTCTGAAAACATTTCAGAGGGACATTTTCTTAGCATCTCTCTGTATCTCTCCCAGGCATCATAAAGAGATTCATTATCTCCTTGTTTGAAGCCTTGGATGCTTAGCCTTAGCTGTGTCATCCGTTTTGGAGGGAAATAGTGATTCAGGAATTTTTCTGACAGCTGCTTTCATGTTTTTATGCTGTTCTTAGGCTGGTTATTTAACCACCTCTTAGCTTGATCTTTTACAGCAAATAGAAAAAATAATAATCTGTAGACATCCTGATCCACTTCCTTATCATGTACTGTGTCAGCAATTTGTAAAAATTGTGCCAGAAACTCTGTAGGTTCTTCCTGTGGAAGACCGGAATACTGGCAGTTTTGCTGCACCATGATAATGAGCTGAGGATTCAACTCAAAGCTACTAACTCCAATGGAGGGTATACAGATACTACTCCCATATGAAGCAGTAGTGGGGCTAGCATATGACCCCAAAGTCCTCTTGGACTGTGCATTTCCACTTAGTTCCATGATGGAGCAAGGGAGATGGTATGTATGTTGATATTGTCTATTTTATTATAAAGATAATTTTTGAAATAATAGAATAAAATAAAACCGAATTAAAAATAAAATAAATAAAGAAAGAAAATTAAAAATTAAAATTTATAAAAAAAAAGTTTGAAAGATTTTCGAAAAATTGAGGAGAGAGAAGGTGGTTAGGATATTTTTGAAAAAGATATTAATTTTTTTTTTTTTACTTAAAAAGATAAGAATTGAAAAATTTTAAAATTGAAATCTGAATTTTAAAAAAAAATTCGAAAAAAATAGTTCAAAATTAGTTAGAAAAGATATTTTTTTTTTGAATTTTGAATTTTATGATGAAAGAGAAAAACACATAGAAGACACAAGACTTAAAATTTTTAGATCTAATGCTCCTTATTTTCGAAAATTTTGGAGGGAAAACACCAAGGAACACCAAACTTAAAAATTTTAAGATCAAGAAACAAGAAAAACTCAAGAACACCTTGAAGATTCACAAAAACACCAAGAACAAAAGGAAGAACACCAAACTTAAAATTTTTAGAAAACTTTAATAAAATTTTCGAAAATTATGAAAAGATTAACAAGAAAACACCAAACTTAAAGTTTGGCACAAGATTAAATCAAGAAAAATTATTTTTGAAAAAGGATTTTAAAAAGAAAGTGCCCAATTGTTAAGAACATAAACCCCCGCTATAACCAACTGAGTTAAAAATGTAACGTATTTTAAAGATGTGTTATTTTTATGGATAAAAGTATAATTTTGAAAGTTAATGTTCTGAAAAAGCACAAGAAAAACAAGAAAAGACACAAAACAAGAAAAACTCAAGATCAAACAAGAAAAATAAACAAGAACAACTTGAAGATCAATGAAGAACAAAGAACACAAGTTCGAAAATTTGAAGAAAATTGTAAAATATGCAATTAACACCAAACTTAGAATAAGACACTAAAACTCACGAAAATTAGCAATCAATTAAGAAGAATAATAAATTTTGAAAAGAAATTTTTGAAAAGAAACTATCCTATCAAGATTTAATGACTCTATAACAATAAAAATAAATTATTCCTAATCTAAGAAATAAAATAAACCTTTAGTTGTTCAAACTCGAATAATCCCCGGCAACGGCGCCAAAAACTTGGTGCACGAAATGCAATCTAACTCTTTGACAATTCGCACAACTAACCAGCAAGTGCACTGGGTCGTCCAAGTAATACCTTACGTGAGTAAGGGCCGATCCCACGGAGATTATTGGTTTGAAGCAAGCTATGTTTATTTTATTAATCTTAGTCAGGAGGCCAATAAGATTATTTGGATTTAATTGTAAGAAGTCAAAGTGTTTAAAATTATTAGAAAAATAAAAGAGAATCAAATTGTTACTTGGTGTGCAGTAATGAGAAACATGTTGGAGTTTTGGAGATGTTTTGTCCTTTGAATTTCTACTTTTCCTTGAAATCCTCTTCCCACACGCAAGATCCCTTCCATGGCAAGCTCTATGTAGGGTGTCACCGTTGTCAATGGCTACTTCCCATCCTCTCAGTGAAAACGTTCCTATGCTCTGTCACAGCACGGCTAATCACTGTCGGTTCTCAATCAGGTTGGAATAGAATCCATTGATTCTTTTGCGTCTGTCACGAACGCCCAGCCTTCAGGAGTTTGAAGCTCGTCACAGTCATTCAATCCCAGAATCCTACTCGGAATACCACAGACAAGGTTTAGACTTTCCGGATTCTCATGAATGCCGCCATCAATCCGGCTTATACCACGAAGATTCTGATTAAAGAATCTTAGAGATACTCATTCAATCTGATGTAGAACGGAGGTGGTTGTCAGGCACATGTTCATGGATTGAGGAAGGTGATGAGTGTCACGGATCATCACCTTCTCCATAATTAAGCGCGAATGAACATCTTAGATAAGAACAAGCGTGTTTGAATGGAAAACAAAGGAATTGTATTAATTCATCGAGACGCTGCAGAGCTCCTCACCCCCAACAATGGAATTTAGAGACTCATGTCGTCAAAAAGTATGTAATTTAGATCTGAAAATGTCATCAGGTACAGAATAATTCTCTAAAAGTTGTTTAAATAGTAAACTAGTAACCTAGGTTTACAGAATATGAATAAACTAAGATAAATGGTGCAGAAATCCACTTCTGGGGCCCACTTGGTGTGTGCTGGGGCTGAGACTAAAGCTATCCACGAGTAGAGGCTCTTCTTGGAGTTAAACTCCAAGTTATGACGTGTTTTGGGCGTTCAACTCTGGATCAGGACGTTTTTCTGGCGTTTAACTCCAGACAGCAGCATGTACTTGGCGTTCAACGCCAAGTTACGTCGTCTATATTTATGCAAAGTATGGACTATTATATATTGCTGGAAAGCCCTGGATGTCTAGTTTCCAAAGCCGTTGAGAGCGCGCCAATTGGACTCCTGTAGCTCCAGAAAATCCATTTCGAGTGCAGGGAGGTCAGGATCCAACAGCATCAGCAGTCCTTTTTCATCCTAAGTCAGATTTTTGCTCAGCTCCCTCAATTTCAGTCAGAAAATACCTGAAATCACAGAAAAATACACACACTCATAGTAAAGTCTAGAAATATAATTTTTGCCTAAAAACTAATAACATTTAACTAAAAACTAATTAAAACATGCTAAAATCTACATGAAATTACCCCCAAAAAGCGTATAAAATATCCACTCATCAAATAGAATCCCTTGATTCTTTTGCGTCTGTCACTAATGCCCAGCACTTGCGAGTCTGAAGCACGTCACAGTCATTCATTACCAGAATCCTACTCGGAATACCATAGACAAGGTTAGACTTTCCGGATTCCCAGGATCCTACTCGGAATACCACAGACAAGGTTAGACTTTCCGGATCCTCATGAATGCCGCCATCTATCTAGCTTATACCACGAAGATTCTGTTGGGGAATCTAAGAGATACACATTCAAGCTCGATTGCATGTAGAACGGAGGTGGTTGTCAATCACGCGCGTTCATAGGTGAGAATGATTATGAGCGTCACATAATCATCACATTCTTCATGTTCTTGGGTGCGAATGAATATCTTGGAATAAGAATAAGAGAGAATTGAATAAAAAGTAATAGTAATTGTATTAAAACTTGAGGTACAGCAGAGCTCCACACCCTTAATCTATGGTGTGCAGAAACTCCACCGTTGAAAATACATAAGTAAAAGGTTCAGGCATGGCCGAATGGCCAGCCCCTTGAGTGATCAAGAGACCGAATAATCAAAGGCTAAACAATCAAGAGATTAAACTGTCAAAAGATGTCTAATACAATAGTTAAATGTTCTATTTATAATAAACTAGCTCCTAGGGTTTACATGAGTAAGTAATTGATGTATAAATCCACTTCTGGGGCCCACTTGGTGTATGCTTGGGCTGAGCTTGATCAATCCACGAGCTGAGGCTTCTCTTGGAGTTGAACTCCGAGTTATGACGTGTTTTGGGCGTTCAACTCCGGATCATGACGTTTTTCTGGCGTTTAACTCCAGACAGCAGCATGTACTTGGCGTTCAACGCCAAGTTACGTCGTCAATTTCCGAATGAAGTATGGACTATTATATATTGCTGGAAAGCTCGGGATGTCTACTTTACAACGCCGTTGAGAGCGTGCCATTTGGAGTTATGTAGCTCCAGAAAATCCATTTTGAGTGCAGGGAGGTCAGAATCCAACAGCATCAGCAGTCCTCTTTGTCAGCCTTTTTCAGAGTTTTGCTCAAGTCCCTCAATTTCAGCCAGATTTTACCTGAAATCACAGAAAAACACACAAACTCATAGTAAAGTCCAGAAATGTGAATTTAACATAAAAACTAATGAAAACATCCCTAAAAGTAGCTTGAACTTACTAAAAACTACCTAAAAACAATGCCAAAAAGCGTATAAATTATCCGCTCATCACCCGGCAACGGCGCCATAAACTTGATGCATCAAAACTTGTCTCTCAAAAAATTTCCCTTCGGCAGGTATACCGAATTATCGTCAAGTAAAAACTCACAATAGAGTGAGGTCGAATCCCACAGGGATTGATTGGTCAAGCAACTTTAGTTGGAAGAGTATGCTAGTTGAGCTAAACAGAATATAGTTTGAGAATTGCAGAAAATTAAATGGCGGGAAAGTAAATAGCAGAAAATAAAGTACAGAATCTTAGATGGGGATTTGGAAAAATGAGCATGAAAATAAATTACAGAAAGTAAAGAGAATAGGTAAGATCAGAAATGGGGAATTCATTGGGCTCAGGAGATGTTGTATTCTCCGGATCAAATTCATTTTTATCTCTTCCTCAATCAAAGCATCTATTGATCTCCTTGGCATTCTTAAGTGATTGGGTTCCAATTCCTTGGCAACCTAATCTCTCTAAGCTTGAACAATTGCCCAATTCCTTGATTTAATTGCTCATGGAAAGAGATGAAGTGTGGTCACTGATTATACCACATGTATTTCCAAATCAAAGTGTTGGGAGGATTACATGTCACTATATCCGCCCAGACCCCAATTTGGTCTAACATGAGAAAGCATTTCTAGCATGATCTCCTCATCTCTTTTCCAAGGCTCAGAGGAGATCCAATTATGGAGAGTTTCTTTTCTAGGACAACTAACCAATTGAATTAAGATCGAAAGCTGTCTAGTAAATCAAAAGAGAAGAAAGAAGCAGAGAATGAAAACTATAATTGATCCATCAAATTACAATAGAGCTCCCTAACCCAATGAAAGGGGTTTAGTTGTTCATAGCCATAGAAATGGAAAATGGTAGAAAAGAATACATCCCTAGCTAAAAGTGCAGAAAAGTAAATATACAGAGGGTAGTTCTCCCAATTGCCAAGCTTCTCTATAGTTCAAAACTACTCCTATATATACTACTTCTCTTGATTTTCTAGTGAGTTCTTCAAGTCTTAGATGTGGGCCTTAGATCTTGAGTTGTAGCAGTTACAATCTTTAATGGGCTCAGCTTGCAGAGAAGTATGAATTACGCATGGGCGTTAGTGAAGTTAATGTTAAGTGACATTGTGGGTTCGAGAACGTTAGTGGCAATCACATTTTTCACTAACGTTCCAACCCCATATAGCCCACGTTAACTCCAACGTTAGTGGCACCAACGTGACCACTAACGTAGCCTTGTAAACCTTTGCAAACATTATTGGGACTCACCTTTCCCAATAACGTTGCCTTATAAACCTTCGCAAGCGTTATTGGGACTCACGTTTCCCAATAACGTGCCTTGTGCGCTTTTGTCCCTACGTTAGAGTTCACGTTAGTGTAACTAACGTGGCTCTTAACGTGGTTATGCCTCACCTTCGAGAGCGTTAGTGACACTTACCTTTGTCACTAACGCTCCAAGTGCCCCTACTCTCCACGTTAGAGCTTACGTTAACTAAGTTAACGTGGTAGTGAATGCCATCTCCAACGTTAGTGACAAAGGTGAGTGTCACTAACGTTGGCTCATCAATATTAGCTGCACGTTAACTTTCACGTTAGTGGTCTTAACGTGACCACTAACGTGGGCAATGCTAGTTTGATCCAACGTTAGTGACAAAGGTGAGTGTCAGTAACGTTGGCATTGTTTCTCTCTTCCATGTTAGAGTTCACGTTAACAAAGGTTAGTACTCTTAACGTGGCTTATTGCCAAATCTTGGAACGTTAGTGGTGTTCACGTTTACCACTAACATTGGAGCTTTCTTTTGTCTTCACGTTAACTACCACGTTAACCTAGATAACGTGGCAATTAACGTGGGCTTATGATGGCTTCGCAGGCGTTATTGGTGATCACTTTTCTCATTAACGTTGCAAGCTATTTACCATTCCACATTAGTGGTCATGTTAACTAGATTAACGTGAGTACTAACGTGGTTCTTCCTTGCTTCCTTTGTCCTGAAATCAAGCAAATAAAGTGCATCAAAGCTCTAGCCAAAGTCATGAGATTATGCATCATCAATTTATCATTCAATTCTAGCAAAAATCCTCATGAAATCATGTGAAATTCACAATAGTTGCTTGAATCAAGGTGTAAGTGTTTTTTCATCCAAAACTTGCCTTATTCACTAAGAAAATGCATGAAACTAACCTAAAACAGTATAGAAAAGGTCAGTGAAATTGGCCTAGATGCCCTGGCATCACTGGCGTGCCATGCCTCATCTCCTAAGTGGCACGCCTGAGTTCACTGACCCTTTAATTCCTCTTCTGGAAAACACCACCAGTGTATCACGCCATGAGACTGGCATGTCACGCCCGTCATTTGCCATGGTCCCAGAGGTTGGCGTGCCACGCCTGGATGTTCAAGTGGCACGCCAAAGTGAGATAATTAAGCTGGCATGCTACGCCTTCGATACCAAGTGGCACGCCTAGTTTTATTTGGCCTCCTTAGGTGCTGGCGTGCCATGCCTTGTTGCTCAAGTGGCACGCCTTAGTGGGACTTCTTGAGCTGGCGTGCCATGCCTTCGATACCAAGTTGCACGCCCAGCTTTTGCATTGTCTCATTGTTCACTGGAATGCCACTCCTTATTGTTCAAGTGGCACGCCCATTCAATTGTGGGTCTTATAAGCTTGGCGTGCCACGCCTTGGTCCTCAAGTGGCACGCCCAAGTGAATTCTGGGACTGGCGTGCCAAGCCTTAGACATAAAGTCACACGCCATAGTGGTGGTTCTTCTAGTAACGTGTTCGCGTGCCATGCCCTGCTCCTGGCGTGCCATGCCCCTTTGATGGTCTTCAATTTTGCTCTCTCTAATGTTGTACCAGCGTGCCACACCCAGCTTCTGGCGTGCCACGCCAATACATTTTTGTGGCGTTTGTTCCAAGTGGCACGCCTGCTTCACATGCCCCACTTGTTTTGTTGTTTTCTTTCCCATTTTTGATGTCTTCTCCACCTGAAATCCAGCACAAACTCATTTCAAAGCAATGTACTATGATATTCATCAATTAAGGCATGAATTTCAATGATCAAATGAGATTATGCCTCTTTTATGGTCCTTTTTATGCATGAGAAAGGATAGATGATGTAAGTCATCAGTATACCTAGGTGCTCCAGTGTATTTATAATAGTGTGGATTGACCTTTCTAGAGATAAGATAGTTATCTTATCTTATCTTTGAGAGAAGTCATCTTATCTTTAAGAGGAACCGCCTTATCTTTCTTTAGGCTTTACCGCCTTTAGATTTGGGCTGTGTCCCTTCGTTTGGGCTTGCTTGGGCCGCTTATGGCGATTTGGCCGAGCTCTTTGAGAAGAGGTCGGATAACCCTGACCTGAGGAGGTCGGTTGACTTGTCGTTTAAACATCCCGGGTCGGTCAGTTCGACCCAGGGTATGAACAGTGGCCATCCTGAAAGAAGTGGAAAAGAAAGGGACATGTAATTCAAATAGCTAGAACCGGGAAGAGGAAGGTTCAAGTGATAATCAATGCCAAGGTAAAGGATAATGTCTGAAATACATGGTCGCGACTACATGCTAATAGGATATCAATTTAAGTCAATGAAGGCATATTAGAGCAGCTAGATGCAAGAGGTTTAAAAGCATGCAGGCAAAGGCATGAGAAGCATAGGTCAAGCATCAATAGCAACAATGAATATCACATGTAACAAAATAACAATCATGTTTATATGTGACAATTAAGTTCAATATATAAAAGGATTGCATGGTTTTTGTGAAAAATAGGCATTTAAAGTAGAAGTATAGAATAAATGAGAGTACATAATGCCATAAGGATCTTTTCACAAACACTTGGTCCACATGTAAAACATGTAAAGTGGAGTAACTAATCCAAGCATGAAAGAAACCCAAACTGAATAATGTCAATTGTCAAATCAATCCTCAATATATCCGCAAGCAAATATAGAAGAAAGCAATAACCCAAATAAATTACCAACACCAATCATAAAAATGCAAAAATAGATAATGAGTAAGACAGAAGAAGAAGAATGAAGAAGAAAGAAGAAAGAAGAAAGAATTAGGATTGAGAGAGAAGTAGGATTTAGGGGGTGGGAAAGAATGAAAACTGGCGGCGTTGAGATTTAGTGGTGCGGCGCAACCGACGCGCACGCGTACTGCATGCGTCCGTGTGGGTTGCGTGAAAGGAGAGGGACGCAGAGGCGTCCAGTACGCGGACGCGTAGGTCAGGTTGTGCCATTGGCACGAGTCCAGCCTCGCACTTGCACAACACTCTGGTCAGTTTGGGCTTACGCCGATTTTCTCATGCACGCAGACGCGCCAAGGCGCGGACGCGTGGGTCGCCAAAAGTGGACACGACGCATACGCGTACAGTACGCGTGCGCGTGGGTGGGATTGTGCCTAAGGCACGTTTCTTGCCCAGCTCCCGCGCCACTCTCTGTTCAATCTAACTCATGTCGCATCCACAAAGGACGCGGACACGCACTAGGCGCTGGTTCGTTGATCCCTCCTTTTTTTTTGTGATGTAGTATGAAAGTGATGATGCAGAAAGAATGAAGGAACACTGATAAAAATAGAACAAAATAGAACTACGAATGAAATGGAATGATCATATCACGGTGGGTTGTCTCCCACCTAGCACTTTTAGTTAAAGTCCTTAAGTTGGACATTTGGTGAGCTCTTTGTCAGGGTAGCTTACGCTTGAACTCTTTCAGGAATTCCCACCAATGTTTGTGCTTCCAGTAGGCTCCAGGATCCCAAACTAGGCGCAGAAAGCCTTCAAGCAAGTGGAAGCAAGTGACAAGGCCCCAAAAGTATTGATTGTTGGAGTGAATTCTGGGGTCCCAAACCTTGCTTTTGCAACCGTCTTCTTGTTGAGCAATATTGTTCCATCTGGGTTGTAAGCAGTCTGAATTTTCACTGAAGTGGCCAAACAACGTCCTAGACCCATTCAATTGAGCTCTACTCCAACCACTAACCATCTTCCTCTTACTCTTAATGCCACAAAGAGCTCTAAGTTGACCATCCGTCTCTAGTAGCCCATATTAAAGTGGGAAAGTATAGGTTAAGGATAAGAATTTTACCCACTTGAATGTTGTATTGGACGGTAATGGCTTTCACAGAGGTGCTTCCAATGATCTTATAAGCTTCATTCCCTTGTGCTCTTTTTTGAATTCTTCCACCTCTTTGCAAGCTTCTTTAATATCAACCTCTTCCTCTTGGAAGCTTTCTTCTAATTCAATCTCTTCTTCATTGTTTACCAAGGGTATGGGAAGTTGTGCTTCTTCTTCCTTAATCTCCATATCTTGATCAACCTCTGCAAAGTCTTCAACCATGATATGTCTTGGAGGTTGTACACCTTCCTCAACATCAACATCAAACACCTTGGAAGGAGGCTCTATGACTTGACTTTCCCATGGAGGTTCCGCATCTCCTAAGTCTTCAACCACTTCCTCTTTAACTATTACGGCTTTGTCCAGTTATTTTAGCATAAAATCGTACTCCTCCTTGATGATTTCCTTTTCATGACAACTTCCTTCAACTACTCCTTCATCTTCAAGGGTCTCTCCTACCTCCACATTTTGGGCCTCCTCTTGCTCCTCTAGAAATAAGGCTGCGTGTAACCGATCCATTGCGTCCCTTAGACGATCCCTTTTTTCTTGTTCCATGTCAATAGCATCATTGGGATCATGTTGCTCTTGGATTGATGGATGTGGGTGCTCTTCCATGGAGGGTGGTGATGGGATGGAGAGATCATTATGTGGTTGAGAAGGAAGTACATTAGAGCTTATGGGTTGAATATTCAAGGTAGAGGATTGGTCCATGTGGGATATAAGATTTTGGAGTTTAGAGGTGAGACCAATGAGAGAGGTAAGTGTGTTCTCCATGGAGGTTTAGGGTGGATAGCAGGGTTCATTATTTTGGAGAAATAGTGCATGGTAGGAAGGTGGTTCTTCTTGGTAAGGGCATGGAGATGGTAAACATTGAGGTGGTGGCTCATGAGAGTAATTGTGTTGGAATGGGGGTGGTTCTATGTATGGTTCATTTGGCTCATAAGGTGGTAGGTATGGTGGATACGGGTTAGGGTCATATGGAGGTGAATGGGGAAAAAGGGCTTGTGAGTATGGTGGTTCAAAGTTATGTTGAGGAGGGGGTTCATAGGCATATGGTGGGGCTTGTTGGTAACTACAAGGGGGTCCACCATATCTATCATCATGGTACGCACCCTGGAATGGCTCTTGACCATAGTAATTTGTTGGAGGTTGGTTGGCATGAAATGGTCTACCATAACTATTGTCTTGTTATGCATCATGGAATGGTTGTTGGTTATAGCGCATTGGAAGGGGTTGTTGCCAAGAGGGTTGATCAAATTCTTGTGGCTCCTCCCATTTTTGATTGTTCCAACCTTGATGCATGTTCTCATTATAGCTTCCTGACGTGGCGAAAATTGGCAGATTAATAATTATTAAGAAAAATGGCGTTGCAAGTACAGCTCTTAACTAGCAAAAATCCACTTGTCAATTTTGAAAAGATTTGTCACAAAATTAGAATTAAAATACTGGGAGTATGAGTCCCAGGTCGTCTCCCAACGAGTTACAGAAAGATGTGCTATTTTATTAATCAGAGTTTTTCCAAAATGGTTTTGAGTTTGGTAAACAGGAAATTAAATCAGAGAATTTATTTAATTTAAATAAAAATCTTGACCAGGAGAAGATTAATCGGAAGTCTATCCTTATTGGAATTTTCTCAAGATCAATTAATAATTAGTAGTTGTGTCTACTTAGTTAACCCTCAACGAATGAAGGAAAGTCAAGTTAAAAGTCAACTTCTATTCACAAGTCCTAATCTTCTCCCTTGGGAAGGATTAGAGTTAGTGACTAGCAAGCCAACCAACAACGAACCAATTACAATTGAACTCTTGAGTATTCCAACTCAAGGTTCTTCTTTTAATCAACTCCCAATCAAGTTGGGAAACTACCCCATTATCATAAATGTAGACTTCACAAAATTAAAAGGGGGAATAAAAAGAGACATAATAAACAGTAATCAAAGAGATCAATTAAAAATAAAAATAGTCTTGTATTATTGAACTTTAAAAATAATCCAATGTTAACTCTGGACAAATTAAGGATATGAAAGAGTAAGTAAAAAGTAGGTAAACAAACTAGAATGACCAGTTCCGGAGGTAGACTCTTCTTCATGACCAAAGCCAAAATCTTCAAATCCTAAATTATGAGTGTAAAAGAAAAACCTAGAGGAAGAAGTAGAATTCTCTCTCTAGATCCAAAAACTAAAACTAGAAAATTATGCAGAATGAGTTGTCCTACGTCTCTACATGTTCCCTCGCTCTAATCTACGTTTCTAGGCCGAAAGCTGGATTAAAATGAGGCCCAGAATCCATGCCAGCGGTTTCTGCAAATTATGCAGATCGCGCACATCATGCGACCTCGTCGTTCACGCATTTGCGTCACTCAGTGTTTTTCGTGCCATGCGTGCGCGTCGTCCATGCACTCGCGTCACTTGTGCAGCTTCCAATCCATGCGTTCGCGTCAGACACGCGAGCGCGTCACTGCGATTTCCTCCATTTCGGGTGGTCGCATGAGCCATGCGCCCGCGTCACTTCTCGCTGGTCATCTTCTCAATTTCTTGTGTTCATTCCATCTTTGCAAGCTTCTTCTCCATTCTCTAAGCCATTCCTGCACTATGAAGCCTGAAACACTTAACACACAGATCACGGTATCGAATGGTATAAAGGAGAATAACAATATACAATTAAAAGATCTTTAGGAAGCAAGTTATCAATCATAGAACATTTTTAGGAAGGAATTGTAAATACATGCAAATCATATGAATAAGTGGGTGAAGACTTGATAAAACCACTCAATTAAACACAATATAAATCATAAAATAATGGTTTATCACTTCCATTCTTTACAACAACATTGGAACCAAACTCATAGCGACATGGGTGAGAATTCATAGTAGCTAATAAAAATTAAAAACAAAAACAAACAAACAAGCAAAAAGCAAAAATTTACAATAACCAATAATAAGGCACACGTTTGCAATTCCCCGACAATGGTGCCATTTTGACGAACGAATTCTTGCTAGTAAAGAATTTTACAAATAAAGTCTCGCCGAAGGTACAGCTTCTAAACCAGCAAAGAATCCTTTCGTACAAAAACTTGTTTGTCACTATAGCAAACCCAATAAAAATTAATATCCGAAGTATTTAAACCTCGGGTCGTCTCTCAAAAAATTACAGGGAGGTGTGTTATTATTGGTTATGAGAAAAGTATCTTTTTGGGTTTTTAAAAGGTTTGAACAAGGAATGTAAATGACAAGAAATTAAACTAATTATCATGAAAACCCTTGCAAAGTATGAGAACTGGACGTCCTATCGTAGTTATCCTTATCAATTGTGATGAGAATTGGCTTTTGCTCCCACTTGGTCAACCTCTAACTATGAAGGTATGTTAAGTGGATAAATCAAGTTGATTCCTCAGGTCCTATTCAATTCCTAAAAAAAGACTAGAGTTAGGGGAATTCAAATCAATCAGCAAAAAATTCAAATTTTCAATCAACAAGGAGTTTGATAACTCAAGTGTCTCCAATTACTCAACACAAGCTAAGAATGTAAAAAACTAAAATAAAATCATAAATATGAAATACCTCAACTTGCATTAAATAAAGAAATCAAATCTAACATGGAATTCATAAACAAATAAAAAAGAAACTAAATTAAAAGAACATTGAACCTGGAATTGAAAAGAAGAAGAAATCTTAATCCTAAAACCTAAGAGGGAGGAGAGAACCTCTCTCTCTAGAAAACTACATCTAAAACCTCAAATTGTGTGAATGAGAAATGAATGAATGAATTCCCCCACTCTATAGCCACTAATCTATGTTTTCTGGGCCAAAAATTGGGTAAAAAATAGCCTAGAAATCGCTGGGGGCGAATTCCGATACGCTGACTTTTCTGCAGATGCGCGCGTACACGCCTGGTGCGCGTGCGCGCCGATGGACTTTTTGCCAATGTGCGTGTGCGCATGCGGTGCGCGTGCGCGCCCTTAATCGCCAGATCAACTATGATAAATTATATATTGTTGTGAAGCTCTGGATGTTACCTTTCCAACGCAACTAAAATCGCCTCATTTGCACCTTTATAGCTCAAGTTATAATCGATTAAGTACGAAGAGGTCAGGGCTGATAGTTTTAGAGTTCCTTGAGCTTCTTATATTCCATCCATTTTTGCATGCTTCCTTTCCATCCTCTAAGCCATTCCTGCCCTATGAACCCTAAAAGCACTTAACACACATATCACGACATCGAATGGAAATAAGAGAGGATTAAGATTAGCTAAATTAAGACCAAAGAAACATGTTTTCAATCATAGCACAAAATCACGACCGAAAATGTAAAACATGCAATTTACATGAATAAGTGTGAGATAAGTGGATAAAAATCCACTAAATCAAGCACAAGATGTACCACGAAATAGTGGTGCATCAATGCTATTTCTTTTGCTTATGTGGTTACCGTTCTACCCGGTCAATGTGTCATGTTCTAAACTGTACGTATTTAGAAGACGCACATTGTCTTTTCTCATACCATAACAACTTACTTTTTCTCAATTCTCGTTTATTTGTTTTCTACAGCAACTCGAAGCCCCGGTGCCTACCATCTGAAGGTAGCGCCTCTTAGAGCATCTCTTCCCCACCCCTAGATTGAGTGCATGCATGGAGGACCGTGCAACGTTTATGTGTGGGGGAGGATCCGCAACTTTTGGGGCGTAACTTTCTCTTTCTCAACACTTTGCATTATTCCTTAGTTTTTAGTATCTATGTTTTTGTGAATATTTGCTTAGTATTTTATTACATTATGCTTTTCTTAGTTTGTTTGCATATATCTTTACTTGATTATAGTATTATGATAGTACATACTTGCATGTTGCATGTTAGATTGAATAAGTTTGGTAAAACAACAAAGAATTTTCAAGAAATCTTTTTTTGGGCATTCCATTGATTGGATTTGAAAAATTATTTTTGAACTTGCTTGAAGTATCTTTTATATGGAACATAGAAAAGAGCTTGAACAAATACCAAGTGAGATTTGAGCTTTGATTGTGTGGTTGCATACTTTCAATCACAGTCTTTGTTCTTGTGTGTTATACTCCTTTTATGATTGTGATCTTAGATTTGCTTTAATCTCTATGTCCTAATTTTGATATTTTGGATGCATTTAGTATGATTGAGGCCATCTTTAAAAATGAACTCACAAACCCATATGGCCAACCCTTGCATCTACCCTTGTGAACCACTTTTTGAGCCTTTCATTCCCCTTTGTTCTAATTTTAAGCACATCATTTGCCCTAAGTGAAAAACCATTATGTCCATAAATTGTATCTTTGATTAGCTTGGGTTGAGGAGTGTGTGTTAATCAAGTGTGGGGAAATTTGTGAGAAACATTGGTAGAAAGTTACTTTGAGTATTCATTGAAAAATTTTGGAAAAAATGGGTAAACACTCATACATCTATTACTTAAAACATATGCATCTCTCTTATATGATAAAAAAATTGGTGTACATACTGATGGGTGTTTTTGCAGAAAAATAAATTTCCAACACACAAATCCAGCCGGCAAGTATACCAGGTCGCATTAAGTAGTAATAACTCACACGAGTGAGGTCGATCCCACAGGGATTGATGGATCAAGCAACTTTAGTGGGTGATTAGTTTAGTCAAGCTAACATGGAGTGAATTGTGTGAAATGTAGCCAACAGAAAGTAAATAGCAGTGAATTTAAAGTTGCAGAATGTAAATGGCAGGAAACTTAAAGAGCAAGAAATGTAAATTGCAAAGAACTTAAATGACAAGAAATGTAAATTGCATGAAAAGTAAAGAGTGGTTGGGTGCTAGAAATTAAAGAGAGCAGTAAAGCAAAGCGTAGAACAATTGTAGGGAGATTAAATTGCTTAAAAGTAAATTGGAAGTAATGCAACGGAAAGTAAAAATTGCAGAGAAGGAAATTGTAGCAGAGAAGTAAATCAGCAAGAAAGCTCAATGCAAATATGAAATCTAAAAAGACAAGTGAGGATCTCAGGGAATCAATGAGACTAGAAAACAAGTCTAGATCTCAATTCCTTCCTTGATCCAACCAAGAACAATCGCAGAAGGAAAGAAGATGAAAGCAGTAAAGAGAGTTTTGTTTCAAATCCTTAATTCACTGAAATTTTGCAGAAGAACAAAGCAGAGATGTTGCAGATGGAGAATGAAAACAGAATTCCTTTCAATCTCAATCCAAAATTCAAATAGAAAGGAGAATTAAAAGAGAGAGCTCTCTACTACTACTCCTAATGCTCCCTAGTGGAGCTAGCCTCCTAATCGAGCTTGCTTCTGAAATGAGAGTGATGCCTTTATATAGGCTTTTTACAAAATGAAAATAAAATGAAATTGAAATGAAAATTAAATGAAAATCCTAATTCTAGCTTGTTCTTGTGCCTTTGAGTGATGATGTGGGCTTTGCTTGCTTTGGATTTGAGGAGAAATGGGTTTGGTTGGCCTTGATTCAATTTGGTGAGGAATTGAATTTAAATAAAATTTTGGTTGAATTGTTGGCCCATGATTGTTTGCTCCCAGGAGGCTGCTCTGCTCTTGTGGAGAGCAGAGCAGTGAAACTTTATGTGGGTATCCAATTTGCGCCAAGTGTGGGAAGGGCACCAGGGGATTGCCCTGCCCTTGTGGAGAGCGGGGCAGCAGTGTCTTGTGCGCGCCTTGCCTCTGCCCGTGCTGTGATGCGCACGCCCAAGCCCCTTTGTGTGCGTCCAAGCATGCGTGCCATACACCAAGGAATGTTGCTCTGCTCTCCTTGTGGGCAGCGCAAAGCTTTCCAAGGGGAGTGCCAAGTTCGAATCCCATGGAGTGCATTGCTTGGCTTTTTCTTCTTGGCACCTAATTCACGCATAAGGCTTGGCTTCCTAGAGATCCTTGGTTCGAAACTTGGTGGAGGAAGTTGCTGCAATTTTTTTTTCTTGAATTTCATGAAGAGAAGCACGACAATGCCCTGCTCTCCAAGAGGGCAGAGCAGAATAATGAGCGCTACTTTGCTTTGGAGTGAGGCTCCAGCTTCGAACCTTGGTGGAAGCACTTTGGTTTATTTTTGCTTATTTTTGGCCCTTAAAGATGCCTTTCACTCATGCCTCAATTGTACGCCAAATATGGATTGCTATATATCGTTGGAAAGCTCTGAATGTCAGCTTTCCAACGCAACTAGAAGCACATTAATTGGACGTCTGTAGCTCAAGTTATAGCCCTTTGAAGTAGGCATGGTCATGTTGTGAGCGCCCCAAATTTAACTTAGCGAAAATTTGCTTCAACCTCACTTTGCTTCATCACGATATTGCCCTGCCCTTGGCAAGAGCAGGGCAGTGTGCGTGTTGGTTGCTTCCTCCTTTGATTGGGTTATGGGCCACGCTTTTAAAAGCGTGGCCTAAGGCTCCAAAGTGTGCCCCAACTTCAAAGTGTACCCCAAAGCTCTTTTTTTCTCCTTTTTAGCTTATTTTGTGCTTCTTTGCTTCTTTTTCTTCTTATTTCCTACAAGATTTATAAAATTAAAAGATCAAGAAAATATATCATTTAAGCACAAAAGCATTCAATATTTAAGCACAAATCACATACTATGTTAAAAAAAAGAAAATAAAAGAAAATAAAATGAAGGATGCATATGTAGTTGAATGGAAAAGAAGCATGAATGAGTGAATGTGAGAAAAGCGGATAAATAGGTAGTTAGGTTGTTTTGTTATGTATATAGGATGATGTAGGATTAGGTGGGATACTTAAGCCAATCAAAGATCCAATCTATTAGCCCACTTAACCATATTAATCCTACCCTTGCCTAAACCCCATTACAACCCCCAAAAGTCCACATGATATTTGCATTCATGCATCAAATATTAGTCGATTGTTAGATGACTTGCAAATCTCTGAGAAACATGATTAAAGGGGGATTGAGTGATTAAACCCTACACATTGAGCGACTACAGTGTAAACACTTCCGATGAGGGGTTTAATTGCTAAAATCTATGTTTCCATCCCTTATCTTGTATCTTCTTGCAAGTTGTTGAAATGAATTTGAAAATTTCAAATGAAATCTTTGGACATTGATCATATTGCTATATTTGCTTTGTCTTGGCCCTAAGTTTCTACTATGGATTGATTGAGATTCTTTTGTCTGATTCTGCCAAACTCAATAGGAAATCATACTATAGATATATGTAGATAGCATTTAGCTTAGTTGCATGCATATAAGTAGTTGCATTAAATAAATCATTACCCTTTCATTCATCTCCTTTGGTTGGTTTATCATGAGGACATGCTATTGTTTAAGTGTGGGAGAATTGATGAGTCCATATTTTATGATATATTTTGGGTTAATTTGAGTAGATTTCATTATATAAACCCACATTTATTCATCTAAGTAGCATGCTTTTGAGATTTCTTTCTAAATAGTGTTTAATTTAGTCAATTTTTATTTACTTTAATCCCATTTGGTGCCTTGATTTATTTGTTAAGTGATTTCAGGTTTCTAAGGCAAGCATAGGTTAAAGAAATGAGGAAAAGAGCAAGCAAAAGGGAAGAAACCATGAAGAAATAGAGTTTGGACATTCCAGCATCCATGCGTACACACAAATATGCGTGCGTACGCACAAGGAAGATTTGCGAACGACGCGTACGCGTGGATGGATTTTTGCCAGGCGACGCGTACGCGTGACCTGAATCACATGACCTCATTAATACAAATCACTGGGGGTAAATTCTGGGCCTCCAATACCCAGTCCAACTCATTTTCTGAAGCTATTTAGGCCAAAGTGAAGAGGAATGAAGGGGGCAATTAAGTTTACCTTTTATGATGTTTTCTCTTAGTTTCTAGAGAAAGAAGCTCCCCCCTCTCTCTAGAATTAGGGTTTTATTAGTTAATTTCCTTTTAATTTCAACTTTTAATTCTTGTTCTAGTGTATTTTCATTTATGTTTCCATGTTCTTCTATCTTGTTCTTCTTGATTTCTCTTGTTATTTCCTTTATTTTGTCATTTTTATGTTTATGGATACTTTTTGTTACTTTAATTTTAATTAATGCAAATTTATGTTTCCATGTCATTTATTGCTTTCATTAGTTGTTATTATTATTTTCTTGCTTTGGTAGCTTTAGAATTTATTTTAATGCAATTTAATGTTATTTTATTTTCATTCACACCAAGTGTTTGATAAAATACTTGGCTTAGTTTTTACATAGTTTTCCTCTACTCATGGCTTGAAATTGTTGACTTTGGTGATCTTTGAGTCATTGATGTCCATTCTTGTTTGATATATTAGAGTAGTTAGTTGATTTGGTTTCCATTGATTCTATGTTTGACTTATCTTCGATGTAAGGTTGACTAAGTAGGATTAACTCTTCAAAATCATCATATATTTGTAGTCAATGTCTAATATACGTAACCTTAGCTCTCAATTACTTGCCAAGAGGTTTTCTTGCATTTGAAGTTTCTTTCCTAGCATTTAATTGCTTTGATTTTTATTGCTTTGATTTTTATTCCTTGCATGTTTAATTTTCACACTCTTGGTTGAGAAATTGGGTGTTTGGGTGGAATTGAGTTGTGGATGTCCATTCTACATTGTGTGAGGATTGTTAATTGGTTTGGTTTCCCTTGACTCTAGGTGATCCACTAGTGTTGACCTAGGACTTAGGGATTGGAATCAATTATGCCCTTTTGACTAATTCTCAAGTAGGATTGACTAATTGGGATTAATTTCACACAATTGCCATGTTTGTGGTCTATAACTAAGATAGGAATCCTAAATTCCCTAATGCTGTCCAAGAGTTGCCATTTACATTCCTTGCATGTTTATTCGCCTTCTTGCTATTTACATTTCTTGGTTTCTTTCTTTTCCAATTCCCCATGTTCTCTCATAGCCAATGATAAACACTTTATTGCAACTCCTAGGAAAGACGACCCGAGATTTAAAACTCTCGGTTTATATTTGTGTTGGATTGTGACAACTTTGAATTAACATTTGATTATGAGAATTCATTGTTGGTTTAGACTATGCTACCAACGAATTGATTCTTGATCCCAAACTATACAAGAATTATCATACATCACTTAGTTAGTACGTTTTGCGCTTTTCAAATTCTATTTTTGAGCTATATCCTTCATTGGGCTTCTAGATTATATTATTTCTTCTATATATTATATATGTATGAGCTTAGAACTGTCGTAACCTCTGGTTAACCTTTGCTTTACGACTCGAGGTAAAGCTTAGGCTAATTAGAGTGTTACATGGATGTTGACAGAGTAGAGGATGGCTCAAATTTTGTTTTGATTTACTTTTGTAGTTTCTCACTTTTGTATATTTTATTGCCTTAGAGGCTTTTGTACTTGAATACTTGAGAGATAGGACGTTAACTATTTTGTTATAAAAATTTTGATGTATCTTGTGTTTAAACTAGTCGGCCTAAACTTCGCAGACTGCGGTTAATTCTCTTTTGGTTACCGTGTGTGACCGCTTCGTGCTTTTATCTGTCTTTAATCTTATATATATGGTTTGAGCTTTAGAATTGTCGTGACGTTTTGTCGTTCTTTGCCTTACAGCTAGAGGTAAAGCTTAGGGTGATAGAGTGTTACAAAGAGGATGTGTTGCAATATCCACATAAAATGGATTTCTAGCAATTAATAACTCCCATGATACTACAAAGCCAAGAGAAATAATACGTAAAAAATAAATAAAATGGAGAATATGTATAGTGGATATATGAATTATAGAAGAATAAATTAGCAGAGTGAAGAATAATTGGACAAAACTAATATATAGTCACACACTTTGCATTTTTGTTCCCTTTTGCTGGTCCTCTCCCTTAAAACATGCACATTTTAATAAAAAAGGTGGATAAAATTCCAAGAATTAGATAAAATTAGGTTGCAAGTGCATAGTTCATTACCTCCAAAAGTAATCCAAGTACACACAAAGACCAAATAAAACCAAATTTTACCTACCTTTGGCATTCTTGCTGTTTTATTGAAGGGTCCTTCACGAAAAGGCAAGCCTTCAACCTCCTTATATTGCAGCTGAAACAAATATCATAATTCGTAACAAGTAATTCAAAGGCACTAGTATTTGGACAAAAGCAAGCTAAATTAAACTCCAATAAAGCCTATTAAAGGAAATTTAGAAAGGCAAAAATCTAATCTAACCTTCTGCAGAAACTAACTACAAAATCTTGCTCTATTTGATAGTTAACTAAATCAATATTATTATAAATTCTAAATGTGAAATCCGGTAAATTAAAGGCTAATTAACCCATAAATTGAAATATATTCTAAAAAGTTAGAAATGAGAATTTTATGGTTTAGTATGATAGAGAAAATCAAAATGAGACTTTTGGCACCAATTTTAAAGAAATCGGCCCAAGATTGGGTCGAACGGGCCAAACTGGGCCAACTGGACCCATGTTGGGCCCAAGGCCCAGCCAAGCTCCCTTTTAATTAGAGATCTCAGCTCTCTTTCTCCTTCATAACACACACACACGCTGGTAAAGAGACGGGAAACTCAAACCCTTGCCCAAATTCACTTCCAACTTCGATTGATTATAACTTTTGATCCAGAGATCCGATTGACGCATCATTTGCGACCACGCGACCACAGCGTCAAGCTCTACAAATCCCAAAACTTTGTTTATGAGGTAAGCCACAAATTGATTTCAGTTTTCCAACCCTTGATTTCGAAATTATTGGGCAAAAGTGTTGAGATTTTGAGCTCTTTGATGTTATAGGATCAAATTAGCTTGAAGAGAAGGCTTAGTCTTGTCTCCTTGATCTTTGGGTAAGGTAAGAAAACTCTAAACCCTTGTGGTTTGTCCAATTTCATGTGCCATAGTGTTAAAATTGTTCAATTGTATGAACTAGTTGAGTTTATGTTGAATTAGAGTTGAATTTGTCAAATTAGAGCTTGATTGAAGTCTTGGAAAGGCTTGGAGTGGGATTTTGGTGCTGGAAGATCCATTTGAACGGTGTTGGAGCCTTGTAGGTTTGAGGAAAGTGAAAATTGGAGGTGTTCCAGGTTAAGCGGGGAATTGGCCAAGGTATGGTTTCGGTTTCCTGTATCTAGAATGTAATGTGGGGTGAAAACTTAGGCTAGTGACCAATAGGATATGAATTGAAATTGTGATAATGATTGATTGGTTGTTGGAATATTGGCATGATTATGTGATTATTGGATTTTTGAGGGTATGAATGAAGTTCTTGATTAATGATGTATGTGAGTTTATATGATGATGATACATGGTATATGTAAAGGTTGAGTTGAAGTTGAAATTTGTGCTTGATATGGATAATTGCTCTTGTATGTTGATCATTGTGGAATTAGAGACCTTGGTGGTGGAGTTTGATGAAAGTGGAAGATTGGTATTTGATGATGTATATTGTGGATTATTGAGTTAAAATTTATGAAGTAGAGCGTTGATGTGTTGTGGAATGAATATGGAAGTTGTGATGTGGTTGAGATTAAAATAGTAAGGTTTGGTTGGTTTTAAAAATGAATTTAGAAGTATATGTTTTGGAAATTGGGAGTTTATGAACGTTGGTAAAAATGAAATTTTAGTGAACTTCAACGGATCATATCTCCAGCTATTGTTTATGAAATTTGATGCTTTTTATGCCAAATGAAAGATAATTTGATAAGCTTTAAAATGGTTTAAGTTTGGTAGAAATCTGAAATTTATGGAAGGAGATATGATCATTGGATGTTTGGGCCTGAAATCTGAATTCTGCAAATTCTGCAGAATTTGTGATTTCTGGTTTGTGTGCACATGCACACCCCGTGGATTTTTGGACAAGTGCGTACGCACAGCCTTCTGCGTGCGCACAATGGGGAAAGGGCTATAATGGGAGTGCAAGCACGCCCTGTGCGCGCACACAATCATTAAGGCTTCGCAAGCTGTGCGTACGCACAGCATTGTGCGTACACACACGTTGGAAATGATGTTCTGTTGTTGGCGCTAGCACACCCTGTGTGCGTACTCAACAATGGAAAGTTTGCTTTTTGTGCATACGCACAACCCTGTGCGTACGCACACTTTCTAAAAATACTTCTGGCCGTGCGCACACACACCCCAGAGCGCACGCACACCCCTGTGCGTATGCACCCGACCCTGTTCTTTCCTAAAGCTTTTGTTTTCAAGTCTTTCACATTCCCAACAAGCTTGTAACCTTTCGAGATGTTGTTTCATGCTTATAAACTATCAATTTCTTACTTTAAATCTTAGATCAATGTGGAATTCTTAGTGATTGAGGAGAAGCTAGGGAAGAGGGTAACTTGTGGATGAAAAAAGGGGATATAATGAGAAGTTATGACTAATGATGAGGCTATGAGTTATTGAGGAGGATGGTGGAGTGTTGTGTATATGATGTGGGCCGAATGGTTGTGTGCAATATGAGCCGAATGGCTGTGTGTGATGATGGTTTATGGCTGAGTATGAATTGTGATTTTAAGCCGGATGGCTATGATAAATTATAATTTATGGTTGGGAATGAAAATGTGAATGTGAATGATTGTTTTATCTTGAGTTCTCTTTCTCGAAAGCGCGACACCAGAGAGGTGGTGGAAGGTGGGGATCCCCTTCCTTGTTCCTCCTGGTATTGTAAAATCGCCACCAGCGAGATGGTGGGAGGTTAGGATCCCCTCCTTGGTTCCTCCTAGGCATATGAGAACATACTTCCTGGGTAAATACATGGGTTATGGTTTCACCCCACTTGCTCCAGGTTGGTTAGTATAAAGTCTCCTTAGGTGGACGCAAGGGTTGTGGTTTCGTCCCACTTGCCCCGGGTTATGATGAGTGATGATATGGTTATAAGGAATTATTATGGAATGTGTATGGATAGATGTGAAATGATTATCTGAGATACGAGTTTCCCTGTATGAAAGTAGTGACAAGCATTACGTGCTCCAGGTTGAGATCCGATACTCTATTGACCCTATGTCGTAAGTGTGGCCGGACACTGTGAAAGGTCCAGATGAGCTCGACCCCGTGACAAACACCAAGAGTGGGTGTTGTATGATTATGATTATGATTATGATTATGAATATGTTATGATTGAGAATTACTCGAGTTGGGGATGCACGACAGAGGGACCGTCCAATAGTTAGCTACCAGGACTTGTCAGGTTGGCTCTATAACCGACAAATGAGACTCATCAGCCACTAGGACAGGAATGCATCATATGCATCTATATATTTTGTTTGGATTGCCTAAGTGATTGCATAACTAAATGCTACATGATTATCTGCTATATTTGAATCCTATTTGTGAATTCTCTGTTTGTAATAATTGTGTTTGTTGCATTTGGTTCCGTTGGGGGTTGGGAGGTTTGGAGGAGTTGGAAAGGGGAGTTTTAGATAGCTCTGAAGACCCTTAGCTAGTTGACCTATTTTAATTTCATGGTTTAGTTATGTTTTAAGCTTTAATTATCTGTTGGAAGTTCTAGGATTGCTTTCGACTTTCCCAGGACATTATCTGTTAGATATTTGGGCACTGTTACCATGCTGAGAACCTACGGTTCTCACCCACGCGGATTTTGTGGTTTTCAGATGCAGGACAGGCAGCTCCTCGCTGAGGAATGCTGGAAGCTTCTGATTTTGAGAAGATCTTTATCTTTTGGGTTTATTTTGGTTATTTGTATTTGCTTAGATATTTACTATCTCCACCTATTATATATATGCTGTATAAATTCCTCTTAGAGGTGATTTTGGAGACTCATGTTTCGTAACTCTGTATTTTGGGCTTTCTTTGGGGTTTTCCTATATATATATATATGTATGTATATACACTTATTCGCTCGAGCGAGTTTATCTTCGTGAGCCGAGTCTTGAATTTTGTTATATATGTATTTTCGGAACTCTTAGTATATTAACTCTTTAGCTTGTTCTATCTCGCTTCGTCTGCTTTATCGCTTCGTAGGTGATGACAAGTCATCTTAGCCTAGTTTTACTAGTCTTTTTCTTTTGTTTTTACTTGAATTATGCACTTTCTTAAGCTACAAGCAAGCCAATTTAGGTAGATTTTCATGCTTCCTTTGATTGAATCAACCATATGTGAATTAATGCTTTTTCATGAGGTTTGATGCCATAATTGGTACATATTATGATAAATTGAATATCTCATGATTTTGGGCATAGCTTTGATGTGTTTGGTTGATTTATGATAGGGGAAGAAAGCTTGGAAAAGGATTGAAGTGAGAAGGATTGGCTAGAAACTAAGAGAAGACAAGGAATCAAATGCAATTGAATCAGGAAGAATGAAGTTGGAGTTGAAGTTAGCCTCAACGTTAGCCCCCTAACTTGGAGGCTAACGTTGGAAGCTCAAAATTGCTCCCAGGGTTAGCCACGTTTGCGCCAACGTTAGCCCCCTAACTTGGAGGCTAACGTTGGCATGAGAAATTCTCCCCAGGGTGTGCCAACGTTAGCGCCAACGTTAGCCCCCTAACTTGGAGGCTAACGTTGGCATGAAATCTTGCTCCCAGGGTGGCCAACGTTTGCGCCAACGTTAGCCCCCTAACTTGGAGGCTAACGTTGGCGCCACTCCAACTCAAAGCAAGGCCAACGTTAGGGTCAAAGTTAGCCCCCTAACGTTGGCCCAAACGTGAAGTGCAGCAAATTTGTTTTGCTGCTAGAAAAAGTTAGCTTTGAAGTTAGCCCCCTAACTTTGAGGCTAACTTTGAATTCAAATTTGCAAAACTCAATTCCGGTTCAATTGGTTCACTTGGGTTCCTCTCCAAACTTCAAGAGCAATCAACCAAGGCCTCTTTCAACCCAAATCCACCAAGAGCAAAGGCCCAACTCAAGGCTTGAAGATCAATTGAAGAAAGTGTATAAATAGGCTTAGATTCAATTTATTCGGGGAGCTTCCCTTTTTGAGTTTGAGAGAGTTTCCTTTTCTGTTTTGGGGAGCTTGAGTGATCTTTATTTCCTTAGTTTTATTGCTTTCAATTTCAATTACTCTGTCTTGGATCTTGGGTTGGAGAATTGAAGGAATTCTGTTTCAATCTCACCTTGGATCTTGTTGATTTTCACTGCAATTAAGCTTCTGTTTCTTTTACTTGCTTCTTCATCTAATTTCCTTGCAATTTAAAATTCTCTTGCTATTGTTCTTGTTGGATCTAGGAAGGCATTGAGATCTAGACTTGGTTTTCTAGTCTCTGGGTCCTGAGATCCAATTTCCCATTTCAATTTTCTGTTTCTTGCTTTAATTGCTCATTTAATTTTCTGTTTAGAATCTGTTTCAACCCATTCCCCATTTACTCTTCTGTTTAATGCAATTTACATTCTCTTTGTTTAGATCTTGCAAATCCAAGTCCCAATCCCCTTTACATTTCAAGTCATTTACAATTCTTGCCATTTAAGATTCTTGCAATTTACATTTCTTGCAATCTAAGTTTCTGCCATTTAATTCCTTGTTCTTTAAGATACAGCAATTTAATTCTTGTTCTCTTTACTTTCAATGCAATTTAAATTCTGCAACTCAATCAACCAAATCTTGATTCGCTTGACTAATTCAACCACTAAGCTAAAATTGCTCAATCCTTCAATCCCTGTGGGATCGACCTCACACCCGTGAGTTTTATTACTTGATGACACCCGGTGCACTTTCCGGTTAGATTGGTGTTATTTTGAGAGAAATTAATTTTTCAACCAAAAATATCCCATCAAGTTTTTGGCGCCGTTGCCGGGGATTGAAATAGATTGACAATGATTAAGTGAGGTGGTAAGTTTAGATCAAGCACTTTTTCTTTAATTTTGATTAACCCACTAACTGTTTGAAGATTTGCCTCTACTAACCAACTAACCATTTGAAGTTTTGTCTCAACTGATTACACTCAATTTTCAAAAATACCACTGTGTGTTCCGTTTGTTGATTTATGTCACAGAAGAAAAGAAGAGAGGCACGAGGGAAGGCTGTCATTGAAGAAGAGATTTCGAAAGAAAAACACCACAACATGAAGCCGCAACTCGTTACACTAATCAAGAACAATTGCTCCTATGGTGGGAATCCATTGGAGGATCCTAAACAGCACATATCCACTTTTCTGAAAATTTGTGGTGTTGTAAATCTTGAAGGTGTAAATCATGACACCTGGAAGCTCTCGTTATTTCCCTTCTCACTAAGGGATGAAGCTGCACAATGGCTCGAAACTATGCCCCAAGGCAGTATTACCAGTTGGGACGAATTGGTTACCAAATTTCTGACCAAATTCGCCTCATCCCAACAAAACATCAAGATGAAAGAGGGAATTCAGCCATTCATACAAGGAGAGGAAGAATCATTGTTCAAACCAAGGGAAAGATACAAGGAAGCAAATGACAAAGAGGGTTTTCGGGCGTTCTATGAAGGACTAACCCCAGAAACAAGGAGAGCAGTGGATTACGTCTTGGATAACCTTTTCAAAGCAACATCAAATGCCCAAGGAATTGCAAAGTTCAATGATAAGAAAGCCAATAACCAACATTCATCTGAGATCCCACAGAATGCAACTCCAGAAAAAGAGATAATAAATCCTGAAGGAATGAAGATAGTCATGAATCAAAGCAAACAGCTGCACAATCAGACTCAGAGCCAATTGGAGTCAATATCCAGACAAATTGATTTTCTCCATTCTGCTGCAGTGAAGGCACAATTTCCACCATGGAAACCACATTCTTATCTAGGAATGAAGGAATCTCAATGTCAGGAACAAAGGGACTTCGATTATAACAACCAAAGTCACTCTAGCATGCCCCAATACCAGTCTCAGAATGATGTGTACATCCCACCCTGGAGAATTCAATCCAACTGGAAGGAAGGAGAAAGCCAAACTCAAAAACCAAGGGACTTCAACTGCAATAACCCCAATTTCAAAAATCAGCATACAAACCATCCCCACAACAACAATCATCAAGCACTACCCCAACACACACACCTCCAACCCCAGCCTACCTCACCATTCGCCCAAAATAATTCTTATCAACCACCACAGTTGACACAGCCACAACCATTTCCAACTGCTCCAGGAATTTATGTTCTAGAAACACTGATGGAAAGATTTATGAAAATTCAAGAAATAATGGCAATAGAGCAGGAAGAAATAAAGAAGCACCAAGAGATGATAAGCAAGAACCAAGAAACTATACTTAGAAGACTTGAAAGGCAGATGGAACAACTGGTTCAAAACCTTGCTGAACTGAATGAGAGGAAGGGAACTTTGAACCCAAAGAGCCATGAGAAGGAGGCTAGGTTGAAGGAAAAGGAAGTTGTGGAGGAAAGTAAGAAGTCTCAACTTCCATGATCAGAGGGTGGAGAATGTCAAGCTAGTGACAATAAAAGAGCGCTTGTTGGGAGGCAACCCAACCAGAGGTAACTATCTTTTCATATCCAATTCAATAAAACTGTCAATTAGTTTTATCTAGATTGCAAGAAGCTAAGTTTGGTGTTGCACACCAAAACAATCTAAGGGAGATTGAAGGATTCTAAGTTTGGTGTTCCACCAAAATTCCATCATAAAGCACATTCTCACTTTCTGCCATAAGGCTAGCTTCATGCATTTAGACGAACTAGTTAATTATCTTGCTGTTTTCTAGTTTTAGTCTATTACCTTAGAAAAAGAAGAAAGAGTTTCACACATGGTTAATTTGATGCATTGGCAAGGAACTAAGTTTGGTGTTCCCACACCAAAGTAAGTTCAAAAAGCCCACAAATAAATCATGCAGACTAACCACTGTTTCTAAGTGCTTGGGGAACAAGCAACTTTCAATATCATTGCAGAGTATCATACAAGCTATTGGAGATTTTTAGCATCATCAACCAAAGAGGTGAAAGATGAGCATGAAAATCAGCATTGATGATGATGAGAAGGAAAGCAAGTGAACTCCAACAGGTTGTATTGTTAAGTGATATTTTACATCAAATGTTGCTGTGATTAAAAGTTGGATTATATCCCTAATTGCCCTGTTTGTCTGCATCATATAGTTTTCTTTTTATATTCCTGCCTGCCTGCATAGCATAATCTTCCTTTATAATTCAATAAGCAAGAAGGCTTATCAGTCACAACATTCTCATCTTCAAAACTTGTTTGCACTCAATTTCACGAATGCATCACATGAAAGTTCTTTGAAAAGAAGGATTGAGGAATAAATCAGTTTTTGAGGCAAGCAAAAGATTAGGAGAAGTGGTGGTTCTAGTTGTATGATCATGTATTGAGGTTGCATGCTTGTGAAAACTTGCATGGGAGCTCATAGGCAGGACATGAAATTCAAAGAAGTATTGTAGAGATTCTCAAAAATCTATTGATCCAAGAAGCAGCAAACAAAACAAAAGAAAGAAAAGAAAATACAAAAACAGAAAGAACATGGCCCAAGGCTCTGAGCATCAATTACTAGGCAGAAAAAGAAAGAAAGAAACAAAAACTCAAAGAGTTGCTATCCTAGTAAATGCTTGTGGTTGAAGTGTGTCAAGGAAAGAGGCTTGAGCAAGTAAATCCTGAGGGGTGCTTTAACACCTAATACCTTAAAACCAACTGGTTTAGGAGTATTGATTGAAAGCTTATTTAAAGAGCCGCCTTGAGACATGACACTTAGAGTCGAGGTCAAAGCACAGAAACTATAAGCTGCTTCAAGGTGATTACATATAAAGAGAGCTCCATAATACCATTTGGATGAAAATCCTAAAGACCTACGACTCCCAATATGTAAGGACTAATGAGCACTGAAACCCTTGCTTGAGCATATCATTTAGAGTTTACCCCACTGTTACTTAATCACTTCTCTCACTGTATTTTACAAGTGTTCCTCAACCCATCTTAATTGAAAGAACTTTTGAGCATAGTTCATTTCTTGCTTGGGGACAAGCAAGCTTTAAGTTTGGTGTTGTGATGACAAGTCATCTTAGCCTAGTTTTACTAGTCTTTTTCTTTTGTTTTTACTTGAATTATGCACTTTCTTAAGCTACAAGCAAGCCAATTTAGGTAGATTTTCATGCTTCCTTTGATTGAATCAACCATATGTGAATTAATGCTTTTTCATGAGGTTTGATGCCATAATTGGTACATATTATGATAAATTGAATATCTCATGATTTTGGGCATAGCTTTGATGTGTTTGGTTGATTTATGATAGGGGAAGAAAGCTTGGAAAAGGATTGAAGTGAGAAGGATTGGCTAGAAACTAAGAGAAGACAAGGAATCAAATGCAATTGAATCAGGAAGAATGAAGTTGGAGTTGAAGTTAGCCTCAACGTTAGCCCCCTAACTTGGAGGCTAACGTTGGAAGCTCAAAATTGCTCCCAGGGTTAGCCACGTTTGCGCCAACGTTAGCCCCCTAACTTGGAGGCTAACGTTGGCATGAGAAATTCTCCCCAGGGTGTGCCAACGTTAGCGCCAACGTTAGCCCCCTAACTTGGAGGCTAACGTTGGCATGAAATCTTGCTCCCAGGGTGGCCAACGTTTGCGCCAACGTTAGCCCCCTAACTTGGAGGCTAACGTTGGCGCCACTCCAACTCAAAGCAAGGCCAACGTTAGGGTCAAAGTTAGCCCCCTAACGTTGGCCCAAACGTGAAGTGCAGCAAATTTGTTTTGCTGCTAGAAAAAGTTAGCTTTGAAGTTAGCCCCCTAACTTTGAGGCTAACTTTGAATTCAAATTTGCAAAACTCAATTCCGGTTCAATTGGTTCACTTGGGTTCCTCTCCAAACTTCAAGAGCAATCAACCAAGGCCTCTTTCAACCCAAATCCACCAAGAGCAAAGGCCCAACTCAAGGCTTGAAGATCAATTGAAGAAAGTGTATAAATAGGCTTAGATTCAATTTATTCGGGGAGCTTCCCTTTTTGAGTTTGAGAGAGTTTCCTTTTCTGTTTTGGGGAGCTTGAGTGATCTTTATTTCCTTAGTTTTATTGCTTTCAATTTCAATTACTCTGTCTTGGATCTTGGGTTGGAGAATTGAAGGAATTCTGTTTCAATCTCACCTTGGATCTTGTTGATTTTCACTGCAATTAAGCTTCTGTTTCTTTTACTTGCTTCTTCATCTAATTTCCTTGCAATTTAAAATTCTCTTGCTATTGTTCTTGTTGGATCTAGGAAGGCATTGAGATCTAGACTTGGTTTTCTAGTCTCTGGGTCCTGAGATCCAATTTCCCATTTCAATTTTCTGTTTCTTGCTTTAATTGCTCATTTAATTTTCTGTTTAGAATCTGTTTCAACCCATTCCCCATTTACTCTTCTGTTTAATGCAATTTACATTCTCTTTGTTTAGATCTTGCAAATCCAAGTCCCAATCCCCTTTACATTTCAAGTCATTTACAATTCTTGCCATTTAAGATTCTTGCAATTTACATTTCTTGCAATCTAAGTTTCTGCCATTTAATTCCTTGTTCTTTAAGATACAGCAATTTAATTCTTGTTCTCTTTACTTTCAATGCAATTTAAATTCTGCAACTCAATCAACCAAATCTTGATTCGCTTGACTAATTCAACCACTAAGCTAAAATTGCTCAATCCTTCAATCCCTGTGGGATCGACCTCACACCCGTGAGTTTTATTAGTTGATGACACCCGGTGCACTTGCCGGTTAGATTGGTGTTATTTTGGGAGAAATTAATTTTTCAACCAAAAATATCCCATCAGTAGGTGTTACGCTTATCGATTTAACGATTTTTATTTTCTCCTTTTCTTCAAAGACTCCTAGTTATAAACCTTTTTCACTATATTATATATTATAATTTTACTTTTAGAGGTTGTAGCGCCTCACCACCTCTGTTTTACATCCTAGGTCTAAAGTTCTGTGTGGTAGGGTGTTACACTAAACATATCTTGAAAAAAAAATTTCAATGAAATCTCAAAATATCATTTGTAGAAATCATCCAATCTAATGAAAATATTATATAATCAATTTATCTGTTTAGCATAGATCATTATTTTTTATAACCTAACTAATTATCTAGATCTCCTAAATATGTATTATATTTATTTATCATAGAATTAATGACCTTATCCCATGGTTTCAATGGTTCCTCTTCAATCAAATGCGCAACATGGTTGCTTTGATATTCATTTGGTCTGATTTCTTCAGTTTTCTTTTGTCCTCAATCTAGTCAATTCCTACAATATACAATGAAGCATATAAGTTGTTAAGGCTCTATGAATGAATTTATGCAAAATAAAGCATTTTCAAATTTGTATTTACCTCATTACTCCTATGCGCACCAACTATGTTTTCATCAAGAAGTGCTAACAAAGTATCTGTTAATTTTACTGCTTTCAACCATCTGCAACATCTGATGTTTCATTGAAAAAACAATGAAAGTTAGATTAAAAAATTCAGCTCAAATAACAAGAGTAAAATTAAGAGGACTATGGTAAAGAAGACATACATTTGATTTGACATCATTATTTTGGTTAGGCTTTCTCTACCTTGAGTTTTGTTACCAAAATTATGGATATCAACAGAATAGGAACAATCAAAATGAAAAATGGATGAAAGTAAAATGGCAATTGATAGAGTCTATCATATCTTCCCAATTTAAGAGCTCAAAGTGAACAATTATAACTTAAATTAAAATACAGAATGTGTCATATATAATTCACAATATTGAAACCATTAAATTTAAGTCCCAAAGAAAATAAGAATAAATTAGGAATAAATCCTCACCGTAATGACTCAAAACAACATGAGAATCAGTTATACGAGATCTGATAGCTTTGAATACAGCTTCAATCAAAGCTTCCAGACACTCCTGCTTGCTCGCCTTCCTGATCTCCTCAACCAATGCCACCGAGTTCGCGCCAAAACCGTGGGTTGGTCATGCTACTTATATATGTGAGTTATTTGTGCAATATCGAGGTTGGTTTTTTATTTGCTAGATATGTTAAGCTTTTTAAGTTTTATGCCAGACTTACTTTCCTAGTTTAGAGTTTTAGGGCATAAGTGGGAGAAGGTTGCCCAGTGGCGCCTTCTTAAAACTCTTGTTTGCTAAAAAGTTGTGGAATTATAAGGGGATGCGCACTAGAATGGCTAAGATTTTATGTTTATTTGAGTGTTTTTTTGTTTTAGTATATGGTTGCAATTGTTTAACTGTGAAATCCGAGACACTTTTTTTTGTTGAGGTTTCTAAATTAAAGAAAAACTTACTACAATATTTTTGGTCTATGTCCACTATTGTTTTTGTCACCATAGACCCTCTATGCTTGGCCATGACCTAAAACAAGTACCTATAATTACGGTTTTTCAAAAAAAGGTGACCTAAAAGGGGTCTATAATCATGGTTTTAGAGGGTGACTTAAAGGGATTGATAAACCCCAATTTTGTGGTTTATCTTGTGCTTAATTTAGGAGATTTTATCCACTTACCTCACATTTATTCAATGAAATAGCATAGTTTTGTAATTCTCCCTAAATTTGTGCTTAAGTGTAAAAACATGCTTTTTAGGCCTTTAAATTGCTAATTTTGATTCACCTTTGATTCCACCAGATGTCTTGATATGTTTGTTAGTGAATTCAGGTTGAAAAGGCTAGGAATGGATCAAAGGGTGAAGAGAAAAGCATGCAAGGTGGAGAATTCATGAAGTAATGAGCATTTGGAGAATTAAGGGCCAGACGCACGTGTCATCCATGCGTACGTGTGAGAAGAGATTTGCAAGCCACGCGCACGCGTCATCCATGCGTACGCGTGAGGAGAAAATTTGCCAGCGATGCGCACGCGTCGTCCACGCGCACACGTGACAAGAGGCACGTGACCTCATTAAAGTGAATTCATAAGGGCGATTTCCAAGCTTCCCATGCCCAAATCCAACTCGTTTCTAAGGCTATTTCATGCAGAATTGAAGATTGGACAAAGGGGGGAGCAATTAGTTTTAGGTTAGCATCATGTAGTTTAGTTTTCTAGAGAGAGAAGCTCCCTCTTCTCTCTAGAATTAGGATTTTTAGGTTAATTGCATCTTAGATCTAGGGTTTAATTCTTGTTTTCATCTAGTTTTCCTCTCAATTTCTTGTTTCTACATCTTTGCTTCCCTGGTTTTACTTATTATTTCCCTTATTTTGTTGCCTTTATCTTTATGAGCACTCTTGTTGGATTTGGTTCCCCTTTAATGCAATTTGATATTTGATGTTCTTTTATTGTTGATTTAAATTGTTACTCTTACTTTTCTTGCAATAGGTAGTGGTAGATTTTATTATTTCTTGCAATTTATTATGCTTTCCTTTTATGCCTTCCAAGTATTTGACAAAATGCTTGGTTGGATGTTAAAGTAGATTCTTGAGCATTCTTGGTTTGGAAAGAGAAATTGGGTGATCTTGAGTCATGAATACCCAATTTAGATTGGTGATCTAGAGTTGTTACTTAATATTATTTCCATTGACTCTAATCTCTTGCTAATTCAATTAGTGAGTTAATTAGGACTTTTGGATTGAGATTAACTAGTCTTATTTGACTTTCTCTCAGGAAAGATAATATTATACCTTCTTCCTATGTTGGAGATGACTAAATAGGGTTAGCTCTTTGTATTTAAAAGCCATGTCACAATTATACAAAAGAAGGGTGCACTTTGATGCCAGGGCATCTTGGCCAGTTTCACTGACCTTTTCTTTACTGTTTTAGGGTTGTTTCATGCATTTTCTTAGTAAATAAGCAAGTTTGGGTAAAAATACACTTACATCTTGATTCAAGCAAACATTGTGAACTTTACATGATTTCATGAGAATTATGCATGAATTGAATGATAAAATGGATGATGCATGATTTCATGACTTGGAACAAAGCTTTGATGCACCCTGTTTGTTTGATTTCAGGACAAAGGAAGCAAAGAAGAGCTACGTTAGCTGCCATGTTAGTCTCACTAACGTGACCACTAACGTGGAATGGAAGTAATCTTGGAGTGTTAGTGGAAAAGTTATCACCAATAATGCCTTCGAAAGCCATCATAGCCCACGTTAGTTACATTAGCGTGGGAACTAACGTGGAAGGAAAGGGAAGCTCCAATGTTAGTGGTAAAAGTAAACACCACTAACGTTCCAAAAGGTCACACATAGCCACGTTAAGAGTCACGTTAATTCAATTAACGTGAATCTAACGTGGAATAAAGAAGAGATCGCCAACGTTAGTGACACTCACCTTTGTCACTAAAGTTGGGTCAGGCCAAGATTGCCTATGTTAGTGGTCACGTTAAGACCACTAACGTGAATGGTAACTGATGACCAGAATTCACTACCCATTCAAAAATTAATGAATCTGTTCTTTGGCAAGCGCACCAAAATTATCGCCAAGTAATAACCCACAGTGGAGTGGGATCGTATCCACAGAGATTGGCAAATTCAAGCAGTTTTAATTGATTGATGAATTAGTCAAGTGGATCAATAAGATTGTGAAGTGCGGAATTGTAAATGACATAAAGGTAAATGACTAGAATGTAAAGAAAAGCAATAAAGTGCAGAAACAGAAATTGTAGAATATAAAGTGCAGAATCATAAATGGCTTGAATGTAAATGGGAGTAGGGAATTGCTGAATGTAATATTAAGCAGTAAAGAAATGGATAGATAAGAATGGGGAAGTTCATTGAGATTGGGAGATGTTATCTCTTTGGATCAAATCTAGCTTATATCCTCTTCAATCATGCAACTCATTGACCTCTTGGCAATCATGATTGATGGAGCCCCAATCCCTTGGTGACTCAATCTCTCAGATCTTGATCAATAGCCAATTCCTTGGTCTAATTGCTCATAAAGAGAGATATGCTTGGTCCCTGATTATACCACACACCCTTGTAGGTATAGGTAGAGGGAGGATTATATGTCACGTATCCAAAAACCAAAACCCAGATTCTACTCAAGTGTGAGAAGGGATTTCAAGCATGGTTTCATGTTTCCATTCCCAAGGTTCCCATGAAACCCAATTGCATTCAATCTCTTTCCCAAGATAATTGAACACTAAGCATTAAGAACGAAATTCCTTCTAGCAAATCAAATGGAAGATGAAGAGAAGAAGAATTTCACTATTATCAATCTATCAAGTACAACAGAGCTCCCTGATGACCCTCATTCACTAGCCCTTTTTAAAAATTTAGTGAACGAGTCCTTTTGGCAAGCGCACCAAAATTATCGCCAAGTAATAACCCACAGTAGATTGGGATCGTATCCACAGAGATTGGCAAACCCAAGCAGTTTTAATTGATTGATGAATTAGTCCAGCGGATCAATAATAGTGTGAAGTGCAGAATTGTAAATGGCATAAATGTAAATGACTAGAATGTAAAGAAAAGCAGTAAAATGCATGAATGGAAATTGCAGAATGTAAATTACTGAATCATAAATGACTTGAATGTAAATGGGAATGGGGGATTTGCTGGAAGTAAAATAAAGCTATAAAGAAATGGATAGATAAGAATGGGGGAATTTACTGAGATTGGGAGATGTTGCATCTTTGGATCAAATCTAGCTTAGATCTTCTTCAATCATGCAACTCACTGACCTCTTGGCAATCATAATTGATTGAGCCCAAATCCCTTGGTGACTCAATCTCTCAGATCTTGATCAATAGCCAATTCTTTGGTCTAATTGCTCATGAAGAGAGATATGCTTGGTCCCTGATTATACCACACACCTTTGTAAATCCAGGTAGAGGGGGATTATATGTCACGTATCCCATCACCAAAACCCATAATCTACTCAAATGTGAGAAGGGATTTCAAGCATGGTTTCATGTTTCCTTTCCCATGGTTCCCATGAAACCTAATTGTATTCAATCTCTTTCTCAAGATAATTGAACACTAAGCATTAAGAATGAAATTCCTTCTAGGAAATCAAGAGAAGATGAAGAGAAGAAGAATTTCACTATTATCAATCCACCAAGTACAACAGAGCTCCCTCTCTCAATGAGAGGGAAGTTAGCTATTCAAAGCTTAAAAAGTACTCAAAAGTAGAATGTAAAAGTGGATCTAGAACTAACTGCTTAACCCCTTCTTCAGTACTCTTTTGGGGTATATATACTACTCCTAGTAAAATGAAAGAATTACAAAAGTGAAAAAGGGAAAATTACATTTTGGAGGGAAAGAAAGCACTCAATAAATGTGACCCTTTAGCTAGCGTGTGGCTGGCGCTTCTCAGGCATATCACGTGCCCTTCAAAATGGCTTGGCGTGCCACGCTCAATCCCTCAAGTGGCACGCTCGTCCCTCTTTCAACCTTGGTGTGCCATGCCTTCGAACTCAAGTGGCACGCCGAAGTGGAATTCTTGTGTTGGCGTGCCACGCCTTCGAGCTCAAGTGGCACGCCGTTTGATTTTTCCACTTTCCTTGCCTCTGGAAAATTGAATTGGCGTGCCACGCCTAAAGGTTGGCGTGCCACGCCCTTGTTAGGTGAATGGCCTCTCTGCCTGGTGTGCCACGCCATGAACTCAAGTGGCACGCCCCAATGCTTATCTGCCTCTGAATGACACTTGCGTGCCACGCCTTGTTACTCAAGTGGCACGCCTAAGTGAGGAATAGTGAATGGCGTGCCATGCCTTCGAGCTCAAGTGGCACGCCCCATGTAATTGGCCTCTTCCACCCTCTCTGGAAAGTTATACCAGCGTGCCACACCTGCAGGTTGGCGTGCCACGCCCATGATCTTGTCTTGTTCTAGGGGTTGGTGTGCCACGCCTTGGTCTTCAAGTGGCACGCCAAAGTGACTTTTTGGAACTGGCGTGCCACGCCTTCGACACCAAGTGGCACGCCCAGTTCTTGCTTGTGTTGTCTTATGCATTGGCGTGCCATGCCCGGTTGCTCAAGTGGCACGCCTAAGTGAGATTGAGAGGTTGGCGTGCCACGCCTTCGTCTTCAAGTGCCACGCCTTCGTCTTCAAGTGGCACGCCCAGTCTTCCCTTACATTCAGCCTCTTCTCTGGATCATTGTACCAGCGTCCCATGCCACGTTGTTCAAGTGGCACGCCCATGTATTTGTTCACTCTTCAAGCTTGGCGTGCCACGCCTGGGTCTTCAAGTGGCACGCCAAAGTGACTTTCTGAAGCTGGCGTGCCACGCCTTCGACTTCAAGTGGCATGCCCATAGTAGTTGATGGATCCAACGTGCCACGCCCAGCCTGGCGTGCAATGCCGTTCTTGTGTCCACCTGTTTGCTCTCCGGAATTTATTACTAGCGTGCCACGCCCAGTCCATGGCGTGCCACGCAAGTGCATTTTTATGGCGTTTGCCCTCAAGTGACACGCCAGTTTTACACGCCCAGCTTCTTGCTTGTCTTCTACACATTTTTGATACCTTTTTCACCTACAATTCAGCACAACTCATCTCAAAGTAGTGTACCATAATATTCATCAAATAATGCATGAATTGTACTGATCAAATAAGATTTGTACCTTTTTATGGTCTTCTTTATGCAAGAAAGAAAGGTAGATGATGCAAGTCATCACAACACCAAACTTAAGTTTTGCTTGTCCTAAGCAAATCAATGTGAGTTAACTTTTATATATTGAGGCATTGGCTTCAAAGACTACAATACAACTAAGAGTAAAACTAAGTGTCTAACACATGTATGAATGTTTTAATTGTCATGGAAAGCTCTTGGATCCTTGAGGGTTCACTCAGGTATAGGCCTTAGGGGTCCTTTCTAATGATTGTCACCTTGAAGTAGTAAGGGTTATTTTGCTTTCTTGACCACAACTCTAAGTGTTTTGTCTCAAGACAACCCTTTAATTAGGCTTTCAATTAGCACTCCCAAACCAGTTGGTTTTAGGGTACTAGGTGTTGAGACACCCCTAAGAATTTACTTGCCCAGGTCTCTCCTTGACACATCTTCACCACAAGCATCTACTAGGATTACTTCTTTTTGAGCTTTTTAATGTTTCTTTTTCTTTTCTATCCCAGTAGTTGATGCTCAGAGCCTTGGGTCTTTATTGCTTACTACCTCTTGGTTCTATGGATATTCAAGGAACACCCCTTAGCCTTCCCTTTGTTATACCTTCTAGGACTAGTTCTCTCCATGACTCATTTTCTTTTTAGTTCATCCAAGGTTCTCCACTTAACTTTTTGTTTCTTAGTTTGTTTGATGATCCCTCTTGGCCTTGGTCTCTCTTATTATTTTTGCACAACTCACAGTAACTCTTTTGGTGACAAGTTCTACTTTTATTAAATTGAAGTGAAGACTTGAAATACATTGCATTTTCTTTCTTGTTAAAGAAAAACTCATAAAGACTTTAAACAGAAAAAAATTAAGCATGAAACATAAACTATCCTAGCATGATTATTCAAAGAGTAAATAAAGTAAAACTTAAACATAGTGCAGAAATTCGGAAAGTGTCAACCATGGGAATCCTTGAGCAGCTTCATCTTCAATTCATTGGCCCCTTCCCCTTGTCCTTCTTCTTGGGAGGGGATAAGCCACCTTCATCTGGCTTGGAGGAACATTCTTGAGCCTTGGCATCCTTTGGCTTGGGCTTCCAATATCCTAGCCTCCTCATATATGACTTCACATTCTCCTTGTGTTGGTATGCTATTTCTTCTTGCCTTGAGCTGAGTTCCTCCAATTTCTGCATATAGGTGGGGTAGTTGGGGTTCATGTTAGCCATTGCATTGCACAAGTAGCTCAACTTTGTCTGTGAATAGCAATTATATTCCGTTCTGGCTATAGTCCTTGCTTCATAAAGGTGTCTGAATTCAGCAAGACTCCCTATTTGTTGTAATTATCGCTCCAAAATCATTCCTAGGCTGCCTTGCATTTCTCTCCAGTTAATCTGGTTTTGTTGCTCCTTGAGGTTCTCAAAGCCCCCTTGGAGTTGTTGAACGTTTTGGTTGACTTGGCTCCATTATTGTTGCTGAGCCTCCTTGAATTGGTTGACATCTTCCCTCAAATGGTGTAGATCTCCCCTCATTTGGTGTACATCTCCTTGCAGTTGCTCCGAATTGAAACCTTCTGGAAATTGTTGATATTGGTGGTGTGGTGGTGGTTGAAGTGCTAGGAATTGAGGTTGTTCTTCTGCCTCTCCATCTGCTTGTTGTTGTTGTGGTTCATGAGTATGGGCTCTTGATGAGCGGATAATTTGTACGCTTTTTGGCATTGTTTTTAGTATGTTTTTAGTAGTTTTAGTTGAGTTCTTATATTTTTATTAGTTTTTAGTTAAAATTCACTTTTCTGGACTTTACTATGAGTTTGTGTGTTTTTCTGTGATTTCAGGTATTTTCTGGCTGAAATTGAGGGACCTGAGCAAAAATCTGATTCAGAGACTGAAAAGGACTGCAGATGCTGTTGGATTCTGACCTCCCTGCACTCGAAGTGGATTTTCTGGAGCTACAGAAGCCCAATTGGCGCGCTCTCAACGGCGTTGGAAAGTAGACATCCTGGGCTTTCCAGCAATATATGATAGTCCATACTTTGCCCAAGATTTGATGGCCCAAACCGGCGTTCAAAGTCACCCTCAGAATTCCCAGCGTTAAACGCCGGAACTGGCACCTAAATGTGAGTTAAACGCCCAAACTGGCATAAAAGCTGGCGTTTAACTCCAAGAAGAGTCTCTACACGAAAAATGCTTCATTGCCCAGCCCAAGCACACACCAAGTGGGCCCGAAAGTGGATTTTTATGTCATTTACTCATCTTTGTAATTCTTAAGCTACTAGTTCTCTATATATAGGACCTTTTCCTATTGTATTTTCATCTTTTGATCACTTTAGATCTCTAGATCATCTTTGGACGTCTTGTTCTTAGATTATTGGGAGGCTGGCCTCACGGCCATGCCTAGACCTTGTTCTTATGTATTTTCAACGGTAGAGTTTCTACACACCATAGATTAAGGTGTGGAGCTCTGCTGTACCTCGAGTATTAATGCAATTACTATTGTTCTTCTATTCAATTCCGCTTGTTCTTTGTCCAAGATATCACTTGTTCTTCAACTTGATGAATGTGATTATCCGTGACACTCATAATCATTCTCACTCATGAACAAAGTGACTGACAACCACTCTTGTTCTACAAGCATTCGAGGCTCTAGTGAATATCTCTTGGATTCCTGATACACGATGCATGGTTGATCGCCTGACAACCGAGTGCTCGCCTGACAAACGAGCCAGCCATTCCGTGAGATCAGAGTCTTCGTGGTATAGGCAAGAACTGATGGCGGCATTCAAGAGAATCCGGAAGGTCTAACCTTGTCTGTGGTATTCTGAGTAGGATTCAATGATTGAATGACTGTGACGTGCTTCAAACTCCTGAAGGCGGGGCGTTAGTGACAGACGCAAAAGAATCACTGGATTCTATTCCGGCCTGATTGAGAACCGACAGATGGATAGCCGTGCCGTGACAGGGTGCGTTGAACATTTCCAATGAGAGGATGGGAGGTAGCCACTGACAACGGTGAAACCCTTGCATAAGCTTGCCATGGAAAGGAGTAAGAAGGATTGGATGAAGACAGTAGGAAAGCAGAGAGACGGAAGGGAAAGCATCTTCATACGCTTATCTGAAGCTCTCACCAATGATATACATAAGTATCTCTATCTTTATCTTTATGTTTTATTCATCATCTATACCCATTTGAGTCTGCCTGACTAAGATCTACAAGGTGACAATAGCTTGCTTCATACCAACAATCTCCGTGGGATCGACCCTTACTCGCGTAAGGTTTATTACTTGGACGACCCAGTGCACTTGCTGGTTAGTTGTGCAAAGTTGTGTAGTGATCACAATTTCGCGCACCAGCTCTTATTTCTCTAGCCTTGTTGAGTGGGTGGACAGCCACCACTTTTGCCATCTTCTTGGCAGTGATGAACTTGTCGTGCTGATGCGAGCAGAAATTGGTGAATTAAAAATTATCAAAATATATATGTTGCAAGTATAGTTCTTAACTCATCAGAAATTCACTTATAAATTTAGAAAGGTGTCACAGGAATTTAAAATTAAAATACTGGGAGTATGAATCCCAGGTCGTCTCCCAATGAGTTGCAGAAAAGTGTGCTATTTTATTAATCAGATGTTTTTAAAAAGGTTTAGGTTGAGCAAACAAGAAATAAAATTAGAGAATTTGAATAATGTAAATAAAAGCCTTGAATGGGAGTTGATTAGTTGGAAGCCCCATTATTGTTGGATTACTCTCTAGATTAATTGATAATTAAAGGTTATCCTGTTTAGTTATCTTTTACTAGGTAAGGGAAAGTTAAACAAGTTGGGATGCTATGCCCGTTCACAAGTTGCAACCCACTTAATTAAAAGGGATTGGTGTTAGTGACTTGAGGGCAAGCCAACAATAACCCAATTATAATCTTTCTTTCAAGCCTTCCAACTCAAGGGTTCCTTTCAATCAACTCCCCATCAAGTTAGGGAACTACTCGCTCATTGTGAATGTAAAATTCATAACATATGAAAGGGAATTGAAGAAAGACATTGTAAATAAAGATCAAAATAATCAATTAAAAATAAAAGTAATTCTTGTATTAAATAATCCTAAAAATATTCCAATGGTAAAATTAACAAAGCAAGGGATATGGAAGAGTAAAGCCATGCGGCCGCGTCATTTCTAGTGGTTATCTCCTCAATTTCTTGTGTTCCTTCCATTTTTGCTAGCTTCCCTTCCATTCTCCAACTCATCCATGCCCTATAAAGCCTGAAACACTTAACATACAGATTACGGCATCGAATGGGATAAAGGGGAACTAAAATGCATAATTAAAATGTCTCTAGGAAGCAGTTTTCAACCATGTAGTAATTTCAGGAAGGAAATATAAATGCATGCTAAATTAATGAATAAGTGGGTAAGGATCATGATAAAACCACATAATTAAACACAATATAAACCATAAAATAGTGGTTTATCAACCTCCCCACACTTAAACATTAGCATGTCCTCATGCTTAATTAAAGGAGATAAGATAAATAAGTGTGAACATGTAGAAACTCATGCAATGCAATGCAATATATATATATATATATATATATATATATGAATACAACTATATGATTCTTGCCCACTCGATCAAAAGTAAATAAGCTCTTCAAAACAATTACAAATCAAATTCCACTAATTATATCATTATACAGTAAAACAGATAAAAGTGCAAGTAGATAGCTCATGAAAGCAGGGAACATGGAAATTCAAGCATTGAACCCTCACTGATGATGTATGTACGCTCTAATCTCTCTAGTGTATAGGGTAATCACTCTATCCTTCTCTAATCATGCTCTCTAACTTTTGTTTTTCTCCTAACCAATCAACAACAGTTAATATGCCAATGCAAACATCATGAGGTCTTTTCAAGGTTGTAATGGGGCCACTGTAAGGATAGGGATACATATATGGTTAAGTGAGTTTATAAATTGAATCTTTAATTAACCCAGCTTTAACCCAACCTATATATTTTATATAACTTTAGAATTCATACCTAGCTACCCAGAATTCCCTTTTACATTCCATACTCATGTATTAATTTTATCATATGTGCATTGATCTTTGAATTTTTTTAATTCAGCATTTGTGTAATTTTGTCCCCTTATTTATTTATTGATTATTTTTTTTATAAAAACAAACATAGCTTATCAATGCACATAGATTTTTAATTCTTATAGTTTCACATGAGTAGGTATCCAAATTCGAATTGTATTATCATGACACATTCCCTTAATAACTTTTGTTCCCACAAATTTCCATACTGAACTAGCATACACAATTCTATCTTAAGCTAACCAAAGATTCAATTTGGGATATACAATTGTTTTTCTGCTTAAGGTTAGTAATGTGGTAAAATATAGAACAAATGGGATTTAAAGGCTCAAAGTGGTTAACAAAGGTAATTAAAAAGGGTAGGCTTAATTTGGATAAGTGAGTTTAAATAAATAATGGCCTCAATCACATGCAAGCATATAAACATAATAAATATTGGACATATAGGATGAAACAAAATATAGATTACAATCATAGAGAAGTAGACACACAAGAATAAAATAATTATGGTTAAATAATGTAACCATGTATAAAGGCTCAAATTTACACAGGTTGTGTGTTCTTTAGCTCAAAAATCATGTTGTAAATACAACTTCAAGCAATTTTAACATAAGAGTTTTGATTAAAATTAGTGAAATTTTGTTCCAAAGATAGCTTTTTAGAAGAAACTTATTGTCTTTTCAATCAAGTAGAACATGCATGCAACTAATCTATTACTATGCAATTTATCCTATTCTATAAAAGAAAGAAAATCTAACTAAAATATCCTAATTTATTGGTGCTAGGGAAGAGAAATTACCTCCGAAAGTCAAGTACTGACCGACCTCCCCACACTTAAGGCTTTGCACCGTCCTCGGTGCCATCTGTCAGGAACAATGGTGGGCTGGTGGTAGTGTCTCCACAGTCGGGGTCGTCATGGCTTCCTGTGCTGGTGAAGGAAGTGGAGTCCGGGGTGTCTGAGTCTCTACAATCTCCTCTAAGCAGCTCTCTGAGGTGTTTGAAACGGCGTTGGTTGCGGTGCTCTCGGAGCTTTGCTTTCTTTTCATGTTGGTCCAACCGCTTCAGTATTTGATGCAGCAGTTGACTAGTAGATGGTGGAGGAGCTGTAGCATCCTCTGTGGACTGGCTGGTAATGGCAAGCTGTGGCCTGAGATATCTCCCGTTAGGGACATACTAATCATCCCGTGGAAGAATGGCTTTGGTGTCTCCAGCTCTGTAGGATACTCCGGCTACTGAGATAAGATCAGAGACTAATGTGGGGAAAAGTAGGTTGCCCGCGATCTGCACATGTTCCATAGCATTCAGGATATGTCTTGGTAAATTAAGAGGCTGGTCTGTGAGGATGCACCATAGTAGAACGGCCATGTCTGCTGTGAAGGAGGACTCATGAGTACTCGGGAAGATGTAATGGGACAAAATCTGTGCCCATACGTGAGCCTCTAAGGTGAGTGCAGAAGTCGAGATTCCCTTAGGACGGGAACGATGGTATCCGAAGATCTATTTACTGCCAGGTCGAGCAATAACTCTGAGAACAGCGTCCCAGTCAAAGGTGTATGCCTGGCGCTTGATTGCGGCTTTCTGAAAGGCGTCCAATCCTTCTGGAGCAGGTGGGAGATCTAAGGCTTGCTGTATGGCCTCTTCTGTAATGGGGACTTTGTTTTGGCGTAAATAGACAGACTGCATAGTCGGCAGGTGGAAGTTGGAGTAGAACTCAACAACCCAAGAAAGATTAACCTGTCGTGGCTGTCTCTGTAAGAATCCCCAATGTCTTTGTGCAATTTGTGGCTCAACAAATTCAGCGATACGAGGCGGAAGGATAAGAAGGTGTTCATTGTTGTAATTTCGAGCTGCCAGAATAGGAAACATCTGCTCACAGCAGCGATTTGGGAATCGTGCAGTGTCCTTGGCTGGGAAAGCTCTCTCCTTTTCATCAACCTTGATAATCCTTTTAATTCTTTTTGTTGAGGGCTTGACTGCAGTTGAAGAAGGCTCTGCCACTAATACTCTCTTCGTTCCTTTTCTTGCTGTGGGTTTAGGAGTAGCTTTCTCTTTGCCTTTCTTGGTGGCCATTCATGGTGGGTTGTCTCCCACCTAGCACTTTGCTTTAACGTCCGTAAGTTGGACGATCCACTAGTTCAATCTTCTGCCATGTGGGGATCTTCCAGGAGGAAGATCTCAAGCTCCTTGTTTTTCTACATCTTCTCGCGATGGTACAGCTTCAGACGTTGTCGATTAATTTTGATAAGTTCAGAGCTTGAAGGATGGCTTAGGTGATAAACTCCGTATGGTTCGGCCTTCTCTACTCTGTATGGACCTTCCCATCTTGATATCAACTTGCCTGGCATGAGCCTCAGTCGAGATTTGTAAAGGAGGACTAAATTCCCAGGCTGGAACTCTTTTCTCTTGATGTGCTGATCATGTACAGCCTTCATCTTCTCCTTGTATATTCTCGAGTTCTCATAAGCTTCTAGGCGAAGGCTCTCTAGTTCTTGCAGTTGCAACTTCCTTTCAGCTCCGGCTTCCTCAATTCCCATGTTGCACTCCTTGACTGCCCAAAAGGCTCTGTGCTCTACTTCAACTGGGAGATGACAAGCTTTTCCATAAACTAAGCGGAAAGGGCTCATCCCAATGGGTGTTTTATATGCTGTCCTGTATGCCCATAGTGCATCTTGTAGCCTGGTGCTCCAGTCTTTTCTATGAGGTTTGACTATCTTTTGCAAGATACATTTTATCTCTCTGTTTGACACCTCGGCTTGCCCATTGGTCTGAGGATGGTATGCTGTTGTAACCTTATGAATTATCCCATGCTTCTTCATCAATCCTGTGAGTCTCCTGTTACAAAAATGGGTGCCTTGATCGCTCACGATTGCTCGTGGTGATCCAAAGCGGCAAATAATATGGTTTCGTACAAAGAAAACAACAGTGTTAGCATCATCAGTGCGGGTAGGAATTGCTTCCACCCATTTGGAAACGTAATCCACAGCTAACAATATATAAAAATAACCATTAGAATTTGGAAACGGACCCATGAAGTCAATGCCCCAAACATCAAAAATTTCACAAAAAAGCATAATTTGTTGAGGCATCTCATCCCTCCTGGATATATTACCAAATTTTTGGCATGAGAGACAAGATTTACAAAACTCAGCAGCGTCTCTAAAAAGAGTAGGCCACCAGAATCCACAGTCTAAGATCTTTCTAGCTGTTCTTTGAGGGCCAAAATGTCCTCCACTCTCAGATGAGTGACAGGCCTCTAAGATGGACTCGAATTCTGATTGAGGCACACAACGTCTAATTACCTGATCAGTGCCACATCTCCATAAATATGGGTCATCCCATATATAATATTTAGACTCGCTTTTCAGCTTGTCTCTTTGATGCTTAGAAAAGTGTGGAGGAAATGTGCGGCTAACTAGATAATTAGCTACAGGTGCGTACCAAGGGGCTACTTCAAATACTGGTTGCAGGTTATCCAGTGGGAAATTATCATCTATAGGAGTAGAATCATCCTTGATGTGCTCAAGGTGACTCAAGTGGTCTGCCACTAGATTCTGGTTACCACTCCTATCCTTTATTTTTAAATAAAATTCTTGTAATAGCAGTATCCAACGTATGAGCCTTGGTTTGGACTCCTTTTTAGCTAATAGATACTTTAAAGCTGCATAATCCGAATACACTACTACTCTAGTACCAAGTAAATAAGCTCGGAATTTATCCATAGCAAAAATAATAGCAAGAAGCTCTTTCTCAGTAGTAGTATAATTGGACTGGGCAGCATCTAAAGTCTTAGACGCATAAGCAATAACAAAAGGATCATTACCTTCACGCTGAGCCAGCGCTGCTCCTACTGCATGGTTGGAAGCATCGCACATGATTTCAAACGGCTGGCTCCAGTCTGGTCCTCTCACAATTGGAGCTTGAGTCAGGTCGGTCTTCAGCTTATCAAACGCTTGTTTGCAATCCTCACTGAACTCGAACTCAATATCCTTCTGTAGTAATCTAGATAAGGGAAGTGCTACCTTACTAAAGTCCTTAATAAATCTCCTGTAAAAACCTGCATGGCCAAGGAACGAATGGACTTCCCTCACAGAGGAGGGGTAAGGTAAACTAGAAATAACATTCACTTTTGCTGGGTCTACAGAAATGCCAGTATTAGATACAACATGTCCTAGTACAATCCCTTGTTTTACCATAAAATGACATTTTTCAAAATTTAATACAAGGTTTGTATTGACACATCTATCTAATACTCTAGATAGTCCATCTAAGCAAAGGCTAAAAGAATAACCATAAACGCTAAAATCATCCATAAAAACTTCCATACAGTCCTCAATAAGATCAGAGAAAAGACTCATCATGCACCTCTGGAAAGTAGCTGGTGCATTGCACAAGCCAAAGGGCATTCTCTTGTAAGCATAAGTCCCAAAAGGACATGTAAAGGTAGTCTTTTCCTGATCCTCAGGAGCTATATGAATCTGAAAATAACCTGTGTAACCATCTAAAAAGCAATAATGTGATTTACCTGACAGGCGATCCAGCATTTGATCAATGAATGGGAGTGGGTAGTGATCCTTACGAGTAGCTTGGTTGAGATGCCTGTAATCAATGCAGACTCTCCAAGCGTTCTGTACTCTGGTTGCTATGAGCTCTCCATGCTCATTCTTCACTGTAGTTACTCCAGACTTCTTGGGCACCACTTGTACTGGGCTAACCCATTCACTGTCTGAAATGGGATAGATGATACCTGCTTCCAATAGTCTGGTCACTTCCTTTTTGACAACTTCCAAAATAGTAGGATTCAGTCTTCTTTGGGGTTGGCGGACAAGTCTTGCTCCCTCTTCTAAAAATATTCTATGCTCACATACTTGAGGGTTGATGCCTACTATGTCTGCCTAACTCTACCCAATAGCTTTCTTGTGCTTCCTCAGCACACTAAGTAACTGCTCTTCCTGTTCAGAAGTGAGGTCCTGTGCAATAATAACTGGAAACTTCTGCTGGTCCTCAAGGTAAGCATATTTGAGGTGTGGAGGGAGAGGTTTCAATTCCAACTTCTGGTTATGGTCTGGCTCTGACTTCCCCACACTTAGACCTTGTCCTATGTACTTATCCTCGAACTTTTCCTGGTGAACTTCAGCTACGGTTTCATCTATGATGTCACACTGGAAGATAGAACGATCTTCTGGAGGGTTGTTTATGACTCCATTCAGATTGAAGATTACCATTCTGCCATCTATCTCAAAGGAGTATGTTCCTGAAAAAGCATCTAATTTGAATTTTGATGTCTTCAGGAATGGTCTCCCAAGTAGGATTGATGATGGCTTATCTGAGTTATTATGGGGCATCTCCAAGATATAAAAATCAGTGGGAAATGTAAGCCCTTTAATGTTCACTAAAACATCTTTAGCAACTCCAGCTACTGTAATAATGCTTTTATCTGCTAACACAAAACGAGCTGCCGACCTTTTTAAGGGAGGGAGCCTCAAAACATCATATACAGATAAAGGCATTATACTAACACATGCTCCTAAATCACACATGCAATCATAAATTACTACACCACTAATAGTACAACTAACTATACAAGGACCTTGGTCACTATATTTTTCAGGCAAATATCCCATTAAAGCAGATATAGAGCTTCCTAAAGGAATAGTTTCTAGTTCATTAATTTTGTCTTTATGTATGCACAAATCTTTTAGAAACTTTGCATATTTAGGTACCTGTTGAATGACATCAAAAAGGGGAACTGTTACCTCAACTGTTTTGAAGATTTCTACCATTTTGGGGTCAGGTTCCAACTGCTTCCTGGGCTTCCTTGCAAGTTGTGGAAATGGAATGGGAGTGGTGTTTTCTGCAGTGTCTGCGCCTTTTGGTGCTTCCTCCTGTGGTTGAGCTTCTTCTTCTTCAGCTATGTCCTGTATGTCCACTTCCTCTTCAACGTCTTCTATTTCTACTACCTCTTCAGCTGAGGCGTGTTCTGGTGGGCTTGGCTCCTCTTGATTCCTCTCCTGCAATGTGGTTCCAGACCTTAGGGTGATGGCATTAATACCACCCTTTGGGTTGGGTAATGGTTGAGAGGGGAGTCCACCAGAGCTTGAGGATTGATTGTTGGAGTTATTCATTGATCCAATCAATGAGACAAGGGCTTGCAAAGTAGAATTCAAACCATTCAGAGTAGAAGTAAGGTTGTTTTCCATGGCCTGTTGCCTCCGATCAATGGATTGTAGTAATTCATCATTAGGAGATGAAGAGGGATAAGTGATCTGAGAGGTCTGCTGAGATGCTTCAGGCTGTCTTAAATGAGGTGCTCTGTAGGACTGAGTCTGATTCTGCTGCCTGAAGTTGTTATTGTTATTCCACCTCTGATTTCCATTATTATCTCTGCCTCCTCTGTTATGATTATCTCTCCAACCCTGATTAGAATTATCTATCCAGCCTTGGTTAGAATTATCCTGCCATCCTTCGTTATAGTTGCCACCTTGATTGTACCCTTGATTGGGACGGTCATAAAAGTTATGAGTGGCTGCTACAGTGTTGTCTTCTTGTTGGAGCTGCGGACACTCATCAGTATAGTGACTGTAATCTGCACAGATTCCGCACACTCTTTGTGGAACTAACTGCTGGCTGTGCTGTGGTAGAGAGGGCTGAACTTGCTGAGGTTGTTGGTGATTCAGTTGCATCTGCTTCAGCAAGTTAGTCAATTCACATAAGCTCTGGGCTATAGCAGTAGTCTCTTTATTAGTGGATACCTCCGCAACAGCTCTTGATCGACTTTGTCTCTGCCTATGATTCCTAGTAGAGTCAGCTTAGTCGCTGATCAATTGCCATGCTTCTTCTGTAGTCTTGTACTTTTTCATAGAACCATTGCTAGCACCTTCCAGTGTGGTCCTATCTTGAGATTTCAAACTCTGTGTAAAGTAACCGAGCAAAACTATCTTGTCAATCATATGATGGGGACATGCATCTCGAAGAGTATTGAAGTGTTCCAAGTATTCATAGAGGGTCTCACATTCATCCTGAATGATCATAGACATGTCCTTCCTCAGCTTATCGGCAACTTCAGCTGGAAAGAATTTATCTAGAAACTCTCTCCTAAGTGCATCCCAGTTGGAAACAGTTGCTCCGGGTTGAGTGTAGTACCACTCTCTTGCCTTTCCCTCCATAGAAAACGGGAAGGCTTTCAATAGAATAGAGATTTCATCAGTGCCATCACGCTTAACAGTAGAACAAGAGGTCTGAAAATCCCTAAGATGCTTGATAGGCTCTTGAGTAGGTAAGCCATGAAACTTAGGCATCATGTTGAGTAGTGAAGACTTTATTTCAAAATCTACAGCTACTGCTGGGTGGTGTGATGACAGGTCATCATATACCCATTTTCAAGCTAATTTCACTTGTTTTACTAGTCTTTATGCACTTTCTTGCATCCTAAGTAAGCAATTTGGAATGAAAATGCATAACTTCTTTAAATCAAACAACCACCATTAAATTGATGCTAAATCATGAGGTTTGAGCTAAAATTAATTGATTTTTAATGAATTATAAACCTTATGAGTTTAGAGATACTTTGATTGGTTGTTTTGGTTTCTTGTAGGTGAAGAAAGGAAGAAAAGAAGAAAAACGTGGCTTAAGAAGTGTGGCCAAGAAATGAGAAGTGTGGTGCAACAAAGAAGGAGGAGGCAAACACTGCCCTCCAGGAGAGCAACATATTGAACCAAGCTTTGAAAAGCAACATTGCCCTGCCCACAACAAGGGCGGAGCACAATTTGATGCCAATAAACAAAGGAAGCAAAAACTCTGCCCTGCCCTCCTCAAGAGCAATATCGGGCTTTCATGGAGAATAATTCAAAGGAAATTGCTTCCTAGTGTTTCCTATGGGTTTCGAACCCAAGGACAAGGAGGGAAGGAGTAGCGCTCAAACAAAAGAAAAACAAGCTTGCTTTCAAACTCCAAGAATCGAACACGGCACCATGAGGAAGTAAGGAACTAGGCGTGACTTTGGTGCCAAGAAAACCAAGGAAAAAGGAGCAACATGTGCCTCCACCGAGTGTCGAACGTGGGACTTCACCATTGGCACATTGCCCTGCCCTCCACAAGGGCAGGGCAGCATTTCTTGGTGCATGGCGCAGCATCTTGGCACGGCCAGGACTTGAGCTCTCGGCCAGCAACAGCACGCACGGGCAGCACCTGACGCACCATGATAACTCTGCCCTGCCCTCCACAAGGGCAGGGCAGCATCCTGCAGCATCTTGAACGCCCATCACACGCACGAGGCCGCATGCACCATTTCTTGCTCTGCCCTCCACAAGGGCAGGGTAGCCTCCTGGAAGCCACTTTCTCATGGGCTCAAAATTGGATTAAAAATCCAATTTAATTCATTTCTTCACCAAATCAAAAGCCCATCCAAATTCCAAAATCCAAGAATAGAAAGTGTATAAATAGGAGATAGTTTGATGTAATTAGGACCCTTCTTTTGATTTTTGAATTTTTACATTTTGAAACTTCATCTGAGAGCTTTGAACTGAGATTTGAGAGAATTAGGGAGGAGAATTGATCTCTCTTCTTCCTCGTTCTTGCTTGAGCACTTTTTACTTTTCTTGTTTGAGTCTTGGGAGTGAAGAATTGAGGAATTTCTGTCTCAATCTCCATTCAAGATCTCTTTGATTACCTCACTGCATAAATAAGTTGAATCCAATTTCCTTTACTGCTTCCTCTTTAATTTCTTGTTAATTGCTTTGTGAATTTGGATCTGGGAAGGCAATTGAGATCTAGACTTTGCTATCTAGTCTCTGGAGTCCTAAGATCCCATTTTCCTTTTGGTTCTTCTGTGATCCCCTGCTGCAATTTAATTTCCCTTTCTGTTTGAGATTTAACAGGACTCAAACCATCTCTTGCTTTGATGATTGTTGCAATTTAATTTCCCTTGCTTGAATTCTGAAACCCCAATCCTCAAATCCCTTTTCCATTCAAGCAATTTATATTTCTTGCACTTTAAGTTACTACAATTTACATTTCTTGCACTTTAAGTTTCAGTCATTTAATTTCTTGTTCTTTAAGATTCAGCTCTTTTACTTTCAGTTCTCTTTAATTTTTGCAATTCTTCCCACCCCCTTTACATTTTCTGTCATTTACTTACTGTTAGATACAAAATCACTCAACCAAAACTTGATTCGCTTGACTAAATCAACCACTAAACTAAAATTGCTCAATCCTTCAATCCCTGTGGGATCGACCTCACTCCCGTGAGTTTTATTACTTGATGCGACCCGGTACACTTGCCGGTGAGTTTTGTGTTGGATCGTTTTCCACACATCAAGTTTTAGGCGCCGTTGCCGGGGATTGAAATAGATTGACAATGATTAAGTGAAGTGGAGATCTAGATCAAGCACTTTTTCTTTATTTTTTTTCTAACACACTAACTGTTTGAGAATTTGTCTCAACTAACTGCACTCAATTCTCAAGAGAGCTGCTGTTTGTTCCTCCTGATTGTTTGCGTGCCACAGGAAAAGAAGTCTCTACAGACGAAGAGTATCATGACATGAAGCCACCACTCATTACACTAATCAAGAACAATTGTTCTTATGACGGTAATCCATTGGAAGATCCTCAACAGCACATATCCACTTTTCTGAGGACTTGTGATGCTGTCAAAACTGATGGTCTAGATCATGACACTTATAAGATCCTGTTATTCCCTTTCTCGTTAAGGGGTGAAGCTGCACAATGGTTTGAAACTTTCCCCCAAGGAAGTATCACTAGTTGGGATGATTTGGTCACCAAATTTCTGGCTGAATTCTCCTCATCCCGACAGATCATCAAGCTGAAAGAGGGGGAACATCTATTCACACAAGGAGAAGAAGAACCACTCTTCAAGGCATGGGAAAGATACAAGAAAGCAACTGATAAAGTGGGTTTCCGAGCTTTCTATGAAGGACTAACCCCAGAGACAAAAAAAGCAGTGGACTACTTCTCAGATGGCCTACTCAAAGCAACAACAACTGCCCAAGGAATTGCAAATTTCAATGACAAAGGAGTCAACAACCAACATTCATTCGAGAAACCACAGAATACAATTTCAGAAAAAGAAGTGATGAATCTTGAAGGAATGAATGCATTCATGAACCTGAACAAACAAATGCACCATCAAACACAGCAACACATGGAGCTGAGAGATAGAAAAGTTGATTGCCTGCAGTCTGCTGCAGTGAATGCCCAATTTCCACCATGGAGACCTCATTCTTATCTAAGAATGGGGGAGTCCCGACATCAAGAACAAGGAAGTTTCAACCAGGGCAAATCCATGACCACAAACAACCAACATCACTCATCCACCAATGCCAATCAAAGCCAATACTCACAAAACATACACTTCCAGACTCATTCCAACTGGAGAAGGACCGAGTACCAAATTCACGAACCAAGGGACTTCAATTACAACAACCCCAACTTTACAAACCAGCAAAAATACCATTATAGTAACAACAACCACTACATGCCACCACAACACCCACCCTTCCAAACTTTAACATCTCACAACCGACCAATCTCACAAGACTCTCAGAGAATCACTAACCTGGAGATCTTAATAGAGAGAATGATGAAACACCAAGAGGAGATAACAAAGAACCAAGAGATGTCAATCAGAAGAATTAAGGAGCAGATAGCTCAACTGGCGAAGTACTTTGCAGAAATGGGTGAGAAGAAGGCAAATACTTTCCCCAGAGCCACTGAAGACAAACCAACTAACAACGAAGATGCTACAAAGAAGGAAGGATGGAAAAGGATCATAGAGGAAAGTAAGAAAACCTTGGACAAAGAAAGTACCAGCCAAGAAAAACACAACAAGGAATTCTTACAAGGAGAGACAGAGGATAGAATTAAAGAAAAGCAGAAAATCCCCACTGAAAAATTTTCACTAGGGGATAGAGTAATGAGAAACATTCAAACCATGAAGGTGTCCCCACAGTTGTCTGATCACTACATTGTGACTAAGATCCTTCCACAGGAATTCATAGAGGTCATCAAAGAGGAAACCGAAAGGAAGTTCACAGTGAAGAAAGACAAGCTAAGGCACTGTGATTTTCAACTTTCATGATCAGCAGAATGGAAGATGTCAAGCTAGTGACAATAAAGAAACGCTTGTTGGGAGGCAACCCAACCTAAGGTAGTTTTCTTTTCATAGCTTTTTCAATAAAAATGTTGAATAATTGGTATGCATTGCAAGGAGCTAAGTTTGGTGTTGCACACCAAAACAACTTAAGGGAGAATGAAAGATTCTAAGTTTAGTGTTCCACCAAAAATCTCATTTAAAAGAACATTCTCACTTCCTGCACAATGCTAACTCCAAGCAATCAGACAAATTATTCAACTATTTAAATGCTTTCTAGCTTTAATCCCATAACCTTTAGCAAGAACACAAGGTTTCACATATGGTTAACTTGCTGCATCAGAGGCAGTGGCAAGCAATTAAGTTTGGTGTCTCCAACACCAAAATAAATCCAAGAGCCACACTCAATTTATGCATACTAACCATGCAATTAAGGGCTTGAGAAGCAAGCAACTTTGAGAATTATGCAGGACATGAGTCAACAATTGAAGATAATGTGCATCTTAACTTAAAGAAAACACAACAGAAGGAAGAATCAAAGGGCTGCAACTTCAAAGGTTGTATCTAAACTTAATCCTTGTTGCTGTGAATTGTTTTGAACATGGAAACCATTATATATCCTGCTAAAGTGTTTATCTAGTTGCAAGTGAAGTTGTTTGATTAAGTATGATAATCTGCATGATGCTTGTCATCCATCACCTAGCTGAATTTTGTTTTGTTTCCCATATGCTTGAATAAAAGAGAATTGTTTGAATTAGAAAGTAAGTATCCAATGTTGCATAAGTCAGAATGGAAGTTAATGGTGGTGTATGTGTTTGATTAAATGCATAACTCATAAAATAATTGCTGCATAATGTCATTTTCATTGAAGTGTGATCTAGCTTGCTGTTATAAAGGTTCTTATCAGTAAAGAAAAAGCCCTTGAGAAAAAAAATAAAACAGAAAGAAAAGGAAGAAGAAAAAGCCAATGTGGCAAGAAAAACAAAGAATAAAGGCTGGACACCAATAGCTTGGACCCTAGGACACATGCCTGTGGTGTTCTTGTACTAGGATATGCTTGGATAAGTAAATTCTGAGGGGTATTTCAAAACCCGGTCACTTAAATCAACTGATTTGGGATGGCCAATTGAAAGTCCACAATAAAGAGCAACCTAGATACAGAACATTTAGTTATCCAAAGAGATGCTGGGCATCAATGATCCTAGGAAGAAATAGTGAGCCATGTGTCTGTGGTGGAAAGATGTTGAGTAAAAATAAAGCCAAAGGCTACTACTGCAACATTAGACACCAAGCCTCCAAAGAATAATAAGCTTGTTAAGCAACATGAGAAAAGAAAAGTTAGCAAGGGAGCAAGTAAAGAATAAACCTTATAACAGCAAGTTTAGTAAGCCTTTGAGGAAAAATGTATATTATGTAACAACAACAATAACTGAGTTATCATTGTCTGCATAAAAACTCCATGAATCAAGTTCTGCTATATGCCTAATAAGGAAATGTTTTCTTTTCTTGTTCATTTCATTTTCTCTTAGTTTTGATGCTTGCTTAGGGACAAGCAAGAATTAAGTTTGGTGTTGTGATGACAGGTCATCATATACCCATTTTTCAAGCTAATTTCACTTGTTTTACTAGTCTTTATGCACTTTCTTGCATCCTAAGTAAGCAATTTGGAATGAAAATGCATAACTTCTTTAAATCAAACAACCACCATTAAATTGATGCTAAATCATGAGGTTTGAGCTAAAATTAATTGATTTTTAATGAATTATAAACCTTATGAGTTTAGAGATACTTTGATTGGTTGTTTTGGTTTCTTGTAGGTGAAGAAAGGAAGAAAAGAAGAAAAACGTGGCTTAAGAAGTGTGGCCAAGAAATGAGAAGTGTGGTGCAACAAAGAAGGAGGAGGCAAAAACTGCCCTCCACAAGAGCACACTGCCCTCCAGGAGAGCAACATATTAAACCAAGCCTTGAAAAGCAACATTGCCCTACCCACAACAAGGGCAGAGCACAATTTGATGCCAATAACCAAAGGAAGCAAAAACTCTGCCCTGCCCTCCTCAAGAGCAATATCGGGCTTTCATGGAGAATAATTCAAAGGAAATTGCTTCCTAGTGTTTCCTATGGGTTTCGAACCCAAAGGACAAGGAGGGAAGGAGTAGTGCTCAAACAAAAGAAAAACAAGCTTGCTTTCAAACTCCAAGAATCGAACACGGCACCATGAGGAAGTAAGGAACTAGGCGTGACTTTGGTGCCAAGAAAACCAAGGAAAAAGGAGCAACATATGCCTCCACCGAGTTTCGAACGTGGGACTTCACCATTGGCACATTGCCCTGCCCTCCACAAGGGCAGGGCAGCATTTCTTGGTGCATGGCGCAGCATCTTGGCACGGCCAGGACTTGAGCTCTCGGCCAGCAGCAGCACGCACGGGCAGCACCTGGCGCACCATGACAACTCTGCGCTACCCTCCACAAGGGCAGGGCAGTATCCTGCAGCATCTTGAACGCCCATCACACGCACGAGGCCGCATGCACCATTTCTTGCTCTGCCTTCCACAAGGGCAGGGCAGCCTCCTGGAAGCCACTTTCTCATGGGCTCAAAATTGGATTAAAAATCCAATTTAATTCATTTCTTCACCAAATCAAAAGCCCATCCAAATTCCAAAATCCAAGAATAGAAAGTGTATAAATAGGAGATAGTTTGATGTAATTAGGACCCTTCTTTTGATTTTTGAATTTTTACATTTTGAAACTTCATCTGAGAGCTTTGAACTGAGATTTGAGAGAATTAGGGAGGAGAATTGATCTCTCTTCTTCCTCGTTCTTGCTTGAGCACTTTTTACTTTTCTTGTTTGAGTCTTGGGTGTGAAGAATTGAGGAATTTCTGTCTCAATCTCCATTCAAGATCTCTTTGATTACCTCACTGCATAAATAAGTTGAATCCAATTTCTTTTACTGCTTCCTCTTTAATTTCTTGTTAATTGCTTTGTGAATTTGGATCTGGGAAGGCAATTGAGATCTAGACTTTGCTATCTAGTCTCTGGAGTCCTGAGATCCCATTTTCCTTTTGGTTCTTCTGTGAACCCCTGCTGCAATTTAATTTCCCTTTCTGTTTGAGATCTAACAGGACTCAAACCATCTCTTGCTTTGATGATTGTTGCAATTTAATTTCCCTTGCTTGAATTCTGAAATCCCAGTCCTCAAATCCCTTTTCCATTCAAGCAATTTATATTTCTTGCACTTTAAGTTACTACAATTTACATTTCTTGCACTTTAAGTTTCAGTCATTTAATTTCTTGTTCTTTAAGATTCAGCTCTTTTACTTTCAGTTCTCTTTAATTTCTGCAATTCTTCCCTCCCCCTTTACATTTTCTGTCATTTACTTACTGTTAGATACAAAATCACTCAACCAAAACTTGATTCGCTTGAATAAATCAACCACTAAACTAAAATTGCTCAATTCTTCAATCCCTGTGGGATCGACCTCACTCCCGTGAGTTTTATTACTTGATGCGACCCGGTACACTTGCCGGTGAGTTTTGTGTTGGATCGTTTTCCACACATCATGGTGCACCTGGAATGGTTGGAGCGTAAAATCAGGGGCTCCTTCCTCCTGGATAGTGACTCTTCTGGGCGCTGCCATGTCACCTGCACGTAAATGAACTGGATAAGTAGAGAGGGAGCTTGTTTCTTCCTTAGATGACGGTTCCGGTTCGTCCTCAAAGAGGAGTCGCCGACGCCTAGCTTGCCTTATACGTGAAAGAGTTCTTTCAATCTCAGGGTCAAATGCTGGCAAGCTTGGATCAGGAAGTGAATGCGTCATTTAACGAAAGAAACATACAGCTCATAGTGACAAAAATAAAATAAAATGCAAATAAATAAATTCTAATTAATAACTTTAGCACTCTATTGCAACTCCCCGGCAACGGCGCCAAAAATTGATGCAAGTAGAACTTGGTGAATTAAAAATTATCAAAATATATACGTTGCAAGTATAGTTCTTAACTCACCAGAAATCCTCTTATCAATTTAGAAAGGTGTTACAGGAATTTAAAATTAAAATACTGGGAGTATGAATCCCAGGTCGTCTCCCAACGAGTTGCAGAAAAGTGTGCTATTTTATTAATCAGATATTTTCAAAAAGGTTTGAGTTGAGTAAACAGGAAATAAAATTGGAGAATTTTAATAATGTAAATAAAAGCCTTGACTGGGAGTTGATTAGTTGGAAACCCCATTATTGTTGGATTACTCTCTAGATTATTTGATAATTAAAGGTTATCCTGTTTAGTTATCTCTTACTAGGTAAGGGAAAGTTAAACAAGTTGGGATGCTATGCCCGTTCACAAGTTGCAACCCACTTAATTAAAAGGGATTGGTGTTAGTGACTAGAGGGCAAGCCAACAATCACCCAATTATAATCTTTCTTTCAAGCCTTCCAACTCAAGGATTCCTTTCAATCAACTCCCCATCAAGTTAGGGAACTACTCGCTCATTGTGAATGTAAAATTCATAACATATGAAAGGAAATTGAAGAAAGACATTGTAAATAAAGGTCAAAATAATCAATTAAAAATAAAAGTAATCCTTGTATTAAATAATCCTAAAAATATTCCAATGGTAAAATTAACAAAGCAAGGGATATGGAAGAGTAAAGCCAAGTAAAGAAAACGAACTAGAATGACGAAGTCTTGATGAGGTAATAACTCTTCTCAGTCTCCCAATTCAAAAAGTGGTAGAAAAATAAAATCCTAAGAACTATGAATGTCTCGAGAGAAAACCTAGAGGAGGAGTAAAAACTAGATCTAAAACTAAAAACTGTGTAGAATGAATGTTGTCTCTGGTTTCTGCATGTTCTTTGGCTCTAGTCTGCTGTTCTGGGCCGAAAACTGGGTCAAAATAGGGCCCAAAATCGCCCCCAGCGAATCCTGCAGATTATGCAGATCGCGCACGTCACGCGATCGCATCATCTATGCGGACGCGTTATTCGTGTTTATCCCTGCCACGCGTTCGCGTCATCCACGCCTCTGCGTCACTTGTGCTTTTCCATTCCGCGCGGTCGCGTGAGCCATGCGACTGCATCACTGCGATTTCTCCTCTTTCGCACGAACGCGTGAGCCATGCGGCCGCGTCATTTCTCACTGGTTATCTCCTCAATTTCTTGTGTTCCTTCCATTTTTGCTAGCTTCCCTTCCATTCTCCAACTCATCCATGCCCTATAAAGCCTGAAACACTTAACACACATATTACGGCATCGAATGGGATAAAGGGGAACTAAAATGCATAATTAAAAAGTCTCTAGGAAGCAGTTTTCAACCATGTAGTAATTTCAGGAAGGAAATATAAATGCATGCTAAATTAATGAATAAGTGGGTAAGGATCATGATAAAACCACATAATTAAACACAATATAAACCATAAAATAGTGGTTTATCACCTGCTTCCAAAGCACTTCATCAATAATCTTTTTAACTCCAGCCTCATCACACAGCCTTTGTGTGATGCTGGGGAATGTCAACCTTGTGTAGTCATTGGTGCTTTTCAGTACTTTGTTGATGTTGTTGGCAATCATCTCTCCCACATTGATGTTCTCTCCTCTCATGATGCTGTAGATGAGCACAGCTCTCTCCTTGGTCACCTCTGAAGTGTTGGATGTAGGGATTAGGGATCTCCTCACAAACTCTAGCCACCCTCTAGCTTGGGGACTCAAATCTCTTCTCCTCAATTGGTTGGGTACCCCATCCTTGTCGTTGATCCACTGCACATTCATCACACATATTTCGCTCAATCTCCTCAAACCCAGGGTCTTGTTGCTTCATTCTCTCTTCATAGCTCCGAGTGGAGCTTGTTCTTTTCACCATTAGAATTCTCTCTATGCTAGAGGGGCTGTAGTCAATGGATTTCCCCATCACATAGCTAATATAGACATATTGTTGCTCTGGTTGAGGTACCGCATTGGCATAGAATTCCCTCACCAAGCTTTCAACCACTTTCCTTGGTGGGTTGCATAAAAGTGACTAACCGCTTTGCTCAATCTCAATATTGATCTCGATATGTTCATTCCTCCCTAGTTGAAATCCAACTTCTGGGATGATTTCCCTCTCACTCACTGATAGATGAGATTTGTCATTAGTCTAGAATTCCTTTTATAGAAAAGAATTTCTTTGTTGTAAGCATAGTTCTAAACCATCAAACAATCCTCCCAATAAAAAAAATTATGGTTTTTTGTCACAAGTAACAAACCCCTAATTTATAAACCGAAGTATTTAAACCTCGGGTCGTTCTCCCTAGGAACCCTAATGAAGTACTCGATTATTGACTATAAGATGTGTTTTTGGGGTTTTTGGAATAAGAGACATAAAAAGTAAATGGTAAAGGAAATCAAATAACAAAAAGGTCTTGACAAGGTTTGGTGGTCAAGGATTTCTATCCTAATCGCTAACCACAACATGAGAATTGGCAAGGATCAATCTCATTAAGTCATCCTCTAACTAGTGGTAAAGGAAAGTTAAATGAGCTATATCAATCCAAGTATTTTGTCAAACACTTGGAAGGCATAAAAGGGAAGCATAATCAATGACAAGAATTGGTGAAATTTAATGACTAACAATTGTAAAGAAATTGAGATCACAACTAAATTCAACAATAAAAGAAACATCAAACATTAAATTGCACTAAAAGAAAATCCAAATCCAACATGAGTTCATCATCACAAAAGATAGCAAGAAGGGAAATTAACTTGAAAACTAAGAATAATCAAAACTAGAAACATGAAATTGTAGGTAAAAATAGGATGATAACATGAAATTAGAACTAGATTCAAGGTGAAATTAACCTAATCTATCCTAAATCTGGAGAGAAGAGGGGGCTTCTCTCTCTAGAAACTACACTACATGATGCTAGTACTAACAAATGTTTTCTCCCCCCTTTGCTTGGGCTTCAATTCTGCATGAAATACACTCAGAAATAAGCTGGAATTGGGCTTGGACAGCTCAGAAATCGCCCCCAATGAATTGATTTTAAGTGAGTCACGTGCGAGTATCAGCGCATGCGCACGCTATGCGCTAGCGCGTCGATTAGCAAATTCTTCATCTGCGCGGGCGCGTCATGTACGCGTTCGCGTCTATAGGCGAGACTACTTTTGTGCGTGCGCGCCTTGTGCGCGTGCGCTCTTTGATGCATTCCCAATCTTTGTTTCTTCATGCATTCTCCTCTTTGTATGCTTTTCTACTTAGTCCTTCCATCCAATGCTTGCCTTCTAAACCTGAAATTACTCAACAAACACATCAAGGCATCAGATGGAATTAAAGTGAATTAAAATCACCAAATTATGGCCTAAAAAACATGTTTTCACATTTAAGCAGAATCCAAGGGAGAATTACAAAACCATGCTATTTCATTGAAAAGATGTGGAAAAAGGTGATAAAATCCCCCCAAAATAAGCACAAGATAAACCACAAAATCGGGGTTTATCAAATCTCCCCACACTTAAACTAAGCATGTCCTCATGCTAAAATCAAGAAAGAAGCAAATGGTACTAACATTTATTCAATGCAAACTAGCTAAATGCAACCTATCTATATGAATGCATCCACTTGGTCAAAACAAGTCAATTTCCAAGAATACATTTACAAGCACAAGGGCTAAAGCAATAGCAATCAAAGTAAACCCACAATTGAATTGAATCATTGAAAGATTTTTACAAATTTGCAAGAAAAGATGATCATGGGTGGGGACATGTAATTGAGCAATCGAACCCTCCCCGATGTGTATCCACTCTAGGCACTCATGTGTATAGGGTTGATTCACTCAATTCTCCCCTAATCATGCTTTCCAAGATTTATTTTTCATCTAACAATCAACAATTATTTAGTGCATGCATACAAATATCATGAGGTTTTTCCCATAGGTTGTAATGGGGCTAAGGTCAAGGTAGGATGTATATGGTCAAGTGAGCTAGAAATTTGAATCTTTGATTAACTTACACTTCCCACCTTACCTATGACAACCTATACAATTCTAAACAAACCCAGCTACCCATTCTTCACTTTTTCACACACTCATGCATTCTCTTTTTGATCACCATCCATATGCATTGACTTTTATTGATCCTTGCTTTGGGGCATTTTGTTCCCTTTTTATTGCAATTTTTTTTATATATATATATATATATAATTTTTTTTATTTTATATTATTTATTTTTTTCTTTTTGCAATAAAGTATATACAAAAGTATCAATGCATATGGTTTTACATGATTAATACATAAGTATATACCCAATTCTTAAGATTTTCAACAAACATACTTTTATCTCTACCCCATATTCCCAACTTTCCCAAACTTGAATAATAAGCACTCTCACTAGCCTAAGCTAATCAAAGATCCAAATAAGGACATTAATTATTTTTCGCTTTAGGCTTGTAATGTGCTAAAATTAAGAACAATTGGGTTAAGCATAGGCTCAAAATTGGCTAACAATTGAGGATAAAAGGTAGGCTATTTGGGTAAGTGAGCTATTTGAACAATGGCCTCAATCATATAAATGCCTGTATACACATAATAATGGACATATAGAATCAAACAAATCAAAGATTACAATCATAGAAAGAGAATAATGCACACAAGAATGAAATTAAGTGGCTATATGATGTAACCACACAATTAGGCTCAATTCTCACATGCTTGTGTTCTTAGCTAAAAAATATGATCCACAATTGTATAATTCAAGCAAGTTCTAAAAAAAATTTTTTTTTCAATCAATTGGAGTGGTGCCCTAAAAATGAATTTCTTGAAAATTTTTGTCATATTGACTAAGCTTATTTTTAGTGCAATGTTATGATTTAGAAAGAAAAAAAAATCTTAGTCTATCCCTTTTTCAATCAAAGCACAGTTCTTATATAGAAAGGGTTAACTATGATTCAAAATATTTTTCTAATCACAATCAAAGCCAAGATGCAAAACATATATATATATATAATAAGAGTAAGTAGAAGCGTGCATAAACCAAAATAAGGATGTCCACAATAGCAAATATGTACAGTAACCCCAAAATGATCTAAAACGTAAAGTGCGGAATAAAACAAGATAAAGTAGCAGAGCATAGAAATAGAAGTCTGAAAGTTCACCACATAAAGGCGAACACCGGTCACAAACGGTGACCTCTCCACACTTTAGAATCAAGCATCATCCTCGATGCTACTGCTGAAGCTTGGGATGGGGGTCAACAATCGCGCCGGGCTGTGGTTCATGCTCAGGCTGTGGAACTGGAGGTGGTACTGGATGTGAGTCCTCAGGAGGCTACTGGGCCTCAGTGGTGGTCTGTGCCTCTGGTGGTGCATCCTGCTGAATCGGCTCCTCACCGTGCTCCTCCTCCTGATCCTGCTCGTCGGAAGCTGGAGAGTATAGGAGCGGTGGGAGCTCGATGCCCTGTGATGTGAACACCTGGTCTATGCGGTCAAGACGTCTCATAATACGACGCTCGAGGCGCTCCAAGAAACGGAGTAAGCGCTACACCAATAGGTATGTCGGCTCAGGTACTGGTGGTGGTGAGGATACGGTGGCGACTGAGGAAGAAGGGGCTGCTGTCGTGGAGGGTGAAGGTCCAGCTACCTCCACGGTCGCTCTAGCCTGAGAACGGCCTCTGGGCGGTGGCCTCTCGTGCACCCAGCCACCCCAAGGAATAGTAACCTCCTTGTCCTCATCATCCGGGGGTGGTGGTATCTCATCATCATCCCGCCACTGAACATCAGCTAACTCAGCCATGCTGGTAACCAATGTGGGAAATGGAAGTAGGCCACGGATATGCACACGCCACATGCTCTGTCGGATCAACCGAGGAAAGTACACTTCTTTGCCATCCATGACACAGCCAATCAGGACTAACTTGTCCATCAGAATCTCAGAAAAGTGTGTGGTGGGCATGATATAGGTGGCAAATATCATTTGCCAGGTCTTGGCCTCTCTAGACAAATGAGCGAACATCATCCGCTTGGGCTTTCTGTTGCCCGAATCCATCACCCATGGAGTCTCTGGTGTGGCAATCATGCGCTTAAGTGCCTCACAATCAAAAGTCATGTAGTGGATGGCGATCTCTGCCTGCTGATAAGTGCAGGCGTCATCAGTAAGGTGTCGACACTGCAGTGCTTCCTCAATGGCAGCCTCAGTAATCATAATCTCTCTATCCCTCAGCTGGATTGAATTGAGATTGGCACGGAAGAAGTTACAGTAGAACTCCTTGACCTACGAGATGTTGATCTTTCCCAGATCCCTATCAACAAAATCCAAACCCAACTCTAGAATGCGGCCATTAACGGTGCGCTTTACATCATTTGGAAGCTCCAACCTCTTCTCAATATTCAGATTTGTCTTCCGGTATTTAGGGAAGCGAAGCTCGCAGTAGAGGTTAGAAAATTTGAGTGGATCAGTGGATGGAAGCAGCTGATTTTCCTTATCCGCATCATTTAGCGGATTTTTAGCATAATTGGCATATGGGGACGGGGTAGAGACCGTAGAGCGCTTTCTCTTCTTAGAAGTAGTGGCTATAGCTTTCCCTTTGTCTGACATCCTAAAAGACAGAATTTATGCAATATAAGAAGCTAGCCAAACAATTAAGAAGCATTCACAACAATGCATATTCATGAAGTGAACAAGTAAAATATAAATCTTTGAATGAGAGCAACAAGATTCAGAATTCAAAAGAAACTTCAAACCAAGAATTCAAACCACAATTGCACATTACTTGGTCATTAAGCCTAAGAAACACCATATCCAAAAGAATGATCAAAAAATTTAAGTTAGAAACCAAAAGAGTCAGTTGGTTAAAGAAGTCAGAGTTAGAAATCAGTTGAAAATCAGTGATGTGATGGTTACCGGCTTAATCCAAAAGGAATGTACAAAATGAGAATATAAGCACACTCACAATTATGAAATGCATTAAGTCATTGACGATGAAATATAATATTGCTAAAGAGCAACACATGAGAAAACAAGTCATCAATCAATGCAAATTACTAGAATTATATGAATTGGTGTTGGTATAACCAAAATATCAAAGAACGAATCAATCAAGAAATATTTAAGACCAAATTTAATGAGCCATAAAAGTCACCAGGATTGAGATAAGCTTTGAAAATTTTCATGTGCCATGTGACTAGAGGTAATCTGGGCAGAAAGGGGTTGAACCACAGTGGTCACATGGGTAGAATAAGTCATTAATCTTGTGGAGCAAGCAAATTAAGCTCAATTCTAAATGAAAATCAAGTTACTGGTCAATCTGAGAGTTCATTCAAATTATTCAATGCTCATAAGCAATCCAACATGAATACAAGCAAGGAATATGATAAGCATGACCAAAACTTATTTTTGAACAATTTCCACAACCATTTAAGTAACAAAATTCTTTTGACACATAAATTGTCAAATATAAGTTGTTACACCAATGAAGTAATGTTAATTCATGATGTATGGTTAGGAAAAATCCGGCAGCATTTCAGCAGCAAATTGGCTATTTCCCAAATTCAAACATTCAAACCAACTTCTATGTGAATTCATTAAAAATCAAGAGCATAAAGACTATGTATGAATTCATATGAGATGAACATGCAGCCAATCCTTCAGCAACAAGCATCAGAGAGCATTTCAAACTAGACTGACTAGTAGTCATGAGGGTAATGACATCCAGCAATAACAATCCAAGGAGCACAGAAAAAAATCAATGAAACAGAGCAATTCCACACAGCAGCATGAATTTAAGTAGATAACCACAAACGAAGCACTTATCAGGCCTAGAATCCTCTAACCACATCCTAGCTACCTAACAGCAGATATCTCTACCTATTCTAACGAGCAAAATTATACGCTAACTAATTAAACTAACAATAAGCTAGGAACAGAAATGAAATAAAGCAGGGGCAGGGGGTCTGAAAACCTGGGAAGCAAAACTGAACGGAGTAAATGGAGGAAGAGAAATAGCAGAGAAGTGAACCGGTCAGGGCAGGGGTGGCGGTCTGGCGGCACAGTGGAGCTTTCGCCAGCGACAATGGAGGTCGCGGCGATGCTTGTGGTGCGGTGAGGGCAGAGCAGAAAGGAGTAAGTGGGAGAGAAAGAGGAAGCGAGAGGGAGAGAAGTGAGGCGATAGCGGCGGCAGTCGCAGGGTGCTCACCGGAGGGTGGTTGGTGGTGGAAGGCTGAAGGTTGAAGGTGGGTAATGGAGGAAGAAGAAGAACATTGGAGAGAAGAGGTGCGCGACTACGCTGTTCGCTTCGCAAACTTAGGGTTATGGGTTTGAATACGCGCGAGCGCGCACACTGTGCGTCCACGCAGGTGAGGTTGGGCTAGAGGCACAAAAGGAGCCTAGAGTTGGCACAACTCTCGGGTCCTTGGCCCGGGTAATGCAACGGAATCTACGCGCGCGCACTGTGCGCTAGCGCGTAGATGAGTGGGGCTACGGAGAATGCGCGGTGGCGCCATGTGCGCCTTCGCATGGGTAGGAGAACACGAAGAGGCGGGGACGCGTATAGCGTGCGTCCGCGTGGATTTAGGCACAGAGTTGGCCCAAAAGTGGCATAACTCTCTGGTCCTTGGCCCAGAGAATTCAGAATGTGTATCTACGCACGCGCGCATTATGCGCTAACGCGTAGGTTCTCTTCTTTTTTTTTTTAAAAAAAAAGGGATTAACACCCTCTCAATCTCCTTCAAGGTTCTAAAACAAGCTAAGGTGTAAAATTGATACACAATTTGAGATAGTGGGCATTTTTCAAATGAACTTAGGAAACTTGGGATCCCAGCAACAACTCAAACTCAAAGAATTATTCTATATTCAAGCATAGATTGTATAAAACATCTTAGCAAGCAATGTAAGATACATTTAAACGTAGAGAAACTATGCACAATGGAACTCAATTCATTCATTCGTTATATCTACAAGAGAATAGAAAGAGTTTACCATGGTGGGATGTCTCCAACCAAGCACTTTTAGTTTATGTCCTTAAGTTTGGACATTTGGAAGGCTCCTTGTCAAGGTAGTTTATGCTTGTACCCATCCATGAACCTCCAAAAATTCTTGTCCTTCAATTGGTTGTTAGAATTTCCAACCATGTTCACCAAGATTTGGTGAGGTTCTCTCCAAGATATGAGCTTCCAAAATTGACTTCCCACGCATGATCCAGGATCCCATATCTTGTTTTCACACCCATCTTCTAGTTGATCACCTTGGTTCCGTTTGGGTGATAAGAAAGCAGAATTCTCATGAGAGCACCAAACTATCCTCTTAGACCCATTTAACTGAGCATTACACCAATCCATGCTCTTCAATTTTGAGCTTCCAACCAATATGAGTCTAGATTTAGAGCGCCAACCACTAAATATTCTCCTCTTTTGCTTTAGTCCGCAAAGTATCCTAAGTTGGCCATCTGTTTCGAGCAAACCATACTCAAGTGAGATAATAAAGCTGAGAGTTAGAAATTTTACCCACTCAAGCGAAAGATTGGATGACAAACTGGGTGGAGGAGCTCCCAAAGATCTTGATAAAATATGTTCTACTCCCGTCAATCCTCTTCTAGAGGTTCCCACTACTTGGCAAGGTTCTTCAAGTAGGAGGGCATATAGGAGGGCATATCTCTTCCCCATCACTCAAATCATACATAGGAGGTTGAGTATAATCTACCTCATCGTCAATTCCAAGTATAGTGGGGAAGGACTCTTCAAACTCAAAAGGATCATATGTTGATTCAGAATCATCATATATAAGAGGGCTTGTTGCTTGGAACACTTCTTCCAGTTCTTCACTTGCCCTAGGCCTTGGAGGTTGCACATCTTCCTCAACCTTGCTTTCTAACCTACTGGGGGAAGGTTCATCAGGATCGTCAAGGGGATTGATCAATGCGGGCAAAAAATCACTAGTGATGAAATCCACTTCTTGATAAATTTCCTTCGACTCTTTGTCTACTCCCGCAACATTACTCTTCTCTTTAATATCCTCTCCACACTCCTTGGAAGAGGGTTCTTAAACTTGAGATTCCTTTATATACTCAACATATCCTAGACATCTGCCTACTACTTCCTTTTGCTCACTAATTCCCATCTTTTCCTCTTGTTGCACTTCTTGCTTCAACTCTTCTTCCTCACCACGGAGCTTCAAATTTACTCCTTCATTAGGCTCCTTGATTGTTCTCCATGTTCACCAAGTGGAGGGCTTATGATGCATGAGCTCAAGTGAGATGTTAGGTGACTCACGGCTTCTACTATGTCAGTCACCCTTGCTCTTAGCTCCTTAAACTTAGTTTCATCCTCCTCTTGTCGCCTTAAGATACGAGATTCAAGGTCTCTCAGTTCTAATATTAAGGCTTCATCAGGCAATAGTGGTGAAAGAAAGGTTCATTGATTGAGGGAAGATTGTTGTAATTGGAAGGTGGTTCATATAGGTGGGATTCTTGAGGTGGTATGTGTGGAATTCGTAGTTCTTGGGAGAATTGGTATTGAGATGGTGGTGGTTCCAGATGTGATTCATACGGTGGTTGATATAGTGTGTATGAGTTATGATCATATGGAGTTGAATGGTGATGTGAGGCTCGTGAGTATGGTGTGTAGCTATATTGAGGGATGGGATCATACGCATATGATGATTGTGGTTGACAACCACAATTAGGATCATCACACACATTTGGTTGATACATATTAAAATCAGGATTATACCCATAGGAGTTCGTAGGAGGTTGTTGCCATGAAGGTTGTTCATAAGCTTGAAGTTCCTCCCATCCTTGATTCCTAAATCCTTGATGCATATCCTCATTGGAGTTTCCATTCCCTACAATATAAGTTGAATTGCACTCATAGCCAAAAGGATGAGAATTCATAGTGAAAGAGAAAATAAAAGAAAACAAGTATTGATAATAAACAAAGGAAGCAAAATCCTAACTAGCGAAACTAACAACAACCCAAATTCAAGCTATTCACAATATATACAATAGTCAATAACATAGCACCATTGTGATTCCCCGGCAACGGCGCCATTAAAACTTGATGCGGTATTTTACAACCCACACTACTAACTGGCAAGTGCACCGGGTCGTACCAAGTAATACCTTACGTGAGTAAGGGTTGATCCCACGAGGATTGATGGATCAAGCAACAATAGTGTTTGATAGGATTAGTTAGGCAAGCAGAAATTGATTTTGAGATGTTCAAAAGGTTTAAGTTTGAATTCAGAATATCAAAAGTATAGACAATTAAATAAATTGGGAATAAAATATAGATAAAACAGTTAAGGTTTCGGAGTTATCTAATTTCCGGATCAACTTTTATTACTAATTAATTTAATCATGCAAGATTTAATTTCATGGCAAACTATATGTGACTAGACCCTAATTCCTTAGACCTTCCTAGTCTCCTCTAAAATTCATTAATTGCCAATTCCTTGGTTAATTAATTCCAATTAGAAGGTGATGATCAATTTCTAGTTTATATGCCAAAAGAATCCTAATTATCCACAAATAAGGGGATTATATGTCACGTATCCCTTTAAATACAAACAATTAAAAATTCAGTATAATATGTTTTCAAGCTGTTGTTCAAGTAAAGAGATTTTCCAAGTTTTACGAGAACTCAATTAAAACATGGGTCATACTTCCGTTCCACCCATATTCATAAAATAAAGAACGAAAACAATTATTGAAATATAAATCAAGACATGAATTAAATTAAAAAGATCAAACAAATCAATCCATGAAAATAGACAGAGCTCCTAGCCTTAACAATGAAGGATTAGTTGCTCATGGTTCAGAGAGGAAAAATAAGTGTTCTGGTAACAATGTGTCCCTGTCTAAATGTACAGAGTTTCTATTTATAACTAATCCTCATTAATTTAAAATCTAATTATATAAAAATAATATCTTTTCCTAAAAATCAGATTTGAATTTAAATTCGAATTAATTAACAAATCTTTCGCTGATGGATGGGAATCACTTGAGTCAAAATCTGTGTTTTTTGGGTTGGAAACTGAGTCAAAATGCGGCCCAAAGTCCACGCCAGCGATTTTTGTAAATTCTACAGATCGCGCACGTCACGCGTACGCGTCAGTCACGCGTACGCGTTGCTGGTCTTCTTCGCAAGTCATGCGGATGCGTCGGTCACGCGGACGCGTCGCTGAGCAAATCTCCAAGTCACGCGGACGTGTCAGTCATGCGTACGCGTCACCATGGATACTTCCAGATCACGCGCACGCGTCAGACACGCGTGTGCGTCGCTCCTCGCAGCTATCTCCTTTGATTCTTGTGCTGCATAAACTCCGTCAAAATATCATCCATAGTGGCTAAAATATAATTAATTCTTAATTAAACTCAACAAATTAAGTGCAAATTCACTAGGAAAAGATAGATAAGATGCTCACGCATCACAACACCAAACTTAAACTGTTTCTTGTTCTCAAGCAACGAAAACTAATATAGGCTTGGGATGTGAATTTGCATGAGAATGAGAGTTCGATTAAGCTCATGACGCGTGTGCGTGATTTGGAGATATCCATGGCGACGCGTGTGTGTGACTGACGAGCATGTGTAATTTGAAAATTCGCTCAGCGACGCATATGCGTGACCGATGCGTCCGCGTGACTCGCAGAAAAGACCAGTGACGCGTTCGCGTGACTGACGCGTACGCGTGACATGCACCATGTACAGCAACGCAGAAAATGCTGAGGGATAATTTTTGGGCCCCATTTTAGCACCCAAGATAGGCGCGGATCCAGTGAAGCCAAGTGGTCCCCACATTACAAGACGCGGAGTAGTTAGTTAATTCTGATTTAAATTCAAATTTGATTTTAAAATTGGAAAAGATATTATCTTAATTTAAAATATTAGATTTTAAATTAATTAGGATTAAGTTATAAAAAGGGGAGACCTCTCTTCTATTAGAGATTACATTAGGGGGATTCCATTAGGGAATTCTATACAAATTTACATCTCACACTCTATGAGCAACTAATCCTCCACTGTTAAGGTTAGGAGCTCTATCTATTTGTATGGATTGATTTTATTGCTTTTTCTATTTTAATTCACGTGTGGATTTATAATTTAAGAATTGTTTTCGTCCTTTATTTTATGAATTTGGGTGGAACGGAAGTTTAACCCTCTTTCTATTTGAGTTCTTGTAAAACTTGGAAAAGCTCTTTACTTGAACAACAGCTTGAAAACATATTCTCCTAAATTTTAATTATCTGGATTTAACAGGATACGCGACATATAATCCTTTTATTTTTGGGTAATTAGAGTTTTTGTGGCATATAAACTGGAATTTGATCATGTAGCTTCTAATTGGAATTAATTGACCAAGGAATTGGCAGTTAATGAATTTTAGAGGAAACTAGAAAGGTCTAAGGAATTAGGGTCTAGTCACATATAGTTTTCCATAAATTAAATCCTACATAATTAAAATAGTTAGTAAGAAAAGTAAATCCGGAAAAAAATAGATAACTCTGAAGCCTTAACTGTTTTCTCCATATTTTATTCCCAATTTATTTATTTGTCTATCCTCTTTATATTCTAAGTTCGAATTTAAACCTTTTGAATATCTCAAAACGCTTTTATGCTTTCCTAACTAAGCCTATCAAATACTATTGTTGCTTAATCTATCAATCCTCGTGGGATCGACCCTTACTCACGTAAGGCATTACTTGGTACAACCCGGTGCACTTGCCGGTTAGTAGTGTGGTTGTAAAATACCGCACCAAGTTTTTGGCGCCGTTACCAGGGATTGACTGTGATTAACAACTATTAGTTGTTTGATTGCTTAGATTAGGCGTTTTATTTGTAATTTTTTTAAAATCTATTTTTATAAAAAAATTTTTTATTTTACGTGAACCCCCTCCCCCTGTTTCGTTTTAAAAAAAATTTCTATTATTACTTGATTTTCGAAAAAAAATTTAAATTAAATTTTAAATTTTCAAAAAAAAAATTTCGATAAAAAATATTTTTTTATAGCACCAATATTTTTCTTAATTTATGAAATTAAGTTTGGTGTTTCCTAGTTAATTTTATTTTAATTCTTAGAATTCTGTTCTTTCTTCTTTGCTTTCCTGTTTACCACATGGTGCGTTTAATCCTTTTTGGTGTTTTGTGCTAAGGAAAAATAATGCAGAGAGATCACATGGGTTACTACTCACACCCGAGTAGTGATTCATATTATGGTGGATGGAGGAACTATCCAAATTTTGGTTGGCAAAGTCAAAACCAAAGAAACTTCAATGCTCCATGTTCCAACTATCAAGAGCCACCACCTCCATATTCATATCAAGAGCCACTACCTCAATTTTCATATCAAGAACCATCATCTTTCTACCCATACCAAGAACCACAATCTCCTTATTCATCTCAAATACCATCAGATCTTGAGCTCCTCATGAAAGAATTCCTACATGATATAAAGACGAGTGAAAAAATGTAGAGAATTATGTGCAGACGATGATCAAGAACCAGGAAGGGGAACAAGAAAATTCCTTCCCAAGAGATACAATGCAAGATCCCATGGAAGAAAGTGAAGAAACCAATCAAAAGAGTTTACACTCTAGTGAAGTAGAGAACTTTCCATCCTCACACATGCAAGAAAAGGAAGATGCAAAAGCAAAAGAGGAAGATGCACCCACAAAGGAGGAAGATGCACAACCTCCCATGTCCTTGGTAAGCAATGAAGAAGAGATTGAATTAGAAGAAAGCTACCAAGAAGAAGAGGTTAAAATTGAGGAAGCTTTCAAAGAGGTAGAAGAATTCAAAGAAGAACACAAGGGAGTGGAGCTTGCAAGACCTCTCCCAAAGCCATCACCATCCAATACAACATTCAAGTGGGTAAAATTCCTACCCTTAATCCTTACTTTCCCACTTGAATATGGGCTACTAAAGACGGATGGTTAACTTAGAGCTCTTTGTGGCATTAAGCGTAAGAGGAAGATAGTTAGTGGCAAGAGATGTCAAGAAAGGTTCAATATGGTTGCATGCTCCAAATTGAAGTGTAAGGATTGGTGTAGAGCAAATTTGAATGGGTCTAGAAGGTTGTTTGGATGTCTCTGTGAGAATTCAGATCGCTTGCCACCCGGTGAGAACAATAGTGATACACACACAAGAAGACGGGTGTAAAAGTAAGATTTGGGACCCTGGAATTCATTCCCACAATCAACACTCTTGGAGCCTTGTCACTTGCTTCAACCTGCTCAAAGGCATTATGCGCCTAGTTTGGGATCCTAGTAGCCATTGGAATCACAAACATTGGTGGGGATTCCTGGATCAGTACAAGCATAAGCCACCATGACAAGGAGCTCACCACATATCCAACTTAAGGACTTTAACTAAAAGTGCTTGGTGGGAGACAACCTACCGTGGTATGATCGTTCCTTTTCATTCTTAGTTATCATAGGATAGGAGCTGGATATATATTTAAAAAAAAAAAAGAAGAGGAGCATATGACGCGCAAGCGTCGCTGACGCGTACGCGTCATATGCATGTGCGTGAAAAATAAATATGAACAGAGAGTTGCGCCGGAGTGGCGCCAGAATGAAGCCTTTCGCACAAACAAGCCAACGCGTACGCGTACCCCACGCGTGCGTGTCATTGGTGATTTTGGTACTCCACGCGTGCGCATCACTGACGCAAACGCGTGACCAGGAAAAATAGCATAAATATGTGTTTGGGCAGAGACTTGTGCTAGTTTGGGGCTGGAAGTGTGCTAGACGTATAAAATTGACCACGCGTACGCGTCCCTGACGCGTGCGCGTCATTTGACCAAACGGCCATCCACGCGTGAGCGTGCATGACGTGAACGTGTCGTATGCCAATATTGGTTCCCTAGCCACGCGAACAGAGAGTTGTGCGTGCGCACGGCTGGCTTCGCGCGAATCACGCAAAATCCAGGGCATGGGGACGCGTGCCTGACGCTTACGCGTCATTAAGAAAATTTCGCGCCCCACGCGTACGCGTGCTGCACGCGTACGCATCGCCTGTGCCGCACAATTATAGTTCGCCGCCCAGTTTTAATTTTCTTTCTCTCTCTCCTAATCCTAATTCTCTCTTGTTCCTTTATCCTTTTATTCTTCTTTCATCTTATTATCTATTTTTGTTTTCAGATTTTCTTTGCTTGAGGATAAGCAAACCTTTAAGTTTGGTGTTGACGCTTCGCTAAGAAGTTTTTTGTTTATTCCTATGGCACCAAAAGGGAGGCGAATCATCTTCACTGAGGAGTACAACCTGAAGAATAAAGCGACCGCTAGGATAACTAAGGTGGTTGAGTTCCCTTTATTTTTATTCCTCCCCTCTTTTTTCTATGATATGTTCCGGTTTTCTACTATTTTGCTTTGTCTGTTGCATGATCCTTTATTAGTTAGAATCATAGGACTAGTTTAGTTTCTTTTAATTGCTTTACTGTTGAAAAGATGTTTCATGCACCACTCACTGAACTTAAATCTAAAAAGAAAAGAAAAAGAAGTGATGTACTGTATGAGAAATTGAGTTAATTTTAAAAATAGTCTGTTTACTTAAAGGTGGTAGTATTTTCTGTGATTTTTGAATGCGTGATATGAACAGTGCATATTTGAATTTGAATCAAGGAATGTTGATGTATAAGGAATAGGAATTTAGAGAATTATTATGACTTCTCTGAAATGAAAAAAAATTAATCCTTGAAGCAAAAGAAACAGCAAAAGAAAAAAAAAATTTAATAATAAAAGCAAGGTCCAAGGCTCTGAGCGTGAATGACTAGGGAGGTCAGACATGATTAAAAGCTCAAAGAGTTGTTTCCCTAGTCATATGCTTGTGGTGTGATTGTGTCAAGTAATCCTTGAAACAGAACACTTAGAGTTGAGACGAAGTGCGTTTAACAGAGTATGCCAAAGGCTTTGAGCACCACTGTCTGGGAGTAACTGAAAGAAAAATCATAACTCAAAGAGAGTTCCCTAGTTAAGTGCTTGTGGTGTTTCTGTGTCAAGTAACTCTTGAGACAAAATATTTAAAGTCACCGCTAGGCACAAGGTGCAAAGCACCGAAGAAAAAAAAAGAAAATATATATATATATATATATATATATATATAAATAAATTAAAGTAAATTTTGCTGTGTTCAACGATTAAACTGAAATATAAAAGATCAGAGAATTCATAATATTATCCGGATTCTAATTCTGAATGACATTAACATTCTTCTGATTCAAAGGAGAGTGAGATGCCAATCCTATTCAGGATTGCAGTTGTAAACCTGGTGCACGAAATTGTGATCATCAATGGCGCCATCAACATGGTACGCGCAATTGCAATCTCAACTCTTTATCACAACTTCGCACAACTAACCAGCAAGTGCACTGGGTCGTCCAAGTAATAAACCTTACGCGAGTAAGGGTCGATCCCACGGAGATTGTTGGTATGAAGCAAGCTATGGTCATCTTGTAAATCTCAGTCAGGCAGATTCAAATGGTTATGGATGATTTATGAATAAAGCATAAAGATAGAGATACTTATGTAATTCATTGGTGAGAATTTCAGATAAGCGAATGGAGATGCTTTGTCCCTTCCGTCTCTCTGCTTTCATACTGTCTTCATCCAATCATTCTTACTCCTTTCCATGGCAAGCTGTATGTTGGGCATCACCGTTGTCAGTGGCTACAATCCCGTCCTCTCAGTGAAAATGTTCAACGCACCCTGTCACGGCACGGCTAATCATCTGTCGGTTCTCAATCAGGTTGGAATAGAATCCATTGATTCTTTTGCGTCTGTCACTAACGCCCAGCCTTCAGGAGTTTGAAGCTCGTCACAGTCATTCAATCATTGAATCCTACTCAGAATACCACAGATAAGGTTTAGACCTTCTGGATTCTCTTGAATGCCGCCATCAATTCTAGCTTATACCACGAAGATTCTGGTTAAGGAATCCAAGAGATATCCACTCAATTTAAGGTAGAACGGAGGTGGTTGTCAGGCACACGTTCATAGGTGAGAATGATGATGAGTGTCACGGATCATCACATTCATCAAGTTGAAGAACAAGTGATATCTTAGAACAAGAACAAGCTGAATTGAATAGAAGAACAATAGTAATTGCATTAATACTCGAGGTACAGCAGAGCTCCACACCTTAATCTATGGTCTGTAGAAACTCCACCGTTGAAAATACATAAGAACAAGGTCTAGGCATGGCCGTGAGGCCAGCCCCATGATCTAAGATAGCATAAGACTAAAGATAGCTACCCAGATGATCCTAAGATCGAAAATGATCAAAAGATGAAAATACAATAGTAAAAGGTCCTATATGTAGAGAATTAGTAGCCTAGGGTTTACAGAAATGAGTAAATGACATAAAAATCCACTTCCGGGCCCACTTGGTGTGTGCTTGGGCTGAGCATTGAAGCTTTCATGTGTAGAGACTTTTCTTGGAGTTAAACGCCAGCTTTTGTGCCAGTTTGGGCGTTTAACTCCCATTCTTGTGCCAGTTCCGGCGTTTAACGCCGGGCATTCTTGATCTGATTTGGAACGCAAGTTTGGGCCATCAAATCTCGGGCAAAGTATGAACTATTATACATTGCTGAAAAGCCCAGGATGTCTACTTTCCAACGCCGTTGAGAGCGCGCCAATTGGGCTTCTGTAGCTCCAGAAAATCCACTTCGAGTGCAGGGAGGTCAGAATCCAACAGCATCTGCAGTCCTTTTCAGCCTCTGAATTAGATTTTTGCTCAGGTCCCTCAATTTCAGCCAGAAAATACCTGAAATTACAGAAAAACACACAAACTCATAGTAAAGTCAAGAAAAGTGAATTTTAACTAAAAACTAATAAAAATATAATAAAAACTAACTAAAACATACTAAAAATATACTAAAAATAATGCCAAAAAGCGTATAAATTATCCGCTCATCACAACACCAAACTTAAATTGTTGCTTGTCCCCAAGCAACTGAAAATCAAATAAGATAAAAAGAAGAGAATATGCAATGAATTCCAAAAACATCTATGAAGATCAGTATTAATTAGATGAGCGGGGCTTTTAGCTTTTTGCCTCTGAACAGTTTTGGCATCTCACTTTATCCTTTGAAATTCAGAATGATTGGCTTCTATAGGAACTCAGAATCCAGATAGTGTTATTGATTCTCCTAGTTAAGTATGATGATTCTTGAACACAGCTACTTTATGAGTCTTGGCCGTGGCCCAAAGCACTCTGTCTTCCAGTATTACCACCGGATACATACATGCCACAGACACATAATTGGGTGAACCTTTTTAGATTGTGACTCAGCTTTGCTAGAGTTCCCAATTAGAGGTGTCCATGGTTCTTAAGCACACTCTTTTTGCCTTGGATCACAACTTTATTTTTTTTCTTTTTCTTTTTCTCTTTCTCTTTTCTTTTTTTTCGTTTTTTTTCGTTTTTCTCTCTTTTTTTTGAATATTCACTGCTTTTTCTTGCTTCAAGAATCATTTTTATGATTTTTCAGATCCTCAGTAACATGTCTCCTTTTTCATCATTCTTTCAAGAGCCAACATTCATGAACAACAAATTCAAAAGACATATGCACTGTTTAAGCATACAACAACAACAACAACAACAACAACAAAGCCTTGTCCCACTAAGTGGGGTCGGCTACATGAATCAAACGACGCCATTGTGCTCTGTCATGTATCATGTCTACAGAGAGACCGTTTACATGTAGATCTCATTTGACCACCTCATGGATAGTCTTCTTAGGTCTTCCTCTGCCTTTCGCCCTTTGTCCATCTTCCATCTCATCCACCCTCCTGACTGGATTACCCCTATACACTTGAGATATTAGAGTGATATACACTACTAGTGAGGGTTCAATGCTTAATTCTGTGTTCCCTGCTTTCATGAGCTACTGATGAGCGGATAATTTATACGCTTTTTGGCATTGTTTTTAGTATGTTTTAGTTAGTTTTTAGTATATTTTTATTAGTTTTTAGTTAAAATTCACTTTTCTGGACTTTACTATGAGTTTGTGTGTTTTTCTGTGATTTCAGGTATTTTCTGGCTGAAATTGAGGGACCTGAGCAAAAATCTGATTCAGAGGCTGAAAAGGACTGCAGATGCTGTTGGATTCTGACCTCCCTGCACTCGAAGTAGATTTTCTGGAGCTACAGAAGCCCAATTGGCGCGCTCTTAACGGCGTTGGAAAGTAGACATCTTGGGCTTTCCAGCAATATTTAATAGTCCATACTTTGCCCGAGATTTAATGGCCTAAACCGGCGTTCCAAATCAGCTCAAAACTGCCCGGCGTTAAACGCCGAAACTGGCACAAGAATGGGAGTTAAACGCCCAAACTGGCACAAAAGCTGGCGTTTAACTCCAAGAAAAGTCTCTACACATGAAAGCTTCAATGCTCAGCCCAAGCACACACCAAGTGGGCCCGGAAGTGGATTTTTATGTCATTTACTCATTTCTGTAAACCCTAGGCTACTAGTTCTCTACAAATAGGACCTTTTGCTATTGTATTTGATATCTTTTGATCACTTTAGATCTTAGGATCATCTTTGGACATCTAGTTCTTAGATCATGGGGGCTGGCCATTCGGCCATGCCTAGACCTTGTTCTTATGTATTTTCAACGGTGGAGTTTCTACACACCATAGATTAAGGTGTGGAGCTCTGCTGTACCTCGAGTATTAATGCAATTAGTATTGTTCTTCTATTCAATTCAGCTTGTTCTTATTCTAAGATATTCATTCGTACCCAAGAACATGATGAATGTGATGATTATGTGACGCTCATCATCATTCTCACTTATGAACGCGTGCCTGACAACCACTCCCGTTCTACAAGCAAACAAGGCTTGAATGTTTATCTCTTGGACTCCTTAATCGGAATCTTCGTGGTATAAGCTAGAATTGATGGCAGCATTCAAGAGAATCCAGAAAGTCTAAACCTTGTCTGTGGTATTCTGAGTAAGATTCAATGATTGAATGACTGTGACGAGCTTCAAACTCCTGAAGGCTGGGCGTTAGTGACAGACGCAAAAGAATCAATGGATTCTATTCCAACCTGATTGAGAACCGACAGATGATTAGCCGTGCCGTGACAGGGTGCGTTGAACATTTTCACTAGGAGGACGGAATTGTAGCCACTGACAACGGTGATGCCCAACATACAGCTTGCCATGGAAAGGTGTAAGAAGGATTGGATGAAGACAGTAGGAAAGCAGAGAGACGGAAGGGACAAAGCATCTCCATACGCTTATCTGAAGTTCTCACCAATGAATTACATAAGTATCTCTATCCTTGTTTTATGCTTTATTCATAAATCACCCATAACCATTTGAATCTGCCTGACTGAGATTTACAAGATGACCATAGCTTGCTTCATACCAATAATCTCCGTGGGATCGACCCTTACTCGCGTAAGGTTTATTACTTGGACGACCCAGTGCACTTGCTGGTTAGTTGCGCGAAGTTGTGATAAAGAGTTGAGATTGCAATTGAGCGTACCATGTTGATGGCGCCATTGATGATCACAATTTCGTGCACCAGCTACCTTCTTACAAGTTTATTTGTCTTTATTTTATCTGATTTGAATTAGTGAAATTTGAATTATTTTTGTCTTGGAGAACTTATTTACTTTTAACCAAGTAGGTAGAAACATCTTAGCATGTAGTTGCATTTATAGGTTGCATTTCATACATTCTACCATTCCTCTTCATCTTTATAGTTCTCTTGAGCTTAGCATGAGGACATGCTACTGTTTAAGTGTGGGGAGGTTGATAAACCGCTATTTTATGGTTTATCTTGTGCTTAATTGAGTGGATTTTATCAACTCTTTACCCACTTATTCATATTATTTGCATGTTTTACAATTTCTTCCTGATTTTGTGCTATGATTGAAAACATGCTTCTTTGATTTTATATTTGCTTATTATTAATCATCTCTTATGACCATTAGATGCCTTGATATGTGTGTTAAGTGTTTTCAGATATTATAGGGCAGGAATGGCTTGGAGGATGGAAAGGAAGCATGCAAAAGTGGAAGGAATAAGGGAAGTTGGAGAAACTGCAAAGCTGTCAGCCTGACCCTCTCGCACTAAAATGACTATAACTTGAGCTACGGAGGTCCAAATGACGCAGTTCCACTTGCGTTGGAAAGCTAACGTCCGGAGCTTCGATTTGATATATAATATACCATAGTGGCCTTGACGCTAGGCGACGCGACCGCGTGCTCCATGCGGCCGCGTCGCAGTGACGAAAAACCAGCGTGGCAGATTTCGCAAACAGCGAATCCTGGGCTATTTCCGGCCCAGTTTCAAGCCCAGAAAACACAGATTAAAGGATGCAAAGTGGAGGAATGAAGGAAGACTTCAGGAGGCTCTCATAATTCACTTTTCATGATTTAGATGTAGTTTTGAGAGAGGTTCTCTCCTCTCTCTCTTAGGATTAGGATTAGGATTAGAAATTAGGATTTTTAGAAACTAGGATTTAGGACTTCTCTTGGTTTTTAAGAGTGACTATCGATTCAGGTTCAATGTTCCCTTTTATTTATTTTTCCAATTAAATTTATGAACTCTTCCATGTTACAGATTACTCTTTTAAATTAATGTTATTTGAGATATTTCAGATCTATGATTGCTTTCTTTAATTTATGTTGTCGGTACTTATCCAAATTATTTTCATTCGAGTAGATAGTTTTCCTTTTGGCTTTTGTTAAATAATTGGCGACTCTTGAGTTATCAAACTCATTGTTAATTGAAAATTGGAATTCATCCACTAAACTTACCTTCATAGTTAGAGGTTAACAAAGTGGGAGAAAAATCCAGTTCTCATTACAATTGACAAGGATAACCAGGATATGACCTCCAGTTCCCATATCTTGCCAAGAGTTTATTTTACAGTTATTTATTTATTTTTATTGCTTTGAAAATATACTTGTGCCCATTGCCCAACTAACCTTTTACCTTAATCCAAAATCCCAAACACACTTTTTCATAACCAATAATAAGAACATACCTCCCTGCAATTCCTTGAGAAGACGACCCGAGGTTCAAATACTCGGTTATCAATTTTAAAGGGGTTTATTACTTGTGACAACCAAAATGTTTGCACGAAGGGATTTCTGTTAGTTTAGAAGCTGTATCTACAACGTGAATATTTTCAATAGTTCTTTACTAGCAAAAATCCTAACGTCACACGCGTTCGCGTCGTCCACGCGGACGCGTTGCTGTCAGTTTCTTCAAAAACTCCATTTTGTGCTTTCCTTCTATTTTTTGTATGTTTCCTTTCCATTCTTTAAGTCATTCCTGCCCTATAAAACCTGAAAGTACTCAACACACAAATCATGGCATCGAATGGTAATAAAGGATAATTAAATTTAATATTTTTAAAGCATAGGAAACATGTTTTCTCAGATGTCATATTACAAAGAAGGAATTGTAAAACCATGAAAATTCATATGAATAAGTGGGTGAAGAGTTGATTAAATCATTCAATTAAGCACAAGATAAATCATAAAATAGTGGTTTATTACCTAGATTCATTCAACCATGGTTAATTTGATGCAATTTCATGAGAATTATGCCATAATTACTTGTGTGCTAAGAATGATGAAAGCTCTCATGACTTTAGAAAAGCTTCGATGCATATATTGGTTGATAACAGGTGAAAAAATGCATGGAGGGAGGTTGAAGAATAGCCATGGAAAGGATGAAGAGGAAGCAAATTTGGTGGCCAAGTTAGACCACCAACGTTGCCTCCAATGTTGAGAGGGGTGAAACAGAGAAGTCTGCATAATTCGCTGGTGCCCATGTTGGAGGGAACATTGGCAAACCAACGTTACCCCCAACATTGTGCTAAAATATGCTTTTTGGAAATTGGAAAAAATTGTGGTGACGAGCACGCATGCTGTACACGCACGCGTGGATTGGAAATTCTGACAATCCACGCGCACGTGTTGGAAACGCATATGCGTAGGTGGAGTAAGGTTGGACCAACAACGCTGCCTCAAATGTTGGTGGCCAACGTGCGCGATCTGAGTTCCAAAATTTTGCATTTGAAAAGCACAACGACGCGTACGTGTATACCGCGCGTACGCACAAGCATAACTTTTGATGATCCACGCGCACGCGCAGGTCACGCGCACGTGTGGATGGGCCAACATTGAAGGGAACGTTGCCAGTCTAATGCAGAGGCCAACATTTTCGAAAAGCTTTCAAAAATTGGATTTGGGATTTTTGCATCCACGCGCAAGCGCAACTTACGTGCATGCGTGGATGCATATTTTGGACCCAGATGCGCAAACGCGCAAGGCATGCGTACGCGTGGTTAGAATAACGTTGACACTCCAACGTTGAGTCAAATGCCAATGACAACAACCAGAACCCAAATTCTAAGGAAATGTTTGGCCCAACGTTTACCCTCAAACGTGGAGCCAAACATGGACACCAGAACTTTGCAATTCAAGCACTCCTCTCCTCTCAACAGCATTGGTAACCAGTTGGAGCAACTTCAACCCAATGCAATTAAGGCCAAAAGTCCAATTCAGAGATTGAAGATTAATTGAAGAAAGTATATAAATAGCTTAGAATTCAAGGTAGTTGGGGGCTTATGGAGACTAGTACGGGAACTGATACTGTAACACTGCCAATTTTTCTTTTTTGAATTTTTCTTTCAATTCTGCAACGTACCTTTCAATTCCATCTTTTATTCTGAGAACTATGAACAGCTAAACCCCTTTCATTGGGTTAGGGAGCTCTGATAAACCACTATTTTATAGTTTATATTGTGTTTAATTGTGTGGTTTTGTCGTGATCCTTACCCACTTATTCATCAATTTAGCATGCATTTAGATTTCCTTCCTGAATTTATTACATGTTTGAAAATTGCTTCCTAGAGGCTTTAATTATTTAATTTTAATTCTCCTTTATTCCATTCGATGCCGTAATCTGTGTGTCAAGTGTTTCAGGCTTTATAGGGCATGAATGAGACGGAGATCGGAGAGGAAGCTAGCAAAAATAGAAGGAACACAAGAATTTGAGGAGATAACCAGCGAAAAGTGACGCGGTCGCATGGCTCACGCGACCGCGCGAAGGAGCGCAAATCGCAGTGACGCGGCCGCGCGGATTGGAAAGCACAAGCAACGCGGTAGCGTGGACGACGCGAACGCGTGAAGAGGAAAAGTGCAAGCGACGCGTCCGCATGGACGACGCGATCGCGTGACATGCGCGATCTGCATAATCTGCAGAATCCGAAACCAGCGATTTTGGACCCTATTTCGGCCCAGTTTTCGGCCCGGAACAGCAGACTAGAGTCAGAGAATATGCAGAAACAACAGAGACACAGTCATTCAGTAGTTTAGATCTAGTTTTTCACTCTCTTAGGTTTTTCTCTCTAGTTTTTAGGATTTTAATTTTCAATTGGTCTTAGCATTGGAACATTGAGAAGAGTTCTTTCCTCATCAAGACTTCATCATTCTAGTTTGTTCTCTTAACTTGGTTTTATTCTTCCATGTTCTTTGTTATGTTCAATTTTATCATTCAGATACTTTTATGATTAATTAATGCAAGGATTATTTCTTTTTAATTTAATTTCAACTCTAATAATCATGTCTTTTTTTAATTCCCTTTCATGTGCCATGGATTCTTTATTTACAATGCGTGAGTAGTTTCATTACTTGATGGGGAGTTGATTAAAAGGAACTCTTGAGTTGGAAGGATTGAAGGAAAAATTTGTAATTGGGTTAAATGTTGGATTGCTATCCTGTCACCGACGCCAATCCCTTTGAACTAAGTGGGTTGCAACTTGTGAACAGATCTGGCATTCCCACTTGTTTGACTTTCCCTTACCTAGTAAGGGATAACCAAACAGAACAACTATTAATTATAAATTAATCTTACAATCACACCATCAATGATAGAGATTCTAACCAATCAATTCCCAGTCAAGGCCTTTTATTTTTATTATTTAAAATTCCTCAATTTAAATTCCAATTTACTTAGCTCAACTTTTTGGAATATCTGATTAATAAAACTGCACACTTTTCTGCAACTCGTTGGGAGAGGACCTGGGACTTAAAACTCCCAGTAATTTTAATTTAAACTTTCTGTGACATATTTCTAAATTGATAGGCAGATTTTCGGTGAGTTAAGAACTATACTTGCAACGTAACCATTTAAATAAATTTTTAATTCACCAGCTTCTGCACTCCATCAATTTTTGGCGCCGTTGCCGGGGAGTTGCAATAGAGTGCTAATTTTATTAATTAGAATTTATTTACTTGCATTTTATTTAATTTTGCTACTATGAGCTGCATGTTTCTTCCATCAAATGACACGTTCACTTCCTGATCCGCGCTTGCTAATATTCGATCCTGAAATTGAAAGAACAATTTCACGAATAAGGCGAGAACAGCGTAGGTTAGTCCGCTCTGAGGGCGGATCTGAAAGTGAATCTGAGGAAGAAACCAGCCCCCGTTCTACTGATTCGGTTGTTTTACATGCAGAAAACATGGCAGCTAGAAGAGTTACCATTCAGGAGGAAGGAGCTCCTGATTTTACAATGCAACCGTTTCAAGCGCATCATCCAGCGGTAGCTACGGATTTTGAAATAAAGACCGCACTGCTAAATTTGATGCCCAAGTTTCATGGCCTACCTGCTCAAGAGCCTATCAAGCACTTGAGAGATTTCCAGGCAGCCTGTTCTACTGTCAGGCGTGATGGCACTGATGAAACTTCAATTCTGCTGAAAGCTTTTCCGTTCTCTTGAGGGAAAAGCAAGAGAGTGGTACTACACTCAACCTCTAGCAAATGTATCCAACTGGGATACACTCAGAAAGGAGTTTCTGGAGAAATTCTTTCCATCTGAAGTTACTGATAAACTGAGGAAGGATATCTCTACAATTGTTCAGGATGACAATAAGACTCTCTTTGAATACTAGGAGCGCTTCAATAATCTTCTGGAAGCATGCCCCCACCACATGATTGACAAGATCGTGCTACTCAGCTATATCACACAAGGTATGAGGCCCCAAGATAAGACCACATTGGAAAGTGCCAGCAATGGGTCTATGAAGAAGTACAAGACCACTGATGAAGCTTGGCAATTGATCAGTGATTTAGCTGAATCTACTCGGAACCACAGACAGAAGCAAGGCCGTTCAAGGGCCGTTGCAGAAGTATCTTCTGGCATAGAGACTGCTGCTCTAAATCGAAGCATCTGTGAGATGACCAACCTGCTGAAGCAAATGCAGTTAAATTAACAAGCTCAGCAAACTCAACCGCAGCAAAACCAACAACTAGTTCCTCAAAGAATTTGCAGAATTTGTGCTGATTACAGCCATTACACTGATTAATGCCCTCAACTCCAACAAGAAGACAACATGGTGGCATCCACTCACAACTTCTATGACCGCCCCAACCAAGGGTACAATCAAAGTGGAAATATATAACCATGGATGGCAGGACAATTCAAACCAGAATTGGAGGGACAAAAATAATAGGGGAGGCAGAGATAATCAGGGAAATCAAAGGTGGAATAATTACAACAACAGGCAGCAAAATCAACCTTACCGAGCACCTCACCTGAGGCAAAACCAAGGACCACCGAACAATCAGCAGCAAACCTCTCAATTTACTCATTCTTCTGTATCTTCTAATGAAGATTTATTACAAGCTTTTGAGAAAAGACAACTGGCCATGGAAAATATCATCGTGAACAGTATTAACGCCAGTCTGAATGGTTTCACCTCTACTTTGCAAGCTTTTATGACACAACTTGGTTCAGCACAAAATTCCAGTAACCAACCTTCAAGCACCACTGGAATCCCCTCTCAACCATTACCCAATCCAAAGGGAGGCATTAATGCCATCACCCTGAGGTCCGAAACCACACTGCAGGAGAGGAATCAAGAGGAACCAAGCTCACCAGAATACGCCTCAGCTGAAGAGATGGTAGAAATCGAAGATGTTGAAGAGGAAGAAGATATACAGGACATAGCTGAAGAAGAGATAGCTCAACCACAGGAAGAAGCCCAAAGAGGTGCAGGCACCACAGAAAACACTACTCCCATTCCATTTCCACAACTTTCAAGGAAGCCTTGGAAGCAGCTGGAACCTGAACCTAAAATGGTAGAAATATTCAAAAAGGTTGAGGTAACTGTTCCCCTTTTTGATGTTATTCAGAAGGTACCTAAATATGCAAAGTTTCTAAAAGACTTATGTATCCATAAAGACAAAATTAATGAATTAGAAACTATTCCTTTAGGTTGTTCTATATCTGCTTTAATGGGTGGATTACCTGAAAAATGTAGTGATCCAGGTCCTTGCATAGTTAGTTGTACTATTGGTGGTGTAGTAATTTATGATTGCATGTGTGATTTAGGAGCATGGGTCAGTATAATGCCTTTGTCTATATATGATGTTTTAAGGCTCCCTCCCTTAAAAAGGTCGGCAGCTCGTTTTGTGTTAGCAGATAAAAGCATTATTACAGTGGCTGGAGTTGCTGAAGATGTTTTGGTGAACATTAAAGGGCTCACATTTCCCACTGATTTTTATATCTTGGAGATGCCCCATAATGATTCAGATAAGCCATCATCAATCCTACTTGGAAGACCATTCCTGAAGACATCAAAATTCAAATTGGATGCTTTTTCAGGGACATACTCCTTTGAAATAGATGGCTGCATAGTAATCTTCAATCTGAATGGAGTCATTGACAACCCCCCAGAAGATCGTTCTATCATCCAGTGTGATGTCATAGACGAAAGTGTGGCTGAAGTTCAAAAGGAAAAGTTTGAAGAGAGGCACACTGGACAAGGTTCAAGTGTGGGGACCCCCTTAACTGACAATGAGGACACTTCGCCATTTTCACAAGCCCCAGATAACCCAGAGCCTGCCCATGATCAAAAGTTAGAATTGAAACCTCTCCCTCCACATGTCAAATATGCTTACCTTGAGGATGAGCAGAAGCTTCCGGTTATTATTGCAAGAGAACTGACTTCTCAACAAGAAGAACAGCTACTTGATGTGCTAAGGAAGCATAAGAAGGCAATTGGGTGGAGTTTGGCAGACATAGTGGGAATCAACCCTCAAATATGCGAGCACAAAATATTTTTAGAAGAGGGAGCAAGACCTGTCCGTCAACCACAAAGAAGATTGAATCCTACCATCTTGGAAGTTGTCAAAAAGGAAGTGACCAGACTATTGGAGGCCGGTATCATATATCCCATTTCAGACAGTGAATGGGTAAGCCCAGTACAAGTGGTGCCCAAGAAGTCCGGAGTTACTACCGTGAAGAATGAGCATGGAGAGCTCATAGCAACTAGAGTTCAGAATGTTTGGAGAGTCTGCATTGATTACAGGCGTCTCAACCAAGCTACTCGTAAGGATCACTACCCACTTCCATTCATTGATCAAATGCTGGATCGCCTGTCAGGTAAATCACATTATTGCTTTTTAGATGGTTACACAGGTTTTCCAGATTCATATAGCTCTTGAGGATCAGGAAAATACTACTTTTACATGTTCTTTTGGGACCTATACTTATAAGAGAATGCCCTTTGGCCTGTGCAATGCACCAGCTACTTTCCAAAGGTGCATGATGAGTCTTTTCTCTGATCTTATTGAGGACTGTATGGAAGTTTTTATGGACGATTTTAGCGTTTATGGTGATTCTTTTAACCTTTGCTTAGATGGATTATCTAGAGTATTAGATAGATGTATTAATACAAAACTTGTATTGAATTTCGAAAAATGCCACTTTATGGTAAAGCAAGGGATTGTAATGGGACATGTGGTATCTAATAATGGCATTTCTGTAGATCCAGCAAAGGTGAATGTTATTTCTAGTTTACCTTACCCCTCTTCTGTGAGGGAAGTCCGTTCGTTCCTTGGCCATGCAGGTTTCTACAGGAGATTTATTACGGGCTTTAGCAAGGTGGCACTTCCCTTATCTAGATTACTACAAAAGGATATTGAGTTCGAGTTCAGTGAGGATTGCAAACAAGCATTTGATAAGCTAAAAATTGCTCTAACTCAAGCTCCAATTGTGAGAGGACCCGACTGGAGCCAGCCATTTGAAATCATGTGCGATGCTTCCAACCATGCAATAGGAGCAGCACTGGCTCAGCGTGAAGGTAAGAATCCTTTTGTTATTGCTTATGCGTCTAAGACTTTAGACACTGCCCAGTCTAATTATACTACTACTGAGAAAGAGCTACTTGCTATTGTTTTTGCTCTGGATAAATTCCGGGCTTATTTACTTGGTACTAGAGTAGTAGTGTATTCGGACCATGCAGCTCTAAAGTATCTATTGGCTAAAAAGGAATCCAAACCAAGACTTATACGTTGGATACTGCTGTTACAAGAATTTGATTTAGAAATCAAGGATATGAGTGGTAATCAAAATTTAGTAGCAGACCACTTGAGTCGCCTTGAACATATTAAGGATGATTCTACTCCTATAGATGATAATTTTCCTTTTGACAACCTGCAAGCAGTATCTGAGGTAGTCCCTTGGTATGCACCTGTTGCTAATTATTTAGTTAGCTGCACATTTCCTCCACATTTTTCTAAACATCAAAGAGACAAGCTGAAAAGCGAGTCTAAATATTATATATGGGATGACCCATATTTATGGAGATGTGGCGCTGACCAGATAATTAGACGTTGTGTACCTCAATCAGAATTCCATTCCATTTTAGAGGCCTGTCACTCATCTGAAAGTGGAGGACATTTTGGCCCTCAATGAACAGCTAGAAAGATCTTAGACTGTGGATTCTAGTGGCCTACTCATTTTAGAGATGCTACTGAGTTTTGTAAATCTTGTCACCCATGCCAGAAATTTGGTAACATATCCAAGAGGGATGAGATGCCTCAACAATATATGCTTTTCTGTGAAATTTTTGATGTTTGGGGCATTGACTTCATGGGTCCATTTCCAAATTCTAGTGGATATTTTTATATATTGTTAGCTGTAGATTATGTTTCCAAATGGGTGGAAGCAATTCCTACCCGCACTGATGATGCTAACACTGTTGTTTCCTTTGTGAGAAACCATATTATATGCCGCTCTGGATCACCACGAGCGATCGTGAGCGATCAAGGCACCCATTTTTGTAACAGGAGACTAACAGGATTGATGAAGAAGCATGGGATAATCCATAAAGTTGCAACAGCTTACCATCCCCAAACTAATGGGCAAGCCGAGGTGTCAAACAGAGAAATTAAATGTATCATGCAAAAGATAGTAAAGCCTCACAGAAAAGACTGGAGCACCAGACTACAAAATGCACTGTGGGCATATAGAACAGCATACAAGACACCCATTGGGATGAGTCCCTACCGCTTAGTCTATGGAAAAGCTTGTCATCTCCCAGTTGAAATCGAACACAGAGCCTTCTGGGCAGTTAAAGAGTGCAACATGGAAATTGAGAAGGCCAGAGCTGAAAGGAAGTTGCAACTGCAGGAATTGGAGAACCTTCGCCTAGAAGCTTATGAGAACTCCAGAATATATAAGGAAAAGATGAAAGCTGTGCATGATCAAAACATCAAGAAGAGAGAGTTCCAACCAGGAGATTTTGTTCTCCTTTACAAATCTCGACTGAGGCTCATGCCCGGTAAGTTAAGATCAAAATGGGAAGGTCCATACAGAATAGAGAAGGCTGAACCGTACGGAGTTTATCACCTAAGCCATCCTTCAAGTTCTGAACTTATTAAGGTTAATGGACACCGCCTGAAGCTATACCATGGTGAGAGGGTGCAGAAAAGCAAGAAGCTTGAGATCTTCTGCCTGGAAGATCCCCACATCGCAGCGGATTGAGCCATTGGAGCGTCCAACTTACGGACGTAAAAGCAAAGTGCTTGGTGGGAGACAACCCACCGCAATATGATCGTTCTTTTCTTCACTTTTAGTTTTTCTTCTTTAAATAACTCTTCTCTTTATTAGTGCTTTCGTGCTCTTTCAATTACATGTCTTTATCTTTCCTTAAAAAAAAAATAATTTTTGCCGCGCAACGCGATCGCACCAGCGACGCGTCCACATGGTAGGGGGAGTAAAGAAAAATAAAAATGAACAGAAAGTTACGCAGGAGCAGTGCTGGAGTCGTGCCAAAGGCACAAATTATTCTACGCGACCTCACAGCTCAACTTCAATTGCCAAATTATCTTATCTTTCTTTCCTCTAAATCCTAATTTTTCTTGACAGATGGCACCGAGGACGGTGCAAAGCCTTAAGTGTGGGGAGGTCGGTCAGTACCTGAATTCCGGAGGTAAATTCTCTTCTCTGACAGCAATAATTAGGATATTTTAGTTAGATTTTTCTTTCTTTTATAGAATAGAATAAATTGCATAGGTTAGGATAGTTGCATGCATGTTCTACTTGATTGAAAAGACAATAAGTTTCTTTTAAAAATCTATCTTTGGAACAAAATTTTACTAATTTTTCAAAATTTTTATGATAAATCTGCTTGAGTTGTATTTGGAACATGATGTTTGAGCTAAAGAACACACAACCTGTGAAAGATTTGAGCCTTTATGTATGGTTACATTATTTAACCATAATTATTTTATTCTTGTGTGTTTACTTCTCTATGATTGTAATCTATATTTTGTTTTATCTTATATGTCTAATATTTATTATATTTACATGGTTGCACATGATTGAGGCCATTATTTGTTTAAACTCACATATCCAAATCAAGCCTACCCTTTTCAATTACCCTTGTTAACCACTTTGAACCTTTAAAACCCCATTTGTTCTATATTTTACCACATCACTAACCTTAAGCTGAAAAACAATTGCATATCCCAAATTGAATCTTTGGTTAGCTTAAGATAGAATTGTGTGTGCTAGTTAAGTATGGGAAATTGTGGGAACAAATGTTGTTAATGGAATGTGTCATGAAAATTTAAAGGAAATTTGGATACCCACTCATGTGAAAATATAAGAATGAAAAATCTATGTGCATTGATAAGCTTTATTTATTCAAAAAAAAATCAATAAATAAGGGGACAAAATTACCCCAATGTTAAATTCAGAATTCATAGATCAATGCACATATGATAGAATTAAAATACAAGGTTGAAACATGAGTATGGGTTGAAAAAGGGAATTATGGGTAGCTAGGCATGAATTTAAAAGTATATAGAATATATGTATATTAGGTGAGAGCTTAGGTTAATTAAAGATTCAATTTATAAAGCTCACTTAGCCATATGTATATCCTTACCTGCACCTTGGCCCCATTACAACCCTGAAAAGACCTCATGATGTTTGCATTGGTATATTAACTGTTGTTGATTGGTTAGGAGAAAAACAAAAGTTAGAAAGCATGACTAGAGAAGAATAGAGTGATTATCCTATACACTAGAGATTAGAGCGTACATACATTATCAGTGAGGGTTCAATGCTTGAATTTTCATGTTTCCGGCCTTCATAAGCTATCTTCTTGCACTTTTATCGGTTTTATTATATGATGATAGAATTAGTGGAATTTGATTTGTAATTGTTTTTGAAGGGCTTATTTACTTTTGATCAAGTGGATAATAATCATATAGTTGCATTTATTTATATATGTAGGATTGCATTGCATTTCATGAGTTTCTGCATGTTCATATTTATTTCCTTGTCTCCTTCAATTTAGCATGAGGACATGCTAATGTTTAAGTGTGGGGAGGTTGATAAACCACTATTTTATAGTTTATATTGTGTTTAATTGTGTGGTTTTATCGTGATCCTTACCCACTTATTCATCAATTTAGCATGCATTTAGATTTCCTTCCTGAATTTATTACATGTTTGAAAATTGCTTCCTAGAGACTTTAATTATTTAATTTTAATTCTCCTTTATTCCATTCGATGCCGTAATCTGTGTGTCAAGTGTTTCAGGCTTTATAGGGCATGAATGAGCCGGAGATCGGAGAGGAAGCTAGCAAAAATGGAAGGAATACAAGAATTTGAGGAGATAACCAGCGAAAAGTGACGCGGTCGCATGGCTCACGCGACCGCGCGAAGGAGCGCAAATCGCAGTGACGCGGCCGCACGGATTGGAAAGCACAAGTAACGCGGTAGCGTGGATGACGCGAACGCGTGAAGAGGAAAAGTGCAAGCGATGCGTCCGCATGGACGACGCGATCGCGTGACATGCGCGATCTGCATAATCTGCAGAATCCGAAACCAGCGATTTTGAACCCTATTTCGGCCCAGTTTTTGGCCCGGAACAGCAGACTAGAGTCAGAGAATATGCAGAAACAACAGAGACATATTCATTCAGTAGTTTAGATCTATTTTTTCACTCTCTTAGGTTTTTCTCTCTAGTTTTTAGGATTTTAATTTTCAATTGGTCTTAGCATTGGAACATTGAGAAGAGTTATTTCCTCATCAAGACTTCATCATTCTAGTTTGTTCTCTTAACTTGGTTTTATTCTTCCATGTTCTTTATTATGTTCAATTTTGTCATTCAGATACTTTTATGATTAATTAATCCAACGATTATTTCTTTTTAATTTAATTTCAACTCCAATAATCATGTCTTCTTTTAATTCCCTTTCATGTGCCATGGATTCTTTATTTACAATGCGTGAGTAGTTTCATTACTTGATGGAGATTTGATTAAAAGGAACTCTTGAGTTGGAAGGATTGAAGGAAAAAATTATAATTGGGTTAAATGTTGGATTGCTATCCTGTCACCGACGCCAATCCCTTTGAACTAAGTGGGTTGCAACTTGTGAACAGATCTGGCATTCCCACTTGTTTGACTTTTCCTTACCTAGTAAGGGATAACCAAACAGAACAACTATTAATTATAAATTAATCTTACTATCACACCATCAATTATAGAGATTTTAACCAATCAATTCCCAGTCAAGGCCTTTTAATTTTATTATTTAAAATTCCTCAATTTAAATTCCAATTTACTTAGCTCAACTTTTTGGAATATCTGATTAATAAAATAGCACACTTTTCTGCAACTCGTTGGGAGAGGACCTGGGACTTAAAACTCCCAGTAATTTTAATTTAAATGTTCTGTGACATATTTCTAAATTGATAGGCAGATTTTCGGTGAGTTAAGAACTATACTTGCAACGTAACCATTTAAATAAATATTTAATTCACCAGCTTCTGCACTCCATCAAGCTCTATTGTAATTCAATGGATCACTAATAGTTTTCATCTTCTTCTTCTTTCTTTTCACTTGATTTTTGTTAGAAAGCTTTCGATCTTTGATTCAATTGGGTAGTTGTCTTGACAGAGAAGCTACCCATAATTGGAATTCCTCTTATCCTTGAGAGAGGAATGAGGAATTCATGCTAGAAATGCTTTCTCACGTTGGATTAAAATGGGTGTTGGATGGATGCAACGTCAATGAATGCATTGATTGAGGAAGAGATGAAGATGATTTGATCTGGAGAGTTCAATATCTCTTGAACCCTAATGAATTTCCTAATCTGATCTTACCTATTCTCATTACATTTTGCTCTTTAATTTCATGCTTAATCCCCATTCCCATTTACTTTCTTTCTATTTAAGTTTCTGCACTTTAATTTCTAGACTTCTACTTTTTGCAATTTAATTTCTGTTCATTTAATTTCTTACAATTTAAGTTTCCCGCCAATTTACATTATGCAACGTCAATTCAATTTCTGATTTCGCTCAACTAGAATAATTCCCCAATTAAAGTTTCTCAGCCAACCAATCCCTGTGGGATTCGACCTCACTCTATTGTGAGTTTTTACTTGACGTTAATCCGGTGCACTTGCCGGTAGAAAATTGTTGAGAGACAGTTTTCAGGACATCAAGTTTATGGCGCCGTTGCCAGGGATCGGTTTTGTATTGACAATTACTAAATTGAAGGATAACTAGATTGAGCATTTTTCTTTTCTTTTGTTAATTGAATTTTAATTTCAGCTATTTAAGTTTACCTTCTGCAATTTTAGTTGTTTCTCCTTATTTTTCTTTATTTCATTACTTTCCAACAAGCTAACCCACTAACCATTTGATAATTTGCTCTAACCTAGCTAACTATAGTTTGTTTTAGTGGATTTTGCACTTGCTGTTCCTTGTACTTATTCATTGTATGATAGGTAGAAGAAGGGAAACCTTGATGCATGAGCATCTTTCCTATCTTTTCCTAGTGAATTTGCATCTAATTTATTGAGTTTAATAAAGAATTAATTATCTTTTAGCCAATATGGATGCTACTTTGAGTCTTTTGCAATTTTGTTTATTTTAGGTAGCATTCGACTGGATTTGATGGAGTTTCTGCAGCTCAAGAATCAAAAGAGATGATAGCAAAGAGCGACGCGTATGCGTGACTGACGCGTACGCGTGATTTGGAGCTTTCCATGGCGACGCGTGCGCGTGACTGACGCGTACGCGTGATTTGGAGCTTTCCATGGCGACGCGTGCGCGTGACTGACGCGTACGCGTGATTTGAAGAATTTCACAGCGATGCGTGTGCGTGACCGACGCATCCGCGTGACTTGCGAAAAAGACCATCGACGCGTACGCGTGATTGACGCGTACGCGTGACATGCGTGACGTGCAGAGAAAGCGGAAAACGCTGGGGGTGATTTCTGGGCCCCATTTTAGCACCCATTTTAGGCGCAGATCCAGTGAAGTCAAGTGGTCCCCACGTTACAAGACGCGGAGTAGTTAGTTAATTCTGATTTAAATTCAAATTTGATTTTAAAATAGGAAAAGATATTATCTTAATTTTAAAAATTAGATTTTAAATTAATTAGGATTATTTATAAAAAGGAGAGACTTCTCTTCTATTAGGTACATTCCATTAGGGGGATTCCATTAGGAAATTCTATTAGCAACTAATCCTCCATTGTTAAGGTTAGGAGCTCTATCTATTTGTATGGATTGATTTGTTTGATCTTTCTAATTTAATCCATGTTTTGATTTATTTTTCAATAATTGTTTTCGCTATCTATTTTATGAATATTGTGTGGAACGGAAGTATGTCCCATGTTCTAATTGAGCTCTTGTAAAACTTGGAAAAGCTCTTTACGTGACATATAATTCCCTTATTTTTGGATAATTAGGATTTTTGTGGCATATAAACTGGAACTTGATCATCACCCTTTAATTGGAATTAATTGACCAAGGAATTGGCAGTTAATGAATTTTAGAGGAGACTAGGAAGGTCTAAGGAATTAGGGTCTAGTCACACATAGTTTGCCATGAATTAAATCTTACATAATTAAATTAGTTAGTAAGAAAATTCAATCCGGAAAAATAAATTACTCTGAAACTTTAACTATCTTCTCCATATTTTATTCCCAACTTATTTATCTGCCTGTCTTTAATATTCCAAATTTACTGTTTAATGCTCTTTGAACTTCCAACACTATTTTCTGTTTGTCTAATTAATCCTATCAAACACTATTGTTGCTTGATCCATCAATCCTCATGGGATCGACCCTTACTCACGTAAGGTATTACTTTGTACGACCCGGTGCACTTGCCGGTTAGTCTGTGGTTATAAAACACCGCATCAAACCTCAACCTCAAAATAGGAACACTCTCCACAAAAGAAAAGGAGGCAAAGAGGTTGAAAAGGGAGGCACAGTACTACACCATCATAAACAACATCCTATACAAAAGAGGGATCTCAGCACAATTATTAAAATGCATGCCGACCTCTCATACAAAGGAAGTGTTAGAAGAAGTTCACGGCGGCATTTGTGGCAATCATCTCGGAGCATGGGCCCTCGCCAAAAAAGTATTCCGGGCAGGGTTCTATTGGCCAACATTACAGAAAGAAGCCATAGAATTTGTAAAGACATGTCCACCATGTCAGAAACATGCCAATTCCACATCGCCCCGTGATGAGCGGATAATTTATACGCTTTTTGGCATTATTTTTAGGAAGTTTTTAGTAAGTTCAAGCTAGTTTTAGGGATGTTTTCATTAGTTTTTATGTTAAATTCACATTTCTGGACTTTACTATGAGTTTGTGTGTTTTTCTGTGATTTCAGGTAAATTCTGACTGAAATTGAGGGATTTGAGCAAAACTCTGAAAAAGGCTGACAAAAGGACTGCTGATGCTGTTGGAATCTGACCTCCCTGCACTCGAAATGGATTTTCTAGAGCTACGAAACTCCAATTGGCGCGCTCTCAACGGCGTTGGAAAGTAGACATCCAGAGCTTTCCAGTAATATATAATAGTTTATACTTTATTCGGAAATTGACGACGTAACTTGGCGTTAACGCCAAGTTCATGCTGCTGTCTGGAGTTAAACGCCAGAAAAACGTCATGATCCGGAGTTGAACGCCCAAAACACGTCATAACTCGGAGTTCAACTCCAAGAGAAGCCTCAGCTCGTGGATTGATCAAGCTCAGCCCAAACATACACCAAGTGGGCCCCGGAAGTGGATTTATGCATCAATTACTTACTCATGTAAACCCTAGGAGCTAGTTTATTATAAATAGAACATTTAACTAATGTATTTGATATCTTTTTGATCACTTTAGATCTTAGGATCAGATCTTGGGACGCATAGTTCTCAGATCAGGGGGGCTGGCCTCTCGGCCATGCCTGAACCTTTTACTTATGTATTTTCAACGGTGGAGTTTCTGCACACCATAGATTAAGGGTGTGGAGCTCTGCTGTACCTCAAGTATTAATGCAATTCAATTTTCTTTTATTCAAATCTCTCTTATTCTTATTCCAAGATATTCATTCGCACCCAAGAACATGATGAATGTGATGATTAGATAACCCTCATTATCATTCTCACTTAAGAACGCGCGTGATTGACAACCACTTACGTTCTACATGCAACCGAGCTTGAATGTGTATCTCTTAGATTCCCCAACAGAATCTTCGTGGTATAAGCTAGATAGATGGCGGCATTTATGAGGATCCGGAAAGTCTCACCTTGTCTGTGGTATTCCGAGTAGGATCCTGGGAATCCGGAAAGTCTAACCTTGTCTGTGGTATTCCGAGTAGGATTCCGGTAATGAATGACTGTGACGTGCTTCAGACTTGCAAGTGCTGGGCGTGATGACAAACGCAAAAGAATCAAGGGATTCTATTCCAGTAGGCGCAGGAACCAACCAGTGATTAGCCGTGCTGTGACAGAGTGCGTGAGCGTAGTTTTCACTGCGAGGATGGGATGTAGCCATCAACCATGGGTGATGCCTCCAGACGATTAGCCATGCGAGTGACAGCCGCAGAGGACCATTTTCCCGAGAGGATTGAAAGTAGCCACCGTTGATGGTGAACCCCTATACACAGCTTGCCATGGAAATGAGTAAGAAGGATTGAGTTGAAGCTGTAGGAGAGCAGGCGTCCTTGAGCCATACAGTATCTCCATATGCTTATCTGAAATTCCCGCCAATGAATCTGCATAAGTATTCTATCCCTTTTATTATTTCTATTTTATTATTTCTATTTTCGAACCCATAAACCAATTTTAATCTGCCTAACTGAGATTTACAAGGTAACCATAGCTTGCTTCATACCAACAATCTCTGTGGGATCGACCCTTACTCACGTAAGGTTTATTACTTGGACGACCCAGTACACTTGCTGGTTAGTTGAACGGAGTTGTGGATTCAACCAGTGCCATGATAATGATTTCTCTCACAATAGTTTTTGTGTACATACTAAAGAGCTAATATTGTTGATCACAATTTCGTCCACCAAGTTTTTGGCGCCGTTGCCGGGGATTGTTCGAGTATGGACAACTGACGGTTCATCTTGTTGCTCAGATTAGGTAATTTTCTTTTCAAAAATCTTTTTCAAAATTTTTCTTTTATTTTTCGTTTTTCTAAACTTTATTTTCGAAAAAAAAAATTTAATAAAAATACAAAAAAATTAGAAAATCATAAAAATCAAAAATATTTTGTGTTCTTGTTTGAGTCTTGAGTCAATTTTTAAGTTTGGTGTCAATTACATGCTTTAAAAATTTTTCTTGCATTTTTTCGAAATTCCATGCATTCATAGTGTTCTTCATGATCTTCAAGTTGTTCTTGATAAGTCTTCTTGTTTGATCTTGATGATTTCTTGTTTTGTGTTGGGTGTTGTTTTTCATATGCATTTTTTGTTTGTTAGAGTCCATGCATTAAAGATTTCTAAGTTTGGTGTCTTGCATGTTTTCTTTGCATCAAAAATTTTTCAAAATTATGTTCTTGATGTTCATCATGATCTTCAAAGTGTTCTTGGTGTTCATCTTGACATTCATAGCATTCTTGCATGCATTCATTGTTTTGATTTAAAAATTTCATGCATTGAGTATTTTTGTTGTTTTTCTCTCTCATAATTAAAAATTCAAAAATAAAAAAAATATCTTTTCCTTATTTCCCTCCAAATTTTCGAAATTTTGGGTTGACTTGGTCAAAAATTTTCAAAATTAGTTGTTTCTTACAAGTCAAGTCAAAATTTCAATTTTAAAAATCTTATCTTTGCAAAAATTTTTTTCAAAAATCATATCTTTTTCATTTTTTTTCTATTTTTCGAAAATTTCAAAAATCTTTTTCAAAATATTTTCAAAATCTTTTTCTTATCTTTTTATCATATTTTCGAAAATTAGCTAACAATTAATGTGATTGGTTCAAAAATTTGAAGTTTGTTACTTTCTTGTTAAGAAAGGTTCAATCTTTAAATTCTAGAATCTTATCTTGTAGTTTCTTGTTAGTTAAGTCATTTTAAAAAAATTAAATCTTTTTCAAAATATCTTTTTCTTAAAACTTTTATCTTATCTTTTTATCTTATCCTTTTCAAAATTTTATATTTTTCAAAATTTGATTTCAAAATATCTTATCTAAACCTCTTATCTTCTTATCTTTTTCAATTTTGATTCCAAATCTTTTTCAATCAACTAACTAACTTTTTGTTTGTTTCTTATCTTTTTCAAAACCACCTAACTACTTTTCCCTCTTCAATTTTCGAAAATATCTCTCTCTTTTTCAAAAATTCTTTTTAATTAATTAATTATTTCATGTTTTAATTTTAATTACAATTTATCTACAATTTTCGAAAATCACTAACCCCTTTTCAAAATTATTTTCGAAATTTCTCCTCTCTCTCTTCTTATTCTATTTAATTATTTAATTACTAACACTTCTTTCCACCTCCCTTCATCCAAAAATCTGAATCTCCTTCTTCATTCTTCTACCCCTTTCTTTTTCTACTAACATAAAGGAATCTCTATACTGTGACATAGAGGATTCCTCTTCTTTTCTTGTTTTCTTCTCTTTCATATGAGCAGGAACAAGGATAAAGGCACTCTTGTTGAAATTGATCCAGAACCTGAAAGGACTCTGAAGAGAAAATTAAGAGAAGCTAAATTAAATTATTCTAAAGGTAACCTTTCAGAAACATTAGAACAAGAGAAGGAGATGGCAGCCGAAAATAATAATAATGCAAGGAGAATGCTTGGTGACTTCACAAAGCCAACGTCCAAGTTTGATGGAAGAAGCATCTCCATTCCTGCCATTGGAGCCAATAACTTTGAGCTTAAGCCTCAACTAGTTGCTTTAATGCAACAAAACTGCAGGTTTTATGGACTTCCATCTGAAGATCCTTATCAGTTTTTAACTGAGTTCTTGCAGATCTGTGAGACTGTAAAGACGAATGGAGTTGATCCTGAAGTCTACAGACTCATGCTTTTCCCTTTTGCTGTAAGAGACAGAGCTAGAGTTTGGTTGGATTCACAACCCAAGGATAGCCTGGACTCATGGGATAAGCTTGTCACTGCATTCTTGGATAAATTCTTTCCTCCTCAAAAGCTGAGCAAGCTGAGAGTGGATGTTCAAACCTTCAAACAAAAAGATGGTGAATCCCTCTATGAAGCTTGGGAAAGGTACAAGCAGCTGACCAAAAGATGTCCATCTGACATGTTTTCAGAATAGACCATTTTAGATATATTCTATTATGGTCTCTCTGAATTTTCGAAAATGTCATTGGACCATTCTGCAGGTGGATCTATTCACCTGAAGAAAACGCCTGAAGAGGCTCAAGAACTCATTGACATGGTTGCAAATAACCAGTTCATGTACACTTCTGAGAGGAATTCCGTGAACAATGGGATATCTCAGAAGAAAGGAGTTCTTGAAATTGATACTCTGAATGCCATATTGGCTCAGAACAAAGTGTTGACTCAACAGGTCAACATAATCTCTCAAAATCTGAATGGATTGCAACATGCATCCAACAATACTAGAGAGGCAGCTTCTGAAGAAGCTTATGATCCTGAGAACCCTGCCATGGCAGAGGTTAATTACATGGGTGAACCTTATGGAAACACCTATAACTCATCATGGAGAAATCATCCAAATTTCTCATGGAAGGATCAACAAAAACCTCAACAAGGTTTTAACAATGGTGGACGTAATAGGCCGGGCAATAGCAAGCCATATCCATCATCTTCTCAGCAACAGACAGAAAATTCTGAACAAAACAATTCTAATTTAGCCAATATAGTCTCTGATCTGTCAAAGGCCACTTTTAGTTTCATGAATGAAACAAGATCCTCTATTAGAAATCTGGAGGCACAAGTGGGCCAGCTGAGTAAGAAAGTTATTGAAACTCCTCCCAGTATTCTCCCAAGCAATACAGAAGAGAATCCAAAAGGAGAGTGCAAAGCCATTGACATAGTCAATATGGCCGAATGCACAAGGGAGGAAGAGGACGAAAATCCTAGTGAGGAAGACCTCCTGGGACGTCCCTCAAGCAAGAAGGAATCTCCTATTAAGGATCAAAAGGAATCTGAGGCTCATACAGAGATCATAAAGATTCCATTAAACCTCCTTCTGCCATTCATGAGCTCTGAAGACTATTCTTCCTCTGAAGAGGATGAAAATGTAACTGGAGAGCAAGTTGCTCAATATCTAGGAGCTATCATGAAGTTGAATGCCAAGTTGTTTGGTAATGAGACTTGGGAAAGTGAACCTCCCATACTCATTAATGAGCTGGATACTTGGATTCAGAAAATTCTACCTCAAAAGAAACAAGATCCTGGCAAGTTCTTAATACCTTGTACCATAGGCACCATGATCTTTGAAAAAGCTCTGTGTGATCTGGGGTCAGGGATAAATCTTATGCCACTCTCTGTAATGGAGAAGCTGGGGATCATTGAGGTACAACCTGCCTTGTTCTCATTACAACTGGCAGACAAGTCATTGAGACAAGCCTATGGAATAGTAGAGGAGGTGCTAGTAAAGGTTGAAGGCCTTTACATCCCTGCTGATTTCATAATCTTAGACACTAGGAAGGAAGAGGATGATTGCATCATCCTTGGAAGACCTTTCCTAGCCACAGCAGGAGCTGTGATAGATGTCAACAGAGGAGAATTAGTCCTTCAATTAAATGGAGACTACCTTGTGTTTAAGGCACAAGGTCATCCCTCTGTGACAGAAGAGAGTAAGCATGAAGAGCTTCTCTCAGTTCAGGGTCAAGAAGAGCCTTCACAGTCAAACTCTAAGTTTGGTGTTGTGAGGCCACAACCAAACTCTAAGTTTGGTGTTAAAATCCTATATCCAAACTCTAAGTTTGGTGTGGACAACTATACAACATTGACCTGATCACCTTGTGGCTCCATGAGAGCCACTATCAAGCTATTGACATTAAAGAAGCGCTTGTTGGGAGGCAACCCAATTTTATTTATCTAATTTTATTTTATTTTGTTTCTTTGTTATTTTTGTGTTTAATTAGGTACATGATCATGAGGAGTCACGAAAAAAATCAAAAAAATTAAAAACAGAGTCAAAAACAGAAGAAAAAATTTTTCACCCTGGAGGTAGCACAAACTGGCGTTCAACGCCAGTAAGGTGCATCTGGCCGGCGTTCAACGCCAGAACAGAGCACCATTCTGGCGCTGAACGCCAGAAACAAGCAACATCCTGGCGTTAAACGCGAGGAACGTGCACAGAGAGGACAAACTGGCGCTGAACGCCAGAAACAAGCATGAAACTGGCGTTCAACGCCAGAAACATGCATTACATGGGCGTTGAACGCCCAGAACATGCACCAATGGGCGTTTGAACGCCAGAATGATGCATGAAGGCATTTTACATGCCTATATGGTGAAGGAATGGTATTTGTTTTCACCTCAGGATCTGTGGACCCCACAGGATCCCCACCTACCATATTCCCACCTTACCTTTTAATCCTAATCACACTCTCCTAATCCAAATCTCATTCTTCCCCATGTCACACTTCTCAACACCTTTCACCAATCACCTCAATTCCTCTTCCCAATTACCCCATTCACCATTCACATCAACCCACTCTTCTCCATAAACCCCACCTACCTTCATAAAATTCAAATTCAATTTTCCACCCATTCCCTCCCAAAATGGCCGAACACCCACCCTCCCCTCTCCCTATAAATACCCTTCCCTTCTCCTTCATTTTCACACAACACAACCCCTTCTTCTCCCACATAGCCGAACCTACCTCTCTCCCTCTCTACCATCTTTTCTTCTCCTTCTTCTACTTTTCTTTTCTTTCTTGCTCGAGGACGAGCAAATTTTAAGTTTGGTGTGGTAAAAGCATAAGCTTTTTGTTTTTCCATTACCATCAATGGAACCTAAGGCCGGAGTATCCTCTAGAAAAGGGAAAGGGAAGGCAAAAGCTTCCACCTCCGAGTCATGGGAGATGGAAAGATTCATCTCCAAGAGCCATCAAGACCACTTCTATGATGTTGTGGCAAAGAAAAAGGTGATCCCCGAGGTCCCTTTCAAGCTCAAAAAGAATGAGTATCCGGAGATCCGACATGAAGTTCAAAGAAGAGGTTGGGAAGTCTTAACCAACCCCATGCAACAAGTCGGAATCTTAATGGTCCAAGAGTTCTATGCCAATGCATGGATCACTAGGAACCATGACCAAGGTATGAACCCAAGCCCAAAGAATTATCTCACAATGGTTAGGGGGAAATACTTGGATTTTAGTCCGAAAAATGTAAGGTTGGCATTCCACTTGCCTATGATGCAAGGTGATGAACGCCCCTACACAAGAAGGGTCAACTTTAATCAAAGGTTGGACCAAGTCCTAATGGACATATGTGTGGAAGGCGCCCAATGGAGAATAGACTCCAAAGGCAAACCGGTCCAACTAAGAAGACTGGACCTCAAGCCCGTAGCTAGAGGATGGTTGGAGTTCATCCAAAGATCCATCATCCCTACAAGCAACCGATCTGAAGTTACTGTAGATCGGGCCATCATGATCCAGAGCATCATGATTGGAGAGGAAGTAGAAGTTCATGAGGTCATCTCCAATGAACTCTACAAAATAGCTGACAAGTCCTCACCTATGGCACGGCTAGCCTTCCCTCACCTTATTTGCCATCTATGTTACTCAGCTGGAGTTAGCATAGAGGGAGATGTCTCCATTGAAGAAGACAAGCCCATCACCAAGAAGAGGATGGAGCAAGCAAGAGAAGCTCCTCACGGCCCTCAAGAAATGCATGAGGGAGCTCATCATCAACAATTCCCTGAGATGCCTCAAGGAATGCACTTTCCTCCCAACAACTATTGGGAGCAACTCAACACCTCCTTAGAAGATCAAAGAGCAATGAGGGAGGAGCAACAAAGGCAAGGAAGGGACATAGAAGAGCTGAAGAACATCATTGGTCCTTCAAGAAGAAGACGCCACTAGAGGTGGATTCATTCCTTGTTCTTTATTTCTTTCTGTTTTCGGTTTTTAGTATTGTGTTTATCTATGTTTTGTGTCTTTATTTCATGATCATTAGTATGTAACCATGCCTTAAAGCTATGAATAAAATCCATTACTCCTTCACCTCTCTTAAAAGAAAAATGTTTTAATTCAAAAGAACAAGAAGTACATAAATTTCGAAAATAGCTCTTGAATTTAATTTAATTATATTGATGTGGTGACAATACTTTTTGTTTTCTGAATGAATGATTGAACAGTGCATATGTCTTTTGAGATTGTTGTCTATGAGTGTTAAAATTGTTGGTTCTTGAAAGAATGATGAACAAAGAGAAATGTTATTGATGATCTGAAAAAAAATTCATGAAATTGATTCTTGAAGCAAGAAAAAGCAGTGGATAATTTGAAGCATTCGAAAAAAAAAAAAAAGAAGAGAGTATATAGAAAAAGAAGGAGCAGTAGAAAAAGCCAATAGCCCTTAAAACCAAAAGGCAAGGGTAAAAAGGATCCAAGGCTTTGAGCATCAATGGATAGGAGGGCCCAAGGAAATTAAATCCAGGCCTAAGCGGCTAAATCAAGCTGTCCCTAACCATGTGCTTGTGTCATGAAGGTCCAAGCAAAAAGCTTGAGACTAAGTGGTTAAAGTCGTGATCCAAGGCAAAAGAGTGTGCTTAAGAGCTCTGGACACCACTAACTGGGGACTTTAGCAAAGCTAAGTCACAATCTGAAAAGGTTCACCCAGTTATGTGTCTATGGCATTTATGTATCCGGTGGTAATACTGGAAAACAAAGTGCTTAGGGCCACGGCCAAGACTCATAAGTAGCTGTGTTCAAGAATCAACATGCTTAACTAGGAAAGTCAATAACACTATCCGAAATTCTAAGTTCCTAGAGAAACCAATCATTCTAAACTTCAAAGGAAAAAGTGAGATGCCAAAACTGTTCAGAAGCAAAAAGCTACAAGTCCCGCTCATCTAATTATAATTAATATTCATTGATATTTGGAATTTATAGTATATTCTCTTCTTTTTATCCTATTTGATTTTCAGTTGCTTGGGGACAAGCAACAATTTAAGTTTGGTGTTGTGATGAGCGGATAATTTATACGCTTTTTGGCATTGTTTTTAGGAAGTTTTTAGTAAGTTCAAACTACTTTTAGGGATGTTTTCATTAGTTTTTATGTTAAATTCACATTTCTGGACTTTACTATGAGTTTGTGTGTTTTTCTGTGATTTCAGGTAAATTCTGACTGAAATTAAGGGATTTGAGCAAAACTCTGAAAAAGGCTGACAAAAGGACTGCTGATGCTGTTGGAATCTGACCTCCCTGCACTCGAAATGGATTTTCTGGAGCTACAGAACTCCAATTGGCGCGCTCGCAACGGCGTTGGAAAGTAGACATCCAGAGCTTTCCCGCAATATATAATAGTCCATACTTTATTCGGAAATTGACGACGTAACTTGGCGTTGAACGCCAAGTTCATGCTGCTGTCTGGAGTTAAACGCCAGAAAAACGTCATGATCCGGAGTTGAACGCCCAAAACACGTCATAACTCGGAGTTCAACTCCAAGAGAAGCCTTAGCTCGTGGATTGATCAAGCTCAGCCCAAACATACACCAAGTGGGCCCCGGAAGTGGATTTATGCATCAATTACTTACTCATGTAAACCTTAGGAGCTAGTTTATTATAAATAGAACATTTAACTAATGTATTTGATATCTTTTTGATCACTTTAGATCTTTAGGATCAGATCTTGGGACGCATAGTTCTCAGATCAGGGGGGCTGGCCTCTCGGCCATGCCTGAACCTTTTACTTATGTATTTTCAACGGTGGAGTTTCTGCACACCATAAATTAAGGGTGTGGAGCTCTGCTGTACCTCAAGTATTAATGCAATTCTATTTTCTTTTATTCAAATCTCTCTTATTCTTATTCCAAGATATTCATTCGCACCCAAGAACATGATGAATGTGATGATTAGATAACCCTCATTATCATTCTCACTTAAGAACGCGCGTGATTGACAACCACTTACGTTCTACATGCAACCGAGCTTGAATGTGTATCTCTTAGATTCCCCAACAGAATCTTCGTGGTATAAGCTAGATAGATGGCGGCATTTATGAGGATCCGGAAAGTCTCACCTTGTCTGTGGTATTCCGAGTAGGATCCTGGGAATCCGGAAAGTCTAACCTTGTCTGTGGTATTCCGAGTAGGATTCCGGTAATGAATGACTGTGACGTGCTTCAGACTTGCAAGTGCTGGGCGTGATGACAAACGCAAAAGAATCAAGGGATTCTATTCCAGTAGGCGCAGGAACCAACCAGTGATTAGCCGTGCTGTGACAGAGTGCGTGAGCGTAGTTTTCACTGCGAGGATGGGATGTAGCCATCAACCATGGGTGATGCCTCCAGACGATTAGCCATGCGAGTGACAGCCGCAGAGGACCATTTTCCCGAGAGGATTGAAAGTAGCCACCGTTGATGGTGAACCCCTATACACAGCTTGCCATGGAAAGGAGTAAGAAGGATTGAGTTGAAGCTGTAGGAGAGCAGGCGTCCTTGAGCCATACAGTATCTCCATATGCTTATCTGAAATTCCCGCCAATGAATCTGCATAAGTATTCTATCCCTTTTATTATTTCTATTTTATTATTTCTATTTTCGAACCCATAAACCAATTTTAATCTGCCTAACTGAGATTTACAAGGTAACCATAGCTTGCTTCATACCAACAATCTCTGTGGGATCGACCCTTACTCACGTAAGGTTTATTACTTGGACGACCCAGTACACTTGCTGGTTAGTTGAACGGAGTTGTGGATTCAACCAGTGCCATGATAATGATTTCTCTCACAATAGTTTTTGTGTACATACTAAAGAGCTAATATTGTTGATCACAATTTCGTCCACCACCCCGCCAGAAAATGGGGACTCGATCTTCTCGGCCCCTTTCCCCAGGGATCGGGACAAGTTAAATTTCTAATAGTAGGGGTAGATTATTTTACAAAGTGGATCGAGGCAAAACCCCTAGCCAACGCTACCGCCCAAAGAAGTCGAAAATTCCTATATAGGAACATCGTTATAAGGTTCGAGGTCCCATACTCCATCACCACAGACAATGGCACCCAATTCACAGATGTAGGCTTCAAAAAACTAGTGGTCGACTTGAATATAAAACACCAGTTCATCTCCGTCGAACATCCCCAAGCCAATGGACAAGTCGAAGCGGCCAACAAAGTCATACAGGCCGGCCTGAAACGGAGACTGCAAGAAGCAAAGGTGGCTTGGGCCGAGGAACTTCCACAAGTCCTATGGGCGTATCAAACAACCCCCCATTCTACTACGAACGAATCACCATTTCGATTAGCATACGGAGTGGAGGCAATGATTCCAATAGAAGTCGAGGAAGGGTCTCCCCGAGTAGTCCACTACAATGAACAAACCAATTCTCAACTTCAAAGAGAAGAGCTCGACCTACTTCCAGAAATCTAAGAAAGAGCTCGGATTAGAGAAGAAGCTCTAAAGCGCCGAATGGCTTCCAGATATAATCAAAGGGTAGTACTGAGAAGTTTTGCAGAGAACGATCTTGTCCTAATCCGAAATGATATTGGAACAACTCGACCAGGAGAAGGAAAGCTGGCAGCAAACTGGAAAGGACCCTACCGAGTTATAGAAGTACTTGGGAAGGGCTACTACAGACTGACCGAACTCGATGGACGAGAGCTTACCAGATCATGCCACGCCTGCAACCTAAGAAGGTACTACAGTTAGAAAAGGTAAAGGAACTCATTATTGGATGCACTCTTTTTCCTGAAAAGGTTTTTTAATGAGGCACCAGGCTGAGACCTAGACACTATCCGACTTGAAAGGGATGAAAAAATTCCCACATATATATATTTCGCACTTCTTTCAATAAAACTTATTTAGATATTCTACAAGATTTCAAGACGCATTAATCTGAAGTATTCATCGTCTGATTATAAAGCAACAGATTGGCAGAAAGTGAAAAGCAATTTCACTGCACAATCACGATAAAGATAACCGTCCGATAAAGGTGAAAACGCGATTCACCCCAAAGACGATCTAAAGATGCCAACCACTTTCTACAAATCGGCAATGATGAACACAGAATAATGTACGAAGTTATCAAAAGCAATCCAAAAAAGAACCTGACGAGGTCTTACGGATAGCTAAAATAATAACTTAAAGACTGGCCGACGTACAGAAGTCGGACCAAGTCAACCCAAGTTATAAGTAAACCCTGGAAAGAGGTATGGCCAACCCTATTAAAGAGGATTACTTTAACTTAAGAAGAGATCGACCTAACGAAGTCGATTTCCTACAAAACGAAGTTATAAAACTAATCCCTGAAAGAGACCTGACAAAGGTCCAAGAAAGAGGATTACAAAAATAACTTAAGAAGAGATCGACCTAACGAAGTCGATTTCCTACAAAATGAAGTTATAAAAGTAATCCCTGAAAGAGACCTGACAAAGGTCCAAGAAAGAGGATCACAAAAATAACTTAGAACGAGATCGACCTAACGAAGTCAATCTCCTACAAAGTTATAAAAGTAATCCTAATAAAGTTCCTAGAAAAGGGATTACAAAAATAACTTAGAAGGGGACTAACGCAAAAGAATCGGTTATGGAGCGCCAAAAGTACGTATAAAAGCGAGAAAACCGAGAAATAGGTCAGACCCACATAGACACAAACTCAAAGGATCTAAGCCATGAACAAAGCAATCCCAAGAAGTCGAGATACAAGGTTCCAGTATTCTCAGAAAGCAGAAGAAAAAACAAGTCAAAAACCTTTATATAATCCACAAAGTTATAAAGGCCTCGGCGGCCATCAACACCTGCTAAAGATAGCGAGCTACTTTTTGTTTTTCAAAATAAAGTTGCTAAAACAAGCAACTAGAAACCGTCAGCAAAACAAGCAAAGTTTTAAAAAGCCCACAAGCCGGGCCAACTACATAAATATATAGAAAGAGATCAGCAAGCATCAGGAGCCTTCTTGGCATCATCAGGACAGGGAGAAGGAGGACGAGTCTGAATAGGCACGGCAGCTATAGTTCCATCCTCCCGGTTCAGAACCTGGCAATCCTAATCAGGTGCAACCGGAGGAGCAGAAGAGGTCGACGCTTTGGCAGAGGACACAGGAGGAGGATCAGCATCATCATCACCATCATCATCAGGGACAATCTTGCCATCCTTGACAACATTGTCCAGGCTGAAAGGGGTGAGATCGGCCTCGGGAGCAATGACCCGAACTTGCTCCTTCAAGTTCTCGTAAGCAGCAGTCACGCTACCAACGAGATGACCTTGGAGCTCAGAATAATTTTCCCGGGCATTGTTCAACTCCTACCTCAGGCGCATCACCTCCCGATAAGTCGTAACGTAACTCTCCTTATGCATCAAGGCTGTGTCCTCGGCCAACCTCAAAGAAGTCGCCAATGAAAGGGAACTCGCCTTCTCATTCTCTAGATCCTTCTCCAACATGGTCACCTTTAATTCAAGCTCCTCCTTCAGCCCCTTCATCCGGTCAAACTCCTGCTTTGCCTCCTCCATAAATGCCTTGGTAGCATGGAGAGGAAGATTTTGAGCAGTCCGGTATATAGCAGCTGCCATATACGCCATCTGTACGTGATTTTGGGCCATAAATTCCAAATGATGAAGGATGGACACATCGTCCATTGAGAGGTACCATAGGGACCGATTTGCTGATCTACAAATTCAATGGCATTAAAATCGGGAGCATTGAGGTCGAAAGGCTTTGCTGTTTTTTGTTTTTTATTGGGAGGAGCAACAGAAGGAGTAGCAGAAGTAGGGTGAGGATCCACCAGACGAACTCGGGGAGTGGGGATCACCTTCTTCACCCCAGGGGAACTCGGCACAGACGGCTTCGCGGGCACTTGGGAGGATCCTTCCCCAGCCGCCTTGGCCGAGATGTTTCTAGCAGCAGTCACCCTCTGCGCCCTTTTAAAAGCTTTCATGGCTTTATTATTCTTCATTGCCTCTGCAAATAAAACAGAAATTAAGCCACAAGTCGGAAAGGACAGTCACAAGCAATATAAACAGATAAAAAAGGAAACATAAAATACCCAGCTCAGTTTGAAAAAGAGAGGGATTGGCTAGAAATTTCTTTGTGTCGAGATGGGGAGGTTTCCCCCAGTGTTCTTCCAAGACAGTCACAAAGGCTCGCTCAGCCTCATCCAATATTTCCCACGTATATCTGGACACCCTCACATCCTTTTGCCATTCCATGGGAAAAGCATGCTCATCATTTTCATCCAGAAAGAAGGGCCGAGCTCCTTCAACAGCTCAGACCTTGAAAAAGTAGTTTTTAAAATCATGGAATGACTCGTCAAACATGGAAAAGACCTTCTTTCCCAGGGTAGAACGAAAGGAGACCCAAGCTGCCTTCTTTTTTACCACTCCGGGCTTAGTCAAGACAAACAGATAGAAAAAGAGAGATTGGGAAGTAGGGATACCAAAACCATTGCACAATAATTGAAAAATCTTTATGAAACCCCAGCAATTAGGGTGAAGTTGAGAGGGGGTGACATTGCAGGACCATAACAAGTCGGCCTCAAATTTAGTAAAAGGAAGGGTGATACCCAGCGGACCAAAGAAAAAGTCATAAACATATTCAACAACCCGAGTAGAGAAGCAGACTCTCTCTTCAGAGGAGGGAGGGACAAGTTCATAGTTCCTCTCATCACCTGGATTACTACAGACCCTATGAAACTGCCTAAGCTGCGTGCAAAACTCGGAATCAACCAAGGAGACACACATAAGGACCATTGAGTCCACCCAATCAGCCATGCCCTCAGGAACCTGGGAAGGCATCTCTACAACGTTATTGCGAGAAGATATGAGGCCAACTAAATCCTACAATAAGAAAAGAAGAGTGGATTACTAAAAAAGCATCTCGAACAAGGGGCAAAAACAACTCGACGGACGAACAAAAAAGGAAAGCCCCAAGATTCAAACCAAAATCCTGGGGCATCCTTTGGAGACAGTAACAAAGCAAGGATTCAAGAAATTCCTATAGCTTACGCTCCGGCACTCATCAGAAAGAAAATAAAGTCTCAAAGAAAACAAAGGAAGTAAAAACAAAAACACAAAGTCACCACCTTCCTACAGTCTATCAGCAAAAAGCATTGTCAAACATAAAAAATGCCAAGCAGAAAATCACCAAAGACGCAAACTTTTTCAAGATCAAGCAAAAATCATCATCAAAGGTGTAACCAAAAGCGGCGACAACATGCAAAAGCCCTAAGAAAAGATTCAAGCAATGAGAAAAGCAAAAGACTCGCACCAAAAAACGAAGAAATTCCAGAACACGCAAACAATCAGGCATGGTAAAAACAGAAAGATCCCAACTTTCTCTGAGCAAAATTCAAACTTTCTACCGACATATAAAAAGAGTAGAGGAAGAAAAAACGAACCTGGAGAAATAGAAGAAAAACCTCGAAGCGAAAAACCGCAAAGATAGAAGGAGAAAATCTGGAAATCACCCCTCTTCCACAGAGAGCAATGACAGAACAGACGTTGCAGGAAGAAGTTACGAAAGAAACAGAAAATGAGAGAGTAAAGGGAGAAGTTACAAAGAAGAGTGAAGAAGAGAAACCGTTTTTGATTGAGAAAATTCAAAATAAAAACCAGGAGAAAACGGGGCAATTAATACCAATTAATGAAGGTATTAAACCCTTTCATGTTCCCAAAGCAAAGCGTTGATATAAAAGCGCGCGCATTTAGACGAAAACGTTCTACATTCAAAAGATTCTACAAAAAGAAATCGACAAAATGCTTGAGTTCGGCTTCGTCATGAAAGGACCGAAGTCAAAAAACTCGACCTCATCAGAAAGACCGAGCTCAAGCAGGGGCATTGTTCATACCCTGGGTCGAGCTGTCTGACTCGGGATGTTCGACAGACAAAGCGACCGACCTCTTCAAATCAGGACAACCCGACCTCTTTCCAAAGAGCTCGGCCAAGTCACCAGGAAAGCCCAAAGAAGGGTCTAAATAGAGGAACATGCCCCAAATCCTAAGGCGGCCCAGGTCTACAGAGAGAAGGGCGGTTTCCTTGAAGATAAGATGACCTCACTTGAAGATAAGATAAGATAAGATAACTAACTTATCTTATCCACAGAAGGTCACATCTCACCATTATAAATACACTGAAGTACCCAGGTATAACTCACACCCTGATTCTACTTAATACCTGCTTAATACCCTTGCTAACTTAAGCATCGGAGTCCCTTGCAGGTACCCACCACCCTCCGGGGACGAAGGATCAGCACCATCACCAAGTCCAACGAGTCGGACACGGCGGCTCCAGCCACCATCATCAAGTCGGACACAACAACTCCGACCAACACAGAAGATCTCGTCCGAGATCGACCTACAGTTTCAGGTACCCCTCGGAACAGAGCTCTTTGTGGCATTAAGAGTAAGAGGAAGATGGTTAGTGGCAAGAGTTGTCAAGCAAGGTTCAATATGGTTGCATGCTCCAAATTGAAGTGCAAGGATTGGTGTAGAGCTAAATTGAATGGGTCTAGAAGGTTGTTTGGATGTCTCTGTAAGAATTTAGATTGCTTGCCACCAGGTGGAAATAATGGTGATCCACAAGAAGACGGGTGTAAAAGCAAGGTCTGGGACTCTGGAATTTATTCCCACAATCAACACACATGGGGCCTTGTCACTTGCTTCAACTTGCTCAAAGGCGTTAGGCGCCTAGTTTGGGATCCCGGTAGCCATTGGAATTACAAACATTGGTGGAAATTCCTGGATCATTACAAGCACAAGCCACCATGACAAGGAGCTCAACACATGTCCAACTTAAGGATTTTAACTAAAAGTGATTGGTGGGAGACAACCCACCGTGGTATGATCGTTCCTCTTCATTCTTAGTTATTTTTTGTAGTAGTAGTTTTCTTGCTTATTTAATTTTATTGAGTTCTTTCTAATTTTTCTGATCATGCAGCTATTTTAGAACAGGAACCGGTATATATATATAAAACAAAAAAGAGAGAGAGAGAGAGAGAGAAGAGCACCCGCGCGCAAGCATCGCTGATGTGTACGCGTCAGATGGGTGTGCGTGAAAAATAAATTTGAACAGAGAGTGGCACGGGAGTGGCGCCAGAATGATGCCTTTTGCACCAACAAGCCCACGCGTATACGTACCCCACGCGTGCGCGTCATTCGTGATTTTGGCACTCCACGCATACGCGTAGGCGCGTACGCGTGACCTGGAAAAATAGCATAAATATATGTTTCGGCAAAGAGTTGTGCGTGCACGCGGCTGGCTACGTGCGAATCGCGCAAAACCCAGAACACGCGGACGCGTGCCTGACGCTTACATGTCATGAAGAAAATTTCGCGCCCCACACATATGCGTGCTGCACGCGTACGCGTCGCCTGCACCACACAGTTATACTAGTTCGCCGTCCAGTTTTAATTTTGTTTCTCTCTCTCCCAATCCTAATTCTATCTTGTTCCTTTATCCTTTTGTTCTTCTTTCATCTGATTATTTGTTTTTGTTTTCAGATTTTCTTTGCTTGAGGACAAGCAAACATTTAAGTTTGGTGTTGACGCTTCGCTTAAGGGTTTTTTTGTTTATTCCTATGGCACCAAAAGGGAGGCGAATCATCTTCACTGAGGAGCACAACTTGCAGAATAAAGCGACTGCTAGGATGACTAAGGTGGTTGAGTTCCTTTCATTTTTATTCATCCCCTCTTTTTCTATGTTACGTTCTGGTTTTCTGCTATTTTGCTTTGTTTGTTGCATGATCCATTATTAGTTAGAATCCTAGGACTAGTTCAGCTTTTTTCTTAATTGATTTAATTCTGAAAAGATGTCTCATGTATTACTCACTGAGCTTGAATTCAAATAAAAAAATACAGAAGTGATGTATTGCATGAGAAATTGAGTTAATTTTAAGGGAAGTCTTATTTACTTAAATGTGGTGGTATTTTCTGTAATTCTGAATGCATGACATGAACAGTGAATATTTTTGATAGTGAAGTTTATAAATGTTAAAATTGTTGGCTCTTGAAAGAATGATGAAAAAAGAGAAATGTTATTGATAATCTGAAAAATCATAAAATTGATTCTTGAAGCAAGAAAAAGCAGTGAAAAACACAAAGCTTGCAAAAAAATAAAAAAATAATAATAAAATAATAAAATAAGAGGCAAGCAAAAAAAGCCAATAACCCTTTAAACTAAAAGGCAAAGGGTAAAAAGGATCCAAGGCTTTGAGCATTAATGGATAAGAGGGCCCAAAGGAATAAAATCCTAGCCTAAGCGGCTAAATCAAGTTGTCCCTAACTATGTGCTTGTGGCGTGAAGGTGTCAAGTGAAAAACTTGAGATTGAGCGGTTAAAGTCGTGATCCAAAGCAAAAAGAGTGTGCTTAAGAACTCTGGGCACCTCTAACTGGGGACTCTAGCAAAGCTGAGTCACAATCTGAAAAGGTTCACCCAATTATGTGTCTGTGGCATTTATGTATCCGGTGGTAATACTGGAAAACAAAATGCTTAGGGTCACGGCCAAGACCCATAAAGTAGCTGTGTTCAAGAATCAACATACTGAACTAGGAGAATCAATAACACTATCTGAATTCTGAGTTCCTATGGATTCCAATAATTCTAAACTTCAAAGGATAAAGTGAAATGCCAAAACTATTCAGGATTGCAGTTGTAAACCCCACTATAAGAAGAGACACGAGCTTAATCGAACTCTCATTCTCATGCAAATTCACATCCTAAGCTTATATTAGTTTTGGTTGCTTGAGGACAAGCAACAATTTATGTTTGGTGTTGTGATGCGTGAGCATCTTTCTTATCTTTTCCTAGTGAATTTGGATCTAATTTGTTGAGTTTAATAAAGAATTAATTATCTTTGGCCAATATGGATGCTACTTTTAGTATTTTGCAATTTTGTTTATTTTAGGTAGCATTTGACTAGATTTGATGGAGTTTCTGCAGCTCAAGAATCAAAAGAGATGGCAGCGAAGAACGACGCGTACGCATGACTGACGCGTATGCGTGATTTGGAGCTTTCGATGACAACGCGTGCGCGTGACTGACGCCTACGCGTGATTTTCAGAATTGCACAACGACGCGTACACGTGACCGACGCATCCGCGTGACTTGTGAAAAAGACCATCGACGCATACGCGTGACATGCGCGACGTGCAGAGAAAGCCAAAAACGTTGGGGGATGATTTCTGGGCCCCATTTTAGCACCCATGTTAGGCGCGGATCCAGTGAAGTCAAGTGGTCCCCACGTTACAAGACGCGGAGTAGTTAGTTAATTTTGATTTAAATTCAAATTTGATTTTAAAATTGGAAAAGATATTATCTTAATTTTAAAAATTAGATTTTAAATTAATTAGGATTAGTTATAAAAAGGAGAGACTTCTCTTCTATTAGGTACGTTCCATTAGGGGGATTCCATTAGGAAATTCTATACAAATTTACATTCCACATTCCATGAGCAACTAATCCTCCATTGTTAAGGTTAGGAGCTCTGTCTATTTGTATAGATTGATTTGTTTGATCTTTCTAATTTAATCCATGTTTTGATTTATTTTTTAATAATTGTTTTCACTATTTATTTTATGAATATTGTGTGGAACGGAAGTATGTCCCATGTTCTAATTGAGTTCTTGTAAAACTTGGAAAAGCTCTTTACTTGAACAATAACTTGAAAACATATTATCCTAAATTTCTAATTGTTTGTATTTAACGGGATACGTGACATATAATCCCCTTATTTTTGGATAATTAGGATTTTTGTGGCATATAAACTGGAACTTGATCATCACCCTTTAATTGGAATTAATTGACCAAGGAATTGGCAGTTAATGAATTTTAGAGGAGACTAGGAAGGTCTAAGGAATTAGGGTCTAGTCACACATAATTTGCCATGAATTAAATCTTACATAATTAAATTAGTTAGTAAGAAAAGTCAATCCGGAAAAATGGATTGCTCTGAAACTTTAACTATCTTCTCCATATTTTATTCCCAACTTATTTATCTGCCTGTCTTTAATATTCCAAATTTACTGTTTAATGCTCTTTGAACTTCCAACACTATTTTCTGTTTGTCTAACTAATCCTATCAAACACTATTGTTGCTTGATCCATCAATCCTCATGGGATCGACCCTAAACCCTAAACCCTAAACCCTAAACCCTAAACCCTAAACCCTAAACCCTAAACCTCTGTGGTTATAAAACACCGCATCAAACCTCAACCTCTTTTGATAGTGAACCGGAGAGGACCTTCCTTAGATTAAGGAGGGAATCAAGAGGGAAGAAGGTTATTGTGCAGAGGAAGAGGAGGAAGACTTGGATATAGACATGGAGGATGATATAGAAAACCATCATGAAGGAGAGGTGAACAATCATGCCAGAAGAGGTGCATATAACCCCGTTAGACAAGAGAGGAGAGTGCTAGGTTCTTACATTAATCCAAACCCAGGAAACTGTGGTAGCAGCATTCAAAAGACAACTATCCATGCTAATAATTTTGAATTTAAGCCTCAGCTCATTACACTCGTTCAAAATAATTGTTCCTTCGAAGGAAGTGCCCAAGAAGACCCGAATGAGCATCTCACTACATTCCTAAGGATCTTTGATACAGTAAAATCAAATGGAGTTCATCCCGATGCTTACATATTGCTTCTGTTTCTATTTTCTTTTAAGGACAAAGCATCCAAATGACTGGAATCATTTCCCAAAGAAAGCTTGACAACCTGGGAAGATGTGGTGAATATATTCTTAGTAAGATTCTACCCTCCTCAAAGAGTGAATAGACTGAGAACCGAGGTGCAGACATTCAAACAGCAGGATGGTGAAATCTTATATGAAGCCTGGGAAAGATTCAAAGATCTAACAAGGAAATGCCCCCTGATATGTTTAATGAGTGGGTGCAACTACACATCTTTTATGAATGGCTTTCCTATGAATCAAAGAAGGCCGTAGACCACTCATCTGGAGGCTCCCTTGACAAGAAAAAGACTATTAAAGAAGCCATTGATGTCATAGAAATAGTGGCTGACAATGAGTATTTCTATGCCTCAGAGAGAAGCAACAACAGAAGATTCATGGAGTTGAACAACATGGATACAATCTTGGCCCAAAATAAGATGATCACTAAGCAACTATTTGAGTTGACCAAGCAAATAGAGAAGAATCAGGCTGCAGTTATCCACACTCAACCATCACCTCAATCAGAGTCAAATATTGAGGAAGGAGTTAACTGGGAGGAAGCCAACTACCTTGGAAATTCATCTAGGCAAGATAATGACCCATATTCAAAGACCTATAACCCTGCTTGGAGGAACCATCCAAACTTTGGGTGGAAAAACCAACAAAGCCAAGACCACAAATCTCATAATCCCAACCAGTACACCTACCAATATTCCAATCCAATATCATATCAACATCCACACAACAATTCTTCTCATCCAGCATATCAAGCCCAAAATAACCACTCTCAACAACCTAATTCCAACCAACCATCACCACATAATGATGACAGAATGTCAAAAATCGAAGCTATGCTTGCAAATCTTTGCAAACTGTCTGAAGACAGGAAAAAATTTATGGAAGAAGTGAGATCCAATTTGTGAAACCAAGATGCTGCCATTCAAAAATTAGACGCACAAGTTGGGTATCTAACCAAGCAAACCCTTGGCCATAGTTCTTGTAATGTCACCAAGACAACTTTGAGAGAGGAATGCAAAGCTATTGCTCTCAGAAGTGGAAAAGAATTGAAAGAGACCTCAAAGGAAACTCAAGAAGAGAAAGCAGAAGAAAGTTCAAGTGACAAGGAAGAAGTACAAACACAGGCTCCCAATCCACCTGAAGAGAAGGAAGTCCTATGGCCATATGCCCCTAAAGCACCTTACCCTCAGCACGTAATGAAGAATGCAAAGGACAGCCAATTCTCCAGATTCTTGGAGATTTTCAAGAAACTTCAGATTAACATTCCCTTTGCTGAAGCACTAGAGCAGATGCCACTCTATGCTATGTTTCTGAAGGAATTAATGACCAAGAAGAGAAGTTGAAGGAATGATGAAACTATGATTTTAACTGAAGAATGTAGTGCTATCATCCAACACAAACTGTCTCACAAATTGAAGGGCCCAGGAAGCTTCCAAATCCTCTGCATCATAGGAGAAATCATAGTGGAGAAAGCCTTATGTGATTTGGGAGCCAGCATAAATTTGATGTCCTTAACAATGATGAAAAGAATGAAGGCTGAGGAAGCCAAACCAACACGAATGGCTCTCTAATTGGCAGACAGATCATTCAAATTCCCCCATGGAATAGTAGAAGATTTGTTGGTGAAAGTGGGAAACTTGATCTTCCTTGCTGACTTTGTGGTGTTGGATATGGAGGAAGATTCCAAAGCTTCAATAATTTTGGGAAGGCCATTTTTTGCCACTACTGTGGCCATCATTGATGTCCAAAAGGGTGAACTTACCCTTATGTTACATGATAAGAAAATGGTGTTTAATGTGTTTAAAGCCATGAGCTACCCACAGGAGTCACTAGAAGAATGTATGAGGTTGGATGCAGTGGATATTGTGGTGTAAGAAGCATTTGAAGAAACACTTGAAGAAGTGACAAGAGAGGATTCTACACTAGGCATTGAGGTTGCTGATATCAAAACTGTGGAAGTACCCATCCCAGGTACACCAGAGGAAAAGAAAGATGAGAAAGAAGCACCCAAGCTTGAACTGAAAGCATTGCCTCATACTCTAAAGTATGCATACTTTTGAAATGATTAAAGCTACTCAGTAATCATCAATTCGACTCTTAGTCAAGAATAGGAAGAAGAGTTGATCAAGGTGCTGCAAAAGCACCAAGATGCTATTGGATGGACCCTTGCTGATTTGAAGGGGATAAGCTCATCCATATGCATGCATAAGATCCTGTTGGAAGAAGATGCTAAACCCTCCATTCAAGCCAAAGAAGATTGAATCCAGTCATGAAAGAAGTGGTGCAAAAGGAGGTTTTGAAGCTTTGGCATGCAGGGATGATTTACCCAATTTCAGATAGCCCATGGGTGAGCCCTGTTCAAGTGATTCCTAAGAAGGGAGGCATCATTGTGGTGCCCAATGAAAAGAATGAGTTCATCCCTACAAGAACTGTCACAGGATGGAGGATGTGCATTGATTATAGAAAGCTTAATGAGGCTACAAGAAAATATCACTTTCCACTCCCTTTCATGGATCAGATGCTAGAGAGACTTGCTGGACATGAGTATTATTGCTTCTTGGATGGATACTGGTGCAAAAAATTATGATACATAACTCCGATACAACTAACCAGCAAGTGCAATGGGTCGTCCAAGTAATACCTTACGTGAGTAAGGGTCGATCCCATGGAGATTGTCGACTTGAAGCAAGCTATGGTCTTCTTGTAAATCTCAGTCAGGCAGATTCAAATGGTTATGGGATTTTGATAATTAAAAGACAGATAAAACATAAAATAGGATAGAGATACTTATGTAATTCATTGGTAGGAATTTCAGATAAGCGTATGGAGATGCTTTACTCCTTTTGAATCCCTGCTTTCTTACTGCCTTCATCCAGTCATGCGAACTCCTTTCCATGGCAAGCTTTATGTTGGCGGATCACTGTTGTCAATGGCTACCATCAATCCTCTTATTGAAAATCGTCCGGCTACAGGTTACCTAGGGCTAATCATCTGTCGGTTCTCGATCGTGTCGGAATAAAATCCAATGATCCTTTTCCCTACTGTCACTGCGCCCAACACTCGCGAGTTTGAAGCTCGTCACAGTCATCCCATCCCAGATGCTGCCAATTGATTCTAGCTTATACCACAAAGACTCTGATCTCACGAAATGAAAGGCTCTGTTGTCAGGAGAGGCAACCATGCGTCGTGGACCAAAAGGCTAAGAGATATGCATTCAAGCTCGTTTTCAGGTAGAACGGATGTGGTTGTCAGGCACGCGTTAATAAGTGAGAATGGTGATGAGTGTCACTTGATCATCATATTCATCATGTTGAAGTGTGAATGGATATCTTAGAACAGGAATAAGCTTGAATTGAATAGAAAACAGTAGTAATTGCATTAATTCATGAGGAACAGCAGAACTCTACACCTTAATCTATGAGATGTAGAAATTCCACCATTGAAAATACATAAGTGATAATGGTGTTCAATAGTTTCAGCCCCAGAGGGGGGACCAGAATAACCAAGATATCTAATACAATGAGAAAAAATAATATTTATACAAAAACTAGTAGCTAGGGTTTACAGAAAATGAGTAACTAAGGTACATAGTGCAGAAATCCACTTCCGGGGCCCACTTAGTGTGTAATTGGGCTGAGCATTGAGGCTTTCACGTGTATAGGCTTTTCTTGGAGTTAAACGCCAACTCTGGTGCCAGTTTGGGCGTTTAACTCCAGCTTTTATGCTAGTTTTGGCGTTTAACACCAAAAAAGGGTCTCTAACTGGTGTTTTGACGCCAATTTGGGCCAGCAAATCTCAAGCAAAGTATGAGCTATTATACGTTTCTAGAAAGCACAAGATGTCTACTTTCCAACGCAATTGAGAGCGTGCTAATTGGGCTTCTGTAGCTCCAGAAAATCTACTTCGAGTACAGGGAGGTCAGAATCTAACAGCATCTTCAGTCCTTTTTTAGCCTCCGAATCAGATTTTTGCTCAGGTTCCTAAATTTCAGCCAGAAAATACCTGAAATCACAGAAAAACACACAAACTCATAGTAAATTCCAGAAATGTGACTTTTGCATAAAAACTAATAAAAATATACTAAAAAGTAACTAAAACACATTAAAAACTATGTAAAAACAATGCCAAAAAGCGTATCAATTATCCGCTCATCACAACACCAAACTTAAATTAATGCTTGTCCACAAGCAATTGAAAACAAAATAGAATAAAAAGAAGAGAATATACAATGAATTCCAAAATATCAATGAAGCTTAGCTCCAATCAGATGAGCGGGACTAGTAGCCTTTTGCTTCTGAACAGTATTGGCATCTCACTTTATCCTTTAAAGTTCAGAATGATTGGCATTCATTAGGAACTCAGAATTAAGATAGTGTTATTGATTCTCCTAGTTCAATATGTTGATTCTTGAACACAGCTACTTATGAGTCTTGGTCGTGACCCTAAGCATTTGTTTTTCAGTATTATCACCGGATACATAAATGCCACAGACACATAACTGGGTGAACCTTTTTAGATTGTGACTCAGCTTTGCTAAAGTCCTTAGCTAGAGGTGTCCAGAGTTCTTAAGCACGCTCTTTTGCTTTGGATCACGACTTTAACCACTCAGTCTCAAGCTTTTCACTTGGACCTTCATGACACAAGCACATAGTTAGGGACAGCTTGATTTAGCCGCTTAGGCTAGAATTTTATTCCTTTTGGCTCTCCTATCCATTAATACTCAAAGCCTTCGATCCTTTTTACCCCTTGCCTTTTGGTTTTAAGGGCTATTGGCTTTTTCTGCTTACTTTTTCTTTTTCTTTTCTTTTCTTTCTTTTTTTTTCGCCACTTTTTCTTTTTTTCGCAAGCTTTGTTATTCACTATTTTTTCTTACTTCAAGAATCAATTTTATGATTTTTCAGATCATCAATAACATTTTTCTTTTTTTCATTATTCTTTCAAGAGCCAACAAATTTAACATTCATAAACTTCACTATCAAAAATATGCACTGTTCAAACATTCATTCAGAAAACAAAAAGTATTGCCACCACATCAAAATAATTAGACTAATTTCAAGATAAAAGTTGAAATCCATGTACTTCTTGTTCTTTTGCAATTAGGAACATTTTTCATTTAAGAAAGGTGAATGATTTATGGGACATTCATAGCTTCAAGGCATAGACACTAGACACTAATGATCATGTAATGAAGCTAAAACATAGATAAAACATCAAGCATAGAAATCAAAAAACAGAAAAATAAGAACAAGGAAATTAAAGAACGGGTCCACCTTAGTGATGACAGCTAGTTCTCCTTCTTGAAGATCCTATGGAGTTCTTGAGCTCCTCAATGTCTCTTCCTTGCCTTTATTGCTCTTCCTTCATGGCTATTTGATCCTCTCTAATTTCATGGAGAATAATGGAGTACTCTTGGTGCTCCCTCCTTAGTTGCTTCATATTGGAACTCAAATCTCCCAAAGAGGTGTTGAGTTGCTCCCAATAGTTGTGTGGAGGAAAATGCATCCCTTGAGACATCTCAGAGATTTCTTGATGAGGAACTTCCTCATGCTCTTGTTGAGGTCCATGAGTGGGCTCTCTTATTTGCTCCATCCTCTTTTTAGTGATGGGCTTGTCCTCTTCAATGAGGAAGTCTTCCTCTATGACAATTCCAGCTAAATTGTATAGGTGACAGATGAGATGAGGGAAGGCTAACCTTGCTAAAGTGGAAGGTTTGTCAGCAACCTTGTATAGTTCTAGAGGTATGATCTCATGAACTTCCACTTCCTCTCCAATCATGATACTATGGATCTTGATAGCCCGATCCACAGTTACTTCGGACCGGTTGCTAGTAGGAATAATAGAGCATTGGATGAACTCTAACCATCCTTTAGCCACGGGTTTAAGGTCATGCCTTCTCAATTGAACCGGCTTGCCTTTGGAGTCTCTTTTCCATTGAGCTCCTTCCACATATATGTCCATGAAAAATTGGTCCAACCTTTGATCAAAGTTGACCCTTCTAGTGTAGGGGCGTGCATCTCCTTGCATCATTGGCAAGTTGAATGCCAACCTAACATTTTCTGGACTGAAATCTAAGTATTTCCCCCGAACCATTGTGAGCTAATTCTTTGGGTTTGGGTTCACACTTTGATCATGGTTTTTGGTGATCCATGCATTAGCATAGAAAGGGACCTCAGGGATCACCTTCTTCTTGGCCACAACTTCATAGAAGTGGTATTGATGGACCTTTGAGATGAATCTCTCCATCTCCCATGACTCGGAGGTGGAAGCTTTTGCCTTCCCTTTCCTCTTTCTAGAGGTTTCTCCGGCCTTAGGTGCCATAGATGGTTATGGAAACACAAAAAGCAATGCTTTTCCACACCAAACTTAAAAGGTTTGCTCGGCCTCGAGAAAAAGAAGAAAGAAGGACGGAGAAGAAGAAGAAATAGAGGAGAAGGAAGGTGTAGAAAGGTTCGGCCAAGGAGAGGAAAAGTGTATATAATGTGTGAGAATGAAGGAGTGATGAGGGGTTTATATAGGAGTGGAAGAGAGGGGTGTCCGTGTGTGAAGGTTGGGTTGGGAGGGAAAGTTTTTAAATTTTGAATAGTAGGGTAGGTGGGGTTTTTGGGGAAAGGTGGGTGGATGTGAGTGGTGAAGAGGTGATAGGGAAGGGAGATGGAGGTGATTGGTGAAGGGTATTTGGGGAAGGGTGTTATTGGAATGTGTGAAGAAGAGAGAGAGTGAGTTGAGGTAGGTGGAAATCCTGTGGGGTCCACAGATCTTGAGTTGTCAAGGATTTCTCATTCCTGCACCATTCTGGCATGTAAACGCCCTCTGAGTGCAAATCCTGGGGTAAAATGCTAGGTTGCTGCCCATTTCTGGCATTTAACGCCAACTTTTCTTCCCTTTATGGTGTTGAACGCCAGCTTGGTACCCTTTTCTGGTGTTAAATGCCAGTCTGGTACCCTTTTCTGGCGTTAAACGCCCAGAATAGTGCCAGACTGGGCGTTTAACGGCCATTCTGCTACCCTTATTGGCGTTTAAACGCCAGTAAGCTCATCCTCCAGGGTGTGCTGTTTTCAATGCTGTTTTTGATATTTGCTTTTGTTTTTGTGACTCCACATGATCATTATCCTAAAGAAAATATAAAATAACAATGGAAAATGGAAATTCAAGATAGATAAGAAAAAATTGGGTTGCCTCCCAACAAGCGCTTCTTTAATGTCAATATCTTGACAGTGAGCTCTTATGGAGCCTCATAGATACTCAAAGCATGATGATGGCTTCTCAACACTAAAATTAGAGTTTGAATGTGAGGGATCTGTTTGACTCTGTTTGGAGAAGCTTTTCATGGTTCTTCTTCATGTGTACAGAAGGAGATCCTTTAGCCTTAAACACAAGGTAGTCTTCATTCACTTGAAGGACTAACTCTCCTCTGTATACATCAATCATAGCTTTTGCTGTGGCTAAGAAGGGTCTTCCAAGGATGATAGATTCATCCTCATCCTTCTCAGTGTCTAGGATTATAAAATCAGTAGGGATGTAAAGGTCTTCAACAATTACCAAGACATCCTCTACAAGTCCATAAGCCTGTTTCTTTGATTTGTCTGCCATCTCCAGTGAGATTCTTGCAGCCTGTACCTTAAAAATTCCCAATTTCTCCATTACAGAGAGTGGTATGAGGTTTACACTTGACCCCAGGTCACACAGAGCCTTCTCAAAGGTCATGGGTCCAATGGTGCAAGGTATTAAGAACCTTCCGGGATCCGGTTTCTTTTGAGGTATCTTCAGCTGAGCCAAGGCATTTAGTTCATTAATGAGCAATTGAGGTTCATCCTCCCAAGTCTCATTACCAAATAATTTGGCATTCAGCTTCATGATTTCTCCTAGATACCGAGCAATTTACTCTTCAGTAGTAACTTCATCATCTTCAGAAGAAGAATATTCTTCAGAGCTCATGAATGGTAATAGAAAGTTTAGTAGAATCTCTATGGTCTCTAGATGAGCCTTAGATTCCTTTGGTTCCTCATGAGGGGACTCCCTAGTGGTCAGTGGACATCCTATGAGGTCTTCCTTACTAGGAATTACTACCTTTCCCTCATCTACAGGTTCGGCCATGTTGGACGTGTGGATGGCCTTGCACTCTCTTTTTGGATTCTCTTCTGTATTACTTAGGAGAGTGCTAGGAGGAGTTTCAGTAACTCTTTTACTTAGCTAACCCACTTGTGCCTCCAAATTTCTTATGGAGGACCGTGCCTTAGTCATGAAACTGAGGGTGGTCTTAGATAGATCAGAGACTATGTTTGCTAAGGTAGAGAGGCTCTGCTCAGAATTCTCTGTCTGTTACTGAGAAGATGATGGGAATGGTTTGCTATTGGCAGACCTGTTTCTCCCACCATTATTGTTATTGAAGCCTTGTTGAGGCTTCTGTTGATCCTTCCATGAGAATTTTAGGTGATTCCTCCATGAAGAATTGTAGGTGTTTCCATAGGGTTCTCCCATGTAATTCACCTCTTCCATTGCAGGATTCTCAGGGTCATAAGCTTATCCTTTAGAGGAGGCTTCTGTAGCACTGCCAGATGCAGCTTGCAATCCAGTCAGATTATGAGAAATCATATTGACTTGCTGAGTCAATATTTTGTTCTGAGCCAATATGGCATTCAGAGTATTAATCTCAAGAACTCTTTTCTTCTGAGTTGTCCCTTTGTTCCCAGGATTTCTTTCAGAAGTGTATATGAACTGGTTATTTGTAACCATTTTAACGAGTTCCTGTGCTTCTGCAGGCATTTTCTTCAAATGAATAGATCCACCTGTAGAATGGTCCAATGACATCTTGGATAACTCAGACAGACCATCATAGAAGATACCTATGATGCTCCATTCTGAAAGCATGTCAGAAGAACACCTTCTGATCAATTGCTTGTATCTTTCCTAAGCATCATAGAGGGATTCACCTTCCTTCTGTTTGAAGGTTTGAACTTCCACTCTAAGCTTACTCATCTTTTGAGGTTGAAAGAATTTTGCTAAGAAGGCATTGACCAGCTTTTCCCAAGAGTTCAGGCTGTCTCTAGGTTGTGAGTTAAACCATATACTAGCTCTGTCTCTTACAGCAAAAGGAAAAAGCATAAGTCTATAGACCTCGGGATAAACTCTATTGGTATTAACAGTGTCACAGATTTGCAAAAATTCAGCCAAGAACTGATGAGGATCTTCCAATGGAATTCCATGAAACTTGCAATTCTGTTGCATCAGATAAACTAATTGAGGCTTAAGCTCAAAGTTGTTTGCTCCAATGGCAGGAATAGAGATGCTTCTCCCATAGAAGTCGGGAGTTGATGCAGTAAAGTCACCAAGCACCTTCCTTGCATTGTTGGCATTGTTGTTATTTTTGGCTACCATGTCATTTTCATTTTCAAAAATTTCTGTCAGGTCCTCTCTAGAGAGTTGTGCTTTAGCTTCTCTTAACTTCCTCTTCAGAGTCCTTTCAGGTTCAGGATCAGCTTCAACAAGAATTCCTTTATCTTTGTTCCTACTCATATAAAAGTGAAGAAAACAAAGAAAGTATGGAATCCTCTATGTCACAGTATAGAGATTCCTTGATGTGTTAGAGGAAAAGAAGAATAGAAGGATGAGGTAGAGAGAGGAATTCTAACTTATAAAGAAAGATAGAGTCCGAATTGCTAATTGAGGAGAAGTGTTAGTCCTTAAATAGAAGGAGGTAAGAGAGCGGGGGGGGGGGGGGATTTTCGAAAACAAATTTTTAAATAAAACTAAAGAATAAAAATTTAAAATAATTAAAAAGAATTTTGAAAAAGTGGTTGATGGTTTTGGAAAATTGAAAGTGAGAAAGTGGTTAGGTGGTTTTGAAAAAGATTTTGAAATTAGAATTTAAAAAGATGTGATTTGAAAAAGATATGATTTAAAAAAAGATATGATTGAAAAGTTATGATTCAAAAACAAATAAAAAAAAGATTTGATTTTTTTTAAATTGATGACTTGACTAACAAGAATTTAAGAGATATGATTCTAAAATTCAAATATTGAACCTTTCTTAACAAGAAAGTAACAAACTTGAAATTTTTGAATCACAACATTAATTCTTAGCAAGGATTTTCGAAAATATTAAAAGGAAAATGGAAAAGATTTAATTTTGAAAAAGATATGATGGATAGGAGAGGATATGATAAAGATAAGATTTTGAAAAATTTGTTTTAAAACTTGAAAAATTGAAAAAGATTTGAATTGAAAACAAAATTACCTCCTTGGTGTTATCATGGCGTTAAACGCCCAGAATGGTATCCATTCTGGCATTTAACGCCCACTTGGCTACCTCCTTGGGCGTTAAACACCTAGGCAGGTACCCTGGCTGGCGTTTAAATGCCAGAGATCCTTCTTTACTGGGTGTTTTAAACGCCCAACTTTTTCTTTGTGATTCCTCTGCTGTATGTTCTAAATCTTCAATTCTCTGTATTATTGACATGAAAAGATATAATTTTGAAATTTTGTTTTTTTTTTATTTTTAAGGATGATAGAGAAAAACAACAAAATGAAATCAAATATGAAAAACTAAGATCAAAACAAGGAATGCATGCAAGAACACTTTGAATGTCAAGATGAACACCAAGAACACTTTGAAGATCATGATGAACATCAAGAACATATTTTTAAAATTTTTTTTTAAGAAGAGAAAGACATGCAAGACACCAAACTTAGAAATTTTCATACTAGAGAAACTAACAATTTGAGAATGCACATGAGAAACAACAAAAGACACAAAACAAGAGAATTTAAAGATTAGACAAAGAAAATCATGAAGAACACAATGCATGAGTTTTTGAAAAATGCAATGATTATTAAAAACATGCAATTGACACCAAACTTAGAATGTGACTCTAGACTCAAACAAGAAACGCAAAATTTTTGGTTTTTATGATTTTATAATTTTTTTTGTATTTTTTCGAAAATAAGAAAATAAAAGAAAGCTTAAACATAAAATAAAATTACCGAAGCTAAGCAACAAGATGAACCGTCAGTTGTCCAAATTTGAACAATCCCCGGCAACGGCGCCAAAAACTTGGTGCACGGAATTGTGATACATAACTCCGATACAACTAACCAGCAAGTGCACTGGGTCGTCCAAGTAATACCTTACGTGAGTAAGGGTTGATCTCACGGAGATTATCGGCTTAAAGCAAGCTATGGTCATCTTGTAAATCTCAGTCAGGCAGATTCAAATGGTTATGGGATTTTGATAATTAAAAGACAGATAAAACATAAAATAGGATAGAGATACTTATGTAATTCATTGGTAGGAATTTCAGATAAGCGTATGGAGATGCTTTGTTCCTTTTGAATCCCTGCTTTCCTACTGCCTTCATCCAGTCATGCGTACTCCTTTCCATGGCAAGCTGTATGTTGGGGGATCACCGTTGTCAATGGCTACTATTCGTCCTCTCAATTAAAAGGTCCGACTACGGGTTACGTAGGACTAATCATCTGTCAGTTCTCGATCGTGTCAGAATAAGATCAAATGATCCTTTTGCGCACTGTCACTATGCCCAGCACTCACGAGTTTAAAGCTCGTCACAATCATCCCATCCCAGATCCTACTCGGAATACCACAGACAAGGTTTAGACTTTTCGGATCTCAAGGATGCTACCAATTGATTCTAGCTTATACCACGAAGACTCTGATCTCACGGAATGGAAGGCTCTGTTGTCAGTAGAGGCAACCATGCGTCGTGGACCAGAAGGCTAAGAGATATGCATTCAAGCTCATTTTCAAGTAGAATGGAAGTGGTTGTCAGGTACGCGTTCATAAGTGAGAATGGTGATGAGTGTCACTTGATCATCACATTCATCATGTTGAAGTGCGAATGGATATCTTAGAATAGGAATAAGCTTGAATTGAATAGAAAATAGTAGTAATTACATTAATTCATGAGGAACAGCAGAGCTCCACACCTTAATCTATGAGGTGTAGAAATTCCACCATTGAAAATACATAAGTGATAATGGTGTTCATTGGTTAAGGCACCAGAGGGGGAACCAGAATAACCAAGATGTCTAATAGAATGAGAAAAAGTAATATTTATACTAAAACTAGTAGCTAGGGTTTATAGAAAATGAGTAACTAAGGTAGATAGTGTAGAAATCCACTTCTGGGGCCCACTTGGTGTCTGATTGGGCTAAGCATTGAAGCTTTCACGTGCATAGGATTTTCTTGGAGTTAAACACAAACTCTGGTACCAGTTTGGACGTTTAACTCCAGCTTTAATGCCAGTTTTGGCATTTAACGCCAAAAAAGGGTCTCTAACCGGCATTTGGACGCCAATTTGGGCCATCAAATATCGGGAAAAGTATAGACTATTATACATTTCTGGAAAGCCCAAGATGTCTAATTTTTAACGCAATTGAGAGTGCGCAAATTGGGATTTTGTAGCTCCAGAAAATCTACTTCGAGTGTAGGGAGGTCAGAATCCAGCAGCATCTTTAGTCCCTTTTCAGCCTCTGAATCAGATTTTTGCTCAGGTTCTTCAATTTCAACCAGAAAATACCTGAAATCACAAAGAAACACACAAACTCATAGTAAAGTCCAGAAATGTGATTTTTGCATAAAACTAATAAAAATATACTAAAAAGTAACTAAAACACATTAAAAACTATGTAAAAACAATGCCAAAAAGCGTATAAATTATCCGCTCATCAGATACTCAGGCTATAATCAGATTGTAGTGGATCCTAAAGACCAAGAGAAGACTTATTTTACTTGTCCCTATGATGTTTTTGCGTATAGAAGAATGCCCTTTGGATTGTGCAATGCACCTGCAACATTCCAAAGGTGCATGCTCTCCATATTCTCCGGCATGATTGAAAGATTTATAGAAGTGTTTATGGATGATTTTTTTTGTATTTGGAGACTCATTTTGTAAGTGGTTACACCACCTTGCCCTGGTGCTAAGGAGATGTCAAGAAACCAACCTGGTTCTGAACTGGGAAAAGTGCCATTTCATGGCATTGAAGGGGTGGTTGTTGGGCACAAGATCTCCAAAAAGGGCATTGAGGTGGACAAAGCCAAGGAGGAGGTAATTGAGAAATTACCCCCACCTTGCAATGTCAAGGCAATAAAACGCTTTTTAGGGCATGCTGGCTTCTACAGAATGTTTATCAAAGATTTTTCAAAAATTGCCAAGCCCTTAAGTAATCTACTTGTTTTTTATATACCTTTTGTATTTGATCAGAATTGCATGCTAGCTTTTGAGACTCTGAAGAAAAAACTCTCCTCAGCACCTATCATTGCCCCACCTAACTGGGATCTACCCTTTGAGTTGATGTGTAATGCATCGGATGTTGCTATTGGGGCAATGTTAGGACAGAGGAAAGATAACTTGGTGCATGTCATATAATATGCCAGCAAGGTCTTTAATGACACTCAAGAAAATTACATCACTACTAAAAAGGAATTGTTGGCAATAGTGTTTGCATTTTAGATCATATCTCATTGGCTCTAAAGTGATTGTTTTTACTGATCACACAGCACTTAAATATTTGTTTGCCAAGCAAGAATCAAAACCAAGATTGATAAGGTGGATCTTGTTATTGCAGGAGTTCAATATTGAGATTAGAGATAAGAAAGGGGTGGAGAACAAAGTAGCAGATCATCTTTCAAGAATTCCTTGTGAAGAAGAAAGCACACAAAGCCCAAGTGTAAATGAGAGTTTTCCTGATAAGCAGCTAATGTTGGTTCACAAGGCACCATGGTTTGCAGACATTGCAAACTTTAAAGCCACTGGGGAGGTGCCTCCAGAATTCAACAAACACCAGAAGAGGAAGCTTATCAATGATGCCAAGTACTTCATCTGGAATGAACCATACCTTTTCAAGAAATGTTCAGATGAAATACTTAGAAGATGCATTTCAGAGGAAGAAGGGAAGGAAGTCTTATGGAATTGTCATGGTTCTTGCTATGGGGGACATTTTAAAGTAGAAAGGACTATAGCCAAAGTTCTACAATGTGGATTCTTTTGGCCCACAATTTTCAACGATGCAAGGGAAATGGTACAGCACTGTAATAAATGCCAGAGAGCAGGGAACCTACCTAAAAGAAATGAAATGCCACAACAATTCATCTTAGAACTTGAATTGTTTGATGTATGGGAGATTGACTTCTTGGGTCCCTTCCCAACCTCATACTTAAATACGTATATCTTAGTGGTAGTAGACTATGTATCTAAGTGGGTGGAGGCCATTGCAACCTCAACAAATGATAATAAGGTGGTCCTGAACTTCCTAAAAAAAATATCTTTAGTCAGTTTGGAGTCCCCAGAGCACTTATCAGTGATGGAGGAAGCCATTTCTGCAATAGACCATTAGAGACTCTACTCTTGAGATATGGAGTAAAGCATAAGTTGGCCACACCTTATCACCCTCAAATAAGTGGGCAAACAGAGGTATCCAACATAGGATGTGGGATCTTCAAGGAAGGACTGGTCAAAAAAACTGGACGATGCTCTTTGGGCGTATAGGACAGCCTTCAAAACATCAATTGGGATGTCCCCATATCAACTGGTGTATAGGAAGGCGTGTCATCTACCATTGGAACTCGAACACAAAGCTTTTTGGGCTCTCAAGTTACTGAGTTTTGATAGTAAAGCTACTAGTGAAAGGAGGCTCTTGTAACTGCAAGAATTGGAAGAATTCAGATCTCAGGCCTATGAAAATTCAAAAATTTACAAAAAAAGGCCAAGGAAAAACATGACCTCAAGTTGGCACCAAAAATCTTTGAAGAAGGATAGAGAGTACTCCTCTACAATTTCAAGCTAAGGCTATTTCCTGGGAAGTTGAAGTCAAGGTGGTTAGGACCTTTTCTGGTCACCAAGGTCTCACCCTATGGACATATAGAAATCATGGAAGAAAATTCACAGGAAACCTTCAGTGTAAATGGACAAAGGCTCAAGCACTATCTGGAGGATATGAAGGAAAGGCCCAAGATAAAATACAGACTCAACTGAGAGAGCTGGCCGTCAAGCTAGTGACGATAAAAGAGCGCTTGTTGGGAGGCAACCCAACCAAAGGTAATTTTCTTTTCATAGCTAGTCAATAAAATAGTCAAGTAGGCTTCTCTGTATTGCAAGGAGCTAAATTTGGTGTTGCACACCAAAGAAACTCAGAGATGAATATGCAATTCTAAGTTTGGTATTTCACCATAGACTTTCCTAAAGAGCACATTGCACTTTTCATCATAACTGGTTAGGAGCTCCAAGCAATTAAAGAAACTACTTGACAAATTTTTTATCTTCATTCATAGTTTAACTTCTTAATAAAAAGCACTTGCAGTTCTCATGTATGCTCACCTTGTTGCATTTAGAAGTAAGAAAGGAATTAAGTTTGGTGTTCACACACCAATTTAAGTTCTGAAAATCACAAGCATACACATAGACTTACCATTTCTCAAGTGCTTGGAGAACAAGCAACTTCCAATAATTTTGCAGGAAGACAATCAAACATTTGGGGAAGCCATGCACCATCCTCCAAGGAGAAAGAGAATACCAAGGCTAGGAAGGGAGATGAACAACAAAAGAAGATGCCAAAAGGTTGTATTGTCACTTAATTGCTTGTACTTTGAATTACTGATATTGGAAGTTTGAATATACCCCTGCTGAATAGTATACTTATGACTAAATTCTATTTGCTAATTTTCTTTAAAATTCCAAATAAGTGTTTAGTCTAATCTAAGTGTCTGGGTCAATTTCACTTGCTTGAATGTATGCTTGGCTCTTGTTTTAATTAAATAAAAGATGTTTGAACAGAGGTGAATTGGCTCCATTTGGCAAGGAAGAAAATAAAGATTGAGTGGTGGTATACATGTCTGATAGTGTAGGTAGTTCACTAATAAAGAATAAAAAGGTAGATTGTCCCTCTTTAAGCGTCAACTTGGCTGCTGTCAATGAGTCTTAGCAAATAGGAAATCCTTGGATGAAAGAAAAACAAATAAAAAGAAAGAAAAAGAAAAGCTAAAAAGGGCAACAAAAATCAAAGTAACAAATAATAAGGCTAGACACCAATAGCTTGGACCTTAAGACATATGCCTGTAGTGTCTTTGAACTAGGATCTGCTTGCATGATTAGGTTCTATGGAGTGCTTTAACACTTGGTAACTTGGGTTAACTAATCCAGGATTATCAGCCGAAAGTCCATTATCAAGAGCAACCTAGTTACAAGGCATTTAGTAACCCAAAGAGGTACTGGGCACCAATGTCTAAAGAAGAATCGTGAGCCAAGTGTCTATGGTGAATATGTGTTGGGTGCAAATGAGCTAAAAAGCTACTACAACACATGACACTAAGCTACAAGTGAGAAATAAGCTCACAGAAAAAGAAAAATAAAGAAAAGCAATTACCAAGGATGAGTGAATAATAAAAGGTCATAGCAGTATGTTAGTTGTTGCTTAAAAGAGACATTCCCTAGCTAAGGATCAATAAAAAGTGAGCTGTATCATTTTCTACATAAAACCCTATGAATTAATGTTAATGACTTGCTGATATGGACATTACTTTCTGTTTCATTCATTTTTCTCAATTCAGTGCTTGCTTGGGGACAAGCAAGATTTAAGCTTGGTGTTGTGATGCCAAGGCATCTTAGGCTAGTTTCACTAGCCTTTTTCTTAGTTTTTAGTAGGTTTTATGCACTTTCTTGAGCTAAAAGTAAGCAATTGGGTTAGAATTTCATGTATGCCTAGATTCATTCAACCATGGTTAATTTGATGCAATTTCATGAGAATTATGCCATAATTACTTGTGTACTAAGAATGATGAAAGCTCTCATGAATTTAGCAAAGCTTTGATGCATATATTGGTTGATAACAGGTGAAGAAATGCATGTAGGGAGGTTGAAGAACTGCCATGGAAAGGATGAAGAGGAAGCAACGTTGGTGGCCAAGTTGGACCACCAACGTTGCCTCCAACGTTGAGAGGGATAAAACAGAAAAAGTCTGCATAATTTACTGGTGCCCACGTTGGAGGGAACGTTGGTAAGCCAACATTTCCCCCAACGTTGTGATAAAATGTGCTTTCTGGAATTTGGAAAAAATTGTGACGAGGTTGCCTCAAAAGTTGGTGGCCAACGTGCGCGATCTGAGTTCCAAAATTTTGCATTTGAAAAAGCGCAACGACACGTACACGTATACCGTGCATACGCGCAAGCGTAACTTTTGATGATCCACGCGCACGCGTGGATAGGCCAACATTGGAGGGAACGTTGCCAGTCCAACACAGTGGCCAACGTCTTCGAAAAACTTTCAAAAATTGGATTTGGAATTTTTGCATCCACGCGCACACGCAGCTTATGCGCACGCGTGGATGCATATTTTGGACCCAAATGCACAAACGCGAAAGGCACGCGTACGCGTGGTGAGAAGAACGTTAGCACTCCAACGTTGAGTCAAACACAAATGACAGCAACCAGAACCCAATTTCTAAGGAAACATTTGGCCCAACATTTTCCCTCAATCGTGGACCCGAACGTGGACACCAGAACTTTGCAATTCAAGCACTCCTCTCCTCTCAACAGCAATGGAAACCAATTGGAGCAACTTCAACCCAATGCAATTAAGGCCAAAAGCCAACTTCAGAGATTGAAGATCAATTGAAGAAAGTGTATAAATAGCTTAGAATTCAAGTTAGTTCTGGGCTTACGGATATTAGTACGGGAACTGATACTGTAACACTGCCAATTTTCCTTTTCTGTATTTTTCTTTCAATTTTGCAATGTATCTTTCAATTCCATCTTTTAATCTAAGAGCTATGAACAACTAAACCCCTTTCATTGGGTTAGGGAGCTCTATTGTAATTCAATAGATCACTAATAGTTTTCATCTTCTTCTTCTTTCTTTTCTCTTGATTTTTGTTAGAAAGCTTTTGATCTTAATTCAATTGGGTAGTTGTCTTGACAGAGAAGCTACCCATAATTGGAATTCCTCTGATCCTTGAGAGAGGAATGAGGAATTCATGCTAGAAATGCTTTCTCACATTGGATTAGATTGGGGGTTGAATGGATATTGTGACATTTAATCATACCAATACTTTGATCTATGAATTTGTGTGGTATAATCAGTGACCGAACTTTAACTCTTCCCATGAGCAATTAAATCAAGACATTGGGCAATTGTTCATGCTTAGAGAGATTGGTGATCTAAGACATTGGGATCCAATCATCTAAGATTGCCAAGCAAAGTCAATGAATGCATTGATTGAGGAAGAGATGAAGATGATTTGATCCGGAGAGTTCAATATCTCCAGAACCCTACTGAATTCCCTATTCTGATATTACCCATTCTCATTACATTTTCCTCTTTAAGGAGAGACTGTTTTTAGGACATCAAGAGTATCTCAGAGCATTAGAGATTAAGATCCCTTTTGCAGAGGCTCTTAAACAGATGGATTGGAGTGAGACATTCTAAGTCATAAGATGGATTGGAGAGAGACACAAACAGTCTTCCTCACTGAGGAATGCCGTACAATCATTTAGAACAGCTTACTAGAGAAGCTTAAAGACCCTGGAAGCTTTATGATACCATGCATTCTAGGTGATGTGTGTACAAGGACAGCTCTATGTGACCTGGGACAAGCATCAACCTAATACCAGCTTCTTTAATAAAGAAGCTCTGTTTGACTGATGAAGTCAAACCAACCCGCATATGCCTTCAACTTGCTGATGGGTGCATTAAGATACCATCAGGAGTAATAGAGGACATGATTGTCAGGGTTGGACCCTTTGCCTTTTCCACTAACCTTGGGGTATTGGACATGGAGGGGCACAAGAGTTCATCCCTTATCCTAGAAAGACCTTTCCTAGTCACAGGACGGACCCTCATTAATGATGAAAAAGGGGAAGTAACCCTAAGAGTCAATATGGAAAAGTTCATACTGAATGCTGTCAAAGCTATGCGGCATCCAAACATTCCTGAGGAATACATGAACATTGACCTCATTGATTCCCTGGTGGAAGAGGTCAACATGGCCGAAAGCCTCAATGAAGGGCTAGATGATATCCTTGATGATTCCCAACCTAATTTAGAGGAACCTCTGAAAACCTCTGAGGAAAAGGAGAAGCCTCCTAAGCTTGAGCTTAAGCCATTACCTTCCTCCCTGAGATATGCATTTCTCGGAGAGGGAGATACCTATCCTGTAATCATAAGCTCTATGTTAGAGCCGCAGGAAGAAGAAGCACTAATTCAGGTGCTTAAAACAAATAGGACCGCCCTTGGGTGGACTATAAGTGACCTTAAGGGCATTAGTCTAACCCGATGCATGCATAAAATCCTAATAGAAGACAATGCCAAACCAGTGGTACAACCACAGAGGTGATTGAATCTAGCTATGAAGGAAGTAGTGCAGAAGGAAGTCACTAAGCTCTGAGAGGCTGGGATCATTTATCCCATTTCTAATAGCCCATGGGTGAGCCCTGTCCATGTTGTTCCTAAGAAGAAAGGAATGACAATGGTTCACAATGAAAAGAATGAGCTGATCCCAAAAAGGAAAGTTATAGGGTGGGGCATGTGCATTGATTACAGAAGACTCGATGACGCCACCAGGAAAGATCACTTTCCTTTACCCTTCATTGAACAAATGCTAGAAAGACTAGCATGTCAAGCTTTTTATTGTTTCTTGGATAAATATTCCGGGTACAACCAAATAGCAGTGGATCCACAAGATCAAGAGCGGACAGCATTCACGTGTCCCTCTGGCATGTTCACTGATATACAAATGCCAGTTGGCCTGTGCAATGCGCCTCCCACCTTTTAGAGATACATGTTATCCATCATGGATGACTTCTCTGTTTATGAAGACTCATTTGACTCCTATCTTGATCATCTGACCCTGGTCTTGAAAAGATGCCGAGAAACAAACCTAGTTCTAAACTGGGAGAAATCCCACTTCATGGTAATTGAAGGCATTGTTCTTGGGCATCAAATCTCAAATAAGGGGATAGAGGTGGATCAAGCTAAGGTGGAAGTGATAAAACGCTTGCCTCCACCTACTAGTGTCAAGGCAATCAGAAGCTTCATAGGACATGAGGATTTTACAAGCGGTTCATAAAGGATTTTTCTAAAATCACCAAACCCTTGTGCAACATCTTGGCCACTGATGTTCCTTTCGTCTTTGACCAAGAATGCTTGCATACCTTTGAAACTCTGAAGGCCAAGCTTGTCAGTGCTCCTATCATCTCTGCACCTAACTGGGACTTGCCATTTGAGTTAATGTGTAATGCAAGTGATCATGCAATTGGCACAGTCCTTGGTCAGAGACATGACAAGCTTCTGCGTGTTATTTGTTATGCTAGTCGCATACTAAATGATGCATAGAAAAACTACACTACTATAGAAAAGGTGCTACTTGTAGTGGTTTATGCCATTTACAAGTTCAGATCCTACCTAATAGGATCTATGGTCATTATATATACTGAACATGCTGCTCTAAAGTATCTACTCACTAAGTAGGATTCTAAACCCAGACTTATAAGATGGGTGTTACTCCTACAAGTGTTTGATATATAAATTATAGACAGAAAAGGGACAAAAAATTAAGTAGCTGATCATTTATTCCGGATTGAGCCAGCAGTAGGGACTTCTTCTCCCTCGACTGACATATCTGAATCCTTTCCATATGAGCAACTCTATGCCCTCCGAACAGTACCTTGGTTTATAGACATTGCAAACTACATGGATATAAGGTTCATTCCCAAGGAGTTTACCAGGCAGCAATACCGGAATCTCATTCATGATGCAAAATATTACCTTTGGAATGAGCCATATCCCTTTAAGAGATGCTTGGATGGAATAATCCGACATTGTGTGTCTGAAGAAAAAGCACAGAGAATTCTATGGCATTACCATGGCTCTGCCCATGGAGGACACTTTGGAGGTAAGTGATTTACCCGAAAACTGTCTCTCAGTAATTTCCTACCGGCAAGTGCACCGGATTGTCGTCAAGTAAAAATTCACAGTAGAGTGAGGTCGAATCCCATAGGGATAGGTTGGTTGATCAATGTTAATTGGTGAATTGTGCTAGTTGAGCTAAATCGGAATTGAAAATGAGAGTTGCAAAAAGTAAATTTGGCTGGAAACTTAAATTGTAAGAAATTAATTGACAGAAATTAAATTACGTGAAATTAAATAATAGAAGCTTAAATTGCAATAATCTAAATAGGAATGGGGAATTAGCATGAAATTAAAGAAGTAGAATGTAAAAGAATAGGTCAGATCAGAGTAGGGGATTCATTGGGTTTTGGGAGATATTGAACTCTCCAGATCAAATCATTTTCATCTCTTCCTCAATCAATGAATTTATTGACATTGCTTGGCAATCTTAGATGATTGGATCCCAATGTCTTGGCTCACCAATCTCTCTAAGCATGAACAATTTCCCAATGTCTTGATTTAATTGCTCATGGGAAAAGTTGAAGTTCAGTCACTGACTATACCACACAAATAAATAGATCAAAGTATTGGTAGGATTACATGTCACTATATCCATCCAACCCCCAATCTAATCCAATTTGAGAAAGCAATTCTAGCATGAATTCTTCATCCCTCTCTCAAGGATCCGAAGAATTCTAATTATGGATAGCTTCTCTCTCAAGACAATTATCCAATTGAAGTAAGACCGAAAACTTTCTAACAAAAATCAAGAGAAAAGAAAGAAGAAGAAGATGAAAACTACTATTGATCCATTGAATTGCAATAGAGCTCCCTAACCCAATGAAAGGGGTTTAGTTGTTCATAGCTCAATTCAATTTACAAAGAAGAAGAGTATAGAAAAATTAAAGCCTAGCAAGAAAGTAAAAGAAAAAGAAAGTACATAAACAAAAGGAAAAAGTGCAGAAGAAAAATAAACAGATTGCTGAACTCCCAGAGCCCCCTCAGGGCCTCCCGAAAGCTCCCTTCAATCTTCAACAATTCTTCTATTTATAAACATCTTTTCATCTTCAATTGGATCAAGTATTTGGATGTGGGCCTTGGCTGAAGCAATTAGGAGCAATTCTCCAGGGATGGGCATTGGCAACTTACTTTCATATTGGGCATAGGTGCAATTTGGAATTGAATTGTCCTTAACGTTTGTGATCACGTTTGAGGGCAAATGTTAAATCAAACGCCACTTTGAAAATTCAGTTTTGCTTGCTGTCATTGGTGTTTGACTCGACGTTGGAGGGCCAACGTTCTTCTATTCACGCGTACGTGTGACCTACGCGTACGCGTGAATGGTTAAATATGCCATTTCACGCGTGCACGTGGTTGGGCTAAAAAAGTATGTTCACGCGTGACGCGTACACGTCGATGCAAAATTCCCAACTCCCATTTCTGAAATCTTATCGCGGACATTGGAGGTAGCATTTGAGGCAACGTTGGACCTCCAACATTCGCACATCCACGTGTGCGCATCACCTACGCGTGCGCGTGGATGCTAAATTCTCAAATTCCAAATCTGAATATTGCACATCAAGCCTTGAGATGTCACTTTGTCCTCTTGTCAACGTTTTCAATTTGATGCCCACTATAAACTATTATATATGGTTGGAAAGATCTAAATGTCAGCTTTTCAACCCAACTAAAATCACCTCAATTGGACATCTACAACTCAAGTTATGCTCCTTTGAATGGGATAGGGTCACTGGCGTCGGTGTGCAACATTGGAGGCAACGTTGGCACTCCAACGTTTACACCAACGTTGGAAACATTGCCAGATTCAGAAGCTCAAACATGTTGTCCACCCCATACTACTATATATTGTTGGAAAGCCCTGAATGTCTACTTTCCAATGCTATCATTTGGAGCTTTGTAGCTTAAGTTATTCTTGTTGGAAGTATACCTCTTCAGGCTGTGGGGAACGACGTTTTCAGCAACGTTAGAGCACCAACTTTGGCTCCAACGTTGCTTCCCTTTGCCTCTTTTCATGGCCTTCTTGTTGCCTCTTTGCCTTCCCTTTTCTTAGCTTCCTTTCCACCTATCATCAACCAAATAAATACATCAAAGCTTTACTATAGTCACAAGAATTTGCCTCATTCTTAGCACATAAGTAATTATGGCATAAATATCATGAAAATGCACAAAATTAACAATGTTTGATTGAATCAAGACAAGCATGAATTTCTCATCCAAATACTTACTTATTGCCTAAGAAATGCATGAATCTACTCTAAAATAAACTAAAAATGGCTTGTGAAACTAGCCAAGATGCCCTGGCATTAGTGAGCGAACCTCCACCAAGGTACTCCAAAATGGTTTTTACTGGCCTACTCTCTTTAAGGATTCTAGAGAGTTCGTCCGTACCTGTGATAGTTGCCAGAGGGTTGGCAATCTTCCTCATGATCATAGCATGCCTCAGCAAGGAATATTGGAGATTGAGTTGTTTCATGTGTGGGGCATAGATTTCATGGGACCATTCCCACCTTCATACTCAAACACTTACATCCTTGTGGCAGTAGACTACATGTCTAAATGGGTTGAAGCAATAGCAACACCCACCAATGACACCAAGGTAGTAATAAAGTTCCTCCAAAAGTACATTTTCAACAGATTTGGTGTCCCTTGGACACTAATTAGTGATAGAGGAACTAATTTCTGCAACAGACAGCTGGATTCTATCTTAAGCACATACAGAGTTCGCTATAAAGTGGCAACACCATATCATCCCTAAATGAATGGGCAAGCTGAAGTCTCAAATAGAAAACTAAAGCGAATCCTAGAGAGGACAGTAAGTGCCTCTAGAAAAGATTAAGTTAGAAAGCTTGACGATGCTCTGTGGGCATATAGAACAGCTTTCAAAACCCCATTGGAACTTCATGATATCAGTTAGTCTATGAGAAGCCCTGTCATTTGCCAGTGGAACTAGAACACAACGACTATTGTCCTACTATATTCCTCAACCTTGATGCTAAAGCAGCAGGGGAGAAACAACTGCTCCAACTTAATGAGTTGGATGAATTCCGCTTAGACGCATTTGAAAATGCAAAAATCTATAAGGAAAAGGCAAAAAATGTGGCATGACAGGAAGTTATCTTCTAGAGTCTTTGAACTAGGACAGAAAGTCCTGCTCTTCAACTCAAGACTCAAACTATTTCCTGGAAAACTTAAATCCTGTTGGACAGGACCGTTTGTGATTACTAGTGTATCAATTTACAGGCATATAGAGCTTCAATTTAAATGAAGGAAGGTTCACTGTCAATAGAAAGAAGGTCAAACATTACCTTGAAGGAGATATAGAGCCATGAGGATCAACACTTCTACTAAGTTAGGTGCAGTTAAGTCAAGCTAGTGACGTTAAAAGAGCGCTTGTTGGGAGGCAACTCAACCTTACTAAACCATATTTATTTTCTTTCATTTTGTTTTTCCTTTCAGTTGTCAGAGTCATGATCATATGCAACATTCAGTAAAGAGACAGAATTCACAGCAGTAAAAACAGAGCACTCTGGATGGAGTGTCAAACTTGAACGCCAGTGAGGAAGCCCTCACTGGGCGTTTAACACCCTAAGAGGGGAGCATTGATGGCGTTGAACGCCAGGCAGGGAGCAGCCACTGGGCATTTAAATGCCAATGCAGAGAAGCAGGGAATCTGGATTCCCTAGCCTCTCAAAACCAGTGGGTCCCTGGTGGACGAAATTGTGATTCCTTTGTTATTGTATTTTGTAAAATTCATTGCTTTTTCAACTATGTGTGGACACAACTCCATTCAACTTAACCAGCAAGTGTACTGGGTCATTCAAGTAATACCTTACGTGAGTAAGGGTCGATCCCACAGAGATTGTTGGTATGAAGCAAGCTATGGTCACCTTGTAAATCTCAGTTAGGCAGATTAAATTGGTTTATGGATTTTTGAATAATTAATAATAAATAGAAAATAAAAAGGGATAGAAATACTTATGTAAATCAATAGTGGGAATTTCAGATAGGTGTGTGGAGATGCTGGAATCCTTTCGAATCTCTACTTTCTTATTGCTCTCATCCAATCCTTCTTACTCCTTTCCATGGCAAGCTGTATGTAGGGCATCACCATCATCAATGGCTACTTTTAATCCTCTCGGGAAAATGGTCCTATGCGCTGTCACTGCACGGCTAATCGTCTGGAGGCATCACCCTTGACAATGGCTACATCCCATCCTCTCAGTGAAAATGGTCCAAATGCTCTGTCACAGAACGGCTAATCAGCTGTTGGTTCTCGATCATGATGGAATAGGATCCATTGATCCTTTTGTGTTTGTCATCACGCCCAGCAATTGCGAGTTTGAAGCTCGTCACAGTCATTCAATACCAGAATCCTACTCAGAATACCACAGACAAGGTTAGACTTTCCGGATTCCCAGGATCCTACTCGAAATACCACAGACAAGGTTAGACTTTCCGGATCCCCATGAATGCCGCCATCTATCTAGCTTATACCACGAAGATTCTGTTGGGGAATCTAAGAGATATGCGCCCGGCCTAAGGTAGAACGGAAGTGGTTGTCAGTCACGCACGTTCATAGGTGAGAATGATGATGAGTGTCACGGATCATCACATTCATCAAAGTGTTGTGCAACGTATATCTTGGAATAAGAATAAAAGAGAATTGAATAGAAAGTAATAATAATTGTATTGAAACTTGAGGTACAGCAGAGCTCCACACCCTTAATCTATGGTGTGCAGAAACTCCACCGTTGAAAATACATAAGTGAAAGGTTCAGGCATGGCCGAATGGCCAGCCCCCTAAAACGTGCTCAATGGCCTCTTAAGATGAAGAATAAAACAAAACTGAGACCAAAGATGAAACATGGTCAAAAGACGTCTAATACAATAGTTAAATGTCCTATATATACTAGACTAGCTACTAGGGTTTACATGAGTAGGTAATTGATGCATAAATCCACTTCCGGGGCCCACTTGGTGTATGCTTGGGCTGAGCTTGATCTATCCACGAGCTGAGGCTTTTATTGGAGTTGAACGCCGAGTTATAACGTGTTTTGGGCGTTCAACTCCGGATCATGACGTGTTTCTGGCGTTTAACTCCAGACAGCAGCATGTACTTGGCATTCAACGCCAATTTACGTCGTCAATTTCCGAATAGAGTATGGACTATTATATATTGCTGGAAAGCTCTGGATGTTTACTTTCCAACGCCGTTGAGAGCGCGCCATTTGGAGTTTAACATAAAAACTAATGAAAACATCCCTAAAAGTAGCTTGAACTTACTAAAAACTACCTAAAAACAATGCCAAAAAGCGTATAAATTATCCGCTCATCAGTCCCACAGAAGCTCCACCTACCCCACCTTCTTCTTCCCCATTGATCATATTAGCTTGAGGATGAGCAAAACTCTTAAGTTTGGTGTTGTAAAAGCTTTGCTTTGTGACTTCTACCACTCTTAAATATAGATGAAGAGGATGGAGCAAACCAGAGAGCATGCACATGAGCCTGTGCAGTAGCCTTACCAATGACAAAAGAGTGACATTAAAGAGATCAAGCACTACATTGGATCCTCAAGGAGGAGCACTAGCCACCATCATTTAGGTGGATTCGTTCTCTTTTACTCCTTTCCTGTTTTATTTTTCTGTTTTTTGTCTATTTATTTATTTGTTCTCTTGTTCTGGTTGCATGATCATTTGCATTTGATGTCTCAAAAGTTGTAAAATGTTTGACAAACCCCAATTTGACGGTTTATCTTGTATTAAATTTAGGGGATTTTATCACCTTTTTCCCACATTTACCCAATGAATTAGCATGGTTTTGTATATTCTCCCTTATTTGTGCTTAGATGTGAAAACATGCTCTTTAGGTCTTAAAATGAATAAATTTAATTCACCTTGATTCCATTAGATGCCTTGATATGTTTGTTAAGTGATTTAAGGTTTAGGAGGCAAAGATTGGATCAAGGGAATGAAGAAAGAAGCATGAAAAGTTGGAGAACTCATGAAGAAATGAAAGAACCGGAAAGCTGTCAAGCCGACCTCTTCACACTTAATTGACCATAACTTGAGCTACAGAGGTCCAAATGACGCGGTTCTAGTTGGGTTGGAAAGCTAACATCCGGGGCTTCGAAATGATATAAATTTTGCCATATGTTGCTTCGCGTTCAGGGGCGCACACGCACACTTTGCGCGCGCGCGCCGATTCTGTCCGTGGCCCACTTTAATGAAATCGTCCCCAGCGGTTTTATGAGCCTTGTGGGCCCAATCCAACTCATTTCTGATGCTATTTAAGTCAAGTATTGAAGGGGAATCAACATACTTTAGATACTTTTGATCATTAGCTTAGTTTTAGGAGTTAGAGTTAGTTTTAGAGAGAGAAGCTCTCACTTCTCTCTAGGTTTAGGAATTAGGGTTAGATTAGGATCTCATAATTCTAGGTTTAATTCAAGTCTCCTTCTACTTCTACCTTTAAGTGGTGATTGCTACACTTTGGTTCTTCTATCTATCCCTATCCTCTTGTTGTAATTTCTCTTATTTTGTTTCTAGGTTTTGTAATTGAGATACTCTTGTTCTTTTGTTTTCTTTTAATAATGCAATTTGAGATAATTCATGTGATTGTGATGTTGTTGATTGTTGTTTTGTTAATTCTTTGTAATTGTTGGTTGTTGACTCCTTTTATTCTTACAAATAAAAATGCTTTCTTTCATTACCCTCCAAGTGTTTGATGAAATGCTTGAGAGGATGTTAGAGTAGGATTTTATGTTCTTGGCTTGAGAAGGTAACTTAGGATTTCTTGAGCCACTAGTGTCCAATTGATTGCTAGTTGATAGCCATTAACTCTAGCCTTCATTAATCCAATTAGTGAAAAGCTAGGACTTATGGACTAGGATTGATATAACTCACTTGACTTTCCTTTGTTAATTGATTTAAGGATGACTAAGTGGGATTAATCCTTGCAACTACCATACTTGTGGCTAGTGATAATGATGAAGACCCTTGACAACCAAATCTTGCCAAGACCATTTTGTTAATAAAGTTTTCTTACCATTTACTATTCATGTTTCTCATCTAAAACCCCAAAATAACTCACAACCAATAACAAGACACTTTATTGTAAATCCTAGGGAGAACGACCCGAGGTTTAAATACTTCGGTTTATAGATTTTAGGGGTTTGTACTTGTGACAAACAAATTTTTGTATGAGAGGATTATTGTTGGTTTAGAGACTATACTTCGACGAGATTTCTTTTGTAAAATTCTAAACCGTCAAAAATCCAATCGTCAAAATGGCGCCGTTGCCGGGGATTTGCAATGGTGTTGTGTTATTGGTTATTGTACATATGTGAATATTGTGAATATGTTTGTCTTTTGCTTGTTTGTTAGTTTTTGTTAGGTTTAGGACTTCGTTGCTTATCTTTGTTAATTTTTGTTTTCTTTGCTATTATGAATTCTCATCCTCACTTTGGCTATGAGTTTGGCTCAAATTATGTTGTAAGAAATGGGAACTACAATGGTAATATGCATCAAGGATTTGAGCACAACCAAAGATGGGAAGAGCCTCAAGGGATTGATCAACCTTCTTGGCAACAACCTCCAACTCCTTATGGGTATAACTCTTATCCTAATGCATATCAATCTAATGGATGTGGTAACCCCTATTGTGATTGTCAACAACCACTACCACATGCCTATGAACTACCCACTCAACATGATTTTGAACCACCTTGCTCACAAGCCCCATATCACCAAAACCCTCCATATGACCCCAATCCTTATCCACCATACCCACCACCTTATGAGCCATATGAACCATACATGGAACCACCACCATTCCAACACAATTACTCTCAAGAACCACCTCAATGCACACCATCTCCAAACCCTTACCAAGAAGAACCACCTTCCTACTATGAACCCTCTCTCCAAAATAATGAACCCTCTTATCCACCCCAAGTCCCAATAGATGACTCTCTCACATTGCTACTTCAAGGACAAGCGGATATGCAAAGGAACACCCTAGAGTTTGTGACTAACTTGACCAAGGTAATGTCTACCTTAGCCTACAAATTTTTGAACACTCAAGGTGCTTCCATGGCCACATGTGAAGAATCCATTGAAAATCATAGCATGAAGGAGAGATTGGAAAACCCGGTGGAAAATGAGGGAGGCTATTTTGTATTAGAGCAATTGGAGGAGCCTATGGTTATTGAAGAAAAGGAAGAAGTGGTCGAAGATTTAGGAGACGTTGAGAGTCCATGGGAATGTAGCATCATGGAAAACTCTTCCAAGAAGCTTGACATTGATGTTGAGGAGGGTGCGCAACCTCCAAGGCATGTCATCGTTGGAGACTTGGAAGAAGCTTATCAAGAGATGGATTCAATCATGGATGAATTTCTCTCTACAATGGAATCCTCTCCCATTGGACATGAAGTTGAAGTTATAGAAGAGTGTGCACAACCTTCCATACCCTTGGGGAGCAATGAGAAAGAGAGCTACCAAGAGGAAAACGTTGGCACGGTGTATGTTGAGATTGAAGAATATGAAGAGGTTGATCAAAAGATGGATTTATTCATCAATGAATTTCTATCCAAAATTGAGTCACCTCCCATTAGGCAAGAAATCAAAGTTCTTGAAGACAACACCAAGCCATGTGATAAAAGGGGAAAGGTTGAAATCGAGGAAGCTCGCAAAGAGGTGGAAATACACAAAGAAGAGCACAAGGAAGTGGACCTTGCATTGTCTAAGTGTGGGGAAGCCTCCCTTCCCAAGTTACCATCCAACACAACATTCAAGTGGGTAAAATTCTTATCCATAAGCTTTGTTTTCTCGCTTGAATATGGTTTGATTGAAACGGATGGACAACTTAGAGTTCTTTGTGGAATTAAAAGCAAGAATGAGTTGTGTAGTGGTTGGAAGTTTGGAATTAAGCTCATTGAGGTCAAAGCTTTAAAATGTGGAAACTATGATTGGATGCATGCTACCTTGTGTTGGTCTAGGAGGAAGACTAGGTATACTCAAGAGAATTCTATGTCTCAACCACCCGGATGGAAGAATCATGATAATCAACTAGAAGATGGGTGTGAGAATAAGATATGGGATCCCGGATCGAAGCATGTCAACCAACTATGGGAGCTCATTTCTTGGGTAGAACTTTGCCCAAGGATGGTGAATTTGGTTGGAATTTCTGTCAACCATTTGAAGAACAATGATCCTTGGAAATTCAAGGATGAGTACAAACATAAGCCACCATGACAATAAGCTCCTCAAATGTCCAACTTAAGGACTTAAACTAAAAGTGCTAGGTGGGAGACACCCCACCATGGTAAACTCTTTCCATCCTCTTTTAGTTTTGTTTAATAAGTGATTTGAGTTGCCATTGTAGGTAGATTTTCATTTCATATTGATTTGTTTGTAAAGATTGGTTGTTAGTATGTTGTATTCATTAGTAGTAGATGAATAAATTCCAAAATCAAATTGCATTTTTTTGAATTGTTTGATATTTGATTGAATAAAGAAGAGTTTTGGACATTATAGGGAGCACTTGGGCATTTTTTCTGCTTTTTGGGGGAAAAAAAAATGGCCATCGGCGCGCTAGCACGCTGTGCGCGCGCGCGCACATTGCACTTCTGCAACTTCTAGTACAAAAACCAGAGAGTTGTGCGCGCGTTGTGCCAGCATTGTGCTGGGAGCACAAGCTCATCCACGCGTAAGCGCGCTGTGCGCGCGCACGCGAATCGTCCCTTCTGCATCCACGCGTGAGCGCGCTGTGCGCGCGCGCGGATTGTCCCAACCTCATCCACGTTTAAGCGCGCTGTGCGCGCGCGCGCGGATTTGCTCCCTGCTTTTCCCCTTCCTCCTTTCTCCTTCTTTCCTCTTCTCTTCTTCTTCCTTTCTCATTTTTTTTTCTTTCTTTCTTTTTTTCTTCTTCCTCTCTTGAAAGATTTTTTTCTTTTCTCTTTTAATATAACAAAAAGAAAAAAAAATTTTTTTTTAATAATTAAAAAAAAATATAATAATAAATGAATAAATAAAATACTAAAAAAAAATTAAAAATATAAAAAAAAATTTTTTTTTCTCCTCTTCCATTTTCTTTTGTCTATTACATTTGCATACTTTTATTCTTTGCATTTTAATTTTGTTTCTATAATTTGTTCTCATTTTATTTTCTAAATTTCTCATTTTAATAATGGTGTTGAATTCTCTCACTCAATTGTTGAGAATTTCTTACATTTGTTTTGGTGCTTCATGACTTGTTACATTAATTGTAATATTTGTCAACATACAAGATTAGTGCTTTAGTCCATCCTAATTCATTATCCTTTGTTTTTTTTTGTGTACTTCTTCATCATTGAGTTAGGATGAGACCGAATGCTCTCATGCTTACCACTATTCTTGTTTGTGTCAATCCTTATTTGATCTTGATGCTCAATATGTTTTTCATGCTTTAACTTTACTCTTGTATCAAGTATTAGTTGATATGCCCTTTGCTTAAATTGTTTTCTTACTCACATGTTGTAGCTACCATGTAGTAGAGAACCATACTCTTATTTGGCATTAGCCCCCGCCTATGTTCTAATTGCTTTGATGTCTTTGTTATAGGCTTAATTTTCTTTCTTTTTCTCTCCTTCTAGGTTGGCCACCAAGAAGGAAAGGAATGAGAAAGCTTCTAAATGGGGCAACAAACAAGTTCATCCGCACAACCCTTTGAAGAAACTCATCAATTGTAGCAACCCGTCCACCTTGCTCTTCTTTGCATGCACCGAGGACGGTGCAATCTTCAAGTGTGGGGAGGTCGTTCGACCGATCTCCATGGGTAACAATTTCCTTTTTCAACACCAATATTAGCTAGCTATTGTATTGCATGATAGGTTGCATGTTAAGTTAGAATTTATACATATTTTACCACTTCTCTTCTATTAGGACTACTTGGTTAGGGTGATGATTTTTTTTCCAAGAAACTGTTTTAGGGCACCCTACCAATTTGAAAAAGAAAAATTTTGTTGAACTCGCTTGAAAGAATGTATTTTGGAACATGGTTTTGAGCTAAGAACACAAGCAAGTGAGATTTGAGCCTAATGATGTGGTTACATCTTATAACCACTTATTTTTCCTTCTTGTGTGCATTATTCTCTTCCTATGATTGTAACCTTCGATTTGTTTGATTCTTTATATCCATTATTTTGTGTATTCATGCATTTATATGATTGAGGCCATCATTTCATTAGCTCACTTACCCAAATGGCCTTACCTTTTATCTTCCTTTGTTAGCCAACTTTGAGCCTACGCTTAACCCACTTGTTCTTATTCTAGCACATTACAAGCCTTAAAGCGAAAAACAATAAATGTCCTTAATTTTGATCTTTGATTGGCTTAGGCTAGTGTATCTGAGTATCATTCAAGTGTGGGAACCTTGGGACATTGGGTGAATAAAAGGGTAGTTTTATATTATTAGTGTAAATATTGGGAATTGGGTACATACTCATGTATTGATCAAATGTAAAACCTTATGCATTGATGCTCTTGTATATAAAAAAAATAAGAAAAAAAAGAAAAGAAAAAGAAAAAAAAAACAATATGAAAAAGAAAAAAAATATAAAAAAAAGAAGAAAAAGAAAGAAATAAAAGGGGACAAAATGCCCCAAAGTGAAGCTCAATAAGAATCAATGCATAAGTATTGTGAAATGAAAAGAAAATGCATGAGTATGTGAAAAAGTGAGGAATGGGTAGTTAGATTAGTACTTAATTGAATAGGTCATTATATAGGTTAGGTGGGAAAGTTTCAGTTAATCAAAGATTCAAATCCTAAAGTCCACTAGCCATATATGATCCTACCTTGACCCTAGCCCCATTACAACCTAAAGAAAAGACCTCATGATACATGTATGCATGCGTTGAATAATTGTTGATTGTTAGAAGAAAAACAAATCTTGGAAAGCATGATTAGGGGAGAATTGAGAGAATCAACCCCAAACACCGAGCGACTAGAGTGCAAACACTCCCGGTGAGGGTTCGATGCTCAATTCCTTGATTCCCGGCTTTCATGAGCGTTCTTCTTGCAAGTCTACTTGAACTTCATTCCATACTTAAATTGGTAGGATTCATAAATCGTCATATGATCTTAGCCCTACCCGTTTATACATGCACTTGGAGGATTGATTTATTTTTAACCAAGTAGGTAAAACCATTTTGCATTTAGTTGCATATAGTTTAAGTTGCATATAGCTCATTTACATAGAATAGATGTTGATGCCCTTTGCTTTCTCTTGGCTTAAGCATGAGGATATGCTTGGTTTAAGTGTGGGGAGGTTGACAAACCCCAATTTGACGGTTTATCTTGTATTGAATTTAGGGGATTTTATCACCTTTGTCCCACATTTACCCAATGAATTAGCATGGTTTTGTATATTCTCCCTTATTTGTGCTTAGATGTGAAAACATGCTCTTTAGGTCTTAAAATGAATAAATTTAATTCACCTTGATTCCATTAGATGTCTTGATATGTTTGTTAAGTGATTTAAGGTTTAGGAGGCAAAGATTGGATCAAGGGAATGAAGAAAGAAGCATGAAAAGTTGGAGAACTCATGAAGAAACGAAAGAACCGGAAAGCTGTCAAGCCGACCTCTTCACACTTAATTGACCATAACTTGAGCTACAGAGGTCCAAATGACGCAGTTCTAGTTGGGTTGGAAAGCTAACATCCGGGGCTTCGAAATGATATAAATTTTGCCATATGTTGCTTCGCGTTCAGGGGCGCGCACGCGCACTTTACGCGCGTGCGCCGATTCTGTCCATGGCCCACTTTAATGAAATCGTCCCCAGCGGTTTTAGGAGCCTTGTGGGCCCAATCCAACTCATTTCTGATGCTATTTAAGTCAAGTATTGAAGGGGAATCAACATACTTTAGATACTTTAGATACTTTAGATACTTTTGACCATTAGCTTAGTTTTAGGAGTTAGAGTTAGTTTTAGAGAGAGAAGCTCTCACTTCTCTCTAGGATTAGGAATTAGGGTTAGATTAGGATCTCATAATTCTAGGTTTAATTCAAGTCTCCTTCTACTTCTACCTTCAAGTGGTGATTGCTACACTTTGGTTCTTCTTTCTATCCCTATCCTCTTGTTGTAATTTCTCTTATTTTGTTTCTAGGTTTTGTAATTGAGATACTCTTGTTCTTTTGTTTTCTTTTAATAATGCAATTTGAGATAATTCATGTGATTGTGATGTTGTTGATTGTTGTTTTGTTAATTCTTTGTAATTGTTGGTTGTTGACTCCTTTTATTCTTACAAATAAAATGCTTTCTTTCATTACCCTCCAAGTGTTTGATGAAATGCTTGAGAGGATGTTAGAGTAGGATTTTATGTTCTTGGCTTGAGAAGGTAACTTAGGATTTCTTGAGTCACTAGTGTCCAATTGATTGCTAGTTGATAGCCATTAACTCTAGCCTTCATTAATCCAATTAGTGAAAAGCTAGGACTTATGGACTAGGATTGATATAACTCACTTGACTTTCCTTTGTTAATTGATTTAAGGATGACTAAGTGGGATTAATCCTTGCAACTACCATACTTGTGGCTAGTGATAATGATGAAGACCCTTGACAACCAAATCTTGCCAAGACCATTTTGTTAATAAAGTTTTCTTACCATTTACTATTCATGTTTCTCATCTAAAACCCCAAAATAACTCACAACCAATAACAAGACACTTTATTGTAAATCCTAGGGAGAATGACCCGAGGTTTAAATACTTCGGTTTATAGATTTTAGGGGTTTGTACTTGTGACAAACAAATTTTTGTATGAGAGGATTATTGTTGGTTTAGAGACTATACTTCGACGAGATTTCATTTGTAAAATTCTAAACCGTCAAAAATCCAATCGTCAATGTTCCATATATCTATCACCTTTCTTAAATAAAAAATTAATTGAAAAGAATTGAGAGATGCATGAATTTCAAGTTTAAAATAAGAGTAGTTTAATTATGTTGATGTGGTGTTATTTGCTTTTGTTTTCTAAATGTATGATTAAACAGTGCATATTTGAAGTTGTAACTTTAGAATGTTGGCTTTTGAATGAATAAGGAGAAAAGGAAAAATATTATTGATAATCTGCAAAATCGAAAAATTGATTCTTGAAGCAAGAAAAAGCAGCAAAAAGCAAAAGAAAAAGCATGTTGCAAAAGAAAAAAAATGGTGAAAAAGAAAAAAATAAAAAGTAAAAAAATCCATTACTGCCCAAAAATGTAGGAAAAAGAGGGCAGATTGAAAAAGTCAGTAACCCTTTAAACCAAAAAACAAGGGTGAAAGGGCCCAAGGCTTTGAGCATCAGTGGTTAGGAGGGCCGAAAGGAATAAAATTTTGGCCTAAGCGGCTCAACCAAGATGTCCCTAACCATGTTCTTGTGGCGTGAAGGTGTCAAGTGAAAAGCTCGAGACTGAGCGGTTAAAGTCGTGGTCCAAAGCAAAAAGAGTGTGCTTAAGAACTCTGGACACCTCTATCTGGGGACTCTAGCAAAGCTGAGTCACAATCTAAAAAGGTTCACCAAGTTAAAGTGTCTGTGGCATGAATGTATCCGGTGGTAATACTGGAAAACAGAGTGCTTAAGGTCACGGCTAAGACTCAAAAAGCTGTGTTCAAGAATCAAAATAAGCTTAACTAAGAGAATCAATAGTATCATAGATGAATGGATTTTATCCGGTATAGAAATTATCAAGTAACCAATCATAGTATAGTCTAAAGCGACACAAAATCCATCATCAAACTAATCAAATCAATAACCGAGAGTATTACTCCCGAGTCGTTCTTCCCTAGGAATGCTACAAGGGTGCATGTTATTGGTTAAGTGGTCATTTGTGGTTTGAAGAATGTGTCATAAAAGTGCTAACAAAGGTGAACAACAATCAATCAATATTAAAGGCATTGGTCAAGGTTGAACATTGGAAGTTCCATCACTATAGCTTCCTTCAATTGTGATAACAATGTAGTATTGCTTCACTTAGTTAACCCCTAATCATAGAGGAAAGTCAAGTGAAAGTAACTAACTTGAGTCACAAGTCCTAGTCTTACCCTAGGGAACTCTAGCTTTAGTGCACTCCAAGTCAATTAGAAATTCTCAATTCTCAATCAACAATTGACATCCATTATTCAAGTGTCTCCAATGACTCAACCACTAGGCCAAGTGAGGGAATGCTACTCCATATCTAAAGTTGGCATTTTCTCAAAGATTTGGAGAGCAAGAATGAAAGACATAGTAGAATTGAGAAGAAACTTAGAATCAAAGTAATTCAATACAAGATATTAACAACAATCAATAATGAACAACAATGAAAATGGGATCTCCAATGCATTAATAGAATCCAAAACAACAAAGTTAAATCTAAGATCTATGAGGATCGAACAATTACAAGTACTAATTGAGATTATAGAAAAGGATCTATAACATGAACAAAGTAAATTGAGAGTTGCAATGGATCTCACCAAGGAATGGTTGAAAATTGAGAAAATGAAGATGAACCCTAGAGAGAGGTTGGAGTCTCTCTCTCTACAAATGTAACTAACTAAAAATATTTAAGTGTAAAATGAGTGTATGGATGTGAATATGTGTCAATCCCCTTCAATCCTTGGTTCTTATATGTAGTTTGGCGCCAAAGTTGGTTGCAGAAGCCCTCCAAAATCACCAGGCACGTGTTGCAGTAACAGAATCACGTGCAGACTGCGACATGTGCGCGCACGGTATGTGTACGCGTCCCTGGCCGATTTAGCGATATGCGCGCGAGCGCCTTCTGTGCGTGCGCGTCCTTGGCCGAGATCAATTCTTTGGCTTTTTGTGCTTCTCTCCACTTGCGTGCTTCCTTCCTTGCTCCTTTGATCCATGCCTAGCCTATTTTAACCTGAGATTACTAGCAAACACATCAAGGCATCTTATGGAATCAAGGATGAATTAAAATTATCAAATTAAAGGCTTAAAAAGCATGTTTTTACATTCAAGCACAAATACGGGAGAGATTACAAAATCATGCTAATTCATTGGTTAAACGTGAAAAAAGGTAGATAAAATGCTCCAAATCCAACACAGGATAAACTCTAAAAATGGGGTTTATCAATCATCTGGATTCTAAGTTCCTAAATGTGCCAACATCTCTGAGTTTCAAGAGATAGTGAGATGCCAAAACTATTCAGAAGCAAAAAGCTACTAAGTCTTGCTCATCTGATAGTAACTAAGCTTCATTTGAAACTTAGAAATTTATTGTATCTTAATTTTATTTTTATCCTACTGTGTTTTTAGTTGCTTGGGGACAAGCAAAAGTTTAAGTTTGGTGTTGTGATGAGCGGATATTTTATATGCTTTTTGACATCATTTTCATATAGTTTTTAGTAGTTTTTATTTAGTTTTTATTAAGTTTTTATTGGTTTTAGTGTTAAAATCATATTTTTGTATTCTACTATGAGTTTTTGTGTTTTTGACCAATTTCATGTATTTTCTGGATGAAATTGAGGAGTTGGAGCAGAAGTCTGCATCAGAGACAGAGAAAGCACTGTAGATGCTGTCCAAATCTGACCTGCCTGCTTTCGAAAGAGCTTTTTTGGAGCTACAGAAGTCCAAATGGAGCATTCTTAAAAGATATGGAAAGCTGACTTCCAGTGCTTTCTAGCAATATATAATAATTTATACTTTCCTTTGGATTAGAAGGCCCAAAACTGGCGTTCAATGCCAGCCATCTGACCAGTTCTGGCATCCAATGCCAAAAAGGGATTTCAAGCTGGAGTCCAACGCCCAAAAAGGTGCCAGGACTGGAGTTCAACGCCCATGGAAGCCTAAGCACGTGGATTTCATCAAAGCTCAGCCCAAACACTCACCAGGTAGGCCCCAAGAGTGGATCTTAGCACTAAATAGATTGTTTTACCCTTACTAGTCGTTGTTTAGTATTTAATGGATTTTATTCATGTTATTCGAACACTTTATACATCACTTTTACCATCGTACACATTTTACATTGTGTTTTATATTAGTATGAGTTTTTAAACCTCCTAGGTTGAGGGGAGGAGCCCTATTGAGTCCTATGAATTAATAAAAGTATTACTATTTTTTCTCCGATCCGTGTTTGATCAATTTCTAAGATGTATATCCGATCTTCATCATGGTGAATAGGATAATCTGACAAATTAGCTCTGTTCATCACATTAAAATAAACATGCCTGACAAACACCCGTGTCTACTTGGGTTCGTGTGAATACGTGACTGAAAAGCACAAGCCAACAACTATCTTTATACATCTATCAGACGGTTAATCCACGACTTTGTTGGGGACTTCTCGAGACACCAGTTCATCCAATTTTCGAGGAGATTAGGGTCTCCGTGGTATAGGCTAGAATTCGAAGAAGCAGTATTCTCTGATCCAAAAGATTCGACCTTGTCTGTGGCCCTTTGAGTAGGATCGGCAAGAGAATGACTTGCTAAGCGCTTCACCCTTCATTAGATTGAATGACCATGGCTAATGGCATTCAATCTGTCGCAGAGGAGATCAATGACCATGGTCCATGGCGTTGATCACGTACAACCTGCCATAGAAGAAGATCATTCACAAGCGGGGAAGACAGTAATACCAGAGTTAATTCAGAAAAACAAAGTAACTCCGACTCTCAACTGTATTCCTATTATTTAATCCAATTGGTTTTACACCTTTCAGACATTACTCTTACAACTCTATCCATAAAGTATTAGCACCATGTTATATTGGATCTTTTTCATACTATCAATTCAATAACCTTTTGATCCGCTTGACTAAGACTTGTAAGATAACCATAGCTTGCTTCAAACCACAATCCTCGTGAGATCAACCCTGACTCGCTCAGGTATTACTTGGACGACCAAGTGCACTTGCTGGTACTGCCACTTTACGAAAGTGTGGGGTTTGCGTACACGCGCACCAGTGGGCTACCAAAATCCGCAGTCTAAAATTTTTCTTGCAGTTCTTTGAGGACCAAATGGTCCACCACTCTCAGAAGAGTGGCAAGCCTCTAAAATTGACTGGATTTTGGATTGTGGAACACACCTTCTAATTATTTGGTCAGCACCATACCTCCAGAAATATGGGTCATCCCATATGTAATACTTGGACTCGCTCTTAAGCTTGTCCCTTTGACGTTTAGAAAAATTTGGAGGAAAGGTGTGACTAACCAAATAATTAGCTATTGGTGCATACCAAGGAACCACCTCAGATATTGCTTGCAAGCACTAAAGTGTAAATGCATCATTGATAGGAGTGGAGTCACTTTTAATATGTTCTAGGGGACTCAAGTGGTCTACCACCAAATTTTGGGAACCACTCCTATCATTGATTTCTAATCAAACTCTTGCAATAACAATATCCAACGGATTAACCATGGTTTAGACTCTTCCTAAGCTAACAAGTATTTCAAAGCCGCATGGTCAGATTATACGACCACTTTGGTTCCAAGTAAATAAGCTCGGAATTTATCCAAAGCAAAAACAATGGCTAAAAGTTCCTTTTTAGTGGTAGTATAATTAGACTGGGCAGCATCTAAAGTTTTAGAAGCTTAAGCAATAATATAAGGATCCTTACCTTCGCGATGAGCCAGTGCCGCTCCTACCGCATAGTTAGATGCGTCGCATATGATGTCGAACGCTCTACTCCAGTCAGGCCCTCTCACAATAGGAGCTTGGGTCAGGGCAATCATCAGCTTGTCAAATGCTTCCATGCAGTCTTCACTCAGGTCAAACTCTACGTCTTTCTACAGGAGACGTGAAAGGGATAGTGCAACTTTACTGAAGTCCTTGATAAAACGCCAATAGAAACCTGCATGACCAAGAAAAGAATGGACTTCCCTCACAGAGGAGGAGTAATGTAAACCAGAAATAACATCAACCTTTGCAGGATCAACATATATACTAGTATTAGAAACAACATGGCCTAGAACAATACCTTGCTTTACCATAAAATGACATTTTTCGAAATTAATCACAAGGTTTGAACTAGAATATATTTCTAATACTCAAGGAAGATTATCCAAACAAAGGTAAAAGAGAATCACCATAGACGCTAAAGTCATCCATAAAGACTTCCATACAGTGCTCAAGAAGATCCGAGAAGATACTCATGATGCACCTTTGAAACGTTGCCGGTGCATTACATAAACCAAAAGGCATTCTCTTATATGCATACGTTCCAAAAGGGCATGTAAAAGTTGTTTTCTCTTGATCTTCTAGAGCAATATGGATCTGAAAATAACTAGTATAAGCATCTAAGAAACAGTAGTATGATTTAGTTGACAGGCGATCAAGCATTTGATCGATGAAAGGTAATGGATAGTGATCCTTGAGAGTGGCAAAGTTGAAGTGCCTGTAGTCGATGCACACTCTCCAGGAATTATGTACTCTTGTAGCCATGAGTTCCCCATTCTCATTCTTCACTATTGTGACACCAGACTTCTTCGGAACCACTTGTATTGGACTAACGCACTCACTATCTGAGATTGGATACATAATGTTGGCTTCAAGCAGACGGGTCACTTCCTTCTTCACAACTTCCAGAATTGTGGCATTCAACCGCCTTTGAAGTTAACGGATAGGCTTGGCTCCCTCCTCTGGAAAGATGCGGTGCTCACAAATTTGAAGGCTTATACTATGTCTGCCAAACTCCACCCAATAGCTTTCTTGTTTCTTCTCAGTACATTCAGTAGACGCTCCTCTTGTTGGGAAGTAAGCTCCTTCACAATAATCACCGGAAGCTTTCGATTGTCTTCAAGATAAGAATACTTGAGGTGAGATAGAAGGGGCTTCAACTCCATGTTCAGCTCATGGCATGGCACTTGATCATCTGAAACTATTGGAGGTGGCAAGGTGTCTTCAGTATACTCAGGGGACTACCCCACACTTGCACCTTGAGCCATGTTCTTCTCATTAACTGCCCCTTTGTGAACTTCAGCCACAGTCTCATCAATAATATCACATTGGAAGATAGAGTGGTCTTTCGGTGGATGCTTCATAGCTTCATCAAGGTTGAAACTCACTGCTCTTGGATGATTGGATTTTTGACGGTTTAGAATTTCACTAATGAAATCTCGTTGTAAAGTATAGTCTCTAAACCAACAATAATACTTTCATATAAAAATTTGTTTGTCATGAGTACAAACCCCTAAAATCTATAACCCAAAGTATTTAAACCTCGGATCGTCTCTCAAAGGACTTGCAGGGTAGTGTTCTTGTTATTGGTTATGAACTTGTTTATTTTGGGGTTTTAGATGAGAAACAGGGAAAGTAAATGGAAATGAAATTTTATTAACAAAATGGTCTTGGCAAGGTTTGATGGTCAAGGACCTATGTCATTATCACTAACCACAATTATGATAGTTGCAAGGATTAATCCCACTTAGTCATCCTTTAACTAATGGCAAAGGAAAATCAAGTGAGTTATATCAATACAAGTCCATAAATCCTAGTTTCCACTAATTGAATTAATGAAGGCTAGAACATAAAATTCTATTCTAACATCCTCCCAAGCATTTCATCAAACATTTGGAAGGCACAAAAGAAGAGTATAGTAAATCACAACAAGAATGAATTCTAACAACAATTGAATACAAAGAATTAACAACAACAATCAAGGAAATCACAATTATCATGAATTACCTCAAATTGCATTATTAAAGGAAAACAAAAGAACAAAGATATATCCACAACAAAGTGAAGAATTACAATGATTAAAGTACAAAACTAGAGAGAGGAAGAAGAGAGGAGTAAGAATTGATAGAGGAAAAGTAAATCAAAGCATGAATTAAACCTAGATCTAAGAGGAGAGATTAACCTAAACCTAATCCTAATTCTAAAGAGAAGTGAGAGCTTCTCTCTCTAGAAACTACTCTAAACTAATCCTAATGTGAATGAATGAATGAACAATTGGCGCCAAAATTGGTTGTAACTGGGCCCCACAGCTTCCCAGAAATCGATGGGCATGTTTTCTGTTAAAAACTCACGTGCGGCCTTCGACGCGGACGCGCACGGTACGCGTACGCGTCCCTGGCCAAATTCGCAATGTGCGCGCGAGCGCCTTGTGCGCGTGTGCGTCCTTGGCCGAGATCAATTCTTTGGCTTTTTATGCTTCTCTCCACTTGCATGCTTCCTTCCTTGCTCCTTTGATCCATGCCTAGCCTATTTTAACCTGAGATTACTAGCAAATACATCAAGGCATCTTATGGAATCAAGGATAAATTGAAATTACCAAATTAAAGGTTTAAAAAATCATGTTTTTACATTAAAGCACAAATATAGGAGAGATTACAAAACTATGCTAATTCATTGGCTAAATGTGAGAAAAGGTTTGCAAAATACTCTAAATTCAACACAAGATAAACCCTAAAAATGGGGTTTATCAACCTCCCTACACTTAAACCTTAGCATGTCCTCATGCTAAAACAAGAAGGAGCTAAGGGGTATGGCATTTATTAAATGCAACTAAACTACATGAACCTATCTAAATGCAACTACCTAAAGTGAATGAAAATGCTTGGTTAATATAATTCAACTCCCAAGAGAACATGTGTAAGCACAAGAGCTAGAGCAATAGGAACCAAGTCCAAACCACAATTGCATTGGATTATCAAAAGAATTATATACTTGCATGAATATAAATGATAGTGGTGAAAACATGTAATTGAGCTATGGAACCCTCACCGGATGTGTATCCGCTCTTTTCACTCAAGTGTTTAAGGGTTAATTCACTCAATTCTCTACTAATCATGTTTTTCCAAGATTTGATCTTCTTCTAACAATCAACACTTTATCCATGCATGAATACATTCATCAAGAGGTCTTTCATAGGCTGTAACGGGGCTAGGGTCAAGGTAGGATCATATATGGATAAGTGGACTAGAATTTGGACCTTTGATGAGCTTAAACTTTCCCACCTAACCTATATAATGACCTATATGATTGAATTCTAACCTAACTACCCATCTTTCACTTTTTCACATACTCATGCATTTTTTTTCATTTCACAACCCTTATGCATTGATTCTCTTATTGAGCTTTGCTTTTGGGCATTTTGTCCCTTTTTTATTTCCTTCTTCTTTTTTTTTTCTTGTTTCTTTCTTTTCTTTTTCATATAATAAATTTTTTTCTTTTTCTTTTGTTTTTTTTTCTCATCATTTTTTTCAATAACATCAATGCATAATGTCTTACACTTAATCAATACATGAGCATACACCAATTTCCAAATATAAAAATACAAAACATCCATTTTTATCCCAACCAATGTTCCCAAATCTCCCCAAATTTGAATAATAGACACTCTCACTAGCCTAAGCCAATCAAAGATCCAAATAAGGGATTTTTATTATTTTTTGCTTTAGGGCTTGTAATGTGCTAAAATGAAGAATAATTGGGTTAAGCATAGGCTCAAAGTTGGTTGCAATAGATGGTAAATGGTAGGCTATTTGGTTAAGTGAGCTAATGAAACAATGGCCTCAATCATATAAATACATGAATACAAGGGGTAAATGGACATATAGAATCAAGCAAACTAAGGATCACAATCATAGAAAGAGAATAATTGCACACAAGAAGGGAAATAAGTGGTTATAAAATGTAACCACATCAATAGGTTCAAAGCTCACTTGCTTGTGTTCTTAGCTCAATACATGCTTCACAAAATATGCATTCAAAAAAGTTCCAAAAATTTTCAATTAATTGGGTGGTGCTCTATAGTTAAATTTCTTGGAAAATTCTCATCATTTTGACTAAGCATTGTTGTGATTGAGAAATACTAAAAGTTTCCTATTTTACCCATTCCTTTTTCAATCAAAAATAATTTTCTTATGCAACAAGGGTTAACTAGGACTTGACAAATCCAAAATAATTTATAATCACAACCACAAGCTAAAAGGATTGCTATATAAAGAAAAATCCAACTAAAAGTATGAAATCTAGCATCCAAAATATCTAAGATCCAAAATGACAAGGTATGCAACAACTAAGGCAAAAGTATCCAAAATAAACCAAAATGGCAACTATATACAATAGTTCACAAAATAAGATAACTAGGTAATATAACTAGGAAATATCCAAAATGTTCACCGGTCCTCTAATGGTGCCACCGGCAACCTCCCCACACTTAAGATCAAGCATCGTCCTTGATGCTAATCCTGAGGATCAGGAAAACGTACACCGGTAGGCTCTGGCTCTGGCTGAGGCTGTGGTACTGGCTGTTGGATCTCTGTGGTCTCTGTAGTGACATGTGTCTCTGGTGGTGCATCCTACTGAGCCGGTCCTCAACATCCTCCTCCTCCTGATCCTGCTCATCGGAGGCTGGAGAATCTGGGAGCGGAGGTAGCTCAAGATCCTGTGAGATAAACACCTGGTCAATCCGATCCAGGCGGCACATGAACTGGTGCTTGCTGCGTTCCATGAAGCGAAACAGACGCTGAACCAGTAAGTATGTCAGCTCAGGTGCTGGTGGTGGTGGCACATGGGCTGCGGCTGAAGAAGGGGCTATAGAAGAGGATGGAGCTGTTGTTATGGCGGGTGAAGGTCTAGCTGCCCTAGCCCGAGAACGGCGTCTTGTCGGGGGCTTCTCGTGCACCCAGCCACCCCAAGGAATGGTAACCTCCTTGTCATCATCATCTGGGGATGGTGGTGTCACATCATCATCCTACCAAGGAACCTCGACTAGTGCCGCCATGCTGGTGACCAGTGTAGGAAATGGGAGTAGGCCACGGATGTGTTCTCGCCACATGCTCTGCCGGATCAATCTGGGAAAATATACCTCCTTACCCTCCATGACACAACCAATCAGAAGTAACATCTCCATCGGGTTCTCAGAAAAGTGAGTGGTGGGTAAGACATAGTGGGCGAATATCATCTGCCAAGTCTTGGCCTCTCTAGTCAAATGAGCGAAAAGTATCCCTTTGGGCTTTGTGTTGCCCGAATCCATGACCCAAGGAGCATCAGGTGTGGAAATCACGTGCTTAAGCGCCTTATAGTCAAAGGTCATACAGTTGATAGCAACATCAGCCTGCTGATGAGCGCAGGTGCCATCAGTAAGGTGTCGGCACTGCAATGCCTTCTCAATAGCAGCATCAGTAATCATGATCTCTCTACCCCTTAGTTGTATCGAGTCAAGAGTTGAATGGAAGAAGTTGCAATAGAACTCCTTGACCCATGAGACGTTGATGATGGCGTGTCTCACATCATTGGGGAGGACTAGTTTCTTTTCAATGTTCAAGTTTTTCTTTCGATACCTGGGAAGGCGAAGCTCACAGTAAAGGTTGGGAAATTTGGTTGGGTCAGTGGAAGGTAGCAACTGATTTTTCTTATCCGTTTCACTTTGCGGATTCTTAGCATAATTGATATAGGGAGAAGGGGTAGAAGTCTTAGAGTGTTTCCTCTTCTTGGAGGTAGTGGCTATGGCTTTCCCTTTGTCTAACATCCTGAAAAATAAGATAGAATAGAATATAAGCAATTAAGCAAGTAGCACGAAGCAAGTAAGACATGTTCCGGATGTAAGATGGATGACAAATAGGCATGTGGTGAACTAAACTTGAAAACTTGGATAGCAAGTAAGCATAGAAAATGGAAGCATAATCCAAGAATTCAAGGTTTCAACCAATGTAACACAACGCTCAAAGAATAGGCATATTCATCAATCATACCCTAAAAAGAATGGTTAAAGGGTTAAGTGTAATTAAAGGTGAAGTTAGGAAGTTAAAGAAGTTAGAGAGTTAGGAAAATGAAGTTTGAGGATTAGTGGTATAGTGGAGAATTGCCTAGTGAAAAGAAGTTTGCAAATTGTGCACAACAATTATGTTCACCATCATGAGGGTATGCAATTCTCAAAAATGCATGAAAATGACTTGCAATAGTTGGTGTTACAAGCAATAAAATGTAATTGTGCAGCTATGAGAAGTTGAAAACTAAGTTGAGTTAAAAAGAAGTTGCACACTTAAAGCATACCAACTATTGTAAGGAAGTGAGCATTATATAGTAATCACGGGAACCAGAAATAAGAGTGAAAATGCCGGCCCAAAAATCCTGGGCATTGAACTTGGGGTGTGTTAGGAAAAAAGTTGAGCTTTGAGTGCCAAGTTCAATCCCTTGAGCAAGGATTAAAGTTAAAATAGTCTTGAAAAAAAATCGGGCAGCATTCCGGCTAGAATATGGACGTTCTCGGATAACCAAATGAGCAAGAATTGGTTTCTAAAGCAGCAGTTAATACCATTCACATACTCAAGCAAGCATGGCAAAGTTCTGAACAAGTAAACAGCAGAATATGAGTACATCATGGAAAAGCATAATCAAACCACTCAACAGCAAATAATATGTACATAAGCAGGTAAACAAATACGGCGCACTTATCAGGCTTAGAATCCTCTATCCAGAACCTAGCTACCTAATAGCAGTTATTTCTATCTAACCTAACATGTGAAAATCGAACTCTAACAAACTAAAACTAACAGTAGCTCAGAGTAAAATTAAGAAACAAGAAAGCAGAGTTGAGGTGGCGGCAGGTAACCTAGAGTGCAGGCAGGAATAGAAATGGGTAGGTAGGGGGTTGAGGTAGAAACAAAGAGAGTTGCCGCCTCAGATGGTGGCGGCGGTTGGTTGCAACACCGGTGGTGGCGGAAGAGCGACAGTGAGAGAGAGAAGATGAGCGAGAGAGAAAGGAAGAGAATGTGGGTGTGAACGAGATAGGGGAGAAATGAGGGTGATGGTCGGAGAGGGTTGGAGAAGAAGAGAGAGGTAGGTAAAACGTTGTAGAAGAAAAGGGGTTGAGGGGTCTGCGCGAGTATCCGTCGCGCCTTAGGGTTATCCTTGTTTTTGAATCGACGCGGGCGCGCACAGCGCGCGTATGCGTGCATTGATCAGTTTTGGGAAGCGACGCGGGCGCGCCTTAAGTGCTTACGCGTGGCTGTTGAGAATTGGTAAGTGTGAGTGCGCGTACAGTGCGCGCGCGCGTGCTTGGGGTTGGGCCGGAGGCTTAAGGTTGGCCCCGAGTTGGCACAACTCTCGGGTCATTGGCCTAGAAGTCGCATCATTGGATCGGCGCGCATACGGCATGTGCGCGAGCGCGCGCATGCTCTAATACTCTCATGGGCGTGCAGGCGCGCAGTGCGCGTCCGCGCGATGGATGTTGGGCCAGAGGCTTAGGGTTGGCCCAACGCCAGCATGACTCTCGGGTGGAGAGTATGGAATATTGGATCAGCATGGTGACGCGCGCGCGGTATGTGCGCTTCCGCGTGCATGGCCTTCTATGTGCATGGACGCGCACGCGGAATGTGCGCGTCGGCATCATGCAAGTTGGGCTAAAAGCCTAATACTCGCATAAGAGAGGCCCAATTCTCTGGAGTTCAATATGGTGGTGCTTCCGCTCATGGATGCGTGCGCGTACTACGTGCGCACGCGTCCTTCCCCTTTATTTTTCATCTGCTAAAAAAAAGCAGAAAAATTCCCAAGAGCTCCCTATAATGCCTGCAACTCTTTATTCACTCAAAATCATTCAATTCACAAAAGTGCAATTTGATTTATTCATCTACTACTAAGCACAACATACATGTGACTATGCTAACAATCAATTTATTAAGGCAACTAAAATGAAATGGGAAACTACCTACAATGGTAACTCAAATCACTTATTAATGAAATCTACAAGAGAGTAGAAAGAGTATATGGTGCGATTTTATAACCCACTCTACTAACCGACAAGTGCACCGGGTCATACCAAATAATACCTTACGTGAGTAAGGGTCGATCCCACGAGGATTGATGGATCAAGCAACAATAGCGTTTGATAGGATTAGTTAGGCAAGCAGAAAATGGTTTTGAGATATTCAAAAAGCATTAAACATTACTTTAAAAATTTCAGAAAGCAAGCAGCAATGAGTTGGGAATAAAATATTTGAGAAAGCAATTAAGGTTTCAGAGTTATCTAATTTCTGGATTAACTTTTATTACTAATTAATTTAATCATGCAAGATTTAATTTCATGGCAAACTATATGTGACTAGACCCTAATTCATTAGACCTTCCTAGTCTCCTCTAAAATTCATTAATTGCCAATTCCTTGGTCAATTAATTCCAATTAGAGGGTGATGATCAATTTCTAGTTTATATGCCAAAAGAATTCTAATTATCCATAAATAAGGGGATTATATGTCACGTATCCTGTTAAATACAAACAATTAAAAATTTAGTATAATATGTTTTCAAGCTGTTGTTCAAGTAAAGAGCTTTTCCAAGTTTTACAAGAACTCAATTAGAACATGGGTCATACTTCCGTTCCACCCATATTCGAAAAATAAAGAACGAAAACAATTATTGAAATATAAATCAAGACATTAATTAAATTAAAAAGATCAAACGAATCAATCCATGAAAGTAGACAGAGCTCCTAACCTTAACAATGGAGGATTAGTTGCTCATGGTTCAGAAAAGAAAAATAAGGGTTCTGGTAAAAATATGTGTCCCTGTCTAAATGTACAGAGTTCCTATTATATCTAATCCCAATAATTTAAAATCTAATTATCTCATAATAATATCTTTTCTTCCCAATATGATTTTCAATTTAAATTCGAATTAATTAACAAGTCTTCAGCTGATGGGTGGAGACCACATGATTTGTCCATTCTACAGCTTCTAATCTGTGTTTTTTGGGATGGAAACTGGGTAAAAACGCGGCCCAAAATTCACGCCAGCAATTTCTGTAAATTCTGCAGATCGCACACATCACGCATACGCGTTAGTCACGCGTATGCATCGCTGGTCTTCTTCGCAAGTCACGCGGACGCGTCGGTCATGCGAACGCGTCGCTGAGCAAATCCTCAAATCACGCGTACGCGTTAGTCACGCGTGCGCGTCGTGCCTCGCAGCTATCTCCTTTGATTCTTGTGCTGCAGAAACTCCGTCAAGTTCCGCCGAATGCTACCTGAAATAGATAAAATTGCCCAAGACTCAAAATAGCATCCATAGTGGCTAAAATATAATTAATTCTTAATTAAACTCAACAATTTAAGTGCAAATTCACTAGAAAAAGATAGACAAGATGCTCACGCATCAGTATACCATGGTGGGGTGTCTCCCACCTAGCACTTTTTGTTTAAGTCCTTTAGTTGGACATTTGGAAAGCTCATTGTCATGGCGGCTTATGCTTGTACTCATCCTTGTGAATCTCTAAGGATCTTCGCTTCTCAATTGGTTGATAGAATTTCCAACCATCTTCACCAAGCTTGGGCAAAGTTCTACCCAAGATATGAGTCCCCATAGTTGGTCTTCACATAGCGAACCAGGATCCTATATCTTATTTTTGCATCCGTCTTCAATTTGATCTTCATACTTTTTCTTTCCGGGTGATTGACACATAGAATTCTCTTTAGCACACCAATTATTCCTTCTAGACCCATATAAAGTGGCATTCTTCTAATCATGGTTCCTATACCCTATGAGCTTGACCTTAACGAGCCTAATACCAAATTTCCAACCACTACACAACTCGTTGTTGCTTTTAATTCTACAAAGGGCTCTAAGTTGTCCATCTGTTGCAATCAAACCATATTCAAGTGAAAAAGTAAAGCTTAGGGATAAGAATTTACCCACTTGAATGTTGTGGAGGATGGTGACTTGGGAAGGAGAGCTTCCCCACACTTAGACAATGCAAGGTTGACTTCTTTATGCTCTTCTTTTGTTGCTTCCACCTCTTGACAAGTTTCTTCACTTTCAACCTTTTCCCCTTTGTCATTTAGCTTGGTGTTGTCTTCAAGAATTTTGATTTCTTATCCAATGGGAGGTGATTCAATTTTGGATAGGAATTCATTAATGAATAAATCCATTTCTTGATCAACCTCTTCGTATTCTTCAATTTCGATATACACCATGTCATCTTTTTCTTCCTTGGGAGGTTGTGCACACTCTTCTACGGTTTCAACTTCATGTTTACTAGGAAGAGATTCAATTGTAGATAGAAATTCCTCCATGATTGAATATATTTCTTAATCAACCTTCTCGTGTTCTTCAATCTTAATATGCTCCGGAGGTTGTTGAGATTCACATGGCGGTTCCATACCTCTTAAATCTTGGACCATTTCCTCCTTTGTTTCAATAACCGTAGGCTTCTCCAATTGCTCCACTACTACTACCGATTCTTCTTTTTTTCATCGGAGGTTGACTTCTTTTTGCTTTTCCTTTGGTTCTTCACATGGGGTTACGGAAACAACTTGAGTATTCAAACATTGGTGGGCTAAAGCGTGCACCACCTTGGTCAAGTTGGTTACAAACTCAAGTGTATCTCGATTCATGGCCTCTTGTCCTTGAAGTAACAAAGTGAGAGAATAGTCTATTGAGGCTTGGGGCGAGTAGGAAGGTTTATTATTTTGGAGAGAGGGTTCATGGTAGGAAGGTGGTTCCTCTTGGTAAAATTGTGGAGAAGATGTGCATTGAGGTGGTTCTTGGCAGTAATCTTAATAGGGTTGTGGTGGTTCTAAAGGTTCTTGCTCATAGTGATCACAAGGATGTGGTGTGGATGATTGGTCATATGATGGGTATGGGTCACATAAAGGTACTTGGTAGAAACGGGCTTGTGAGTATGGTTGAGCATCATATTGAGGGTAATATTCATAGGCATATGGTGGTGGTTGATTGTCATAAAAGGAGTCACCATAGCCATTGAATTGACATGCATTAGGATGGGAATTATACCTATAAGTATCCAAAGGTTGTTGCCAATAGGAGTGATCAATTCCTTGAGGCTCCACCCATCTTTGTTGATTTCATCCTTGGTACATATTATCATTGAAGTTCACATTCCCTACAACCAATTAGAGCCAAACTCATAGCCAAAGTGAGAATTCATTATGGAAAAACAAAATAAAACAAACAAAATCTAGTAAACAAGCAAAAGACAAAACTATTCACAATATTCACATATGTACAATAACCAATAACATAACACCATTGCAAATCCCCGGCAACGGCAACATTTTAATGATTAGATTTTTGACGGTTTAGAATTTCACTAATGAAATCTCATTGTAAAGTATAGTCTCTAAACCAACAATAATCCTTTCATATAAAAATTTGTTTTCATAAGCACAAACCCCTAAAATCTATAAACCGAAGTATTTAAATCTCGGGTCGTCTCTCAAAGGACTTGCAGGGTAGTGTTCTTGTTATTGGTTATGGACTTGTTTATTTTGGGGTTTTAGATGAGAAACAGGGAAAGTAAATGGAAATGAAATTTTATTAACAAAACGGTCTTGGCAAGGTTTGATGGTCAAGGACCTATATCATTATCACTAACCACAATTATGATAGTTGCAAGGATTAATCCCACTTAGTCATCCTTTAACTAATGGCAAAGGAAAGTCAAGTGAGTTATATCAATACAAGTTCATAAATCCTAGTTTTCACTAATTGAATTAATGAAGGCTAGAGTTAATGGCTATCAACTATCAATCACTTGGATATTAGCAACTTAAGAGTTCCTAAGTTATCTTCCCTAGCCAAGAACATAAAATTCTATTCTAACATCCTCCCAAGCATTTCATCAAACACTTGGAAGGCACAAAAGAAGAGTATAGTAAATCACAACAAGAATGAATTCTAACAACAATTGAATACAAAGAATTAACAACAACAATCAAGGAAATCACAATTATCATGAATTACCTCAAATTGCATTATTAAAGGAAAATAAAAGAACAAAGATATATCCACAACAAAGTGAAGAATTACAATGATTAAAGTACAAAACTAGAGAGAGGAAGAAGAGAGGAGTAAGAATTGATAGAGGAAAAGTAAATCAAAACATGAATTAAACCTAGATCTAAGAGGAGAGATTAACCTAAACCTAATCCTAATTCTAGAGAGAAGTGAGAGCTTCTCTCTCTAGAAACTACTCTAAACTAATCCTAATGTGAATGAATGAACTATTGATGCCTTCCCCTTCAATCCTTGTTCCTTTAAAGTGCTTTGGCGCCAAAATTGGTTGTAACTGGGCCCCATAGCTTCCCAGAAATCGCTGGGCACATTTTCTGTTTAAAACTCATGTGCGGCCTTCGGCGCGGACGCGCATGGTACGCGTACACATCCCTGGCCAAATTCACAATGTGCACGCAAGCACTGATGATTAGATTTTTGACGGTTTAGAATTCACAAATGAATTCTCGTTGCAAGTATAGTTTCTAAACCAATCACTAATCCTTTCATAGAAAAAGTTGTTTGTCACTAAAACAAACCCCTAAAATTTATAAACCGAAGTATTCAAACCTCGGGTCGTTCTCCCTAGGAATTACAATAAAGTGTCTTGTTATTGGTTGTGAGATATTTTGAGGTTTTAATAAGAAGCATGAAAGATAAATGGCAAGAAAGTAAACTAAGGCCTAAAAAGGTCTTGGCAAGGGTTGGTGGTCAAGGATCTCTATCCTAATCACTAACCACAATATGAGAATTGGCAAGGATTAATCTCATTAAATCATCCTCTAACTAGTAGTAAAGGAAAGTCAAATGAGCTATATCAATCCTACTCTATAAGTCCTAACTCTCCATTAATTCAATTAGTGAGAACTAGAGTTAATGGATCCCAATCATCAATTACTTGGAAATTAGTAACTCAAGAGTTCCTAAGTTACCTTTCCAAGCAAAGAACATAAAACTCTACTCTAAAATCCAACCAAGCATTTCATCAAACACTTGGAAAGCATAAAAGGTAAGCATAGTAAAATTGCAAGAAAAGTAAATCTACACTACTCAATTGCAAGGAATTAAACAACAACAAATCAAATGAACACAATTATTATGAATTACCTCTAATTGAATTATTGAAAGAAAACAAAGGAACAACAATCTATCCAAAACAAAGTGAAAATTACAATTATCAAAGCACATAACTAGAAAGAGGAACAGGAGAAGATTAGGACTTGATAAAAGAAAAGTGAATTAAAGCATGAATTAAACCTAGATCTAAGAAGAGAGATTAACCTAAACCTAATCCTAATTCTAGAGAGAAGTGAGAGTTTCTCTCTCTAAAACTACTCTAAACTAAAACTATGACTAATGGTAACTAACTTCAATAGTAGATCTACAACAAAACATAAGAACAACATAAAGAAAATTGCAACAAAAGAATGGAAGAATGGTGAATGTAACAACAAAGAATTGAGAAGATAGAAGTAAAAGAAAGCAAAGATTAAAACCTAGATCTAAGAACTAAACCTAATCCTAATCCTAATCCTAGAGAGAAGTGAGAGCTTCTCTCTCTAGAAACTACTTCTAAACTAATCCTAATGAGTGGAAATGAACTAATGTCCCTTTGCTCTTCTATCCTTAGCTTTAAATAGCATCTTTGGTGCCAAAGTTGGTTGGGATTAGGCCCCACAGCACTCAGAAGTTACTGGGCACGTTTTCATTAAAAAAATCATATTTCAGCATCGACGCGTACGCGCATATCACGCGTACGCGTCCATGGGGTAATTCGCAAGGTACGCGCAAGCGCCAGGTGCGTGCGCGCGTCCATGGGCGAGTTCAACTTCTTTGACTTTTCATGATTTCTCCACTTTGCATGCTTTTCTCTTCACTCCTTTGATCTATTCCTAGCCCTTTTCAATTTGAAATCACTAACAAACATATCAAGGCATCTAGTAGAATCAAAGGTGAATTAAATTTAGCTACTTTAAGGTCTAAAAAGCATGTTTTCACATCTAAGCACAAATAAGGAGACAATCACAAAACTATGCTAATTCATTGAATAAATGAGGGTAAAAGGTATTAAAATCTCTTAAAATCAATACAAGATAAACCGTCAAAAGGGGATTTATCAACCTCCCCACACTTAAACCAAGCATGTCCTCATGCTTAAACCAAGAATGAAGTAAGGGTATTGCGTTTATTCAAATGGAAATTAACTAAATGCAATCTACCTATATGCAACTATCTAGATGAATGCAATTGCTTGGTCAAAATAAATCATTTCCCAAGGAGCATATATGCACAAGGGCTAAGGACTAGCAAGTCTAATACACAATTGAATAGAGTTATTAAATATTTTTTACAAACTTGCATGAAATTTGATGATTATATATGGAAACATGTAATTGAGCATCAAATCCTCACCGGATGTGTTTGCACTCTATTCGCTCAAGTGTTTAGGGTTGATTCTCTCAATTCTCTCCTAATCATGCTTTCTAAGATTTGTTTTTCTTCTAACAATCAACAATTACTTCATGCATGCATACAATTATCATGAGGTCTTTTCTTTAGGTTGTAATGGGGTAAGGGTCAAGGTAGGATGCATATTTGGTTAAGTGAGCTTGATATTCGAATCTTTGATAAGCTTAGACTTCCCACCTAACCTATGACATCCTATACAATTTCAAAACTAGCCTAACTACCCATTTTTCACCTTTTCACATACTCATGCATTTTCTTTTTCATTTCACAACACTTATGCATTGATCTTATTGAGCTTCACTTTGCTTTGGGGCATTTTGTCCCCTTTTTATTGCTTTTTCTTTTTTCTTTTCTTTTGTTTTCTTTTTTTTCACTTTTATTTCTTTTTCTTTTGTTTTTTTCTCATTTTTTTTCTTTCTATATACAAGAGCATCAATGCATAAGTTTTTTTTTTTACATGATCAATACAGGAGTATGTACCCAATTCCCAATATTTACACTAATAATACAAAACTACCCTTTTATTCACCCAATGTCCCAAGGTTCCCACTCTTGAATGATGCTCACACACACTAGCCTAAGCTAATCAAAGATCCAAATAAGGACAATGATTGTTTTTCACTTTAAGGTTTGTAATGTGCTAAATTAAAGAACAAGTGGGTTAAGCGTAGGCTCAAATTGGCTAACAATGGAAGATGAAAGGTGAGGCTATTTGGGTAAGTGAGTTAAATGAAATGATGGCCTCAATCATATAAATGCATGAATACACAAAATAATGGATATAAAGAATCAAACAAATCAAAGATTACAATCATAGAAAGAGAATAATGCACACAAGAAGGAAAATAAGTGGTTATAAGATGTAACCACACCATTAGGCTCAAAACTCACAAACTTGTGTTCTTAGCTCAAAACATGATCCACAATATATATAATTCAAGCAAGTTCTATTAAAATTTTTCACTCAAATCAATTGGTGCCCTATAGATAGAATTCTTGAAAAATTTCATTATTTTGACTAAGCTTATTGTGTATATGTATGCAAAAATAAGAAAATGCAAGTAAAAACCATAAAATCCTAGAATGAAATGCAACAGTGTTGGGATTAGAAATTTGTCACCCAAAATCACCAACTGGTCGGACGACCTCCCCACACTTAAAAGTTTGCACCGTCCTCGGTGCACTCAAAGATGAGCAAGGGGGTACGACGACTCTCCGGATTGCTACGTGTTCTTAGTCTTGCTTCCGTTATTGCTTGTGGTGCATTCATCATGAAAGACAAAAATATAACATCATAAGATGAGACAATACAAAAGCAAGGAAGCATACATTGTTGGAGTGAGGTAAATCACTAGAATTGAGTGAGTGAATTAGTGTGACATGAATGACAAATAAGTGTGTGAATTCTAAATTGCGCGGTTTAGAACACATGTTAGCCTAAAAGTTATGTCACAAAAGAAGCATGCACATCATTTATCCTAGTGTGCTTGAGATGCTTTAAGTAAACTTGTAAGGTAAAACAAGTATTAAAGAAGCATGAAAGCATTCAAGCTAAGCCTATGGATGCATATGATCATGAAATAAAATGCATTAGGATAAATGCACAACATCATCCATCAAGAAGTTACCTAATCAAAGAATACGGTTCAAATCACATGGTGGCCAAATCATGCAATTCAAAATAATTACAAGCTCGAAGACAATTCTCATCACTTGGTATTTTTCGAAAGGTAAGCATGAAAAACTCAAAACCAAGTAGTAAAATATAACCTCAATCATAGAATCCAATAAATATTATCTAAAACCATTCATGCTAAAATAGCATTTAGGCAATAAGGAGCAGTAATGTATAGTAAACAAAGTCAATAATCCAACACTTATAATGAAAAGAGAGAAAATAAAATAAAAACTAAACTGAAACTAACTAATCAACTAACCAACTAACTAACTAACTAACTAAAATAAATGGTTATCCATGGTGTTTGGAAGTGTTGGATTAGGGGTAGGAGGAGGAAAGAAGAAAGGAGAAGGAAGGAAATAGAAAGAGGAGAAGAAACGAAATGTGGTGAAAGAAGGAAATCCGAGCATACGCATGCATGGCGCGCGAGCGTGGATGGTGGTGTAATGGACGCGACGCGTACGCGTACAGAGTGCGTTCGCGTCGATGGCTTATTCCGAGAGTGGTGCGTACGCGTCATGTGCGCGTGCGCGCGAGTGGGGTTTGTGCCAGAGGCATAACGTTGGCGCGGCGTAGGCACAACTCTCTGGAAACTGTATGGAATGTGGAACTTCTCAATCCATGCGTACGCACGCATGGCGCGCGTGCGTGGATGGTCGAAAATGCTTGATGCGCGCATACGCGTGCAGTGCGCGTACGCGTGGATGGTGCTCTATTTTTTCAAAAAATTTTGCTATGTTTTTGCACCAATCCAAGCATTCCAAACCTCCAAACAGCTACCAAAACAACATAAAACCTTATTTAACATACTAAACTACCAATTAAACTCAACTAACTAAACAAAACATGAAATTAAACTAATTCTACCAATTTGTACAACAGAGAAAATGAAAGAATTTTACCATGGTGGGGTGTCTCCCACCTAGCACTTTTATTTATTGTCCTTAAGTTGGACTTATGGGGAGCTTCTCTTAAGGTGGCTTGTGCTTGTACTCATCTTGGAACTTCCACCAATGCTTGGACTTTCAATAAGCTCCATCATTCAAGATTAATATCTCCAAGCTTTGATGGAGTTCTTCACAAACCATGGGCTCCCAATGTTGATCCTTATGTGTTCCTGGATCCCATATTTTGTCTTCACACCCACCTCCAAGTTGATTATCGTTAATCCATGTGGGTGGTGAGCAAGGTGAATTCTCAACAAAGTGACCAAACATCCTTCTAGACCCATGTACTCTAGTTATACACCAACCTTTGCTATTAAGCTTTGAACATGCAACCATGGTGAACCTAGAATGGCATTTCCAACCACTAACCATCTCCTTTTTACTCTTAAAGCCACAAATATATCTAAGTTGACCATCCGTTTCAAGCAAACTATATTCAAGGGGAATAATAAAGCTTGAGTATAAGGAATTTACCCACTTGAATGAGAGAGTGGATGGTGGTGGCTTGGGGAGAGGTATTTCTAATGTGCTAGTAAGCTCCACTCCCTTATTTTCTTCCTTGATTGCCTCCACCTTTTGACAAACTTCTTCACTTTCAATCCTTTGTTCATCGTTTTCATCCCACTCTTCTCCACCACTCAAATCATAAATGGGAGGACGAGAGAAATCTACCTCCATATCACTTTCAAATTCATTAGGAGAAGGTTCTTCAAATTCAAAGGATTCTTCACCAAGAAGATTGGATGCATGATCTTCATCACCAAGGGAACTCAATTCTTGCTTCACTCCTTCCAAGTCTTCATATGGGATATGCCTTGGAGGTTGTGCACATTCCTCCTCAATATCAACTTCAATCTTCTTGGAGGAGTTTTCTATAACTCTAGGTTCACATGGAGATTCTGCATCTCCTAGGTCTTCAACCATTTCTTCCCCTTCTTCAATAATCATAGGCTCCTCCAATTGTTCTAACACAAAGTAGCATTCTCCCTTGTTCACCGGAGTTTCCAATCTCACTTTCATGCTATGTTCCTTTTTAGATTCTCCACATGTAGCCATGGGAGTTCCTTGAGTGTCCAAAAGTTGGGATGCTAAAATGCTTATGATGAGCGGATATTTTATACGCTTTTTGGGGGTAATTTCATGTAGATTTTAGCATGTTTTAGTTAGTTTTTAGTAGAATATTATTAGTTTTTAGGCAAAAATAATATTTCTGGACTTTACTATGAGTTTGTGTGTTTTTCTGTGATTTCAGGTATTTTCTGGCTGAAATTGAGGGAGTTGAGCAAAAATCTGAGTTAGGCTGAAAAAGGACTGCTGATGCTGTTGGATTCTGACCTCCCTGCACTCGAAATGGATTTTCTGGAGCTACAGGAGTCTAATTGGCGCTCTTTCAACGGAGTTGGAAAGTAGACATCCAGGGCTTTCCAGAAATATATAATAGTCCATACTTTGCGCGAAGATAGATGACGTAAACTGGCGTTCAACGCCAGTATCATGCTGCTGTCTGGCGTCCAGCGCCAGAAACAGGTTACAAGTTGGAGTTCAACGCCAGAAACAGGTTACAACCTGGCGTTGAACGCCCAAAACAGCCCCAGGCACGTGAGAAGCTTAAGTCTCAGCCCCAGCACACACCAAGTGGTCCCCAGAAGTGAATTTCTGCACTATCTATCATAGTTTACTCATTTTCTGTAAACCTAAGTTACTAGTTTACTATTTAAACAACTTTTAGAGATTTACTTTGCATCTCATGACATTTTCAGATCTGAATTTTATACACTTTGATGGCATGAGTCTCTAAACTCCATTGTTGGGGGTGAGGAGCTCTGCAGCGTCTCGATGAATTAATGCAATTGTTTCTATTTCTCCATTCAAACGTGTGTGTTCCTATCTAAGATGTTCATTCGTGCTTAATTATGAAGAAGGTGATGATCCGTGACACTCATCACCTTCCTCAATCTGTGAACGTGTGTCTGACAACCACCTCCGTTCTACATCAGATTGAATGAGCTTCTCTTAGATTCTTTAATCAGAATCTTCGTGGTATAAGCTAGAATTGATGGCGGCCACTCTTGAGGATCCGGAAAGTCTAAACCTTGTCTGTGGTATTCCGAGTAGGATTCAAGGATTGAATGGCTGTGACGAGCTTCAAACTCGCGATTGTTGGGCGTGATGACAAACGCAAAAGGATCAATGGATCCTATTCCAACATGATCGAGAACCAACAGCTGATTAGCCGTGCTGTGACAGAGCATCTGGACCGTTTTCACTGAGAGGATGGGAAGTAGCCATTGACAACAGTGACACCCTACATACAGCTTGCCATGGAGGGAACTTTGCACTTTTTCATGGATGGAATATTACATTACAGGAATAAATCAGACAAAGCATCTCCAAGACTCCAACATATTCTCCATTACTGCATAACAAGTAATTATTTCATACTCTTTTATTTTTCTAATAATTCCAACTAATAATTTTTATTGATATCCTAACTAAGAATAATAAAATAAACATAGCTTGCTTCAAACCAATAATCTCCGTGGGATCGACCCTTACTCACGTAAGGTATTACTTGGACGACCCAGTGCACTTGCTGGTTAGTTGTGCGAAGTTGTGACAAGAATTGTGATTTCCAATTTCGTGCACCAAGTTTTTGGCTCCATTGCCGGGGATTGTTCGAGTTTGAACAACTAAAGGTTTATTTTATTTCTTAGATTAGGAATAGTTTATTTTTGTTGTTATAGAGTCATTAAATTCTGATAGGATAATTTCTTTTTAAAAAAAATTTTCAAAAATATTATTTTTCTTTACCAATTTTAATCTTTTTCGTGAGTTTAGTGTCTTGTTCTAAGTTTGGTGTCAATTGCATATTTTATATTTTTCCTTTAAATTTTCGAATTTGTGTTTTTTTTGTTCTTCATTGATCTTTAAGTTGTTCTTGTTTATTTTTCTTGTTTGATCTTGAGTTTTTCTTGTTCTGTGTCTTTTCTTGTTTTTCTTGTGCTAATCCAAAGCATTAGTCTTCCAAAAGAAATATACCTATTCAGAACAATTGTTACATTTTCTGCGCAATTGGCTAGAGCGTTGGTCTATGTTCTTGGTAATTGGGTATCTTTATTTCAAAACTTCTTTTAAAAATAATTTTTCTTGATTTAATCTTGTGCCAAACATTAAGTTTGGTGTTTTATTGTTAATTTTTCTTCAATTTTCGAAAATTTAGTGAAGTTTTCTAAAAATTTTAAGTTTGGTGTTCTTTCTTTTGTTCTTGGTGTTCTTGTGAATCTTCAAGGTGTTCTTGAGTCTTTCTTGTGTTTTGATCTTAAAATTTTTAAGTTTGGTGTTCCTTGGTGTTTTCCCTCCAAAATTTTCGAAAATAAGGAGCATTAGATCTGAAAATTTTAAGTCTTGTGTCTTTTATGTGTTTTTCTCTTTCATCATAAAATTCAAAATTCAAAAAAAAATATATCTTTTCTAACTAATTTTAAACTATATTTTCGAAATTTTTATATAAAAATTCAGATTTCAATTTTAAAATTTTTCAATTCTTATCTTTTTAAGTTTTTTTTTTTAAAAAAAGAGAGATATTTTTAATATATATTTTATTACCTTTTTCAAAAATATCCTAACCACTTTCTCTTTTTCATCAAATTTTTCGAAAATCTTCATAAGCTTTTTCAAATTTTTATAAATTTTTAATTTTTAATTTTCTTTCTTTATTTATTTTATTTTTATTTCAGTTTTTGTTTTATTTTATTATTTCAAAAATTATTCTTATAATAAAATAGACAATATCAACATCCATACCATCTCCCTTGCTCCATCATGGAACTAAGTGGAAATGAACAGTCCAGGAGGACTCTGGGGTCATATGCTAACCCCACTACTGCTTCATATGGGAGTAGTATCTGTATACCCTCCATTGGAGTTAGTAGCTTTGAGTTGAATCCTCAGCTCATTATCATGGTGCAGGAAAGCTGCCAGTATTCCGGTCTTCCACATGAAGAACCTACAGAGTTTCTGGCACAATTTTTGCAAATTGCTGACATAGTACATGATAAGGAAGTAGATCAGGATGTCTACAGATTATTACTGTTTCCATTTGCTGTAAAAGATCAAGCTAAGAGGTGGTTAAATAACCAACCTAAGAACAGCATAAAGACATGGACACAGCTGTCAGAAAAATTCCTGAATCACTATTTTCCTCCAAAACGGATAACACAGCTAAGGATAAGCATCCAAGGCTTCAAATAAGGAGATAATGAATCCCTTTATGATGCCTGGGAGAGATACAGAGAGATGCTAAGAAAATGCCCCTCTGAGATGTTTTCAGAGTGGGTGCAATTAGACATCTTCTACTATGGGCTTGCAGAAAAAGCTCAATTTCTCTAGATCACTCAGCTGGTGGATCTATACATATTAGAAAAACAATTAAAGAAGCTCAAGAGCTTATTGATACAGTTGCCAGAAATCAGCATCTGTACCTAAGCAGTGACTATTCCATGAAAGAAGAAGCTAAAACAGTAACTGCTGAACTCAGTCCTATAGATCAGGCTAATGAATTCAATCAGCAATTAGACTTTCTAACTCAGCAGCTAGCCGAATTCAAGGAAATACTACAAGAAACAAGAATGGCTAACAGGAATATGGAAGTACAGTTAAGGCAAACAGAAAAGCAACTGTCAAAACAAATAGCAGAAGAATGCCAAGCAGTTCAATTAAGAAGTGGGAAAACATTAAATACCTCACTTCAAAGCAGTAGGAAGCTAAGAAATGAACAAATGGCTATTCAAAATCCCTCTGAGGACAATCAGAGCCCAGAGAGGAATAAGGCTGGCGCTGAACGCCCAGACCATGCTCATTCCTGGCGTTCAACGCCAGAAACAAGCATGAATCCGGCGTTGAACGCCCAGAGGGAGCACAGTTCTGGCGTTCAGACGCCAGTAACAGATAAGGAGTTGGCGTCTAATGCCACTCTAGCTTCCACCCCTAGCATTCAAACGCCAGTGGGGAATCAGTCACATACAAGTGCTGATAACAACCCTTCTAAAAAGGCTTCCCAACCCACTTCTACAGGTAATAAACCTGCAGCTACTAAGGTTGAGGAATACAAAGCCAAAATGCCTTATCCTCAAAAACTCCGCCAAGCAGAACAGGATAAGCAATTTGCCCGCTTTGCAGACTATCTCAGGATTCTTGAAATAAAGATTCCGTTTGCAGAAGCACTTAAGCAAATACCCTCTTATGCCAAGTTCATGAAAGAGATCGTAAGTCATAAGAAGGATTGGAGGGAAACTGAAAAAGTTTACCTCACTGAAGAATGCAGTGCAGTTATCCTGGAAAGCTTACCTAAGAAGCTTAAGGATCCCGGAAGCTTTATGATACCATGCACATTAGAGGGTACTTGTACCAAGCAGGCTCTATGTGATCTTGGGGCAAGTATCAACTTAATACCTGCATCTATTATCACAAAGCTTGGTTTGACTGAAGAAGTCAAACCAATCCGGATATGTCTTCAACTTGCTGATGGCTCCATTAAATACCCATCAGGCGTGATTGAAGACATGATTGTTAAGGTTGGGCCATTTGCCTTTCCTACTGACTTTGTGGTGCTAGAAATGGAGGAGCACAAGAGTGCAACTCTCATTCTAGGAAGACCTTTCCTAGCAACTGGCCGAACCCTCATTGACGTCTAAAAAGGGAAAGTAACCCTGAGAGTCAATGAGGAGGAGTTCAAGTTGAATGTTGCCAAAGCCATGCAACATCCAGACACCCCAAATGACTGCATGAGTGTTGATACCATTGACTCTCTGGTAGGAGAGGTCAATATGGCTGAGAGTCTCGAATCAAAGCTAGAGAACATCTTTAAAGATGTTCAGCCTGATTTGGAGGAATCAGAGAGAATAATAGAACCTCTGAAAATCCCTCAGGAAGAGGAGAAACCTCCCAAACCTAAGCTCAAACCATTACCACCATCCCTGAAATATGCATTTCTGGGAGAAGGTGATACCTTTCCTGTAATCATAAGCTCTACCTTAGAGCCACAGGAAGAGGAAGCACTAATTCAAGTGCTAAGGACACACAAGACAGCTCTTGGGTGGTCCATCAGTGATCTTAAGGGCATTAGCCCAGCCAGATGCATGCACAAGATCCTATTGGAAGGTGACGCCAAGCCAGTGGTCCAACCACAAAGGCGGCTGAATCCAGCCATGAAGGAAGTTGTGCAGAAGGAGGTCACTAAATTACTAGAGGCTGGGATTATTTACCCTATTTCTGACAGCCCCTGGGTAAGCCCTGTCCAAGTCATCCCTAAGAAGGGAGGCATGACAGTGGTTCATAATGAAAAAAATGAACTGGTTCCTACAAGAACAGTTACAGGGTGGCGTATGTGTATTGATTATAGAAGGCTCAATACAGCCACCAGAAAGGATCATTTTCCTTTACCATTCATAGACCAGATGCTAGAAAGACTAGCAGGTCATGAATACTACTACTTCCTGGATGGATATTCAGGTTATAATCAAATTGCAGTAGATCCGCAGGATCAAGAGAAAACGACATTCACATGCCCATCTGGAGTATTTGCATACAGAAGGATGCCATTTGGCTTGTGCAATGCACCTGCAACCTTTCAAAGGTGCATGCTCTCTATCTTCTCTGATATGGTAGAGAAGTTTCTGGAAGTCTTCATGGATGACTTTTCAGTATTTGGAGACTCATTCAGCTCCTGCCTTAACCATTTAGCACTTGTTCTGAAAAGATGCCAAGAGACCAACCTAGTTTTAAACTGGGAAAAATGTCACTTTATGGTGACTGAAGGGATTGTCCTTGGGCATAAAATTTCAAACAAGGGAATAGAGGTGGATCAAGCTAAAGTTGAAGTAATTAAAAAATTACCACCACCTGCCAATGTTAAGGCAATCAGAAGCTTTCTGGGGCATGCAGGATTCTATAAGAGGTTTATAAAGGATTTTTCAAAAATTGCAAAACCTCTGAGCAATCTGCTAGCTGCTGACACACCATTTGTGTTTGACACAAAGTGTCTGCAGGCGTTTGAGACCCTGAAAGCTAAGCTGGTCACAGCACCAGTTATTTCTGCACCAGACTGGACATTACCCTTTGAACTACTGTGTGATGCCATTGACCATACCATTGGTGCAGTATTAGGACAGAGGCATAACAAACTTCTGCATGTCATTTATTATGCTATCAGTGTTTTAAATGATGCCTAGAAAAATTACACAACCACAGAAAAAGAATTACTTGCAGTGGTTTATGCCATTGACAAGTTTAGATCCTACTTAGTAGGATCAAAAGTGATTGTGTACACTGACCATGCTGCTCTTAAATATCTACTCACAAAGCAGGATTCAAAGCCCAGGCTCATAAGATGGGTGTTGCTTTTGCAAGAGTTTGATATAGAAATAAAAGACAGATAAGGAACAGATAATCAAGTAGCTGATCACCTGTCCCGGATAGAACCAGTAGCAGGAGCATCCCTCCCTCCTACTAAGATCTCTGAAACCTTTCCGGATGAGCAATTGTTTGCTGTTCAGGAAGCTCTGTGGTTTGCAGACATTGCAAACTATAAGACACAAGGTTCTCCTTTTGTAACCATGGAGAGGAAGCATGAAAAGCTTCTCTCACTGCAGAGTCAACCAAAGCCCCCACAGTTCAACTCTAAGTTTGGTGTTGGGAGGCCACAACCAAACTATAAGTTTGGTGTTGAACCCCCATATTCAAACTCTAAGTTTGATGTTGGGAGGTCCCAACCTTGCTCTGATTATCTGTGAGACTCCATGAGAGCTCACTGTCCAGCTAAGGACAATAAAGAAGCGCTTGCTGGGAGGCAACCCAGCCATTCACAAAATTTAATTTTATTTGTTTTTGCTAATTAATTTTTACAGGTATATGTCAAAGTATCTTCAAAAGGTAAAATAGCAATTGATTGGATTCACAGAGTTACAAGAGAATTTGGAAGCTCACTGGCGTGAAAAAGCCAGTAAGAAACATTTTGGGCGTTGAACGCCCAAAAGAAGCACCCACTAGGCGTTCAACGCCAGTAAGGGTAGCCATCTGGGCATTTAACGCCAGATTGACAGCGTCCTGGGCGTTCAGAAAAACGCCCAGTGACAAAGGACTTCCTGGCGTTCAACGCCAGAAAGAAGCAACAGCTGGGCGTTGAACGCCCAGGAGAAGTAGCAATTGGGCGTTAAACGCCCAAAACAAGCAGCATTTGGGCGTTTAACGCCAGAATGGTGGGGAGAAGGTAAAATTCGTTTTTCTTCACAAATTTTCTAATTTTTATGTTTCAATTCATAATTTCTTGCATAAACATGTTTTAAAATATCATCCTTCAATTCCAAAAAATTTTTTCCTAATTTCTAAAAACACTAATTTCTAAAATCCCTTTTTCAAAAATGTCAAATGTATCTTAATTCATAAACACAAATCTTTTTCCAATCCAAATCTTTTTCAAATCTTTTTCAACTCATCATATCTTTTGGATTTCGAAATTGCCTCTCCCTCTATTCCTCTCCTTTCCTTTCTTTTGCTTGAGGACAAGCAAACCTCTAAGTTTGGTGTGATTTGCCATGATCACTGAGCTAAAACTCATCAAGATCATGGCACCTAAGGGAACAGGAAGAGCAAGGATGTGAACTAAAGGAACTAAAGCGTCAGAAGCTATTCCTTGAAGGACCAAGCACCCCACAGACTAGAGGAACATCCACTTCCCAAAATACAGGTTGTTAAGTTCTAATTTTAAGCTTTAACTCTATGATAGTATTATTATAGAAACTTACCTTAGAAGTTATATAGGAGTAGTAGTAATTAGCATATCTATTTTGGTTTTATTTCCAATTAAGTTATAATTTATTTTTCTCATCATCATCAAACATGAATAAAATAGTAGATTTGTAGAATAAAGAGGCAATTTAATTTTTTCGAGTTCTTAATAAGGAAAATTCTAATTATTTATATGTGGTGGCAATACTTTTTGTTTTCTGAATGAATGCTTAAACAGTGCATATTTTTGATCTTGTTGTTTATGAATGTTAAATTTGTTGGCTCTTGAAAGAATGATAAACAAAGAGAAATGTTATTGATGATCTGAAAAATCATAAAATTGATTCTTGAAGTAAGAAAAAGCAGTGAAAAAGCAAAGGCTTGCGAAAAAAAAACTGCCAAAAAAAATAGAAAGAAAAAGAAAAAGTAAGCAGAAAAAGCCAATAGCCCTTAAAACCAGGCAAGGGTAAAAAGGATCCAAGGCTTTGAGCATCAATGGATAGGAGGGCCCAAGGAAATAAAATCCAAGCCTAAATGGCTAAATCAAGCTGTCCCTAACCATGTGCTTGTGTCATGAAGGTCCAAGTGAAAAGCTTGAGACTGAGTGGTTAAAGTCGTGGTCCAAAGCAAAAAGAGTGTGCTTAAGAGCTCTGGACACCTCTAACTGGGGACTTTAGCAAAGCTGAGTCACAATCTGAAAAGGTTCACCCAGTCATGTGTCTGTGGCATTTATGTATCCGGTGGTAATACTGGAAAACAAAGTGCTTAGGGCCACGGCCAAGACTCATAAAGTAACTGTGTTCAAGAATCAACATACTACACTAGGAGAATCAATAATACTATCTGAATTCTGAGTTCCTATGGATGCCAATCATTCTGAATTTCAAAGGATAAAGGGAGATGCCAAAACGGTTCAGAAACAAAAAGCTACTTGCCCCGCTCATCTAAATTAGAATCTGAGCTTCACTTAAAACTCGGAGATTTTATTACTCCTTAAATTCTTTTTATCCTATTTTGTTCATCTACTTGCTTGGGGACAAGCAACAGTTTAAGTTTGGTGTTGTGATGAGCGGATATTTTATACGCTTTTTGGGGATAATTTCATGTAGATTTTAGCATGTTTTAATTAGTTTTTAGGCAAAAATAATATTTCTGGACTTTACTATGAGTTTGTGTATTTTTCTATGATTTCAGGTATTTTCCAGCTGAAATTGAGGGAGTTGAGCAAAAATCTGAGTTAGGCTGAAAAAGGACTGCTGATGTTGTTGGATTCTGACCTCCCTGCACTCGAAATTGATTTTCTGGAGCTACAGGAGTCCAATTGGCGCGCTCTCAAAAGCGTTGGAAAGTAGACATTCAGGGCTTTCCAGCAATATATAATAGTTCATACTTTGTGCGAAGATAGACGACGTAAACGGGCGTTCAACGCCAGTATCATGCTGCTGTCTGGCGTCCAGCGCCAGAAACAGGTTACAAGTTGGAGTTCAACGCCAGAAACAGGTTACAACCTGGCGTTGAACGCCCAAAACAGCCCCAGGCACGTGAGAAGCTTAAGTCTCAGCCCCAGCACACACCAAGTGGGCCCCAGAAGTGGATTTCTGCACTATCTATCATAGTTTATTCATTTTCTGTAAACCTAGGTTACTAGTTTACTATTCAAACAACTTTTAGAGATTTACTTTGCATCTCATGACATTTTCAGATCTGAATTTTATACACTTTGACAGCATAAGTCTCTAAACTCCATTGTTGGGGGTGAGAAGCTCTGCAGCGTCTCGATGAATTAATGCAATTGTTTATATTTCCCCATTCAAACGTGTGTGTTCCTATCTAAGATGTTCATTCGCGCTTAATTATGAAGAAGGTGATGATCCATGACACTCATCACCTTCCTCAATCTGTGAACGTGTGTCTAACAACCACCTCCGTTCTACATCAGATTGAATGAGCTTCTCTTAGATTCTTTAATCAGAATCTTCGTGGTATAAGCTAGAATTGATGGCGGCCACTCTTGAGGATTCGGAAAGTCTAAACCTTGTCTGTGGAATTCCGAGTAGGATTCAAGGATTGAATGGCTGTGACGAGCTTCAAACTCGCGATTGCTGGGCGTGATGACAAACGCAAAAGGATTAATGGATCCCAATCATTAATTACTTGGACATTACTAACTCAAGAGTTCCTAAGTTACCTTTCCAAGCCAAGAACATAAAACTCTACTCTAAAATCCAACCAAGCATTTCATCAAACACTTGGAAGGCATAAAAGGTAAGCATAGTAAAATTGCAAGAAAAGTAAATCTACACTACTCAATTGCAAGGAATTAAACAACAACAAATCAAATGAACGCAATTATTATGAATTACCTCTAATTGAATTATTGAAAGAAAACAAAGGAACAACAATCTATCCAAAACAAAGTGAAAATTATAATTATCGAAGCACATAACTTGAAAGAGGAAGAGGAGAAGATTAAGACTTGATAAAAGAAAAGTGAATTTAAGCATGAATTAAACCTAGATCTAAGAAGAGAGATTAACCTAAACCTAATCCTAATTCTAGAGAGAAGTGAGAGCTTTTCTCTCTAAAACTACTCTAAACTAAAACTATGACTAATGGTAACTAACTTCAATAGTAGATCTACAACAAAACATAAGAACAACATAAAGGAAATTGCAACAAAAGAATGGAAGAATGGTGAATGTAACAACAAAGAATTGAGAAGATAGAAGTAGAAGAAAGTAAAGATTAAAACCTAGATCTAAGAACTAAACCTAATCCTAATCCTAATCCTAGAGAGAAGTGAGAGCTTCTCTCTCTAGAAACTACTTCTAAACTAATCCTAATGAGTGGAAATGAACTAATGTCCCTTTGCTCTTCTATCCTTGGCTTTAAATAGCATCTTTGGCGCCAAAGTTGGTTGGGATTGGGCCCCACAGCCCTTAGAAGTCGCTGGGCACGTTTTCATTAAAAAAATCATATTTTAGCATCGACGCGTACGCACACATCACGCGTACGCATCCATGGGGTAATTCGCATGGTGCGCGCAAGCGCTAGGTGCGTGCGCGCGTCCATGGGCGAGTTCAACTTCTTTGACTTTTCATGATTTCTCCACTTTGCATGCTTTCCTCTTCACTCGTTTGATCCATTCCTAGCCCTTTTCAATCTGAAATCACTAACAAACATATCAAGGCATCTAGTGGAATCAAAGGTGAATTGAATTTAGCTACTTTAAGGTCTAAAAAGCATGTTTTCACATCTAAGCACAAATAAGGAGACAATCACAAAACTATGCTAATTCATTGAATAAATGAGGGTAAAAGGTATTAAAATCTCTTAAAATCAATACAAGATAAACCGTCAAAACGGGATTTATCAAGCGCCTTGTCCGCGTGCGCGTCCTTGGCCGAGATCAATTCTTTGGCTTTTTATGTTTCTCTCCACTTGAATGCTTCCTTCCTTGCTCCTTTGATCCATGCCTAGCCTATTTTAACCTGAAATTACTAGCAAACACATCAAGGCATCTTATGGAATCAAGGGTGAATTGAAATTACCAAATTAAAGGTTTAAAAAAAGCATGTTTTTACATTCAAGCACAAATACAGGAGAGATTACAAAACTATGCTAATTCATTGGCTAAATGTGAGAAAAGGTTAGCAAAATACTTTAAATTCAACACAAGATAAACCCTAAAAATGGGGTTTATCACTCTTCCATCTATCTCAAAGGAATAGGTACCCGAGAAGGCATCCAATTTAAACCGAGAAGTCTTCAAGAACGGCCTCCCAAGCAAGATAGATGAGGGTCTTCCTGAATCATTAGGGAGCATCTCTAGAATGTAGAAGTCAATAGGAAAAATCAACCCCTTAATGCTCACCAAGACATCTTCCACAATACCAACCACTGAGATTATACTCTTATCTGCCAAAACAAAACTGGCTGCTGACCTTTTCAACGGTGGAAGCTTGAAAGTATCGTATACAGATAATGGCATAATGCTAACACATGCACCTAAATCACACATGCAATCAACAAATTGTACACCCCCTATAGTGCAAGTAACCATACAAGGACCGGGATCACCACATTTCTCTGGTATAGCCCCCATAAGAGCAAAAATCGAGTTACCCAAAGGAATAGTTTCTAAATCATGGATCTTTTTCTTATTCAAGAACAAATCCTTTAGAAACTTAGCATACTTAAGAACTTGGCGAATAGCATCAAAACGGGGAATAGTTACCTCAACCTTTTTGAAGATCTCCACCATCTTGGGATCTAGCTCCACTTGCTTTTTAGTCCTCCTTGTAAGGTGTGGAAAAGGAATGGTAATGGCTTCTTTCAAAACATTGTCTTCCTTAGAAATTTCATCCCTTGGTTGAGCAACTTCTTCTTCAACCTCCTCTTATTCCTCATCCTCATCTTTCACATCTTCCACCTCAACAATATCTTCATCCTGAGTGGCTTGACTTGAACTTGGCTCCTCTGGACTCCTATCTTGCAACGTAGCGACGGACCTCAAAATGATGGCAATGATTCCTCCCTTGGGGTTGGGTAAAGTTTGAGAAGAAAGAGCATTAGAGCTTGAGGGTTGAGTATTGGAGGTAGAGGGTGGGTCCATACGGGAGAGAAAAGCTTAGATGGTAGAGGTAAGACTGGTGATGCTAGAGGCAACTATGGCTTGAAGCTCTTTTTGTCCTTGCATAAGAGAGCGACGCATCTCATCATTAGAGGAAGAAGGAGGGTAGGTAATTTGGGGGGCTTGTGGTTGGTTGAGTTGAGGTGCTTGAGCTTACCTTTGGTGAGGTGGGTGGTATCTTTGGCCTTGGTTTTGTTGTTGGTACGGAGGGTTTTGTTGATACCTGTTTTGTTGGTAGTTATTATTCCACCTTTTGTTTCCACCATTGTCTTTGCCTACTTGGTTGTAGTTGTCCCTCAATCCTTGGTTAGGATTGTCTTGCCAACCTTGATTGTAGTTACCACCTTGACTATAGTTACCGCCTTGTTGATAGTACCCTTGATTCAGACGGTTGTAATAAGCATTGGTAGCCGGCAAGGTGTGTCTTCTTGGAGTTGTGGACATTCATCAGTGTAGTAAGAATAGCAAGCATAAATTTCACATACTCTCTGAGGGACTAACTGTTGACATTGTTGTTGTGGAGAGGGTGGAGGTTGTTGTTGATTGAGCTGGAGTTGCATGAGTATATTGGTCATCTCTCCCAAAATCTTGGTAAGAGCGGCGGTCTCGTGACTAGAAGAAACTTCTGCAATAGCCTTAGGATGATTATTCCTTTTCCTTGCATGTTGGGTAGACTCAGCTAGATCGGTGATAAGTTGCCACTCTTCAGTCACCGTCTTGGACTTTATCATAGAACTATTACTCGCAGCATCGAAGAAGGTCTTATCTTGAAGCTTCATGCCTTGGCAAAAGTAGCTAATTGACACCAACTGGTCAATCATACAGATTCTCTGATTCACCTTAAATGACACAAGAGATTTCCTTCCTTAATCTATATGTGACCTCTAGTGAAAAGAACTTGTCTAAGAATTCTCTTCTAAGAAAACCTCAATTAGTAACAACAGCTTCGGGTCGAGTGTAGAACCACTCTTTTTCCTTTCCCTCAAAAGAAAATGGGAAGGCATATAACCAAACTGCAACTTCATCCACACCATGCCGCCTAGTAGTTGAACAAGATGATTTAAAATCTCGGAGGTGCTTGATAGGCTCTTGAGCGGGTAAACCATGGAATTTGGGAAGTAGATTGATCAATGCGGTTTTCAGTTCAAAATCATCAGACAAATTCGAATGATGCGCATGAAATGGTTGAAGTCTAAAATCCGGAGCTCCTGGTTCCTTGAGAGTGATCCTTCTAGGAGCGGCCATAGTATCTGAACTTAAATCAACAGAAGAGACGTCAATGGATTTAGTAGGAGAAGAGTTAGTTTCTTCCTCAAAAGACGCTTCACACTCAACCTCAGATAAGACTAGTGAATTAGGCAAAAACCCTTCACCACCCTCAGAGGCTAATCGATGCCGAGCTCGCCTAATACGTGAAATAGTCTTTTCAATTTCAAGATCAAATACGGCTTGGCTCGGATCCAGTAATGAACGCGTCATTCAATGAAAGACACGTAGAGCTCATGGTAATAAAATATACTAAAAAAATAAATAATAAATACTACTAAAAACAAAAAGCACACAAATAAAAATTTAAAAAATGCAATTATGTAAATATAAATATATTTACACCAACCAATAAATTAGCACACATATGTAGCTCCCCGGTAACGGCGCTAAAAATTGATGGGAGGAAAAATGTGGGTTAAGAATTCCTGAAAAATATTTTCTAAAACAGCGTTGTAAGTATAGTCTTAACCGACAAAATTTTCACTATCAATTTAATTTGTGTCACAATTAATAATAAATAACTGGGAGTAGAATCCTAGGTCGTTTCCCTAAGAGTTGCACAGGATGCAAATTATTGATTAGGATTTTTCTGAATATTTTTGAAGTTGAAAACGGAAAAATAAATAACTAGAATTCAATGCAATGAACGAATAACAAGAGGTGTTATGTATTCAAAATAAAAAGCCTTTGTTAGGGGAGAGAATTGGAATTTCTATCCTTGTTGTCTCTCCCAAGTATAATAGTAAAAGTTCATTGCTCCCACTTAGTTATCCTCTAACAATTGAAGGAAAGTCAAGTGGCTCTCACTAGCTCTGTAACACCTTAATTAGCCTAAGCTTTACCTCGCGTCGTAAAGCAAAGGTTAATCAAGGGTTACGACAGTTCTAAGCTTTTACATATATTATATAGAAGGAAATGATAATATCTAGAAGCTCGATGAAGAATATAGCTCAAAAATAGGATTTCCATAGCGCAAAGCGTACAAACGAAGCTACTGACGTAAAGCATAAGAAACAGATATAGAATAACAAAGCTCCATAGTATAATAGTATAATATCATAAGAAGCTAGTCACGACTCGTGGAGCTTAAGCCGGCTAGACATATACAGACCATACAGATACCAGACAGTAAAACAGCTTATGAAAAATAAAATACAAAAGGAGAGATGTATAAACAAAATAAACCAAAAACTCCAAAAGAATCCATGATTCTCCGCTGCTGTCACCATCTAAAGTAACTCACCGAGGTGGGTTGCGACCTGCATCTGAAAAACACAACAAGGATATGGTATGAGAACCAGAGGTTCTCAGTATGGTAACAGTTTCCAGTGATGTAGGATATAAGACCCCGGGACGCCAAAGGCAAACCTATGCTCCATATCCATCACCAGATTCAAGCTTAAAGCATTCTAAAACAGATAAGTATAATATGAATGCCTACCATACTGGCTGTGATATCACATTGTCGGTTCAACTGCTAACCCGACACATCTCCATGAAGACGTCGCCCTTCGGATTTCTCATATGGGAACCCCCGGGATATAGTGCTCAGATCACTGTCCAGTTACCAGTGCCTGCACGCCCTATAGATTCGAAGGGATGCGAGCGGGCTCTATTGCCACTGACCTCACATCTTAACGCAAGCAGGACGAACCACCACCCTTACACCGTCGCTGCTACCTCGAACAAGCGGGATCCAACCTCAGCCCTTGCCCAGGCGTATAGCGTCTCATGATCTCAGAAAATCATTATTTCAGTGGTTTTCAAAAAGCATTTTTTAGTATACAGAAATCCATCAGATCAATCCGAGTCCCCGACTCGTCTCAACCACTCTCCATTCATAACTCAGTTTCCAATTATCAATAGTTCATCATTCCTCATCTCATATACCATTCACAATTCACCTAACATCAAACCCTTATCAGCACACCAGAAACCTATGCCTACGTTTTCTAATCCATCATAAAATCATGTACTAGAACCCTTAAGTTATGTCCCATGTTCTAATACTCAAACCTGGCCCAAAAGACTTAAAATGGTGTCAAAGAAGCTTACAACCATGTTGGAAAGGTAGAATAGTTGAAGACAATTAAAATTTTGAGAAACAAGACGTCTGCGGCCGCACAATGGTCTGTGCGTGCGCACACTCTAGAGAGTTTCAAAATTCGTACATACGCACAGGGTATGCGTACGCACAGGTGTAAATTTTTTACAAGAATATGTTCACTCGCACAACCTGTGCTAGTGCCCCCAACAGACAAGCCTTCCCAACGTGTGCGTCCGCACAGGCCTGTGCGTCCGCACAGGTTGAAATTTTTTCTTAGATATGCGCGTGCACAATCTGTGCTAGCGCTGCAAACAGAACGCACTTCCCTGCCTGTGCGTGCAAACAGGTGTGTGCGTCTGCACAGATCAAACTTTCCGTAGAGTGTGCGCCCGCACAAGGGTGTGCGTCCGCACATATCAGAAATCATAAAATTCTGCAACGCTGTAGAATTTCAAATTTTTAACACCAACTTAGCATGACCATAACTTCCTCTACAAAATTCCAATTTTCACAAACTTTATATCGATAAAAAGGGTTTTCAAAGATCTTTAATTCTAGATGGGTTTCATTAATTTTTGGAAACCGAGGCAGAAGTTTTGATCAGACAAAGTTCACCAAAAATCCAATTTTTATCAAACTTCACAATTTCCTCATTTGCTTACCATACACCTTTCAAAACCATATCAAACCATTCAAAACTTCACTTTTCATCAAAATTAACCTGTTATAGCATAATACCTCAACCGTACCACATTTTCCTTCTCATTTCATTCTCAATTTCAACATCAACTATATAACACTTATGATCAAAATCACCATCAATTCCACCATTTCATAAATCGTAACACCACAATTATCATAAGAACCAACTCCAAACCCATAAAATAATTCAACATCATCATATTGTTATACCCCATCACAATCAACTCAACATTCATCAATTCATCAACATTTAACACACCAACCATCATTTTAGTTCAACCTATCGTATTGGTCACTAGCCTATGTGTCCATGAATATCATATACTACATAGAGGAAACCAAAACCATACCTTGGCCGACTCCCTTTATGCACCCAAATTCCAACTTAGCACAACCAAGCTTCCAACCACAAACCAAGCTTTCAATTCCACTTCAATAAGCACAAACAAGTTCTAAGAGCTCCTAAAGCCACAATAATCAAACTATATACATATAAATCACCCCAAATCAACCTAGGGATCCAAATAAACATAAATTCACAAGGGTTTATTGGCTCTTACCTTCTCCCGCAGATTTGGATGTCAAAATTATTCATATCCTGGGTCGAGTTGTCCGACCCGGGATGTTCTACAGACAAAGCGACCGACCTCTTCAGGTCAGGACAATCCGACCTCTTCTTAAAGAGCTCAGCCAAGTCACGAGAAAGCCCAAACAAAGGGCCCAAATAGAGGAATACGCCCCAAATCCTAAGGCAGCCCAAGCCTACAAGAGAAGGACGGTTCCTTTGAAGATAAGATGACCTCACTTGAAGATAGGATAAAGATAAGATAAGATAACTAACTTTTCTTATCCACAGGAGGCCACATCTCACCATTATAAATACACTAGAGCACCCAGGTATAAACTTATACTCTGATTCTACTCAATACCTGCTTAATACCCTTGCTAACTTAAGCATCGGAGTCCCTTGCAGGTACCCCCACCCTTCGGTGATAAAGGATCAATAGCACTCTCTGTTCCACAAGTTGGACACACCAGCTCCGGCCGCTATACACCTGCCGGACACGTCGGCTTCGACCGACACACAAGATCTCGACCGAGATCGACCTACAGTTTCAGGAAACCCTCGGAACATTGGCGCCGTTGCCGGGGAACCCTGGAAGTCATCCCAACACCATGGCGGACAACCATGACAACGACCACGACTCAGGTTTGGAAGATAGAACGCCGCACAAAAACATGGATGCTATACTTAAAGATACTCCGGAATCCAATGAAGATAAAAATTTATCAAATCCGGGAGTGATAGAAGCACTTCAAGATCGATTAAAGCAACTTGAGAAAGAAGCCCAACACCAACGTGAAAAACAAGAGGATTTACATCGGGAGATAAGGCAGTGCCGAGAATTAGAAGATAAGCTTATGAAACTCGAAGCTGATCTCAAAACTAAAGCTACTCGATCCACCCCAGAGGATAGCTCTCACAGAGATCAAGATCCATTCACCAGGGAAATTATGAAAACCAAAATTCCAAAAGATTTCAAACTTCCGGATATGATTCTGTACGACGGCACCTCGGACCCCAACCACCATCTCAGCAACTTCAGAAGTAGGATGTACCTCACTGACGCCTCAGATGCAGTTTGCTGCAAAGCCTTTCCAACAACTCTTACCAAGACAGCCATTAGATGGTTCGACAACTTACCTCCAAAATCCATCTCGAGTTTTGACGACCTGGCCAAAAGGTTTTGGCCAGATTTTCCATACACAAGGACAAAGCCAAACATGCACCCAGTCTACTAGGAATCAAGCAAGGAGAGCAGGAGAGTCTTCGTAACTACATGGAAAGATTCAACAAAACATGCATGGACATACAAAATCTACCAACAGAAGCTGCCATAATGGGCCTCATTAACGGCCTACGGGAAGGACCATTTAGCCAATCAATATCAAAGAAGTCCCCAGCATCCCTAGACAAAGTACAAGAACGGGTGCAGAAGTACATTAACATGGAGGAGAATTCTCGACTTGGGGAAGCCTCGAGGTTCAGTTCTGCCTACCGAGATAAAGATAAAGAGTCCAAGAAGAAGGAAGATTGCTCCGGAGAGAAAATAAAAAATATCATAACTACACCCCTCTTAGGGTATCCTTGGTAGATGTTTACAAAGAGGTCTGCCATACGGAAAAAATACCCTCAGCTCGGCCACTCAAAGGCAAAAAGGGAGGTGGAAATCGAAACGAATACTGCAAGTATCATCGAGTCCGAGGACATTCCACCAATGAATGCTTCGACTTGAAAAACGTCATAGAGAAATTAGAAAGGGAAGGAAAACTAGATCGGTTATTGGCCAATCAGGACGAAGAACTAAGAAAAAGAAGAAGGGATGAAGATGTCGGACGGTCTGAATGATCACCCCGCACACCGGAGAGTCATGTCCACGTGATACACGGTGGATTTGCTGGAGGAGGAATCTCCAAATCACCCCGCAAGCGACACCTCAAAGAAGTATACCATGTTGAAGGAAAAAAGGAGACACCAGACATCCCAGCAATCACATTTACCAAAGAAGATGCATCCGGAATCATCTCAGGACACGACGACCCCATGGTCATCACAGTCATATTGGCAAACACCAACCTCCACCGTACATTAATTGACCAAGGAAGCTCTGCCGACATCTTATTCGAAACCGCCTTCGACAAGCTCGGCTTAGAAGAAAAAAAGCTAAGAGCATACCCGAATAGCCTGTTCGGACTTAGGGATACCCAGTACGGCCACTGGGATACGTATCGTTACATAAAACCTTTGGAAAGGGGAACCAATCCAGAACACTGAAGATAGATTATATCGTGGTCGACGTAAGCTCAGCCTATAATGCATTAATAGGTCGGACAACGTTAAATCAACTCGGCGCAATAGTTTCAACTCCACATCTATGTATGTAATTCCCAACCATTGAAGGGATAGCTACAATAAAAGCAGACCAAAAGATGGCGCGCCGCTGTTATAACGAAAGTCTAAACCTCCGAGGTGAAGGAGGAGAGTTCCACACAATCAAACTCGACAGAGTTCAGAGACGAGAAGAACTCCGCCCACGACCCGAAGAATAAATAGAAAGAGTCCAGATCGGGGATACCTCGGATAAAACAACTAATATTGGCACAATCCTGAAAGGAGACGCAAAGGAATCACTAATACGGTTCCTACGAGATAATGTCGATCTCTTCGCATGGAAAGTTGCCGACATGCCAGGCATAGATCCCAAACTAATGAGCCACAAGTTGGCAGTCTACCCGGGATCCCGGCCGGTACAACAAAGACGAAAAAAACTTGGGCCAGAACGGTCTCAAGCTGTAGAAGAACAAATACAAGCACTACTAGAGGCAGGGTTCATAAGAGAAGTTAAATACCCACTATGGCTAGCAAACGTCGTCTTGGTGAGAAAGTTAAATGGGAAGTGGCGAATGTGCACCGACTACACCGACCTCAACAAAGCCTGCCCAAAAGACCCTTATCCACTCCCAAGCATCGACGCTCTAGTAGATGCCTCATCGGGATATAAGTATCTCTCGTTTATGGACGCATACTCGAGGTACAACCAGATCCCAATGTATCCACCGGATCAAGAAAAAACCTCGTTTCTCACACCAAAAGCAAATTATTGCTACATCGTAATGCCTTTCGGCCTTAAGAATGCGGGAGCCACTTATCAAAGGCTAATAAATAAAGTCTTCTCAAACCACATCGGAAAAATCATGGAGGTCTATGTGGACGACATGTTGATAAAGACACAAAATGAGGAAACATTACTAACCGACTTGGTTCAAGTGTTCGACACCATACGGAAGCACGACATGCGACTCAACCCGGCTAAATGCACCTTCGCAGTGGAAGCAGGTAAATTTTTGGGCTTTATGCTCACACAAAGAGGAATCGAGGCAAATCCAGATAAATGCCAGGCCATACTCAACATGAAAAGCCCAACCTGCGTCAAAGAGGTACAACAACTCAATGGAAGATTGGCGGCCTTGTCCAGATTCCTAGCAGGGTCAACAATAAGATCCCTCCCCTTCTACGGTACCTTAAGGAAGGGAAAGAACTTCGAGTGGACAACGGAATGTGAACAAGCTTTCCAAGACTTTAAAAAATTCTTGGGACAGCCCCCCATCCTATATCGACCACAAGAGGGAGAACCATTCATACTGTACCTCGCAGTAGGAAGTCGGACAATAGCCTCAGCACTAATTAGAGAAGACGAAGGGGGACAACAACCCGTCTACTTCATTAGTAAAGCACTACAGGGGTCAGAGCTGAATTAACAGAAAATAGAGAAGTTCGCCTACGCTCTGATACTCGCATCCCGACAACTTTGCCCATACTTCCAAGCGCACACCATCAAAGTTCGGACCAACCAGCCCATAAAAGGGATACTACAGAAAACAGATCTAGCAGGAAGAATCCTACAGTGGGCAATCGAGTTGTCCGAGTTTGACCTTCAATACGAGGCGCAGACAACCATCAAATCACAATACCTAGCCGGCTTCATTGCAGAATTCATGGACACCACAGAAATCCCCATAGAGTGGAACATATACGTGGATGGTTCCTCGAATAAAACTGGAACCTGTGCAGGTGTGATAATCGAAAGCAACCAAGGAACCCAACTTGAGCTTTCCTTGAAATTTAGATTCCCGGCCTCAAACAACCAAGCGGAATATGAAGCGTTATTAGCTGGTTTGAAGCTGGCCAGAGAAGTTGGAGCTCAGAAACTCAACATCTACAGTGACTCACAAGTCATTACCTCGCAAATAACGGGAAGCTACCAAGCCAAATATCCTACCATGAAAAAATATTTGGATAAAACCAAAGAACAGCTCGGACAACTCAGGGAATATAGGATCTGCCACATACCCCGAGAGCAAAATGCCCGAGCTGACGCACTCTCAAAACTAGCCAGCACCAAACCAGGGGGCAACAATAGAAGCCTCATCCAGGAAGTACTACAGAACCCATCAAAATCAGAAGAAGAAAAAATCCTAGCCATAACAGGTCGGGATCAAGGATGGATGACCCCCATAATTAACTACCTCAAAACAGAAGCGCTCCCCACAGATGAAAAGGAGGCAAAGAGGTTAAAAAGGGAGGCACAGTACTACACTATCATAAAAAATACCCTATACAAAAGAGGAATCTTGACACCATTGTTAAAATGCGTACCGACTTCCAATACAAAGGAAGTCTTGGAGGAAGTACACAACGACATTTGTGGCAATCATCTCGGAGCGCAAGCTCTCACCAAAAAGGTACTCCGGGCGGGATTCTATTGGCCAACTCTACAAAAGGAACCTATCGAATTTGTAAAGACATGTCCACCATGTCAGAAGCATGCTAACTTTCACATCGCCCCGCCGGAAAAGCTCATCAGCGTAACCTAACCCTGGCCATTTGCAAAGTGGGGACTCGATTTTCTTGGACCCTTTTCCCAGGGATTGGGACAAGTCAAATTCCTCATAATAGGGGTAGACTACTTCACAAAATGCATCGAGGCAGAACCCCTAGCCAACGCCACTGCTCAAAGAAGTCGGAAATTCCTATATAGGAACATTATTACCAGGTTCGGGATTCCATACTCCATCACCACAGATAATGGCACCCAATTCATAGATGCAGGCTTCAGAAAACTAGTGGCCGACTTGAACATAAAACACCAGTTCACCTCCGTCGAACATCCCCATGCCAATGGACAAGCCGAAACAGCAAACAAAGTCATATTGGCCGGGCTGAAACGGAGACTACAAGAAGCAAAGGGAGCTTGAGGCGAGGAACTTCCACAAGTCCTATGGGCTTATCGAACAACTCCACATTCCACTATGAACGAATCCCCATTTCGATTAGCATACGGAGTGGAGGTAATGATTCCAATGGAAGTTGAGGAAGGGTCTCCCCGAGTAGTCCACTACAATGAACAAACCAACTCTCAACTTCAAAGAGAAGAGCTCAACCTACTTCCAGAAATCCAAGAGAGAGCTCGGATCAGAGAAGAAGCATTAAAACGGTGAATAGCTTCCAGATACAATCAAAAGGTAGTGCCAAGAGCTTTCACTGAGAATGATCTCATCTTAATCCGAATTGATATTGGAACAACTCGACCCGGAGAAGGAAAACTGGCAGCCAACTGGAGAGGACCCTACCGAGTCACAAAGGTACTTGGGAAGGGCTACTACAAATTGTCAGAACTCGAGGGACGAGAACTCCCCAGATCATGGCACGCCTGTAACCTAAGAAGGTACTATAGTTAGATAAAAGTCTCATCACAAGATACACTTTTTTTCCTGAAAAGGTTTTTTAGTGAGGCGTCAAGATTGAGATTTAATCCGACTTAAGGGTATGAAAAACTCTCGCCTATATATATTTGCACTTTCTTTAAATAAAATACATTTCAGATTGGTGCACGAAATTGCAATAACACTTTTGCAATCCCGCACAACTAACCAGCAAGTGCACTGGGTCGTCCAAGTAATACCTTGCGTGAGCAAGGGTCGATCCCACGGAGATTGTCGGCTTGAAGCAAGCTATGGTTATCTTGTAAATCTTAGTCAGGATATCAGAAATTATCAGGATTGATTGTAAAAAGCAAAAGAACACGAAATGATTACTTGTTTTGCAGTAATGGAGAATAGGCTGAGGCTTTGGAGATGCTCCATCTTCCGAATCTCTGCTTTCCTACTGTCATCTTCATCAAACACGCAAGGCTCCTTCCATGGCAAGCTGTATGTAGGGTTTCACCGTTGTCAATGGCTACCTCCCATCCTCTCAGTGAAAATACGTCCCTGATGCTCTGTCACAGCATAGGCTAATCATCTGTCGGTTCTCAATCAGGCCGGAATAGAATCCAGTGATTCTTTTGCGTCTGTCACTAACGCCCCGCCTTCAGGAGTTTGAAGCACGTCACAGTCATTCAATCATTGAGTCCTACTCAGAATACCACAGACAAGGTTTAGACCTTCCGAACTCTCTTGAATGCCGCCATCAGTTCTAGCTTATACCACGAAGATTCCGATTAAAGAACCCAAGAGATATCTACTTAATCTAAGGTAGAACAGAGGTGGTTGTCAGGCACATGTTCATAGTTGAGAATGATGATGAGTGTCACGGATCATCACATTCATCCGGGTTAAGAGCAAGTGATATCTTAGAATGGAAGCAAGCATGATTGAATAAGAAACAGTAGTAATTGCATTAATCCATCAAGACACAGCAGAGCTCCTCACCCCCAACCATGGGGTTTAGAGACTCATGCTGTGGAAGGTACAAGAAACGTGTAAAAAGTGTTATGAGGTCATGAGGTACGGATACAATGTCAAAAGGTCCTATTAATAGTAAACTAGTATCCTAAGGTTTACAGAAATGAGTAAATGACAGAAAAATCCACTTCCGGGCCCACTTGGTGTGTGCTTGGGCTGAGCAATGAAGCATTTTCGTGTAGAGACCTTTTCTGGAGTTAAACGCCAGCTTTCATGCCAGTTTGGGCGTTTAACTCCAAGTTTTATGCCAGTTCCGGCGTTTAACGCTGGAATTTCTGTAGGTGACTTTGAGCGCCGGTTTGGGCCATCAAATCTTGGGCAAAGTATGGACTATTATATATTGCTGGAAAGCCCAGGATGTCTACTTTCCAACGCCGTTAAGAGCGCGCCAATTGGGCTTCTGCAGCTCCAGAAAATCCACTTCGAGTGCAGGGAGGTCAGAATCCAACAGCATCTGCAGTCCTTTTCAGTCTCTGGATCAGATTTTTGCTCAGAACCTTCAATTTCAGCCAGAAAATACCTGAAATCACAGAAAAACACACAAACTCCTAGTAAAGTCCAGAAAAGTGAATTTTAAATAAAAACTAATAAAAATATAATAAAAACTAACTAAAAGATACTAAAAACATACTAAAAACAATGCCAAAAAGCGTACAAATTATCCGCTCATCACAACACCAAACTTAAATTGTTGCTTGTCCCCAAGCAACTGAAAATCAAATAAGATAAAAAGAAGAGAATATACTATAGACTCCAAAATATCAAAGAAACATAGCTCCAATTAGATGAGCGGGACTAGTAGCTTTTTGCCTCCGAACAGTTTTGGCATCTCACTCTATCCTTTGAAGTTCAGAATGATTGGCATCTATGAGAACTCAGAACTCAGATAGTGTTATTGATTCTCCTAGTTAAGTATGATGATTCTTGAACATAGCTAGTGTATGAGTCTTGGCTGTGGCCCAAAGCACTCTGTCTTCCAGTATTACCACCGGATACATACATGCCACAGACACATAATTGGGTGAACCTTTTTAGATTGTGACTCAGCTTTGCTAAAGTCCCCAATTAGAGGTGTCCAGGGTTCTTAAGCACACTCTTTTTGCCTTGGTTCACAACTTTATTTCTTTTCTTTCTTTTTTTTTTCGAACATTTTTGTTTTTTTTTTTCTCTGCTTTTTTCTTGCTTCAAGAATCATTTTTATGATTTTTCAGATCCTCAACAACAGTTCTCTTTCTCCTCATTCTTTCAAGAGCCAACAATTTTTAACATTCTTAAAACAGCAAATTCAAGAGACATATGCACTGGTCAAGCATTCATTCAGAAAACAAAAAGTATTGTCACCACATCAAACTAACTCAACTAGTTTCAAGGATAAATTTCGAAACCCTGTACTTCTTGTTCTTTTGTGATTAAAGCATTTTTCTTTTAAGAGAGGTGATGGATTCATAGGATATTTATAGCTTTAAGGCATAAACTTTAATTTTATTAATTATGAATTAAGAACAAGACTCAGAAAATAAATATAAGATGAAACTAGAAATAGAAAAATAAAATAAATAATAAAAAAAACGAAAAAGAGTAGGCTCCTAATGATAGAGGTTTTCACAGAGTTAGGACTCAACAACCTTGATTTTGAGAAGTGGATGCTCCCTCAGCTTGAGAGGAGAGCTTTTGGCGTTTCATCTCTTGAATCTCACGCCCCTGCTTCTCTTGTTCTTTCAGCAATTTGCAGAGCATGCAGTTTTGATTCTGCTGTTCTTCCTTAAGTTGCTCCATAGTCTCTTGCAACTTGTTAATGGATGCTTCTAGGCTGGCCCAGTAGCCAATTTCAGGGAATTCAGGGAGGAACTCATGCGCCCTCCTCTTGATGGAGTTGTCTTGCACTTGTCCTTCCATTGACTTCTTGGTGATTGGATGTTCAATGGGTATGAACTCATCTACTCCCATCTTTACCCCAGCCTCTTTACAGAGCAAGGAGATCAAGCTTGGGTAGGCCAATTTGGCTTCAGTGGAATTCTTATTTGCAATTGTGTAGATCTCACAAGCAATCACATGATGCACCTCCACTGCTTTTCCAAGCATAATGCAATGAATCATCACTGCTCTCTTGATAGTAACCTCAGAACGGTTGCTAGTGGGCAATATGGAACGCCCAATAAAGTCTAGCCAACCTCTTGCAATTGGTTTGAGGTCTCCCCTCTTGAGTTGGTTAGGGACACCTTTAGAATTGGTTATCCACTTAGTTCCAGGGAGGCATATGTCCTCTAGAACTTGATCCAACCCTTTATCTACTCTCACCATCCTCCTATTGAAGGAGTCAGGATCATCTTGCAGTTGAGGCAACTTGAAGATTTCTCTTATTTTGTCCAGATGAAAGTATATAACTTTCCCTCTGACCATGGTTCTATAGGTATGGTAAGCGGTTCCAGTCATTCTCTGCTTATCTGTCAGCCACAGATTTGAGTAGAATTCCTGAACCATGTTCCTTCCAACCTTTGTCTCAGGATTGGTTAGAACTTCCCAACCTCTGTTTCGAATTTGCTCTTGGATCCCCGGATATTCATCTTCTTTCAGATCAAATTTTACTTCCGGGATCACTGACCTCAGACCCATTATTTTGTGATAATGGTCTTCATGTTCTTTGGTTAAGAACTTCTCTTGATTCCAAAGATTCTTTGGATTAGTCTCTTTCTTTCCTCTTAAATTGGTTTGTTTTCCCTTAGGAGCCATGATCTTGATGAATCTTGGCTTAGTGATCACGGAAAAGCACACCAAACTTAGAGGTTTGCTTGTCCTCAAGCAAAAGAAAAGAGAGAAGAGAGGGGGAGGAAGAGGAAATTCGAATGGTGTGATGGAATGAGGGAGCCAAACGTGTATTTATAAGGTGGGGAGGGGAGTTTTCGAAAAAAGAAGAGAGAAATTTGAAAGGAGATTTGAGAAGATATGGAAAGAAATTGAGAAAAGGGTGAAGTTTTTGAACAATGTTTGTAATTGATTTGAAATAAATTTGAAGAGTGGTTTTGATTTTTGAAGATTTGAAAGTGAATGATGAATGATTGAAGTGTGATTTTGTAGAAAAGTATGGGTGAGAAAAGGAAAGTTTGAAAAAAATTGAATTGAAAACAAAATTGTGGTCCCCCCACCAAGCTGGCGTTAAACGCCCAGAATGGCACCCATTCTGGCGTTTAACGCCCATTTGTTACCCCTTTTGGGCGTTTAACGCCCAGCCAGGTGCCCTGGCTGGCGTTAAACGCCAGAAATCCTTTGTCACTGGGCGTTTTTCAGAACGCCCAGGACGCTGCACACCTGGCGTTAAACGCCCAGAATGGTGCCCATTCTGGCGTTTAACGCCCAAAATGGCACCATTCCTGGCGTTAAACGCCCAGAATGGTACCCATTCTGGCGTTTAACGCCCAAAATGCCCCTTACTGGCGTTTTTTCGCCAGTAAGCTCATTTTCTCTGCTTTTTGAGCTGAATCCTTCTGTAACTCTGTGAATTCCTTTATTTTTTATACTTGCCTCTGTAAGAACTAATCATATACCCTCCTAATGACTGGGTTGCCTCCCAGTAAGCGCTTCTTTACTGTCTTTAGCTGGACTTCTGCTAAGAATCACTCAAGTCTCAGTTTTGAGCATTCCTGCTCAAAATTTCCTTCAAGATAGTGCTTGATTCTCTGTCCATTGACAATGAACTTCTTGTCAGAATCAATATCCTAAAGCTCAACATATCCATATGGTGACACTCCTGTAATCACATACGGACCCCTCCACCGGGATTTGAGTTTTCCTGGAAACAATTTGAGCCTGGAGTTGAAGAGCAGAACTTTTTGTCCTGGCTCAAAGACTCTGGTTGACAATCTCTTGTCATGCCACTTCTTTGCCTTTTCCTTATAAATTTTTGCATTTTCAAAGGCATTGAGTCTGAACTCCTCTAGCTCATTTAGCTGGAGCAGTCTTTTCTCACCAGCTAACTGAGCATCCATGTTTAGGAATCTGGTTGCCCAATAGGCTTTATGTTCCAGTTCCACAGGCAAATGACAGGCCTTCCCATACACCAGTTGGTATGGAGAGGTTCCTATAGGAGTCTTGAATGCTGTTCTGTATGCCCACAGGGCATCATCCAAGCTCTTTGCCCAATCCTTTCTTCGGGCCATCACAGTCCGTTCTAGGATTCTTTTTAGTTCTCTGTTAGAGACTTCTGCTTGCCCATTTGTCTGTGGATGATACGGAGTTGCCACTTTATGGCTAATTCCATGTCTAACCATAGCAGAGTGTAGCAGTCTATTGCAGAAATGAGTGCCCCCATCACTGATTAGTACTCTGGGAACACCAAACCTGCTGAAGATGTGTTTCTGGAGGAATTTCAGCACGGTCTTGGTATCATTAGTGGGTGTGGCAATTGCTTCTACCCACTTAGATACATAGTCCACTGCCACCAGAATGTAAGTGTTCGAGTATGATGGTGGGAATGGTCCCATGAAGTCAATTCCCCATACATCAAACAATTCTATCTCTAATATCCCTTGTTGAGGCATGGCATATCCGTGAGGCAGGTTACCAGCTCTTTGGCAACTGTACAGTTACGCACAAACTCTCGGGAATCTTTATAGAGAGTAGGCCAGTAGAAGCCACACTGGAGGACTTTAGTGGCTGTTCGCTCACTTCCAAAATGTCCTCCATAATGTGATCCATGGCAATGCCATAAGATTTTGTGCTTCTTCTCTGGGTACACATCTGCGGATCACTCCGTCAGCACATCTCTTAAAGAGATATGGTTCATCCCAAAGGTAGTACTTTGCATCTGAAATTAATTTCTTTCTTTGCACATTGCTGTACTCCTTGGGTATGAACCTCACAGCTTTATAATTTGCAATATCTGCAAACCATGGAGCTTCCTGAATGGCAAAGAGTTGCTCATCTGGGAAAGTCTCAGAGATCTCAGTAGAAGGGAGGGACGCCCCAGCTACTGGTTCTATCCGGGACAGATGATCAGCCACTTGGTTTTCTGTCCCTTTTCTGTCTCTTATTTCTATATCAAACTCTTGCAGAAGCAACACCCATCTGATAAGCCTGGGTTTTAAATCCTGCTTTGTGAGTAAGTATTTAAGAGCAGCATGGTCAGTGTACACTATCACCTTTGATCCCACCAGGTAGGATCTAAACTTGTCAATGGCATAAACCACTGCAAGTAACTCTTTCTCTGTGGTTGTGTAGTTCTTTTGTGCGTCATTTAGAACACGGCTGGCATAATAAATGACGTGCAAAAGCTTGTTATGCCTCTGTCCCAACACTGCACCAATGGCATGATCACTGGCATCACACATTAATTCAAATGGCAATGTCCAATCTGGTGCAGAGATAACTGGTGCTGTGACCAGCTTAGCTTTCAGGGTCTCAAATGCCTGCAGACACTCATTATCAAAGATAAATGGAGTGTCAGTAGCTAGCAGATTACTTAGAGGTTTGGCAATTTTTGAAAAATCCTTTATAAACCTTCTGTAGAATCCTGCATGCCCAAGAAAGCTTCTGATTGCCTTAACATTGGCAGGTGGTGGTAATTTTTCAATTACCTCTACCTTTGCCTTATCCACCTCTATTCCCCTGCTTGAAATTTTGTGCCCAAGGACAATTCCTTCAGTCACCATAAAGTGACATTTCTCCCAGTTTAAAACCAGGTTAGTCTCTTGGCATCTTTTCAGGACAAGTGATAGGTGGTTAAGACAGGAGCTGAATGAGTCTCCATATACTGAAAAGTCATCCATGAAGACTTCCAGAAATTTCTCTACCATGTCTGAGAAGATAGAGAGCATGCACCTCTGAAAGGTTGCGGGTGCATTGCACAGACCAAAAGGCATTCTCCTATAGGCAAACACGCCAGAAGGGCAGGTAAATGCTGTTTTCTCTTGGTCCTGGGGATCTACTGCAATTTGGTTGTAGCCTGAATAGCCATCCAAAAAGCAGTAATAGTCATGACCAGCTAGTCTTTCTAGCATTTGGTCTATGAATGGTAAAGGAAAATGATCCTTTCTGGTGGCTGTATTGAGCCTTCTGTAGTCAATACACATACGCCACCCTGTGACTGTCCTTGTAGGAACCAGTTCATTTTTTTCATTATGAACCACTGTCATGCCTCCCTTTTTGGGAACAACTTGGACAGGGCTCACCCAGGGGCTATCAGAAATAGGATAAATAATCCCAGCCTCTAGTAATTTAGTGACCTCTTTCTGCACCACCTCCTTCATGGCTGGATTTAGCCGCCTCTGTGGTTGGACCACTGGTTTGGCATTATCCTCCAAGAGGATCTTGTGCATGCATCTAGCTGGGCTAATGCCCTTAAGATCACTTATGGACCATCCAAGAGCTGTCTTGTGCGTCCTTAGCACTTGAATCAGTGCTTCCTCTTCCTGTGGATCTAAAGCAGAGCTTATAATCACTGAAAAAGTGTCACCCTCTCCTAGAAATGCATATTTCAGAGATGGTGGTAGAGGTTTGAGTTCAGGTTTGGGAGGTTTATCCTCCTCCTGAGGAATTTTCAAAAATTCCTTTACTTCCTCTAGTTCTTCTTGATCAGGTTGAGCATCTTTGAAGATGTCCTCAAGCTCTGATTCTAGGCTTTCAGTTATATTGATCTCTTCTACCAGAGAGTCAATAATGTCAGCGCCCATGCAGTCATCTGGTGTGTCTGGATGCTGCATTGCTTTCACAACATTCAACTTGAACTCATCCTCATTGACTCTCAGGGTTACTTCCCCTTTTTGTACATCAATGAGAGTTCGTCCAGTTGCTAGGAATGGTCTTCCTAGAATGAGAGTTGCACTTTTGTGCTCCTCCATTTCCAGCACCACAAAGTCAGTGGGAAAGGCAAATGGCCCAACCTTGACAATCATGTCCTCTATTATGCCTGATGGGTGTTTAATAGAGCCATCAGCAAGTTGGAGGCATATCCTGGTTGGTTTGACTTCTCCAGCCAACCTAAGCTTTCTGATAGTGGATGCAGGTATTAGGTTGATGCTTGCTCCAAGATCGCATAGGGCTGTCTTGGTGCAAGCGCCTTCTAATGTGCATGGTATTATGAAGCTTCCAGGATCTTGAAGCTTTTCTGGTAAGCTTTTCAGAATGACTGCACTGCATTCTTCAGTGAGAAACACTTTTTCAGTTTCTCTCCAATCTTTCTTATGACTTAAGATCTCTTTCATGAACTTAGCATAAGAAGGTATTTGCTCAAGTGCCTCTGCAAACGGAATCTTTATTTCAAGAGTCCTTAGATAGTCTGCAAAGCGGGCAAATTGCTTATCCTGTTCCGCTTTGCGGAGTTTCTGAGGATAAGGCATCTTGGCTTGATATTCTTCAACCTTAGATGCTGCAGGTTTATTCCTTACAGAAGTGGTTGAAGAGGCCTTGTTGGAAGGATTATTATCAGCACTCTCAGGTGTCTGATTCTCCCTTGGCGTTTGAACGCCAGGATTGGGAGGAAAATGGGCGTTTAACGCCAACTTTTCCCCCTTTTCTGGCGTTTGAACGCCAGAACTGGGCAGGGAATGGGCGTTTAACGCCAGCTTTCCTTCCCTTTCTGGCGTTTGAACGCCAATAACATTCCTCTCTGGGCTCTTACTGTCCTCAGAGGGATTTTGAACAGTGGTTTGGTTATCCTCTGTCAGTTGTTCCTGGTTTGGCTTTTTGCTCTTTTGAGCAGTGTTAACTAGTGTCTTCCCACTTCTCAGTTGAACTGCTTGACATTCCTCTATTATCTGTTCAGATATTTGCTGTTTTGCTTGATTCAACTGCAGTTCTATTCTTTTGTTAGCAACCTTAGTATCATAGAGCATTTCTTTAAATTCTGCTAACTGTTCTGTCATCAGGAGCAATTGTTGATTAAGCTCATTCATCTGTTCTTGAGGATTAGGATCAGTGATTAATGACATGACCTCCTCTTTTGGAATGAACTCATTGCTAGAATATAAGTATTGGTTTCTAGCAACAGTGTCTATAAGCTCTTGAGCTTCTTCAATTGTCTTCCTCATGTGTATAGATCCACCAGCTGAGTGGTCTAAAGACATCTGAGCTTTTTCTGTGAGCCCATAGTAGAAGATGTCTAACTGTACCCACTCTGAAAACATTTCAGAGGGGCATTTTCTAAGCATACCTCTATACCTCTCCCAGGCATTATAAAGGGATTCATTATCCTCTTGTTTAAAGCCTTGGATGTCCAGCCTTAGCTGTGTCATCCTCTTTGGAGGGTAGAAATGATTCAGGAATTTGTTTGATAACTGTTTCCATGTCTTTATGCTTGCTGTAGGTTGGTTATTCAACCACCTTTTAGCTTGATCTTTTACAGCAAATGGAAATAGTAATAGTCTGTAGACATCCTGATCTACCTCTTTATCATGTACTGTGTCAGCAATTTGTAAAAACTGTGCCAGAAACTCAGTAGGTTCTTCCTGTGGAAGACCGGAATACTGGCAATTTTGCTGCACTATGATAATGAGTTGAGGGTTTAGCTCAAAGCTGCTTGCTTTGATGGGAGGTATACAGATGCTACTCCCATATGCAGCTGTAATGGGGTTAGCATATGATCCCAGAGTCCTCTTGGACTGATTAATTCCACTTGAGTCCATAATGGACAAAAGGGAAATGATAGTGATTGCAAGGAGATAAATTTTGTTTGTTGTTTTTTTTTTTTTTGAATTTAAACGAAAAATTAAAATAAAACAAAAGGAAATTATAAAAAAATTCGAAAATCAAAAAGAAAACAAGATCAAAATAAATTGAGAACTGAATCAATTAGCTAATTAAAAGGATTTTGAAAACGGCAATTAAAAAGATATGATTGAAAAGTTTTTATGAAAAAGATTTGATTTTTAAAAAAAAGAGGAAAGAGAAAAACAACAAAAAGACACCAAACTTAAAATTTTTAGAAAATCAAACACTAATTTTCGAAAATTTTAAAGGAAAACACAAAGGGGACACCAAACTTAGAACTTTTAAAGATCAAAAAGAGACTAAGAACATGCAATTTCGAAAAAAAAATAAAAGAAAAACAAAAGCATGCAATGGACACCAAACTTAGAATATGAAACTAGACTCAAATAAAAGACTCTAAACCTACAAAAATAAAACAGTCATAATCTAAGCAACAAGATAAGCCGTCAGTTGTCCAAACTCGAACAATCCCCGGCAACGGCGCCAAAAACTTGGTGCACGAAATTGCAATAACACTTTTGCAATCCCGCACAACTAACCAGCAAGTGCACTGGGTCGTCCAAGTAATACCTTGCGTGAGCAAGGGTCGATCCCACGGAGATTGTCGGCTTGAAGCAAGCTATGGTTATCTTGTAAATCTTAGTCAGGATATCAGAAATTATCAGGATTGATTGTAAAAAGCAAAAGAACACAAAATGATTACTTGTTTTGCAGTAATGGAGAATAGGCTGAGGCTTTGGAGATGCTCCATCTTCCGAATCTCTGCTTTCCTACTGTCATCTTCATCAAACACGCAAGGCTCCTTCCATGGCAAGCTGTATGTAGGGTTTCACCGTTGTCAATGGCTACCTCCCATCCTCTCAGTGAAAATACGTCCCTGATGCTCTGTCACAGCATAGGCTAATCATCTGTCGGTTCTCAATCAGGCCGGAATAGAATCCAGTGATTCTTTTGCGTCTGTCACTAACGCTCCGCCTTCAGGAGTTTGAAGCACGTCACAGTCATTCAATCATTGAGTCCTACTCAGAATACCACAGACAAGGTTTAGACCTTCCGGACTCTCTTGAATGCCGCCATCAGTTCTAGCTTATACCACGAAGATTCCGATTAAAGAACCCAAGAGATATCTACTTAATCTAAGGTAGAACAGAGGTGGTTGTCAGGCACATGTTCATAGTTGAGAATGATGATGAGTGTCACGGATCATCACATTCATCCGGGTTAAGAACAAGTGATATCTTAGAATGGAAGCAAGCATGATTGAATAAGAAACAGTAGTAATTGCATTAATCCATCAAGACACAGCAGAGCTCCTCACCCCCAACCATGGGGTTTAGAGACTCATGCTGTGGAAGGTACAAGAAACGTGTAAAAAGTGTTATGAGGTCATGAGGTACGGATACAATGTCAAAAGGTCCTATTAATAGTAAACTAGTATCCTAAGGTTTACAGAAATGAGTAAATGACAGAAAAATCCACTTCCGGGCCCACTTGGTGTGTGCTTGGGCTGAGCAATGAAGCATTTTCGTGTAGAGACCTTTTCTGGAGTTAAACGCCAGCTTTCATGCCAGTTTGGGCGTTTAACTCCAAGTTTTATGCCAGTTCTGGCGTTTAACGCTGGAATTTCTGTAGGTGACTTTGAGCACCGGTTTGGGCCATCAAATCTTGGGCAAAGTATGGACTATTATATATTGCTGGAAAGCCCAGGATGTCTACTTTCCAACGCCGTTGAGAGCGCGCCAATTGGGCTTCTGTAGCTCCAGAAAATCCACTTCGAGTGCAGGGAGGTCAGAATCCAACAGCATCTGCAGTCCTTTTCAGTCTCTGGATCAGATTTTTGCTCAGAACCTTCAATTTCAGCCAGAAAATACCTGAAATCACAGAAAAACACACAAACTCCTAGTAAAGTCCAGAAAAGTGAATTTTAAATAAAAACTAATAAAAATATAATAAAAACTAACTAAAAGATACTAAAAACATACTAAAAACAATGCCAAAAAGCGTACAAATTATCCGCTCATCACAGATATTCTACAAGTTCTCAAGACACATTAATCTGAAGTATTCATCATCCGATTATAAAGCAACAGATCGAACAGAAAGTGAAAGAACAGATTCACTATACGATCTTGATAGGAATAATCGACCGTTAAAGGTGAAAACACGATTCAACTAAAGGTTGATTAAACCAGGACAGAAACCACAATCTACAAATCGGCAAAAGATGAACACAGAATAATGCAAGAAGTTATCAAAAGTGATCCCAAAAAGAACCTAACGAGGTCTTATGGATTGCTATATAATAACTTAAAAAAGACTGGCCGACATTAAAAAGTCGGACCAAGTCAGTCCAAGTTATCAGCAAATCCCTGGAAAGAGGTCTGGCCAACCCTATTAAAGAGGAATTGCTATAACTTAGAAGAGATCGACCTAACGAAGTCGGTCTCCTACAAAGACAAGTTGTAAAAGTAATCCCTGAAAGAGACCTAATAAAGGTCCAAGAAAGAGGATTACAAAAACAACTTAGAAGAGATCGACCTAACGAAGTCGGTCTCCTACAAAACAAGTTGTAAAAGTAATCCCTGAAAGAGACCTAATAAAGGTCCAAGAAAGAGGATTACAAAAACAACTTAGAAGAGATCAACCTAATGAAGTCGGTCTCCTACAAAACAAGTTGTAAAAGTAATCCCTGAAAGAGACCCAACAAAGGTCCAAGAAAGAGGATTACAAAAACAACTAGGAAAAGATCGACCTAACGAAGTCGGTCTCCTACAAAGATAAGTTATAAAAGTAATCCCTTAAAGAGACCTGGCAAAGGTCCAGGAAAGAGGATTACAAAAATAACTTAGAAGGGGACCAACATAAAGAAATCGGTTATAAATCGCTAAAAATACAAACAAAAATGAGGAAACCGAGAAACAAGTGGGACCCCCCACAAGTCACGACCTCCAAAAGGATCCAAGCTACAAACAATAAGTACGAAAGCAATCTAAAGAGGCCAAACAGCAAGATTCCAACAGATACCCTGCTAAAGCACAATGAAAGCATAGTATGATAAAGCTTCAAGAGGCCACCAAAATCAACCTCAGAGAAACCATTTTGTTTTCAAAATAAAGTTGCTAAAAATAGCAACTGGAGTATCAACAGTCAATTAAACATCATTCACAAAAAAAAAAGAGTTCAAAGCCCACAAACCGGGCTATTTACACAAATACTTAAAGGAAATCAACCAAGATCTGGAGCCTTCCCGGCAGCATCAGTACGGGGAGAAGGAAGGCAAGTCTGAATAGGCACAGCATCTACAGTTCCTTCATCCCGGTTTAGAATTTGGCAATCCAGATCGGACGTAACGGGAGGAACTGAGGAGGACGACACTTTAAGAGAATGCATTGGGGGAGGGTTAGCCTCATCATCATCCTGGTCATCAGGGACAATCTTACCATCCCTCACAACATTGTCCAGGCTGATGAGAGTCAAGTCGGTATTAGGAGCAACAATCCGGAACTGCTCCATCAGGTTCTCGGAGGCGGCAGTTACGCTGCCCACAAGGTGACCCTGAAGCTCACCATAATTAATCCGAGCAGTTTCCAAATCATCCTGGAGATGCATCAATTCCCTATAAGCCGAGACATAGCTATCCTTATGCTTCAGTGCCATGTCCTCAGCCAACTTCAAAGAAGCAGCCAAGGCAATAGAGCTGGCCTTCTCACACTCCAGCTCCTTCTCCACCTTCGCCAATTTCACCTCCAACTCATCCTTTAGACCCTTGATCCGATCAAATTCTGACTTGGCCTCCTCCGTGAAGGATTTTGTGGCATGAATCGGGATCCCTTGAACTGTTCGGAAAATAGCCGCACCCATATGAGCCATCTTCACACTACTTTTGGTGATAAAATCCAGATGCTGAAGAAGAGACATGTCGTCCATAGAAAGCCCACCATAGGGGGCAATTTTATGGCCAACAAACTCGATAGCATCAAAGTCCGGGGCATCCAGGTTAAAGGGCTCGGACGTTTTTTGCTTTTTCAAGGGAGGGACGCCAGAAGCAACGGCAGAAGTCTAAGGAGGATCGACCTGATAAAACCAAGGAGTAGTAATTACTTTCTTCGGCACGAGAGAACTCGGCACAGGAGGCTTCATTGGGACATGAGAAGATCCCTCGCCGGTCACTTTGGCCGAGATGTTCAGAGCAGCAGTTGCCTTCTTTGCCCTTTTAAAGGCCTTCATGGAGTCGTTGTTCTTAGACATCTCTGCAAATACAGAATTAGCCACAGCAAAGAGTTATGGTCACAACAAAGGGAAGAAAAAAACTAAGAAACAAGTATAAGAGACAAGTCAGACAAATACCCAAAACAGTCCGAACCAAGGCCGGGTCATTCAAAAACCTTTTTGTATCAAGATGGGGTGGTTTCCCCCACAGATCCTCAAGAACAACAACAAAAGCACGCTCAACATCATCAAGCATCTCCCAGGTATAACGGGACACTCTCACATCCCTCTGCCACTCTAGAGGGAAAGAAGGCACATCATTTTCATCAAGAAAAAAGGGGCGGGCCCCCTCGACAGCACGAACCTTAAAGAAGTAATTCTTGAAGTCCTTGAAGGACTCATCATACATATCAAAAACTTTGTGGCCCTGGGTGGACCTAAAGGAAACCCAAGAAGCTTTCTTTTTTGAAGAACCGCCAGGCTTGGCAAAAAAAAAACAAATAAAGGAAAAGAGTCTGGGAAGGTGTTACATCTAATTCACGGCAGAGAAGTTGAAAAATTTTAATAAAACCCCAGGAATTGGGGTGAGGCTGGGACGGAGCAATATTACACGACCACAACAAGTCGGTCTCAAAAGCAGTAAAAGGAAAGGTAACGTTCAGCTGGCTGAAAAAGTATTCGTAGGCATAGAAAAAGGGACGCTCCCTCTCAATGGAAGTCGGAAAACAAACTCTCTCATCATAATCTGGAGCAATAAGCTCGTAATCCTCTTCACGGGCATTGATACCACAAATCCTATGGCGCTTCCTCAGCTCTGTGCAAAACTCAGCATCCACAACAGAAACACACAACAAAACAAGGGAGTCGAGCCAATCAGACATCCCCTTGGGAACTCTGGAAGATATCTCTACAATGTTATTGCGAGAAGACGTGAGGCCAACTAACCCTACAAGTAAGAAAAGAAGATGGGGTTACCACAAACATCTCGGACGAAGGGAGAAAACAACTCGATCAGTACTTCTCAGGCGATGGAACAAAGAAAAGGAAAACCCCAAGACTCAAACCAAAAGTCCTGGGGCACCCCTTAGAGGCAGTAACAAAGTAAGGTTTCCAGAAATCAATCTACAAAGCTTACATCCTAGCATATCTCAAAAAGAAATCCAAAAAACAGCAAAACACCTTTCTGCAAGGAAAAATACAAAAAATCGTTGCAAACATGCCAAGCAGAGACCATTAAAGGTGCAACCTTTTCTCAAAAATCAGACAAAAAGCAAATCTTCAAGCAAAGCGAGGAACAGACGCAGATTTCTATCAAGTATCAGGCAGGAAAAAACCACAAACGACAATAAAACCCTAGAAAGCCTCAACGGAAAAGCCAAGACAATGCACAAAAGAAAGATAGGAAGAACGTGTTACAGTGACAAGCAAATACAAGACTTTGAAAGATTCAAACTTTCAAACATGCAAAATCGAAGCTTCACCAAAAATTGAAAAACGAAGCTACAAGAAAGCCAGTACTTACCAGGAAAAGAACAGCAAGCTTCGAGGAAATTGAAGATGGAGACGAAATCTGGACGCCCTCTCACAAGCAAAAACGAGAACAGAAAGCAAAGAAAGCAGAGAAAAGAAGTTATGAAAAGGCTAAAGGAGAAAAACTGTTTCTAGGTTTTCAAAATCAAAGTAAAGAACAAAAGGGAAACAGGGCAATTAATGCTCAAATTAAAGAGGGCATTAAACCCTCGCACGTTCCCAAAAAAGCGCCGATATAAAATCACACGTCTTTTAGAAGAAACGTTCTACATTCAAAGCTGCTGCAAGGGAGTCGACAAAATGCTTGAGTTCGGCTTCAACAAAGAAAGACCAAAGTCAAGCACTCGATCTCAAAAAGAAAACCGAGCTCAAGCAGGGGCACTGTTCATATCCTGGGTCGAGTTGTCCGACCCGGGATGTTCTACAGACAAAGCGACCGACCTCTTCAGGTCAGGACAATCCGACCTCTTCTTAAAGAGCTCAGCCAAGTCACGAGAAAGCCCAAACAAAGGGCCCAAATAGAGGAACACGCCCCAAATCCTAAGGCAGCCCAAGCCTAGAAGAGAAGGGCGGTTCCCTTGAAGATAAGATGACCTCACTTGAAGATAAGATAAAGATAAGATAAGATAACTAACTTTTCTTATGCATAGGAGGCCACATCTCACCATTATAAATACACTGGAGCACCCAGGTATAAACTCATACTTTGATTCTACTCAATACCTGCTTAATACCCTTGCTAACTTAAGCATCGGAGTCCCTTGCAGGTACCCCCCACCCTTCGGTGATAAAGGATCAGCAGCACTCTCCGTTCCACAAGTCGGATACACCAGCTCCGGCCGCTATACACCTGTCGGACACGTCGGCTCCGACCAACACACAGGATCTCGACCAAGATCGACCTACAGTTTCAGAAAACCCTCGGAACAAAAACCCAAAGCTAATCAAGGCTTAAAGCAAACCTAAACATCCAAAATCACAAAACCTCATTTAACCAAAAACCTTATATACCCGAAATTTTAAGGAGAGAAACTGAGAGGGATTCGAGCTTTCATTACTAGTTTCTTATATGGGTTTTGTAGATCTCTTCATAAGGAACGCGTAGCCACTGATGGCACGTAAATCAGAGCATTTCTTCTTCCCCTTCTCTCCTTTCTATTTCAGCATGGGTGAGTGTGTTGAGTCTGTTGTGGCTGAAGTGAGTCATTAATGACTATATTTATATGTTGGGCTTGGGCTCAACTTGGACCCGGTCTAACCCGTTAGCATTTTTAGCTCGTTCGGCCCAACTTTGGGCCAAACCTGTAAAATTAATGCTCGGTTTTCCATTTCTAATGTTTTTCTAGGGTTTTTGACGGTTTTAACTTTTCTCGTGCGGTACCGGGCATACTTGATCCGGTTCAACTGGTTCAACTGTTGGTTCATGGATTTTCACAGTTTTTCACAGAAAGCACATTTTATGACTCAGAAAGACCAACTGAGTCCAAAAATCACCATTAAATCCTCAAATTCTCTTTCTAACTTTTTGGAATCTGATTTGGGCAATTAATCACTTAATTAACTGGTTGATTAGTTGCGGTTCTTACATTTTTCCCACCAAATAAGAAAATTTTCCCTCAAAATTTGAATTACCTGAGAAAAGCTTGGGATAATCCTTTCGCATCTCCGACTCCAATTCCCAAGTGTGCTCTTCTACTCCTGCTCGCTCCCAATCAACTTTAACAAATGAAACCTCCTTTCCTCGCAGCTTCTTCACACTAGTATCGTCGATCCTCACTGACGTTACTTGGAAAGTTAAGTTCTCCTTCAACTCAACTGACTCAGGCTCCAACACATGGGACGTATCTGGTGTGTACTTATGGAGTTGTGACATGTGGAATACGTCATGCAAGTTAGACAGATGAGGTGGCAAAGCGACTTGATACGCCACGGGCCCAAATCTCTTCAAAATCTCAAACGGTCCTATATATCTTGGGTTCAACTTCTTTGTCTTGATTGCTATTCCAATCCCATTTTTTGGTGTAACCCGCAGAAATACATGTTCTCCCACTTAAAACTCTAACAGTTTCCTTCTTTGATCCGCATAACTCTTCTAATAAATTTGGTCAATTAGCATCCTTGCACGAATCTTCTTAACGCTCTCAGTAGTCTCGGCTACCACATCTGGACCCAATACACTTGCTTCACCAGATTCATACCAACAAAGTGGAGACTGTCACTTCTATCCATATAAAGCCTCAGACGGGGCCATCCCAATGCTTGCATGAAAACTGTTGTTGTATGAAAACTCCACAAATGGCATGTAACGATCCCAACTCCCTGGTTGATCCAACACGTATGCTCTCAGCATATCTTCCAATGTCTGAATAGTTCTTTTTGATTGTCCATCTGTTTGTGGATGTTATGTCGTACTAAGACATAGCTTTGTACCAAAAGCTCTTTGGAAAGCTCCCAAAAACCATGAGGTGAATCGGGGATCACGGTCCGATACTATGCTTGACGGTACACCATGCAACCTTACTATCTCCTTGATGTACAATCTCGCCAACTCTTCCATAGGACAGTTTATTCGGATACGCAGAAAGTGAGTGGATTTGGTTAGGTGATCCACGATCACCCAAATTGCATCAAATCTCGACCTAGTCCTCGGTAAACCAGTCACAAAATCTATTGCGATTCCTTCCCATTTCCACTGAGGAATCTCAAGTGGTTGAAGCATTCCCGACAGTTCCTGATGTTCTATCTTCACCTTCTGACACGTCAGGCACTTTGAGACATGTTCTGCCACTTCCTTCTTCATACCAGGCCACTAGAACATAGACTTCAGATGATGGTACATCTTAGTACTTCCAGAGTTAAAGGAAAATCCGCTCTTGTGCGCTTCTCTCAAAAGATCTTACCGCAATGTCCATACATCTGGCACAATCACTCTACCTTTGAATCTCCACAATCCGTCTTGATCCCATGATACCCTCAATTGCTTCCCTTGTTCGATAGCTAGCAATACTTTTGGTAACACGTCATCGTTCTGACGAGCCTTCAAGAGTTTGGATTTAAAGTCACTTGAGATTTGTTACTGATTTAGGCAAGCTCTTCCGGCATCTTCATCAATATCCACCTTAAGATCTACAAACTTCTCCATCAGCTCCTCCTCGTTGATCCTCATCCAAGCTATTGTCAAGGACTTCCGACTCGAAGGCGTCTGCTACTACATTCGCCTTTCAGGGATGTTAACTCAATTCAAAGTCATAATCCTTAAGCAACTCTATCCACCTTCTCTGGCGCATATTTAGCTCTTTCTGATCAAAGATGTACTTGAGACTCTCATGATCAGAAAAGATGCTAAACCTTACTCCGTACAAGTGGTGTCTCCAAATCTTCAATGCAAACACAATCGCCGCTAATTCCAAGTCGTGAGTTGGCTAATTTACCTCATGCGGTATCAGCTGACGCGATGCGTAAGCCACCTCATTCCAGTGTTGCATCAACATGCAACCCAAACCCTTCAAATAAGCATCACAATACACCTCAAATGGTTCATGCGGTTCCGGTAAAATTAGAATAGGTGCTGAAGTTAATCTCTGCTTTAAAGTCTGAAAACTCTCTTCGCACTCTAACGTCCACATGAACGGCACTTCTTTCCTTGTCAATGTTGTCATCAGTAATGCAATCCGAGAAAATCCTTTAATAAATCTCTGGTAATATCTGGCTAAACCCAAAAAGCTCTTGACTTCCGTCACAGTCGTCGGTCTTTCCCATTCCATCACCGCTTCTACCTTGGAGGGATCTACTACTATTCCTCCTTTACTCACCACGTGGCCTAAGAACTTTACTTCCTCCTTCCAGAACTCGCACTTTGACAACTTAGCGTACAACTTCTGCTCTTTCAATATTTGCAACACAATCCTCAAGTGTTCCTCATGCTCTCTTGCCATCTTAGAGTAAACTAAGATGTCATCTATGAAAACCACCATGAATTTGTCCAAAAAGGGACGAAACACTCTGTTCATGTAATCCATGAAAATAGCAAGGGCATTCGTTAACCCAAAGGACATTACCGCAAACTCGTAGTGTCCATAGCGTGTTCTAAACGCAATCTTAGGGATATCATCTTCCTTCCCTCTTATCTGGTGGTAACTAGATCTCAAATCAATCTTGGAAAACACTCCTGCTCCTTGCAATTGATCCATCAAGTCATCTATCTTTGGTAGCGGGTACTTGTTCTTCACTGTCACTTTATTTAACTGTCGGTAATCCACACACAAACGTATTTCTCCATCTTTCTTCTTCACCAATAAAACTGGCGCTCCCCACGGTGATACACTCGGCCAAATGAATCTCTTATTCAGAAGTTCTTCCAACTGAGTCTTTAGCTCTGCCAGCTCTATCGGAGCCATTATCTACAGCGCAATCGATACTGGTCCGGCTCCCGGAACCAATTCAATTGCAAACTCAATTTCCCTTTGAGGTGAGAACTCAGGGATATCTTTTGGGAACACTTCTGGAAAATCTCTAACCACCGGAATCTGATCTAAGTTCTGGCCATCACCCAATGTATTAGCAGCCAACAGAATATAACCCTGACACTCCTCTTCACTACAGTGCACTATTACAGAGTTTAGGTAGTACCCCGTAGCTACCACTGCCCCATTCTCTCCTTCCGGCATAAACCAAATAGTCCGTTCAAAGCAATCCAACAAAACCCGATTCTTCGACAACCAATCAAATCCCAAAATCATCTCCAATCCCACCATTGGTAAACATTTCAAATCGTGTACAAAGTCTCTACACTCAAGCTTGAAACCTACTTGTCTACAACCTGACCTAGTCATAACTATTTGATGCGGAGTATGCACATGAAGATCAAAAGGTAACTCTGACACTTTCAAGCCTAATTCCTCAACTTTAGCAAATGAAATAAACGAATGCGAAGCTCCAGTATTATATAATGCATCTAAGAACTTATCACCAATTAGACATATACCTCTCATCAACGGATTCGCCTTGGAAGTATCCTTGGCATTCACAGCAAAGACTCGACCTTGATGCTGACTCTGGCCCGCATTCTGGTTCCTCTCACGAGTGCAATCCCTTGCAATGTGCCCAGGCAACCCACAACGGAAGCAACCACTCTGATTCCCTCTTCCTTTAGCATACTTATTTTTATTCTAATTGTTCTTTCTGAAGCCCCCTTGGCCTTGAGGTGCATATCCTCCTCTTTTGAAGGGTTGTCCTCTTGGATGAAAATACTTGCCACGCCTATGACTAGAGCTCCCTCTATGAGTGTCCTTGGATGCTGCCATGGTCTTGGCATACTCCTCCACTACCATTGCTTTGTTCACCAAGTCGAAGAAGACACGGATCTCCATAGGAGCCACAGTAGTCATAATGCTATCCTTCAAACTCCTCGCGTACTTAATACACCTCCATCTCTCGAAGGTCTCCGGGTCACCCTGACACACCTGAGAAAACCTACAAGGGTCTTCGAACTTGTTGGTGTATTCTGCCATAGACATGGAACCTTGCTTCAGCTGCATTAGCTCCATCTCCTTTGCTTCCCTTGCAGACTCAGGGAAGTATTTCTTATAGAAAGCCATTTGGAATACCTCCCATTGAATGTCAACACTCTAAAGTTGTAGCAAATGACACTTAACTTGCCACCAGGGCTGGGCCTCTCCCACTAGTTGATAAGCGGCAAATTCCACATATTAATTGAGAGGAACATGCTGTGCCTGTAAAGCACGCTCCATAGCCTGGAACCATTGGTCTGCTTCAATAGGATTTGTGGATCCTCGAAAAATTGGCGGATGAACATTGAAGAACGTTGCCAAGGTCATCAGAACTCCTTCTGTGTTATCGCCATTACCCTCAGCACTATCATCGGCATTCCCTTCGCCATTCCCATTGCCATTGCCATTCCCAGTCGGTTGGCCCAATCTCTGCACAGCTTGCAGAGTCGCAGTAGCATTAGCTTCCATGGTATTAGCGAGATTCGCCATTGCTGCCATGAATTCGGCATGATTGCTAGTTGGTTGCTCATTCCTACTTTCTCGCGTATGTGTTCGACCTCGCTTGCGAGTAGCCATGTAGGGTTCCTGTCTACACCAAACAATCGATATCAAGGTGATCAATCTCAATATCAAAAGTTTAGTGCTCCAATCATCCCAAATAGGCACTCACAAATAAGCATGCTATGCATATATCAAGTAGATAACCCTAATAGCATCAAATAAAAGACACACAGAGTATGCAATGAAGCACAATCGGTCCATCCTTCAGGCTCACAAGGACGAACCGCTCTGATACCACTAAATGTAACACCCTAATTATCCTAAGCCTTACTTCACATCGTAAAGCAAAGGTTAATCAAGGGTTACGACAGTTCTAAGCTTTTACATATATTATATAGAATGAAATGATAATATCTAGGAGCTCGATGAAGAATATAGCTCAAAAATAGGATTTCCATAGTGCAAAGTGTACTAACGAAGTTACTGATATAAAGCATAAGAAACAGGTATAGAATAACAAAGCTTCACAGTATAATAGTATAACATCATAAGAAGCTAGTCACGACTCGCAGAGTTTAAGCCTGCTAGACATATACAGACCATACAGATACTAGACAGTAAAACAGCTTATACAAGTTTTGTTCTCTCAAATACATGCCTCTAGGCAAAACAAAATACAAAAGAAGAGATGCATAAACAAAATAAACCAAAAACTCCAAAAGAATCCAAGATTCTCCACTGTTGTCACCATCGAAAGCAACTCGCCGAGGTGGGTTGCGACTTGCATCTGAAAAACACAACAAGGATATGGTATGAGAACCGGAGGTTCTTAGTATGGTAACAGTTCCCAGTGAAGTGGGATATAAGACCCCGGGACGCCAAAGGCAATCCTAAGCTCCATATCCATCACCAGATTCAAGCTTAAAGCATTCTAAAATAGATAAGTATAATATACCAACATTAACTTAAATAAACCAGGTTATCTATCTTAGGTGATTTCTATTCTACTCAAACACCATTGTCCCACAGCCTTCACCAACCGATCCTTGATGACTTACATCATCTACCCTTTTTCTTGCATAAAAAGGACTATAAAAGAGGCATAATCTCATTTGATCATTGCAATTCATGCCTTAATTGATGAATATCATAGTACATTGCTTTGAAATGAGTTTGTGTAAATTTCAGGTGAAAAAGACATAAAAAATGGAAAGAAAACAACAAAACAAGTGGGGCGTGTGAAGCAGGCGTGCCACTTGGAACAAACGCCAAAAAAATGTATTGGCGTGGAACGCTGGTACAACATTCCATAGAGCAACAATGAAGTCCATCAAAGGGGCATGGTATGCTAGAAGCTGGGCGTGGCACACCAACTCATTGCCTAGAAGAGTCATCACTAGGGCGTGCCACTTTGTATTGAAGGCATGGCACGCCAGTTCCAGAATTTACTTGGGCGTGCCACTTGAGGATCAAGGTGTGGCATGCCAAGCCTAAGAGACCCACAATTGAATGGGTGTGCCACTTGAGCAACATGGCGTGGCACGGTGGTACAAGAATCCAGAGAAGGGGTTGAAGGCTAACGAGATATGGGCGTGCCACTTGAACAACCAAGCGTGGCACGCCAATGAACAACAAGGAAAAGCAAAAGCTGGGCGTGCCACTTGGTGTCAAAGGCGTGGGACGCCAGCTCAAGAGTCCCACTAAGGTATGCCACTTGAATGTCCAGGCGTGGCATACCAATACACAAAGAATACCTAAACCAAAGCTGGGTGTGCCACTTGGTGTCGAAGGCGTGGCACGCCAGCTCACATATCTCACTTGGGCGCGCCACTTGGATAATCAGGCGTGGCACGTCAGCACTTGAGGAGGCCAAACAAAGCTAGGCGTGCCACTTGGGTATCGAAGGCATGGCACGCCAGCTCAATTTTCCCACTTTGGTGTGCCACTTGAACATTCAGGCGTGGCATGCCAACTCTTGAAACCAAAGCAAGTGAAGGGGTATGGCACGCCAATCCCATGGCGTGGCATGCTGGTAGTGTTTTCCAGAGAAGGAGATAAAGGGCCAAATGAACTAGGCATGCAACTTGGATGATGAGTCGTGGCACGCCAGCAAGAAGATAAAGCATTTAGAGGGGCGTGGCACACCAGATCCTGGGCATGCCACGCTGGTACAAGTTTCCAGAATCATGAAGATGCGGGAAAAGGCCTGGGCGTGCCACTTTGGCTTGAAGGTGTGGCACGCCAAGCTACTTGAGGAATTTAAAGAGGCCTGGGCATGCCACTTGGTATCGAAGGCGTGGCACGCCAGGGATGTGATGGAGGAAAGCGTGCCACTTGAATGGTGAGGCGTGGCACGCCAAGATTGAAACAAAGGGAGCGTGACACGCCATAGGAGCGCCAGTCACACGCTAGCTGGAAGATCAGGTTTGTTGAGTTTTTTTTCCCTCCAACTTGTAATTTTCCTTTTCACTTTTGTATTTTTCTTTATTTCTAGAACTAGGAGTAGTATATATACCCCTGGAAGTAGTAGAAAAAGGGGAGTTAGTCATCACTATCTCAGTAGGGGATTGTGGAGTTCTAGTTTTTCACTTTTTATACTTCATCTCTTCCATCTATTGTACTTTCTTTCTAAGCTATGAGTAGCTAAATTTCCTTTCATTGAGAGAGGGAGCTCTATTGTACTTGATGGATTAATGACAGTGAATTTCTTCTTTTCATCTTCTCTTTGATTTGCTAGAAGGAATTTTGTTCTTCATGCTTAGTGTTCAATCATCTTGGAAAAGAGGTTGAATGCAAAATGGGTTTCATGGGAACCTTGGAAAAGGAAACATGAAACCATGCTGGAAATCCCTTCTCACACTTGAGTAGGATCTGGGTTTTGGTGTTTGGATATGGTGACATATAATCCTCCCTATCCCTAGACCTACAAGGATGTGTGGTATAATCAGAGACCAAGCATATCTCTCTTCATGAGCAATTAGACCAAAGAATTGGCTATTTATCAAGATCTGAGAGATTGAGTCACCAAGGGATTGGGGCTCAATCAATCATGATTGCCAAGAGATCAATGAGTTGCATGATTGAAGAGGATATAAGCTGGATTTAATCCAAAGAGACAATATCTCCTAATCTCAATGAATTTCCCCATTCTTATCTCTCCCATTCTTTTATAGCTTTCACTTACATTCTACAAATTCCCACTCCCTTTTATATTCTTGCCATTTCTATTTCTGCACCTTATTGCTTTCCTTTGTTCTTTCGCCATTTATGTTTCTGCCATTTATAATTCCGTACTCACAACTTATTCTATTTAAGCTTGACTAATTCACCAATTAATTAAAATTGTTCAAATCTACCAATCTCTGTGGATACGATCCTATTCCACTGTGGGTTATTACTTGATGATAATTTTGGTGCGCTTGCCAAGGAGCAGATTCATCAATTTTATTGGGAGGAGAGTGAATCCAGACTCATCAATCCTCCATGCGATCCCATCGCTACCGCCTCCCGAACCTCCTCAATCCCAGTAGAAAGCACAAGTAATATACAATGCAAGTAAATCACAAGTCGAAGCATATAAGGCAAATCATTCAAATACCAAGTAAGCATGTTATTCAATTAGGCAAGCCATTTCAAGTAAAGAAAGCTTACAATCAGATAGAAAATGTATATTATGTATGCCTGCCCTACTGGCTGTGATATCACATTGTCGGTTCAACTGCCAACCCGACATATCTCCATAGAGACGTCACCCTTCGGATTTCTCACATGGGAACCCCAAGATATAGTGCTCGGATCATTGTCCAGGTACCAGTGCCTGCACGCCCTATAGATCCGAAGGGATGCAAACGGGATCTATTGCCACTAACCTCACATCTCAATGCAAGCGGGACGAACCACCGCCCTTACGCCGCCGCCGCTACCTCGAACAAGCGGGATCCAACCTCAGCTCCTGCCCGGGCGCATAGCGCCTCATGATCTCAGAAAATTATTATTTCGGTGGTTTTCAAAAAGTATTTTTCAGTATACAGAAACCCATCTCCTCAATCCAAGTCCCCGACTCGTCTCAACCACTATCCATTCATAACTCAGTTTCTAATTATCAAAAGTTCATCATTCCTCATCTCAAATACCATTCATAATTCACCTAACGTCAAACCCTTCTCAGCACACTAGAAACCTAGGCCTCCATTTTCTAATCCATCATAAAATCATGTACTAGAACCCTTAAGTTATATCCCATATTCTAATACTCAAACTAGGCCCAAAAGTCTTAAAATGGTGTTAAAGAAGCTTACAAACAAGTTGGGTAAGTAGAATAGTAGAAGACAATTAAAATTTTGAGAAACAAGACGTGTGCAGCCGCACAAGGGTCTGTGCGTGCGCACACTCCATAGAGTTTTAAAATGCGTACGTACGCACAGGAGTAAATTTTTTACAAGAATCTGGTCACTCGCACAACCTGTGCCAACGCCCCCAACAGACAAGCCTTCCCAACGTGTGTGTCCGCACAGGTTAAAGTTTTTCCTTAGATACACACATGCACAATCTGTGCTAGCACTGCAAACAGAACGCACTTCCCTGTCTGTGCGTGCGCATAGGTCTGTGCATCCGCACATAATAAAATTTCCACAGGGTTTGCGCTCGCACAAGGGTGTGCGTCCGCACATATCAGAAATCGTGAAATTCTGCAACTTTGCATAATTTCAGATTTTTAACACCAACTTTGAATGACCATAACTTCCTCTTCAAAATTCCAATTTTCACAAACTTTATATTGATAAAAAGGGTTTTCAAATATCTTTAATTCTAGAGAAGTTTCATCAATTTTTGAAAATCGAGGCAAAAGTTATGATCGGACAAAATTCACCAAAAACTCAATTTTTACCAAACTTCACAATTTCCTCATTGGCTTACCGTTCACCTTTCAAAACCATATCTAACCATTCAAAACTTCACTTTTCATCAAAATTAACCTGTTATATTATAATACCTTAACCGTACCATATTTTCCTTCTCATTTCATTACTCTTAATTTCAACATCAACTATATAACACTTATGATCAAAATCACCATCAAATCCACCATTTCATAAACATAACGCCGCAATTATCATAAGAACCAACTCCAAATCCATACAATAATTCAATATCTTCATATTATTATAACCCATCACAATCAACTCAATATTCATCAATTCATTAACATTTAACACTCCTACCATAATTTTAGTTCAACCTATCCTATTGGTCACTAGCCTATGTGTTCATGAATATTATATACTACATAAAGGAAACCAAAACCATACCTTGGCCGATTCCCTTTATGCACCCAAATTCCAACTTAGCACAACCAAGCTTCCAACCACAAACCAAGCTTTCAATTCCACTTCAATAAGCACAAACAAGTTCCAAGAGCTCCCAAAGCCACAATAATCAAACTATATACATATAAATCACCCCAAATCAACCTAGGATTCCAAATAAACATAAATTCACAAGGGTTTAGTGCCTCTTACCTTCTCCCACAGATTTGGATGTCAAAACCCAAAGCTAATCTAGCTTAAACCAAACCTAAACATCCAAAATCACAAAAACTCATTTAACCAAAAACCCTATATACCCGAAATTTTGAGGACAGAAACTGAGAAGGATTCGAGCTTTCCTTACCAGTTTCTTATATGGGTTCGCGGTTTTTCACGGTTTTTCGCAAAAAGCACATTTTCTGACTTAGAAAGACCCACTGAGTCCAAAAATCACCATTAAATCCTTAAATTCTCTCTCTAACTTTTCGAAATCTGATTTGGGCAATTAATCACTCAATTAACCGATTGATTGGTTACGGTTCTTACAAACTCTATCTCACAAGTGCTAGTCACTTCATGGGAAAAGACTAAAGTTGGTGAAAATAGAGTTAGCCAGCAATTCCCAATTACAGATTAATACTTGAGTATCACAATTCAAGGGTTTTCAATTACTCAACCACCAACCAAGTTAGGAGCTTTACTCCATTAACATGAATGCCATTTTCATAAACACATAATAGAAGTAAATAAAAGACATGATAATTATGAAAAAATAGTTAAATCAAAATTGGCACGAACAATAATTAACAAGGATCAAACAAGCAATAAAATAAATATAAAAATACTTCAATGCATTAATAAGATTCAAAAGTAACAAGATCCAAACATGAATTCAATAATTAAATGGAAAAGAGTAAATAAGGAAATTTAAGAAGAAAGTAAGGACAAAATGATGAGGAATGAAGGTAGTAGCAGCTCTCTCAAGATCCAATCTGAAGATAAAACTAAGAATGCCAAAACCCTAGAGAGAAGTAGGAGTTTCTCTCACTAGAATTCAAAACAATCAAAAACTAAAAGTGAAAAATGAAGTGTGTTCAGCATCAGCTCCATCCCTGCCTCTAGTATGCATTTTCGGGCATGAAACTGGGTCTAAATCAGTCCAAAAATTGCCTCCAGCGAGTTCTGTTAAGTGCAGCACGTGACGCTCTATCACGCATACGCGTTAGCCATGCGTATGTGTTGCTGAACTTCCACGCTGGTCACGTGTACGCGTCGGCCACGCGTATACGTCATTGAAAGACGCTACAAGTCACGCGCACGCGTTAGCCATGCGTGCACATCGCTCCTCGCTTCTCAACTCTTTGATTTCTTGTGTTCCTTCAACTTTAACATGCTTCATCTTCATCCTTTAAGCCATTCATGCCTTGTAAACCTGAAAACACTTAACAAATACATCACGGCATCAAATGGGAATAAAGGAGAATTAAAAATTAACAATTTTAAGGCCTAGGAAGCATCTTTTCAATCTTAGCACAAAATTAGGGAGGAAACTTAAAAATATGCAATTTACATAAGTAAGTGGAAGAATAGTTGACAAAAACCCACTCAATTCAGTCCACAATATACCATAAAATAGTGGTGTATCAAACGACTCGGGATTAATACTCTCAGTTATTTTGATTTGCATTGTGACAAACCTTCTAAACTTTGATTGAGGATAGATTGTTTGTTTAGACTATGCTCGCAATGAAATTTTTTTGGTGAAATTCTAAACCGACATTTATCCTTTACCAAGTTTTTGGCACCGTTGCCGGGGAGTTGCAATGTGTGCTTCTTATTGGTTATTTTATATATGTTGATATTGTGAATAGCTTGATTTTTGGATTGCTTATTAGTTTTTTCTAGTTTAGGACTTTGTTTGCTTATTTCTCATTAGTGTTTGTTTTTATTTTTCTATTTCTACTATGAATTCTCATCACTTTAGCTATGAGTGTGGTAACAACTTTGTTGTAGGAAATAGGAATTACAATGATAACATGCATCAAGGATGGAACAATTAAAGGTGGGAGGAGCCATATGTTTCATGGCAACTACCTCCTCTAATGTATTATGAGCAAGATCAATTCCATGTTGCATACCAATCCAATGGTTATGGTGGACCTCCTTGTGATTATCAACAACCACCACCATATGCCTATGAACCCCTTCCTCAATATAGCCCTCAACCACCATACTCACAAGCCCCATACCACCAAACCCCTCCATATGACTCTAATCCATATTCACCATACCAACAACCTTATGAGCCATGCAAACCATACATGGAACCACCCCAATTCCAACATCAATACCCCCAAGAACCACCACCTCCATACTATTACCAAGATAAACCACCTCCCATCTATGAGAGCTTTCAATCACAAGATGAATGCTTCCCTCCACCACAACCCTCCATGGAAGAATGTCCATACCCGTTGATCCAAGAGGAATGTGATCCCAATTATGTTAGCCAAGTGGAACAAGAGCCAAGGGATCGTCTCAAGGAAGCAATAGACGAAGAGGAAGAGGAAGCCCAAAGGATGTGTGAAGCTATCATGGCCAATATTGCCAAAATTCAAGCCATCTTGGACTCATGGGATTCATGCCACAAGCAAATCATTTCCATGAATGAATGTGGAGAATCAGCCGAAGAGCGAAGCATGAAAGTAATCTTAGAATCTCAACTTGAGAACAAGAAAATGGAGTGTTTTGTGCAACAAGTGGAAGGGATGGAGATTGTTGAAGAAAAAGTGGTTGAAGATCTAGCCGAAGTTGAACAAGGGGTGGAGTTCAACCTTGAGAACACTTCCAGACCAAGTAATGTTGTTGATAATTTTGTGGAAATTGTTGAATATTCTTCCATTGAGCTTGAAATTGATGCTGAGTAGGATAATTTGCAACCTCCTAGGCATATTGTAGATGAGGAAAGATTGGAAGAAGTTAAGCCAGTGAAAAGTCTTACTATTGAAGATGATTCCACACCAATCAATATGCTAATTGAGATAGTTGAACCCTCCTTATTGTGTTGTAAAATTGATGTTGAAGGGCTAGAGCACAACCTCCACTACATGACTTGAGCATTGAGGAATGTGTAGAAGAAGTTGGTGAACAATGAATTGAAATTGAAGACACTTGCCAAGAGGTGGAGGTAGTCCAAGAAGAGCATAAGGGAGTGGAATGATGCACGAAAACTTGTCTCTCAACAAATTTTCACAGGCAAGTTCATGGGATTATCGTCAAGTAAAAACTCACAATAGAGAGAGGTCAAATCCCACAGGGATTGATTGTTTGATCAACTTTAATTGGAGGGATGTTCTAGTTGAACTAAGCAGAATTGAATTTCGAAGTGCAGAAAAATAAATGGCGGGAAAGTAAATTGCATGGAATGTAAATGACTGAAAGTAAATAACAGGAAATTAAAGTGCAAAAGCTTAAGGTGCAGGAAAGTAAATGGGAATGGGGTGATTAAGCATGAAAGTAAACAACAGAAAATAAAGAAAATAGGTAGATCAGAGATGGGGAGTTCATTGGGCTTAGGAGATGTTGCATTCTCCGGATCAAGTTCATTCTCATCTCTTCCTCAATCAATGCATTCATTAATCTCCTTGGCAATCTTAGTCAATTGAATCCCAATTCCTTGGCAATTCAATCTCTCTAAGCTTGAACAATTACTCAATTCTTTGATTTTGTTGCTCATGGGAAGAGATGAAGTATGGTTACTGATTATACCACATGTATTTCCAAATCAAAGTGTTGGTAGGATTATATGTCACTATATCCATCCAAACCCCAATCCGGTCCAGCATGAGAAAGAATTTGTAGCATGATCTCCTTATTCCTCTTCCAAGGTTCAAAGGAGATCCAATTATGAATAGCTTCTTTTCCAAGACAACTACCCAATTAAATGAAGATCGAAAGCTTTCTAGTGAAATCAAGAGAAAAGAAAGAAGAAGAAGAATGAAAATTATTATTGATCCATTGAATTACAACAGAGCTCCCTAACCCAATGAAAGGGGTTTAGTTGTTCATAACTCTGGGAATGGAAAGTGAAATTGAAAAGTACATTGCAATAAAACTGAAATTGAAGAGGAAGTAAATTGGGCAGAGTTACAATACTCAATGTGTAAGCCCCCCACCTTTCTCACTTATACTCTAATCTATTTATACACTTTCTCCATTCAATCTTCAAGTACTTGGACTGGGTCCTTTTAGCGTTGGTTGAAGATTGTTGGAAGTGGCCTTTAGTGGCTTTGATGGAGACGTTTTTGGAGATAATGTTCATACTCTGCATGGGTGCCTTTTGTATTGAAGTTGGATTGGTGTTGAAGTCCACGTTGGATTTCAACGTTTGAGCTCAAACGTTGGGTCAAACTTTGCCCAACAGGGCTGGGACGTTGGCCCTAAAGTTTAACCCAGCGTTGGACTCACCGTTTGACCCAACATTTAAGCACAAACGTCAGCCTGCCCATGCGTGCGCGTCTTCCACGCGTACGCGCCATATGGCTCGATGCGCGATTTTCCAATCCCAAAACTTCAAATCCATCGCGTACGTTGGAGGTAATGTTGGACCCCCAACATTCGCTGCAACGTTGGCACCTTTCCTAACTCAACATTGGGCCCATAGTTGGAGTCCAACTTTGGCTCCAACTATACACCCTACTCATGGCCAACATTTGAGGTAGCGTTTGAGGTCCAACTTTGGGCTCAAACGTTGCCTTCTTTCTCATAGTTTGAGGCATAGTTGGAGTCCAACTTTGGCTCCAACTATGCACCTTTCTAGGCCAACGTTTGAGGCAAAGTTGGAGGCCAATTTTGGCTCCAACTTTGCACCTCTTTTAAGCATGGACGTTGGACCTAACGTTGGAGCACCCACTTTGGCTCCAATGTCGGTCTCTCCTTTTTTCCTCCACGTTTAAGGCAACGTTGGAGCATCAACTTTGGCTCTAATGTTGCTCCCTTTTGCTTCCTTCCATGGCCTTTTTCTTGCTTGTTTGCTCTCCCCTTTTTAGCTTCATTTCCACCTATCATCAATCAAACAATGGCATCAAAGTTTGCTATAATTCACAAGATATTTGCATCATCCAATCATCAAGCAAAAATTGAATAAAATCTTATGAAAAATACATAAATAACCAAGTTTGCATGAATCAAGGTGTGCATGAAATCCTTATCCAAATACTTACTTATAAATCAAGAAAGTGCATAAAACCTAATGAAAACAAAAGAAAAAAGCCAGTGAAACTAGCCTAAGATGCCTTGGCATCACAATACCAAACTTAAATCTTGCTTGTCTCCAAGGAAGCACTAAAAGATGAGAAAATGAATGAAAATAGAGAGGGTTATGAGTCCTTATTGTAAGGTAATTAAACTTGGTTCTTGGGGTTTCATGCAAGAAACATTTCCAGCTCAACTTTTATTAATTTCAAGGTGTGAGATGTCCTTCTAAGTTCCAACTAAGATGATACTATGACCCTTGTTATTTATAGATCCTTGGTGTTTTCTTTTTCACTTAGAAATTTATTCTTTATTTTGTACCTCAGTGCTCTGTGTTGAGGCAATTTTTTAAATAAGTTTTCAGTCAATACTCTCGACCCAGATGGCTCAAGGTGCTAGGTGATGAAGCACCCCTCAGACCTACTAACTCAAGCCTCTCCTCATCACATACACACTATAGACACTTAGCTCAAATTTCATCCTAGAGACATTGGTGCCTAGCACCTCTTTGGGTTACTAAATGCCTTGTAACTAGGTTGCCCTTGATAGTAGACTTTAGTTAACCCAAGTTACCAAGTGTTGAAACACTCTTTAGAACGTATTTGTTCATACCCTGGACCGACTATAAGGTCTGGGTCAGACGAAGACAAAAACGACCGATCTCTTGTAAGGTTGGCTCATCACCGACCTCCTCTTAAAGAGCCCGACCAAATCACCAAAGGCCCAAAACAGGCCCAAAGCAGAAGGACACAGCCCACCTCAAGGTGGCTGGCCAAAAGATAGGTGATCTTTCCCTCAAATAGATAAGATAAGATAACAAACTTATCTCAAGGAAGGTCACCCCACACTACTATAAATACACTGGATCACCCAGGTATAAGTCATACTCTAATTCTACAGAAAACCTGCTTAAAGCCCGTGCTAACTTAAGCATCGGAGTCTCTTGCAGGTACCACCACCCTTCGGTCACCAAGGATCAGCAGTACCTCAAGATTTAGCAAGTCAGACACAGCAGCTCCGATCACACCAAGAAGATCTCGTCCGAGATCGACCTTAAGTTTTAGGTAACCCTCGGAACATTGGCGCCATTGCCAGGGAACCTGGAAGCCATCCCATCACCATGGCGAATAACCCTGTCAACGACCTTAACTCTGGATTAGAAGAAGGAACGCCACTCAAAAACACATATGCCACACCAACCTCCCCAAAGGATACACACAAATCCAAATGAGACAAGGAATCTCCAAACACATTAATTTTAGCTGCCATCCGTGAACACCAGGATCGCCTCAAACAGCTTGAAGAAGAGGCCGAAGGAGACCTCTGGAGAGAAATAAGACGGCGTCGGGAGCTAGAAGATAAACTCCTAAAGCTCGAAGCCGACCTCAAAACCATGACCACTCGATCTAACTGCGAGGATAGCCCTCACAAGGACCAAGACCCGTTCACCAAAGAGATCATGAAAGCTAAAGTCCCAAAAGACTTCAAAGCTCCTGACATGACCCACTACGACGGTACATCTGATCCAAGCCATAATCTCAACAATTTCAAAAGTCAGATGTATCTCACGGATGCCTCGGATGCAATTCGTTGCAAAGCTTTCCCAACCACTTTGACCAAGACGGTAATAAAGTGGTTCGACAGCTTGCTGCCAAGGTCAATAACAAGCTTCGATGACCTCACCGAGAAACTCATAACTAGATTCTCCATCCAGAAAGACAAAGCCAAGCCTGCTCCAAGCTTGCCAGGGATTAAGCAAGGAGATCGTGAAAGCCTCCGCAGTTACATGGAGAGATTCAATAAAGCGTGCCTGGACATACAAAATCTTCCGACAGAAGCAGCCATAACGGTTCTCATGAATGGCCTACGAGAAGGACCTTTTAGTCACTCCATATCCAAAAAGCATCCAACATCTCTCAACGAGGTTCAAGAATGGGCGGAAAAATACATTAATAAGGAGGAGAACTCCCGATTAGGAGAAACCTCAAAGACTGGATTCTCCTACCCACCTCGGGACTAGGATAAAGAGTCCAGGAAGAAAGAAGACCAACCTACTGAGAAACCCAGGAAGTACTACAACTACACCCCTCTTCGGGTGTCTCTTGTAGATGCTTACAGGGAGATATGCAACACTGAGAAGATCCTACCGCCTTGCCCGATTAACCGCAAGAGAGGAGGAAGTCGAACAGAGTATTACGAATACCACCAAATCTACGGGTGATGACACATTATTTTGTACATGTTTTACTAGCAATTTTTATCTGTGTTTACTTGGTTTTCATACATTTCTAGGCAATAAGAAAGTGCTTGGATGAGAAATTCATGTCTGTCCTGATTCAATCAAACATTGTTGATTTTATGCATTTTCATTAGATTTTTGCAAGATTTAGTTGATTATATGAGTGATGCAAGATTTGTCGATTTTATGCATTTTCATTTGATGAACGCTATGTTCACAAGTGACGCGCACGCGTACAAGGCGCTTACATGCAGGATGACACTTTTGGAGATCCACGCGTATGCGTGCATGGCGCGATGATGCATGAAAACTTGTCTCTCAACAAATTTTCTTTCGGCAAGTATACCGAATTATCGTTAAGTAAAACTCACTATAGAGTGAGGTCGAATCCCACAAGGATTGATTGGTCAAGCAACTTTAGTTAGAGGAATATGCTAGTTGAGCTAAACAGAATTGAGTTTGAGATGCAGAAATTTAAATGACTAGAAATTAAATAGCAGAAATTAAAGTGCAGAATCTTAAATGGGGAATTGGGGTAATGCTCATAAAAGTAAATGGCAGAAATTAAAGAGAATGGGTAAGATTAGAAATGGGGAGATCATTGGGTTTAGGAGATGTTGCAATTCTCCGGATCAAATTCATTCTCATCTCTTCCTCAATCAATGTATTCATTGATCTCCTTGGCAATCTTAAGTGATTGGATTCCAATTCCTTGGTAATCCAATCTCTCAAATCTTGATCAATAGCCAATTCCTTGGTCAATTGCTCATGAGAAGAGATGAAGTATGGTCACTGATTATACCACATACATTTCCCAAATCAAGTATTGGTAGGATTATAGTCACATATCCATCCAAACCCAAATTGGTCGAGCATGAGAAAGCATTTCTAGCATGATCTCTTCATTCCTCTTCCAAGGTTCCGAAGAGATCCAATTATGGAGAGTTTCTTATCCAAGACAACTAACCAATTGAATTAAGATTGAAAGCTTTCTAGTAAAATCAAGAAAAAAGATAAAAGAAGAAGAATGAAAACTAATATTGATCCATCAAATTACAACAGAGCTCCCTAACCCAATGAAAGGGGTTTAGTTGTTCATAGCTCTAGGAATCAAAATTGGCAGAAAAGAAGAATCCATGCTAGAAGTACAGAAAAGTAAATATGCAGAGAGTAGTTCCCAAAAGTCCAAAAGCTGCTATCTAGTTCAAAACTACTCCTATATATACTACTCTTCATGATCTTATAGTGAGTTCTTCAAGTCTTGGATGTGGGCTTTGGACCTTGAGTTGAAGCAATTCTCATCTTTAGTGGGCCCAGCTTGCAGAGAAATATGAATTAGGCTTGGGCATTTAGTGAGATTAACATGGAATACATTTCTGGGTGTGAGAACGTTAGTGGCATTCACCTTTTCCACTAACGTTCCACCCTTATATGCCCACGTTATTCTCAACGTTAGAAGTCTTAACGTGACTGCTAACGTTCCTTCTCAATTCTTGGCCAACGTTAATGGGACTTACTTTTCCTATTAACGTTGGCTTGTGCCCCTTTTTGCAAACGTTAATGGGAATCACTTTTCCCATTAACGTTGCTTGCCTCTTGCCACCTACGTTAGGTCTCACGTTAGCTTAGCTAACGTAGCTCTTAACGTGGGCATCTATCACCTTCGAGAGCGTTAGTGACACTCACCTTTGTCACTAACGCTCTAATTGCCTTAAGCCCCTACGTTAGAACCCACGTTAACTAAGTTAATGTGGCTTTAAACGTAGTAATGAAGCCATCTCCCAACGTTAGTGACAAAAGTGAGTGTCACTAACGTTGGCTCTTTGAACCCCACTCCACGTTAACTTTCACGTTAACAATCTTAACGTGAGAGTTAACGTAGGCAATGCTAATGATCCAACGTTAGTGACAAAAGTGAATGTCACTATCGTTGGCATTGTTGATCCTCTTCCACGTTAGAGTTCACGTTAACTTAGTTAACGTGACTCTTAACATGGGGCATTGCCTAGTTTCCCAACGTTAGTGGTGTTCACTTTTACCACTAACGTTGAGGAGAAACGTTATTGGAGTTCACATTTCTCATTAACGTAGAGTCCTCTTTTTCTTCTACGTTAAGTACCACGTTAACTTAGTTAACGTGGCTCTTAACGTAGGCTATGAATGGCTTCGCAGGCGTTATTGGTGATCACTTTTCTCATTAACGTTGCAAGCTATTTGCCATCCCACACTAGTAGTCACGTTAATTAAGTTAACGTGAATGCTAACGTGATTCTTTCATGCTTCATTTGTCCTGAAATCAAGCAATTAAAGTACATCAAAGCTCTAGCCAAACTCATGAGATTATGCATCATAAGATTATCATGCAATTCTGGCAAAAATCTCATGAAATCATGCAAAATTCACAATAGTTGCTCAAATAAAGGTGTAAGTGTATTTTCACCCAAAACTTGCCTTGTTTACTAGGAAAATGCATGAAACTACCCTAAAATAGTAAGGAAAAGGTCAGTGAAACTGGCCTAGATGCCCTGGCATCACAACACCAAACTTAAAGCTTGCTTGTCCCTAAGCAAGTACTGAAGCATAAGAAAAATGAAATGAAAGAACAAGAAGATAAGATGGAAATAGCATTCATGGTTCATGGAGTTTCATGCATAGCAACTTAGGTTCTTTCCTTTTAGATTTCAAGCCTTTATCAAATCCCTAGTCACTCTCTTGATTGCATCCCTTGAGGCTTCTTTCTTATTGATCCTTATTTTTTTTTTCTTTTCAAATTTTATTTTTCTTTTTGCTAGGTGCTTTGTAAAAGGGCGACTTTTTATGATAAGCTTTCAGCCAACACTCCTAAACCAGTTGGTTTTAAGGTGCTAGGTGTTAAGACACCCTAAGGACTTACTCTCTCAAGTCTCTTTCCCTCATACATACACACCACAGGCACATGGTTTGTTATTCTTTCTTTCTTGAGACCTTGGTGTCCAACACCTCTTTGGGTTACTAAGTGCTCTCTAACAAGGGTTACTCTTGATAGTGGACTTTCAGCTGATAATCCCGGATTAGTTAATCCAAGTTACCAAGTGATAAGGCACCCCTAAGAGCTTATTCATCCAAGTATATCCCTTGTACATAAACACCACAGACATATGCCTCAGTTTCAAAACCCTTGGTGCCTAGCATTGTTTCTTATTGTGTTCCCTTTCTTATTTTCAAGGAATGTGTCTCAAACTTAGGACTTAGGATGGATAGTTGCTTTCTTTCCTTTCTTGGTGAACCAACTTAGCTTACTAATCATCCTACCACAAACATTCAGAATGCACTTTACAAAATAACTCCACTCTCATTCTTTTCATAACATTTTCTTTTTGATTAACTTAAAGAGACAAGCATACAAGTAAGAAAGGTGCAAGTGAACATTCAAGACATTAGGCTCAATAACATAGGCTTAAGTAAGGAGAATTAAATGCATAATTGAAAATCCTAAGCTACCATGGAAGCATGTTCTATTTCATACATGATTTTCCTTATTTAAAGCTTTGAAAAAGAATGTAAACTAAGAAGGAATTTCACCACCTTTCACTTGTTGGCCTACTCATTCTTTTCTGCTCCCTTGGGATTCTCCTTGATTACATGAGTCCCCATTCCCTTTACGCTTCCCCATCAACTTTTTCCAGAATCCAGCATCCTCCATCTTCTTCTTTAATGCTTCCTTTTGCTGTTTCACCTTCCCTTCTTCTTGTTCAGTTAAGTTCTTGCGAACTGCCTCATAATTTGGGATATCAGGGTGTAGGTGATACATATGTTCAACCACATAGTTTAACTTTGCCTAAATGTTGATGCTGAATTCTTCTCGGTGCAGTTGCCTTCCTTCATTTAGCACGCTGAATTCGTTGAATGCTTTCATCTGATTCATCTGGCATTGGTTGAGTTCCTGGAGGCGTTTATCTTGAATTTCTTGCCTTTCAGACACTTGATTGAAGGCTTGAGTAAGCTGGGAATAGTGCTCTTATTGCTGCTCCATTGGCTGTCTCTACCATTCCCTTTGTTGATTCATCCAATTTGTTAGCATTTCCTCTTGCCGATCCATTCTCTGAGATTGAAGGTGCAGTTGTTGTTCTTGTCCTTCCATGTATAGCCTTGATAAATCATCAATGGCTCCTTGGATGTGACCCAAGTTGATGTCGGTTGGGTCATGATATCCTTCTTAATGATGTTCCGTGGGTTGGGGTTCTTCTTGGAGAGGCTCTTCCTCTCGTGCCTCTTCTGATATCCTCTTCCTTAGATGGGGTCTTTTCTGCTGTTGAGCTGAAGTCACATGGGTGATGCATTGGAGTGTAAGTGATCTCCCAAGTCCTAGCCAAGTTGGATTGCTGTCCTCAAAGACTACCTTGGCTTTCATGCATAATCTAAGGATGGTGCTGGGGTACCAAAGTCTGGCACCTGAATCCTTTTTTCTCGGCTGATTCTTAGATTCCTTCAGCTATAATTTCATGCACGTTGATGCTTCCACCCTTTATCAAGCAATGTACCATGGTAGCTCAAGTAATATTGACCTCAGAATTATTTACTGCTGGAAGGATAGATCGTCTCACAAGCTCAAACTAGGCCTTGGCTTCCGGGATGAGGTCTCCTCTCCTGATGAACCGAGGTCTCTTATCTTCATACCTTTCCCAGTATGATCCCACAATGCATATATCACCCACATCTCTTCCAATTCATCATTGTCGGCACCTTTATTTATTCTTTCTTGATCACCAAGCTCAACAAAACGTGGGGATTTCAAATGGAGAACTCTAGTGATTGCATTGGGGCTAAAATCCACCTCTATTCCTCTTACATAGCTCTTGAAGGTGGGGGCTGTGGTCTTATCTTCTCTAACCACATTTGCATAAAATTCTCTGATAAGGTTTGCATTTGCCCTTGCTTCCGGGTTAGTGAGCTTTTCCCAACCCCTCTTTTCATTCTTCTCTCAAATTTGTGGACACTCATCTTCATCGAACTGAAAGGTTGACTCGAACAAAATCTTCTTTTCCTTTATTCGCTCGAATTCGAGCTCATGGAAGGCTGTTTTGAATCTCCCAGTGTCGAAGGAGGGCTGCTCCATTGGTTTTTTTCCTCTTCGCCTCTTGAAGCTTGATGCTGCCATGAGTGAGAATTGAATAGTAGAGGTTAAGGGGTTGAAGATGGAGTTCGGTTGGGTTGAGGTAGAATGAGTCTTGAGGGAATGAGTTTTGAAGGGAGAAGAGAAGAGGTGAGTATATAAGGTATACGTAAAGTATATATGGCCGAGAGAAAAAAGTGAAAAGAAAAGAATGGGGATAAAGGGTGTGTACGGAAGAGTTGTGTAAAGGGGATTATATAGAGGGATGGCAATTGTTGAATGGTGTGGATTGATGGTGTTGTTTTGATAGTGGATGGTTGGGGTTTTGAGATTGGATTATCACATGGATCACCTCCTTTATGAGGGTCTAGGTTCGGTCTCCAAAGCCATCCATTCCCCATGTTGCATGGCAACACTTCCAAGGATATTCCCTATGAAGACAAGTGTAAAATTCCCTTGGTGTAGTGGCCGAATCTCCTTGTATTAATTGTCCTATCAATTACCATCAATGTCCTTTTTGATTCCCTATATACAAACAGTAGATGCAATGGGTTATTGGAACTTTTGGTGGGAAAAAGTGTGAACTAATAAAATGTTTCTTTTTCTTTTTCTTTCGTTTCTATATGACTAAATACTTTCCATGAAAACAAATCAATTAAACATTAAACTTCCCATGCATGCACGTTGGTACACCAAACTTGTTTGTAATCACATGGTGCAACAAGTTTGGGGAATGAACTTTCCTCATAAGGTGTGTTCAAACCACACTTGGTGTGCTTTGAACACCAAACTTATCGTGTACTATAAGTTGCATGTAGAGGGATTTATTGTTAGTTGTCAAAATTAATTCAAAATTCCATGGAAATTACCTTATTGCTATTGTTATTAGAAATTTAAAGAAGAGAGGGTTATAGAACATGGGTTGCCTCCCATGAAGCGCTTCTTTAGCGTCACTAGCTTGACGTTTGGTTCTTTGTCAAGGAGGTTGATAGTGCTTGAAGTCCTCCCCTCTTGCAGTATGTTTGCCTCCAGTGAAATCGTTGAGAAGTTCATCTCCCAGGGAAAGATCTTCTGTAGATATCTTTCTGCTTCTCCATCTCTTTGGAACTTTTTTCTTTGTTTCCATTGATGTTTTCTTATTTTCTATGGATTCTTGCCCTAGGAGATTCTTGTTATTGATCTTGCATGAATCTGGTGGTTTTGGTTCCTCTTGGATCACCTTTGAACATGGTTCCTCCTGACTATGCTCCCCAACCAATGGGACTTCTAATTGTGTTGTTTGTGCTTCCTCGTTTGGCTCTTCTATCATCTTATTGTCTTTGTGATATGCTCCTTGTGAGAGGTTGTAAACATTGAAAGCGAGCTGCTCATCATGTATTCTCAGCACTAACTCTCCTCGTTCTACATCTATGAGTGCTTTAGCTGTGGCTAGGAATGGTCTTCCCAGAATGATGGGGTAAATAGGATTCTCATCCATTTCCAGAACGACAAAATCTGTGGGAAGATAGTAGCTCCCAACCTTCACCAGCACATTTTCAACTACTCCTACTGCTTGTTTTTGGGTTTTGTCAGCCAATCTGATAATTACATCAGTAGGAGTTAGTTCATTGATTTGGAGATTCTTCATGAGAGAGAGAGGCATTAAGTTGATGCTTGCTCCCAAGTCACAAAGCCCTTTGTCAATCATTGTTTCTCCTATGGCACAAGGAATGTGGAAGCTTCCTGGATCCTCCTTCTTTGTGGGTGGTCCTGGTTGAATGAGAGCACTACAATCTCTGTTCATCTTGATTGTTTGTCCACCCTTCAATGGACTTTTTCTGGCTAGTAGCTCCTTTATATACTTAATGTAGAAGGGCATCTATTGGAGGGCTTTAATGAATGGTATATTTACATCTAAAGATGCAAACATATCAAGAAACCTTGAGTACATTCTCCCTGCTACACCACCTTTAAAACTATGGGGAAAAGGTGTATATGGGTTCAAAACCTCCTTCTTCTTTAGCTCTTCCTTGGATGTGAGTGGAGTTGCATAGTTTCCTTCTTCTTGACTTTCCCTTTGGTTATTTTGGAGGTGTTCTACTCCATTCATACTCCCCTCATTACTTGTGGTTATCATTTTGCATTCTTCCCATCTCACTTTCTTTGGTTCTCCTCTTGGATTCTTTTCTGTATCACTGGGGAATCCATCAGTGGGTTTGAGAATTTGTTGAGATAGATAACCTACTTGGGACTCCAATCTCTTAATGTTTTCTCCTTGGTCCTTGATGTTGGCTCGCACTTCTTCCTTAAACACTTTGTTGTCTTGGACTTCTCTGCATATGTTTTCAAGTAGAGCCTTAATCTTTGAAAGCCTATCATCTGTGGATGATGCTTGGTTGAGATTAGGTGGTTGAGAAGGTTGGTTAGATGGATGTTGGTAATATCTCTGTGAAGTATTTTGATGAGTGGCATTGTTGTTAGAGTTGAAGTTGGAACGTCTCTGATCTTGTCCTTGGTCTTGTTGGTTTCCCCATCCAAAGTTGGGGTGATTTCTCCTTCCAGAGTTGTAGGTTTTAGAGTATGGATCATGGACTTGTCTAGGTGAATTTCCCACATAGTTGGCTTGCTCCTAGTCACCTTCTTCTCCCATGTTTACTCCTACATGAGTTGGTGATGAGGTGATGGCTACTGCAACTTGGTTCTCTTCCACCTTCTTAGTAAGATCTGCTAGCTGCTTGGTGATCATCTTGTTTTGGGCTAATAGTGCATCCATGTAGTTCAGCTCCATCACTCCTCTAGTGTTACTTCTTTCAGAGGCATAGAAGTAGTCATTCTCAGTAACTGTTTCAATGACATCTATGGCATCTTCAACGGTTTTTTTCTTGTTTAAATAACCTCCTGATGAATGATCTACAGCCTTCTTTGACTCATAGGAAAGACCTTCATAGAAGATGTGAAGTTGAACCCACTCATTAAACATCTCTGGTGGACATCTCCTTGTCAAGTCTTTAAATCTCTCCCATGCTTCATAAAGTGTCTCACCATCTTGTTGCCTGAAAGTCTGCACCTCAGTTCTTAGCCTATTAATCCTTTGAGGAGGATAAAATCTTGCTAAAAACTTGTTCACTACCTCCTCCCAATTTGTCAGGCTTTCTTTTGGGAAAGATTCAAGCCACTTTGTTGCCTTGTCCTTGAGTGAAAAGGGGAACAAGAGCAACCTATAGACATCGGGGTGGACTCCATTGGACTTCACCGTGTCACAAATCCTCAAGAAGGTGGTCAAGTGTTGGTTAGGGTCTTCTTGAGCACCTTCTCCAAATGAGCAATTATTTTGCACCAAAGTGATGAGCTGAGGTTTTAGCTCGAAATTGTTGGCATGTATGGTGGGTTTCTGAATGCTGCTTCCACAGTTTCCTGGATTAGGATTGATATAGGATCCTAAGACCCTCCTTTCGTGCCCAGTCCAGTTTGCATGGCCTTCTCTGGCATGATTATGAGCTTCTTCTTCATGATTGTTCTCTAAATTCTCTTCCATGTTGGGTTCAAAATACTCTCCCTCTTCCTCAGCGCCAATAATTCTTTTTCCTCTTGCCTCCCTTTTTCGTCACCAAAGGGTTCTCTCAGGTTCTGAATCAAAGGATGTTGATATTCCTTCTCTTCTCCCTGTCATACAACAAACAGAATGCACAACAGAAGATATAGTGAAGACTATTTTTGTTAGAATGATTGTTAGTGTTAGTGATGCAATTTATCAAACAGTTAGTGGGTTAGTGAGCCGAATTATGATAAACTAAGAAAAAGAGAACAGAAAATAGAGAGGGTAAAGGGGATGAGGAAGAAATTAAAAACAGACTAAGGTGAATTACTGAATACAGAAAAAAAAATAACAAAAAAAATGCTCAATCTAGTGATCTTCTAGCTTAATCATTGTTGATTCAAAATCAATCCCTAGCAACGGCGCCATAAACTTGATGCATGAAAACTTGTCTCTCAACAAATTTTCCTTCGGCAAGTATACCAAATTATCGTCAAGTAAAACTTACTATAGAGTGAGGTCGAATCCCACAAGGATTAATTGGTCAAGCAACTTTAGTTAGAAGAATATGCTAGTTGAGCTAAACAGAATTGAGATTGAGATGCAGAAATTTAAATGACTAGAAATTAAATAGCAGAAATTAAAGTGCAGAATCTTAAATGGGGAATTGGGGTAATGCTCATACAAGTAAATGGCAGAAATTAAAGAGAATGGGTAAGATCAGAAATGGGGAGATCATTGGGTTTAGGAGATGTTGCAATTCTCCAGATCAAATTCATTCTCATCTCTTCCTCAATCAATGCATTCATTGATCTCCTTGGCAATCTTAAGTGATTGGATTCCAATTCCTTGGTAATCCAATCTCTCAAATCTTGATCAATAGCCAATTCCTTGGTCAATTGCTCATGAGAAGAGATGAAGTATGGTCACTGATTATACCACATACATTTTCCAAATCAAGTATTGGTATGATTATAGTCACATATCCATCCAAACCCAAATTGGTCGAGCATGAGAAAGCATTTCTAGCATGATCTCTTCATTCCTCTTCCAAGGTTCCGAAGAGATCCAATTATGGAGAGTTTCTTTTCCAAGACAACTAACCAATTGAATTAAGATTGAAAGTTTTCTAGTAAAATCAAGAGAAAAGATAAAAGAAGAAGAATGAAAACTAATATTGATCCATCAAATTACAGCAGAGCTCCCTAACCCAATGAAAGGGGTTTAGTTGTTCATAGCTCTAGAAATCAAAATTGGCAGAAAAGAAGAATCCATGCTAGAAGTACAGAAAAGTAAATATGCAGAGAGTAGTTCCCAAAAGTCCAAAAGCTGCTATCTAGTTCAAAACTACTCCTATATATACTACTCTTCCTGATCTTATAGTGAGTTCTTCAAGTCTTGGATGTGGGCTTTGGACCTTGAGTTGAAGCAATTCTCATCTTTAGTGGGCCCAGCTTGCAGAGAAATATGAATTAGGCTTAGGCATTTAGTGAGATTAACGTGGAATACATTTCTGGGTGCGAGAACGTTAGCGGCATTCACCTTTGCCACTAACGTTCCACCCTTATATGCCCACGTTATTCTCAACGTTAGAAGTCTTAACGAGACTTCTAACGTTCCTTCTCAATTCTTGGCCAACGTTAATGGGACTTACTTTTCCTATTAACGTTGGCTTGTGCCCCTTTTCGCAAACGTTAATGGGAATCACTTTTCCCGTTAACGTTGCTTGCCTCTTGCCCCCTACGTTAGGTCTCACGTTAGCTTAGCTAACGTAGCTCTTAACGTGGGCATCTATCACGTTCGAGAGTGTTAGTGACACTCACCTTTGTCACTAACGCTCTAATTGCCTTAAGCCCCTATGTTAGAATCCACGTTAACTAAGTTAACGTGGCTCTAAACGTAGTAATGAAGCCATCTCCTAACGTTAGTGACAAACGTGAGTGTCACTAACGTTGGCTCTTTGAACCCCACTCCACGTTAACTTTCACGTTAACAATCTTAACGTGAGAGTTAACGTAGGCAATGCTAATGATCCAACGTTAGTGACAAAAGTGAATGTCACTAACGTTGGCATTGTTGATCCTCTTCCACGTTAGAGTTCACGTTAACTTAGTTAACGTGACTCTTAACATGGGGCATTGCCTAGTTTCCCAACGTTAGTGGTGTTCACTTTTACCACTAACGTTGAGGAGAAACGTTATTGGAGTTCACGTTTCTCATTAACGTAGAGTCCTCTTTTTCTTCTACGTTAAGTATCACGTTAACTTAGTTAACGTGGCTCTTAACGTAGGCTATGAATGGCTTCGCAGGTGTTATTGGTGATCACTTTTCTCATTAACGTTGCAAGCTATTTGCCATCCCACGTTAACTAAGTTAACGTGAATGCTAACGTGATTCTTTCATGCTTCATTTGTCCTGAAATCAAGCAATTAAAGTGTATCAAAGCTCTAGCCAAAGTCATGAGATTATGCATCATTAGATTATCATGCAATTCTGGCGAAAATCTCATGAAATCATGTAAAATTCACAATAGTTGCTTAAATAAAGGTGTAAGTGTATTTTTACCCAAAACTTGCCTTGTTTACTAGGAAAATGCATGAAACTACCCTAAAACAGTAAGGAAAAGGTCAGGAAACTGGCCTAGATGCCCTGGCATAACGCGTACGCGTGGAAGGAGGATCAGCGTTCACAAGCAATGAACGCTACGTTCACCTTGAATGTGCGCCTGCGATGTTTCTAAAAATTTGATTTGAAATTTAGCCATCGACACGCACGCGTGCACGACGCGTACTCGTGGATGCGACATTTTTTGAAGAAGAACGCATTTGCGTGGATGAAGCGAAGCGTGGATTTGATATTTTGCAATCCAAGCGTACGCGTAAGTGATGCATACGCGTGAAAGGAGCGCTCATTTTGCGAACGCTACGTTCTCCAAGCGAACGCTGCAAGGGACGCGTACGCGTCAATGAGCCAAAACACCAGGGACGCACAAGCATAGAGGACGCGTACGCGTGGGTGTAAAAGTGCTCCGTTCACCAAGTAAACGCTACGCTCTCCTGGAAGTGAATTTCTACTCAAATTAATCTGATTCCAAGCCCATTGAAACTTTAAAGCAAGCAGAGCCCATTGACACCACTCAAAGGCACAAGAAACAGTTAGAATAGGAATTTTATTTATTTGTAATTTGTTTTCAATTTCAATTTCATTTGTCTTTTAGGAAAGCCTATATAAAGGCATCAGTTTCATTTCATTAAGGAGAGGGGTTTTTGCGCTAGAATACAGTAGGAGGAGTAGTAGTAGTAGGAGTAGGAGTAGGAGTAGAGTAGAAGGCTTTTGTAAACACTTTTACCTTTTTGCACTTTTTCATTTCAGTATTGAATTCAATTTAGTTTATGCAATTTCAATTTCCTGCAATTCTGTTCTTCTAAAATTTTCATTTGAGTTTACTTTGAGTCTGATTTACTTTCAAGTAATTTAAATCTTCTGCACTAGTTCTTAGAGCGATGTTCCATTGATCCCGCTTCATTAGGGGAGGAGCTCTATTTTAATTCACATGACTGAGTGACCTTCTTCTTCTTCTCAATTCATCTAGATAGCTAAGAAATAACTTCTATTTTGATTGAGATTCATTCACTCTGGAAAGGAGTTTGAATCTGTGAATTTCCATGTGAGCCTCGGAAGGGGAATCATGGAAATTAGAACTGAAGCTCTGTTTCTCACTACTCTCTTGATCAACACCATTCGGGAGGATTTGAGATCCTGAGAGTTAGTGTGGCTTATGGATGAGAGACATGCACTTAACCTCTTCTCATGACAATTAGATTAAGGAATTGGCAAGATTGATTATGGTTAGAGAGATTGGATTGCCAACGTATTGGGTGATGACAGGTCATCTTAGCCTAGTTTCACTAGTCTTTTTTCTTTGTTTTCAATAGATTTTATGCACTTTCTTACGCCATAAGTAAGCCAATTGGGTAAAATTTTATATTTCCTTTGATTCAATCAACCATGGATAAATTGATGCATTTTCATGAGATTTTGTGCTATAATTGTCATATATTATGAAAGAGAAATAATCTCATGATTTGGAGCATAGCTTTGATGCTTTTGATTGATTGATGATAGGTGAAAAAGCTTTGAAGAAGGTTGAAGAAAGGGAGGATAGCAAAAAGCAAAAAAGAGGAATTCAAGTTTGAGCTCAAGTTTGCCTCAAACTTGAACTCAAACTTGAGGAAGGGCAAAATTTCATCCTGGGAGGCCAAAAGCTTGCGCCAACGTTTGCCTCAAACTTGAGGTCAAACGTTGGCCACATCCCAGCTCAAAAAATCCTCACCCAGGGGCCACCAAGTTTGCGCCAACATTTGCCTCAAACTTGAGGTCAAACATTGGCCATGTTTCACCAAGGAAGAACGAGAAACATCAACCCTGGAACTCACCAAGTTTGCGCTAGCGTTTGCCTCAAACTTGAGGTCAAACGCTGGGCCAAAGAGGAACTAGGAAGAGCCAAGTTTGAGTTCAATTTGGACCTCAAACTTGGACTCAAATGCCAATGATAGAAGAAAGGCCTTACTGCATAATAAAACGCGCGACCAAGTTTGAGCCAAAGTTGGCCTCAAACTTTGACTCAAACTTAAATGGTTCATGGCCCGGTTTACAAGTGGTTTCTTCCCAACACCAAGAGCAATCAACAGAGGCTATTGTCAACTCAATTCCATCAAGACCAAAGGCCCAATTCAAGGCTTAATGATCATTTGAAGAGAGTGTATAAATAGCTTAGAATTTAAGTTTTCGGGGAGCTTTTCCTTTTGGAGCTTTTCCTTTAGAATTTTCATAGTACTCACAGTAGAGAGCTCATTTTACATTTTGGTTGTTGCTTTTAGAATTTGAGAGTTTCTGGGAAGGAGAATTGAATTCTCTTCTTCTGTGTTGTTTTTGTTTTCTTTTATACACACTTTGTTTGAGTCTTGGGTGTTGAGAATTGAAGAAATTCTGTTTCAATCTCACCTTGAGATCTCTCTGTTTGATTTTTATTGCACTCTTGAGAAATTGGAAATTGAATTTAGTTCTCCACTGTTTTATTTTAACTTCTCTTGCAATTGTTTTCTGAAATTGGATCTAGGAAGGCATTGAGATCTATATTTGGCTGTCTAGTCTCTTGAGTCCTGAGATCTGTGTTTTTCAATTTTAATTTCCTTGTTGAATGCTTCACCAAGCTTATTTACATTTCTGTTTGAGATCTAATTTAATTGAATCCATCTTCTCCTCTTCCGTTTGTTTAATTTTATTGTTCTTTGTTTAATTTCTGCAATCCCATATCCCTGACCCATTTACAATTCAAGCAATTTAGATTTCTTGCACTTTAAGTTTCTGCAATTTACATTTCTTGCAATTTAAGATTCAGCTCTTTTTCCTTTTGTTCCTTTAATTTCCTACAATTCACCCACTCCCCTTTACAATTCCTGCAATTTAGTTTCAGTCAATTACAAATCACTCAAATCAACTCTTGTTTGCTTGACTAAATCAACCACTAAGCTAAAGTTGCTCAATCCTTCAATCCCTGTGGGATCGACCTCACTCCCGTGAGTTTTATTACTTGATGCAACCCGGTCCACTTGCCGGTGAGTTTGTGTCGGATCATTTTCCGCACATCAAGTTTTTGGCGCCGTTGCCGGGGATTGATTAGGTTGACAATGATTAAGTGAGGTGGTGATTTAGATCAAGCAGTTTTCTTTTCTGTTTCTTTTATTTCTAACTTGCACACTAACTGTTTGAGACTTTGTATCTACTAACTCTCACAACACTCAAGCTACAGAATGCTCTGTATATCTTTGCTGTTTTGGTTGTATGACATAAATCAGGAGAGAGTTCTCCACCTCTGGAATTTCTGAAGAAGAGCACCAAGAAATGGAGGAGACCCGGAGGAAGTTCACAGTAAGAAGAGAAAAGCTGAGGCACTATGATTTTCAGCCTCCATGATCAAAGAACAAGATGTCAAGCTAGTGACAATAAAGAAGCGCTTGTTGGGAGGCAACCTGACGTTAAGATTTTTGCCAGTAAAAAAGTTCATAAAAACAGTCGCGTTGTAGGTATAGTTTCTAAACTAACAGAAATCCCTTCGTGCAAACGTTTTAGTTGTCACAAGTAACAAACCCCTTTAAAATTGATAACCGAGTATTTGAACCTCGGGTCGTCTTCTCAAGGAATTGCAGGGAGGTATGTTCTTATTATTGGCTATGAAAAAGGTAAAATTGGGGTTTTGGAAGTAAGGTGTGAATATATCATATGACAAGTAAAATAAAATAATAATAGCTGTAAAATAAACCTTTGGCAAGGTATAAGAACTGGAGGTCCTTTCCTAGTTATCCTTATCAATTGTGATGAGAATTGGATTTTTCTCCCACTTTGTTAACCTCTAACTATGAAGGTAAGTTAAGTGGATGAATTCCAATTTTCAATCAATAATGAGTTTGATAACTCTAGAGTCACCAATTATTTAACCAAAGTCAAAAGGAAAGAAAATTGAAACTGCTCAAATGAAAATGCCTTCAGATGGGAAGCAATAATCATGTAATTAAAAGAAAGCAATAATAACTGAAATATCTCAAATAATATTAATTCAAAGAAAATCATAACATGAAAGAATTCATAAATTTAATTAGAAAAATAAATAAAATATAAAGAACCTGGGATTAAGAGTTACTCCTAAAACTAAGAGAACTCCTAAATCCTAAGAGAGAGAGGAGAAAACCTCTCTCCAAACTAATCTAAATCATGAGAAGTGAATTATGAAAGCATAATTATGAATACATGCATTCCCCCACTTTATAGCCTCTAATCTGTGTGTTCTGGGCTGAAAACTGGGTCAAAAGCAGCCCAGAAGTCACTTCCAGCGCTTTCTGGTCTCTACAGGTCGCGGAAAAGTGACGCGGCCACATGGCTCACGCGGCCGCGCGGGTTGCTTTCCTGCCAGGTCACGTGTCCGCGTCGCCTGGCGTCGGGGCAGCTATGGCAAATTATATATCAAATCGAAGCCCCAGACGTTAACTTTCCAATGCAACTAGAACCGCGTCGTTTGAACCTCTGTAGCTAAAGTTATCGCTGTTTGAGTGCGAAGAGGTAAGGCTGGACAGCTTAGCAGTTTCTCCAACTTCTTGTATTCCTTCCACTTTTGCATGCTTTCTTTCCATCCTCTGAGCCATTCCTGCCTTGTAATCTCTGAAAACACTTAACACACATATCAAGGCATCCAATGGTATAAAAGGAGAATTAATATTAATAAAATTAAGGTCAAAGAAGCATGTTTTCAATCAAAGCACATAATTTGGAAGGCAAATGTAAAACCATGCAAATAGTATGAATAAGTGGGTAAAGAGTTGATAAAATCCACTCAATTGAGCACAAGATAAACCATAAAATAGTGGTTTATCACAACCCAACCGGAGGTAACTCTCTCTAGCTTTACTGTTTCAATAAGAAAGTTAAGTAGATTTATTTTTATTGCGAGGAGCTAAGTTTGGTGTTACACACCAAAGTAATTAAAGGGTGAATGTTGAATGCTAAGTTTGGTGTTCCACCAAAGATTTTATAATATATTCTACCCTCAACATGACCAGTTATCAGCTCCAAACGATCAGAGAAAACTACTTAACAATTGTTTAGTTTAGTTTACAGTCCATTTTCTAGTTCATAGTTTACTTTTCTAGTTTATGGTATGTTTTCCTACTGAAAGCACATGTGGTTTTCTGCATATGTACAAACTGCTGCATAAGGCAAGGAACTAAGTTTGGTGTTCACACACTAATCTAAGTTTAGAAGCCTACAAACATTTATGCATGCTAACCATTTTAGAGTGCTTGGGGAACAAGCAACTTTCAAAGTTTATTGTAGGCAGTCACTTGAATCTAAGGAAGGATTAAGCACCATCAACCAAAGAGACAAAGAGGGATGCAAAGATCAACAATGGTGCTGAGAAGGAGTGAAGCAAGTTGATGTGTGGAAAACGATCCAACACAAAACTCACCGGCAAGTGTACCGGGTCGCATCAAGTAATAATAACTCACATGAGTGAGGTCGATCCCACAGGGATTGAAGGATTAAGCAATTTTAGTTTAGTGGGTGGTTTAGTCAAGCAAATCAAGTTTTGGTTGAGTGATTTGTGTTTAACAGAAATTAAATGACAGTAAATATAAACGGGGAAAGGGAAATGGGCAGTAAATTGGAAAGCAAGAAAGAAAAATTGCAGAATCTTAAAGAACAAGAAACTAAATAACTGAAACTTAAAGTGCAAGAAAGGTAAATTGCAGTAACTTAAATGGCAAGTAATGTAAATTGCTTGAATGTAAAAGGGAATTGAGGAATGGGATTGCAGGATCTAAACGAAGGAAAAGTAAATTGCAGTAATGAAGGTAGCAGAAATTGAATTGGATGCAAACAAAAATTTAAACAGCAAGGAAATTAAAGTGCAGTAGAGGTTCACAGAAGAACCAAAAGTGATCTCAGGATCCCAAGGGCTTAGGTAGCAGAGCCTAAAACCCAATTTCCTTCCCAGATCTAAATGAACTAAGCAATTGACAGAAAATGAAAGAAGAAGCAATAGAAGAACAGAATTGGAATTCAATTATGCAGAAATCAAAGTGCAAAGAGTTTGAATGGGAATTGGGACAGAATTTCCCCAATTTCACACACCCAATACTCAGAAAACAGAAGAGTAGAATTGCCCAAGGGAATTGAGGAAGGAGATCAATCAATTCTCCCTTGATCCTCTGAAGTCTCGGCCAATTCTCTCAAGAACAATTCCAAGAGAGTCAAAGCTCCAAAGGAATGTGAAAGTGAAAATTCAAAAGCCAAGGTAAAAGTAAAAATTCAAAAGTGAGCATAAAGGTTCAAAAAAAAAGGTCCTAATTACATCAAACTAAGTCCTATTTATACACTTTCTATTCTTGGATAATGGGATTTGGATGGGCTTTTGGATTGGTGAAGAAATGAATTCAAATTAATTTTTAATTTGAATTTTGGCCCAAAAACCACTCCCAGGAGGCTGCCCTGCCCTTGTGGAGGGCAGGGCAGAAAATTGATGCTTGGTGCTTGGAGTTGGTGCGGCCATGATGCGTCTTGGTGCTGCGTGGTGCGCGAGATTGGTGCGCCAGAGGCTGCCCTGCCCGCGCCAAGGGCGGGGCAGAAAATGTTGATGCGCGCGCTTGGTGCGCCATGCTTGAGGAGCGCGCGTGCGCGTGCTGCACGTTGATGCGTGGGATGCTCCCTGCCCGCGCCAAGGGCAGGGCAGGAATGGTTTGGTGCGCCAGGAAAGGAATGTTGCGCGCGGTTGGTGCGCCAGGAAGCAAAGTTGGTGCGCCAGCTTCAAATGCTGCCCTGCCCGCGCCAAGGGCAGGGCAAGGTTCCTTCCTTCACGTCGTGGGTTCGATCCTGGGAGGAAGCAAACACGCTAGTTATTTTCTTGGTTTCTTGGCACCATAGTCACCCTTAGTTCTTGGCTTCCTCATGGTCCCTTGTTCGAAACTTGTAGCTTGCATGGGTGTCATTTTCCCTTGAATTTCTTTCCTCATGGAGCCCGATCCTGCTCTCCACAAGGGCAGGGCAGAAATTGCTTCTCTTGGTTCCAAGGCATCATTTTGTGCTCTGCCCTTTGGAGTGGGCAGGGCAGAGTGCCTTTCTTGGTTCGGTCACTTAATGCTGCCTCCTAGAGGGCATTCTGCCTTGTGGAGGGCAAGGTTGCTTCCCCTATGAGTTGCGGCCGCTATTTCTTGATTCGGCCACGCTTTCCTTTTCTTGGCTACACTTTCTTAGGCCACGCTTTTCATTTCTTTTCTTTTCTTCACCTACAATAAACCAAAACAACCACTCAAAGTATCACTAAATTCAAGAGGCTTATAAATCAATTAAAATGCAATTAAAATTAGCTTAAACCTCATGATTATCATTAATTTCATAGTGGTTGCTTGATTTAGAGAAGTTATGCATTTTCACTCCAAATCACTAACTTAGGATGCAAGAAAGTGCATAAATGCTAACAAACCAAGTGATATTAGCTTGAAAATGGGTATATGATGACTTGTCATCACAACACCAAACTTAAACCTTGCTTGTCCCCAAGCAAGCATCAAGCAAGCACAATGATACTCACTTATTGTTACTGCTGCATAATACATATCTTTCTTCAAAGGCTTGCTAAACTTGCTGTTATAAGACTCACCTTTTACTCACTCCCTTGCTAACTCTTCTTGGCTTATAATGCTTTAACAAGCTTTTTTCTTTAAGAGGTTTGGTGTTAATGTTGACAATGATACTCACTTATTGTTACTGCTGCATAATACATATCTTTCTTCAAAGGCTTGCTAAACTTGCTGTTATAAGACTCACCTTTTACTCACTCCCTTGCTAACTCTTCTTGGCTTAATGCTTTAACAGCTTTTTATTCTTTAAGGTTTGGTGTTAAATGTTGCAGCTTAGCCTTTGGCTTCATTTCTTTTATTTTGCTCAACATCTTTCCACCACAGACACTTAGCTCACTAATTCTTCCTAGGATCATTGATGCCCAGCATCTCTTTTGGATCACTAAGTGCTTTGTATCTAAGTTGCTCTTTATTGTGGATTTTCAATTGGCCATCCCAAATCAGTTGATCTAAGTGACCGGGTTTCAAAATACCCCTCAGAATTTACTCATCCAAGCAGATCTCAGTACAAGAACACCACAGGCATTTGTCCTAAGGTTCAACCATTGGTGTCCAACCTTTATTCTTTGTTTTTCTTGCCATTTTGGCTTTTTTTCTTTTCTTTCTTTCTGTTTTTGTTACCAAGGGTGCTTCATTATTGATAAAGTCTTTATAACAGCAAGCTAACTTACAATTGAATGAGAATGATATTATGCAACACTTATCCATGATTATGCATTTAATCAAACCATGTGCCACCACCAACTTCCATTCATACTCATGCAACATTGGATTTTACTTTTCAATTCAAACCAAACTCTTTTATTTAAGCAATTGGGAAACAAAGCAATTTTCAAGCTAAATGATGGATACAAGCATTATGCAGACTTATCATTTTTCACAAACAATTTCACTTGTAGCTAAATGAACTCTTTAGCAAGAAATACAATGGTTCCCAAATTCAAAACATCACACAGCAGCAAGGATTAAGTTCAGATACAACCTTTGAAGTTGCAGCCCTTTGATTTTTCTTTCTGCTGTGTCCTATCTGAGTTACAATGCATAATGTCTTCAAATGTTGGCTTATATCCTGCATAGTTCTCAAAGTTGCTTGATTCTCAAGCCCTTAATTACATGGTTAGTAAGCATAATACTGAGTGTGGCTCTTGGATTGATTTTGGTGTATGAACACCAAACTTAATTGTTTTGCCACTGTTTCAGATGTACCAAATTAACCATAAGTGAAACCATGTATCCTTGCTAAAGGTTAATGAACAAAAGCTAGAAACAATTTAACATTGAAATATTTGCTTGCTTGGAGCTAGAATCATGCAAGAGATGAGAATGTGTTAAATGAATTTTTGGTGGAACACCAAACTTAAAAGTTCTCATTCTCCCTCAAATTGTTTTGGTGTGCAACACCAAACTTAGCTCCTTGCAATACATACCAATTGTTCAACATTTTTATTGAAAACAGCTATGAAAAGAAACTACCTCAGGTTGGGTTGCCTCCCAACAAGCGCTCTTTTATTGTCATTAGCTTGACATCTTCATTTTCTGCTCATCATGGAGGTTGAAAATCATAGTGCCTTAGCTTGTCTGTCTTCACTGTGAATCTCCTTCCGGTTTCCTCTTTGATGACTTCTATAGATTCTTGTGAAGGATCTTGGTCACAGTGTAGTGTTCATGCAACTGTGGGGACACCTTCGTGGCTTGATTATTGATCATCACTCGATCCCCTAGTGAAAACTTTCCAGTGGAGATTTTTGCTTGTCTTTAGTTTCTCTGTTTATCTTTTTTGAAGGAATTCTCTGTTGTGTTTTCTTGACTGGTACTTCCTTTTTCATTGTCTCCTATGATCCTTTTCCATCCTTCCTTCTTTGTAGCATCTTCGTTATTGGTTGGTCTATCTTTACTGGTTTTGAAGAAAGTATTTGGTTTCTTCTCTCCCATTTCTGTGAAGTGCTTTGCCACTTGGGCTATCTGCTCCTCAAGTCCTCTCATTAACATCTCTTGGTTCCTAGTTGTTTCCTCTTGATGTTTCATCATTCTCTCCATTAGGATCTCCAAGTTTATGATTCTTTGAGAGTCTTGTAAGGTCGGATGGTTATGGCATGTTGAAGGTGGGAAGGGTGAGTGTGGTGGCGGCATGTAGTGGTTGTTATTGCTGTAATGGTGTTTTTGATGGTTTATGAAGTTCGGGTTGTTGTAATGGAATTCTCTTGGTCTGTGATTTTGGTACTCACCCCTTCTCCAGTTAAGATGGGTTTGGAAGTGTCTGTGTTGTGGGTATTGGCTTTGGGTGGTATTAGTGGGTGGGGGATGTTGATTGGTTGTGGTCATGGAATTGTCCTGGTAGCAACTTCCTGGTTCTTGATGTTGAGACTCCCTTATTCTCAGATAAGAATGAGGTCTCCATGGTGGAAATTTAGCATCTACTGTAGCAGACAACTCTATGTTTTGCTGCGGTTGATGGTGCATCTGTTTGTTTTGGTCCTTGAACGCATTCACCTCTTCAATATTTTCCACTTCTTTTTCTGAGCTTGCATTATGTGGTTTCTCCGATGGATGTTGGTTGCTGACTCCTTTGTCATTGAAGTCAGTGATTCCTTGAGCATTTGTTGTTGCTTTGAGTAAACCATCTGAGAAATAGTCCACTGCTTTTCTTGTTTCTGGGGTTAATCCTTCATAGAAAGCTCGGAAGCCTACTTTATCAGTTGCTTTCTTGTATCTCTCCCAGCCCTTGAAGAGTGGTTCTTCATTTCCTTGTGTGAATAGATGTTCCTCCTCTTTCAGCTGGATGATCTGTTTGGATGAGGTAAATTTGGCCAGGAATTTGGTGACCAAATCATCCCAACTAGTGATACTTCCTTGGGGAAAAGTTTCAAACCATTGTGCAGCTTCACCCTTCAATGAGAAGGGAAATAACAGAATCTTATAAGTGTCACGATCTGATCCATCGGTTCTGACTGCATTACAGGTCTTTAGGAAAGTGGTTATGTGCTGCTGAGGATCTTCCGATGGGCTTCCATCAAAAGAACAATTGTTCTTGATGAGTGTAATGAGGGGTGGCTTCATGTCATGATACCCTTTGTCTGTAGAAACTTGATTTCCTGTGACATGCAAACAATCAGGGTGACCCAACAACAACACTCTTGAGAATTAAGTGCAGTTATTTGAGATAAATTGTCAGTAAGTTAGTAGAGGCAATTTCTCAAACAGTTAGTGTGTTAGTGAGAGTTAGAATAACAGAAAAGAAAAAGTGCTTAATCTGACCTCCACTTCACTTAATCATTGTCAATCTATTTCAATCCCGGCAACGGCGCCAAAACTTGATGTGTGGAAAACGATCCAACACAAAACTCCGGCAAGTGTACCGGGTCGCATCATCAAGTAATATAACTCACATGAGTGAGGTCGATCCCAGGATTGAAGGATTGAGCAATTTTAGTTTAGTGGGTGGTTTAGTCAAGCAAATCAAGTTTTGGTTGAGTGATTTGTGTTAACAGAAATTAAATGACAGTAAATGTAAAGGGGGAAAGGGAAATGGCAGTAAATTGGAAAGCAAGAAAGAAAAATTGCAGAATCTTAAAGAACAGAAACTAAATAACTGAAACTTAAAGTGCAAGAAAGGTAAATTGCAGTAAACTTAAATGGCAAGTAATGTAAATTGCTTGAATGTAAAAGGGAATTGAGGAATGGGATTGCAGGATCTAAACGAAGGAAAAGTAAATTGCAGTAATGAAGGTAGCAGAAATTGAATTGGATGCAAACAAAAATTTAAACAGCAAGGAAATTAAAGTGCAGTAGAGGTTCACAGAAGAACCAAAAGTGATCTCAGGATCCCAAGGGCTTAGGTAGCAGAGCCTAAAACCCAATTTCCTTCCCAGATCTAAATGAACTAAGCAATTGACAGAAAATGAAAGAAGAAGCAATAGAAGAACAGAATTGGAATTCAATTATGCAGAAATCAAAGTGCAAAGAGTTTGAATGGGAATTGGGACAGAATTTCCCCAATTTCACACCCAATACTCAGAAAACAGAAGAGTAGAATTGCCCAAGGGAATTGAGGAAGGAGATCAATCAATTCTCCCTTGATCCTCTGAAGTCTCGGCCATTCTCTCAAGAACAATTCCAAGAGAGTCAAAGCTCCAAAGGAATGTGAAAGTGAAAATTCAAAAGCCAAGGTAAAAGTAAAAATTCAAAAGTGAGCATAAAGGTTCAAAAAAAAGGTCCTAATTACATCAAACTAAGTCCTATTTATACACTTTCTATTCTTGGATAATGGGATTTGGATGGGCTTTTGGATTGGTGAAGAATGAATTCAAATTAATTTTTAATTTGATTTTAGCCCAAAAACCACTCCCAGGAGGCTGCCCTGCCCTTGTGGAGGGCAGGGCAGAAAATTGATGCTTGGTGCTTGGAGTTGGTGCGGCCATGATGCGTCTTGGTGCTGCGTGGTGCGCGAGATTGGTGCGCCAGAGGCTGCCCTGCCGCGCCAAGGGCGGGGCAGAAAATGTTGATGCGCGCGCTTGGTGCGCCATGCTTGAGGAGCGCGCGTGCGCGTGCTGCACGTTGATGCGTGGGATGCTCCCTGCCCGCGCCAAGGGCAGGGCAGGAATGGTTTGGTGCGCCAGGAAAGGAATGTTGCGCGGTTGGTGCGCCAGGAAGCAAAGTTGGTGCGCCAGCTTCAATGCTGCCCTGCCCGCGCCAAGGGCAGGGCAAGGTTCCTTCCTTCACGTCGTGGGTTCGATCCTGGGAGGAAGCAACACGCTAGTTTTTCTTGGTTTCTTGGCACCATAGTCACCCTTAGTTCTTGGCTTCCTCATGGTCCCTTGTTCGAAACTTGTAGCTTGCATGGGTGTCATTTTCCCTTGAATTTCTTTCCTCATGGAGCCCGATCCTGCTCTCCACAAGGGCAGGGCAGAAATTGCTTCTCTTGGTTCCAAGGCATCATTTTGTGCTCTGCCCTTTGGAGTGGGCAGGGCAGAGTTGCCTTTCTTGGTTCGGTCACTTAATGCTGCCCTCCTAGAGGGCATTCTGCCCTTGTGGAGGGCAAGGTTGCTTCCCCTATGAGTTGCGGCACGCTATTTCTTGATTCGGCCACGCTTTCCTTTTCTTGGCTACACTTTCTTAGGCCACGCTTTTCATTTTCTTTTCTTTTCTTCACCTACAATAAACCAAAACAACCACTCAAAGTATCACTAAATTCAAGAGGCTTATAAATCAATTAAAATGCAATTAAAATTAGCTTAAACCTCATGATTTATCATTAATTTCATAGTGGTTGCTTGATTTAGAGAAGTTATGCATTTTCACTCCAAATCACTAACTTAGGATGCAAGAAAGTGCATAAATGCTAACAAAACAAGTGATATTAGCTTGAAAAATGGGTATATGATGACTTGTCATCACAAGTAAACTCCAAAAGGTTGTATTGTTAAGTATTGTCTTATATTCAAAACTGCTATGATTGAAAGTGATATTGTACCCCTGTTCAGTATAATTTCCTTGTAGTTCAATAACTAAGATGTTTGGTATATCATAGCACCATACACTTGAAAATTTGCTTGCACTCAAGGATTGGAAAAATACAAATAGAAAATAATTCTTTGAAGAGAAAGATTGAGGAATCAAAAAATTCATCTTGAGGTAAGCAAAAGATTAAGAGAAGTGGTGGTTCTGGTTGTATGAATGTGTATTAAGGTTGCATGTTTGTGAAAACCTGGATGGGAGCTCATAGGCAGGAAATAGAGTTCAAAGAAGTATTGTGGAGATTCTCAAACATCCTTTGATCCAAGAAGCAGCAAAAAAAAAACAAAAGAAAAAAAAAGAACATGGCCCAAGGCTCTGAGCATCAATTACTAGGCAAAAAAAAAAAACAAAAAAAAACAAAAAAAAAACAAGAACTCAAAGAGTTACTAGCCTAGTAAATGCTTGTGGTCGAATTGTGTCAAAGAGAGAGGCTTGAGCAAGTAAATCCTCAGGGGTGCTTTAACACCTATTACCTTAAAACCAACTGGTTTCGGAGTATTGATTGAAAGCTTATCTAAAGAGCCGCTTTGAGACAGGACACTTAGAATCAAGACCGAAACACATAAACTATAAGCTGCTTCGAGGTGATTATCTATAAAGAGAACTCCACGGTATCATTTGGGTGAAATTCCTAAGACCTAAGATTTCCAAGATGTGGGGACTAGTAAACACTGAAGCCCTTGCATAAACATATGATTCAAAGTTCACTCCACTATCAATTGATCACTTCACTCACAGAGCATTATACGTCATTCTTAAATCTACTTTAAACTGAAAGAATTTTTAAAGCATAATTCTTTTCTTGCTTGGGGACAAGCAAGCTTTAAGTTTGGTGTTGTGATGACAGGTCATCTTAGCCTAGTTTCACTAGTCTTTTTTCTTTGTTTTCAATAGATTTTATGCACTTTCTTACGCCATAAGTAAGCTAATTGGGTAGAATTTCATGTTTCCTTTGATTCAATCAACCATGGATAAATTGATGCATTTTCATGAGATTTTGTTCTATAATTGTCATATATTATGAAAGAGAAATAATCTCAGGATTTGGAGCATAGCTTTGATGCTTTTGATTGATTGATGATAGGTGAAAAAGCTTTGAAGAAGGTTGAAGAAAAGGAGGATAGCAAAAAGCAAAAAAGAGGAATTCAAGTTTGAGCTCAAGTTTGCCTCAAACTTGAACTCAAACTTGAGGAAGAGCAAAATTTCATCCTGGGAGACCAAAAGCTTGTGCCAACATTTGCCTCAAACTTGAGGTCAAACGTTGGCCACATCCCAGGTCAAAAAATCCTCACCCAGGGGTCACCAAGTTTGTGCCAACGTTTGCCTCAAACTTGAGGCCAAATGTTGGCCATGTTTCACCAAGGAAGAACGAGAAACATCAACCCTGGAGCTCACCAAGTTTGCGCCAGCGTTTGCCTCAAACTTGAGGTCAAACGCTGGGCCAAAGAGGAACTAGGAAGAGCCAAGTTTGAGTTCAAGTTGGACCTCAAACTTGGACTCAAACGCCAATAGCAGAAGAAAGCCTTGCTGCATAATAAAATGCGCGACCAAGTTTGAGCCAAAGTTGGCCTCAAACTTAAATGGTTCATGGCCCGGTTCACAAGTGGTTTCTTCCCAACACTAAGAGCAATCAATAGAGGCTATTGTCAACCCAATTCCATCAAGACCAAAGGCCCAATTCAAGGCTTAATGATCATTTGAAGAGAGTGTATAAATAGCTTAGAATTTAAGTTTTCGGGGAGCTTTTCCTTTTGGAGCTTTTCCTTTAGAATTTTCATAGTACTCACACTAGAGAGCTAATTTTACATTTTGGTTGTTGCTTTTAGAATTTGAGAGTTCTTGGGAAGGAGAATTGAATTCTCTTCTACTGGGTTGTTTTTGTTTTCTTTTCTACACACTTTGTTTGAGTCTTAGGTGTTGAGAATTGAAGAAATTCTGTTTCAATCTCACCTTGAGATCTCTCTATTTGATTTTTACTGCACTCTTGAGAAATTGGAAATTGAATTTAGTTCTCCACTGTTTTATTTTTACTTCTCTTGCAATTGTTTTCTGAAATTGGATCTAGGAAGGCATTGAGATCTAGATTTGGCTGTCTAGTCTCTTGAGTCCTGAGATCTGTGTTTTTCAATTTTAATTTCCTTGTTGAATGCTTCACCAAGCTTATTTACATTTCTGTTTGAGATCTAGTTTAATTGAATCCATCTTCTCCTCTTCCGTTTGTTTAATTTTACTGTTCTTTGTTTAATTTCTGCAATCCCACATCCCTGACCCATTTACAATTCAAGCAATTTAGATTTCTTGCACTTTAAGTTTCTGCAATTTACATTTCTTGCAATTTAAGATTCAGCTCTTTTTCCTTTTGTTCCTTTAATTTCCTGCAATTCACCCACTCCCCTTTACAATTCCTGCAATTTAGTTTCAGTCAATTACAAATTACTCAAATCAACTCTTGTTTGCTTGACTAAATCAACCACTAAGCTAAAATTGCTCAATCCTTCAATCCCTGTGGGATCGACCTCACTCCCGTGAGTTTTATTACTTGATGCGACCCGGTGCACTTGCCGGTGAGTTTGTGTCGGATCGTTTTCCGCACATCATTGGGATCCAATCAAATTCAATCTGCCATAGATCTACCCATATAATTAAGAAAAGAGTTGAAACCCATTTGATTCATTGTGGATTATGATATCTCCAATCCTTAATGAATCTTGTTCTCTGTTATTTCTCATTTTGATTGCCTTGAGTTTCATTTAATATTCTGCCATTTACATTCTGCACTTTAGATTTCTTGCAATTTCTATTCCGTCAATCAATTTCACTCAATTCACCACTATCAGCTTAACTAAGATTATCACCTAACTAAAGTTGATTGATCCATCAATCCTTGTGGGATCGACCTCACTCCTGTGAGTTATTACTACTTGATGCGACCCGGTTCACTTGCCGGTTAGTTTGTGCGGAATCAATTTTCTCTCTTCAAGTTATTGGCGCCGTTGCTGGGGATTGATATAGATAAAAAATAATTAAGTGGGTGATAAGTCTAGATTAAGCATTTTCTTTGTTTTTGTCATTTAAGTTCTTTTAATTTTCTGTTTTCTCTTGACACTAAGGTGTTTGTGTAATTGCCTCACTAGGAATTCTCATCTCTGATATGAGTAATTTCAATTTTCGTTGGTGATTGTGCTTTAAAAAATTCAAATGGACTTCACTTCATCTTTTGATCAAACAAATTTCATGGGATATTGCCCACCATCACAATATGATTCAAATCATTATCCTAATGATGGCTGGGAATATCACCAAGGAATGACATATTATGAGCAATCCACCCAATGGGGATATGCTCCAGAGCCACAAAATGATCAAGCAAATCACATGAGATATTGTCCAGAACCACAAAATAATTTATATCATTATCCTCATGGTGTTTGGGAATATTAACAAAACTGTGAACAATCAAGTGAAATAAGATATTGTCCACCATCACAATATGATTCATGTCATTATGTTAATGGTCGATGGGAGTATCAACAAGAAATGGTAGAGTATGAACACCTCCCAGAGCCACAAGATGATTCATATTGCTATAACAACTACTCATATTGTGACTGGGAGGGTCAAAACCAAAGAAATCTTAATGATCTATATTTTGTTCATCAAGAGACATCATCACTAGAGTGTGCTTTCAATAAATTCATGCAAGATTGCCCCCCAATGCCACAAGATGATCCATACTGTGATGAATTCAACAATTTTTCAAGTTGTGCTTAGGAGGATCAAAATCAGAGAGCACTCAATATGTCGTACTCCATTAATCAAGAGCCATCATCGCTTGAGCAATCCTTCAACTCATTTATGCTAAATTGTCCAACCTCACCTCCCAGTTTTTCACTTGAAAATTCTTCATCACTTGATTTTTCCTCAACAAAAAGTTTCCCCCAAGATCCATACGACTCATTTTACTAACCACAAAATTCATTCCACTACACAAAAAACTCATCGCAACAGTCACAAAACTCATTTCATAACTCACAAAATTCATTCCATACCATTCAAAATTACTCCACCACAACACATCCATATCCACAAAATTTCCCTCAACCTTCATCTTTTGAGCTAGAAGATGAGGATCTCCTTCAAAAGTCCAGAGAATTATTGGAAAGGCAAGAACAATCCTGGATAGAACAAGAAATCCTCTTCCAAAAAATGGATGGACACTTAGAGAAAATAAGGAAACACTCAGGATTGCCAAGAATTGAAGATGAAAACCAATCTGTGAGTAACGAAGTGGAAGAGCAAAAAGAAGAGGCCCCTGTATCAAGTGAAACTTTAATGGAAAATGAGGTGGTGGAGGTATATGAGCCAAGGATTTTTTATCCATGATAAACCCCATTTTTAGGGCTTATCTTGTGTTGAATTTAGAGCATTTTGATAACCTTTCCTCACATTTATTCAATGAAATAGCATGATTTTGTGATTGTCTCCTTATTTGTGCTTAGATGTGAAAACATGCTTTTTTGGACCTCTAACTTGATGGTTTTAATCTCTCTTTGATTCCACTAGATGCCTTGATGTATTTGTTAGTGATTCCAGATTGAAAAGGGGCTAGGAATAGATCAAAGGAGTAAAGAAGAAAGCATGCAAAAGTGGAGAAATCATGAAAAGCCAAAGATTTGAAAAATTCCATGGACGCGCCCGCACACTGTACACCTTCGCGCGGATTGCGAATTGCTCCGTGGGCGCGCATGCGCACTGATGAGCGGATAATTTATACGCTTTTTGGCATTATTTTTAGTATGTTTTTAGTATGTTTTAGTTAGTTTTTAGTATATTTTTATTAGTTTTTTGTTAAAAATCACTTTTCTGGACTTTACTATGAGTTTGTGTGTTTTTCTGTGATTTCAGGTATTTTCTGGCTGAAATTGAGGGACCTGAGCAAAAATCTGATTCAGAGACTGAAAAGGACTACAGATGCTGTTGGATTCTGACCTCCTTGCACTCGAAGTTGATTTTCAGGAGCTACAGAAGCCCAATTGGCGCGCTCTTAATGGCGTTGGAAAGTAGACATCCTGGGCTTTCCAGCAATGTATAATAGTTCATACTTTGCTCGAGATTTGATGGCCCAAACCGGCGTTCCAAATCAGCTCAAAACTGCCCGGTGTTAAACGCCGGAACTGGCACAAGAATGGGAGTTAAACGCCCAAACTGGCACAAAAGCTGGCGTTTAACTCCAAGAAAAGTCTATACACATGAAAGCTTCAATTCTCAGCCCAAGCACACACCAAGTGGGCCCAGAAGTGGATTTTTATGTCATTTACTCATTTCTGTAAACCCTAGGCTACTAGTTCTCTACATATAGGACCTTTTGCTATTGTATTTGACATCTTTGATCATTTTCGATCTTAGGATCATCTTGGTAGCTATCTTTGATCAGTTTTATGCTATCTTAGATCATTGGGAGGCTGGCCATTCGGCCATGCCTAGACCTTGTTCTTATGTATTTTCAACGGTGGAGTTTCTACACACCATAGATTAAGGTGTGGAGCTCTGCTGTACCTCGAGTATTAATGCAATTACTATTGTTCTTATATTCAATTCAACTTGTTCTTGTTCTAAGATATCACTTGTTCCTCAACTTGATGAATGTGATGATCCGTGACACTCGTCATCATTCTCACCTATGAACTTGTGCCTGATAACCACCTCCGTTCTAACTTAGAATGAGTGGATATCTCTTGGATTCCTTAACCAGAATCTTTGTGGTATAAGCTAGAATTGATGGCGGCATTCAAGAGAATCCGGAAGGTCTAAACCTTGTCTGTGGTATTTTGAGTAGGATTCAATGATTGAATGACTGTGACGAGCTTCAAACTCCTGAAGGCTGGGCGTTAGTGACAGACGCAAAAGAATCAATGGATTCTATTCCAACCTGCTTGAGAACTGACAGATGATTAGCCGTGCCATGACAGGGTGCATTGAACATTTTCACTGAGAGGACGGGATTGTAGCCACGGACAACGGTGATGCCCAACATACAGCTTGCCATGGAAAGGAGTAAGAAGGATTGGATGAAGACAGTAAGAAAGCAGAGAGACGGAAGGGACAAAGCATCTCCATACGCTTATTTGAAATTCTCACCAATGAATTACATAAGTATCTCTATCTTTAGGTTTTAGTCATATATCATCCATAACCATTTGAATCTGCCTGACTGAGATTTACAAGGTGACCATAGCTTGCTTCATACCAACAATCTCCGTGGGATCGACCCTTTTCTCGCGTAAGGTTTATTACTTGGACGACCCAGTGCACTTGCTGGTTAGTTGTGCGAAGTTGTGATAAAGAGTTGAGATTACAATTGAGCGTACCATGTTGATGGCGCCATTGATAATCACAATTTCGTGCACCAAGTTTTTGGCGCCGTTGCCGGGGAATTGTTGAGTTTGGACAACTGACGGTTCATCTTGTTGCTCAGATTAGGTATTTTTCTTCAGAGTTCTTAAGAATGAATTCTAGTGTTTCAAGGTGATGTTCTTATCATCACCAAAGCTGATTGATTCTCATCAATTTAGCTCTTGAATGCAATGTCTTGCTGAAGCTTGGCTAGCCATGTCTAATTTCTTTAAACTGAAGTTTTAGACTAACATTGCATGATTCCTGAAATTCTCGTTAAGAATTTTGATATCTTTATTTTCTTTTCCACTTAATTTTTGAAAAATCCAAAAAAATTACAAAATCATAAAAACCAAAAATATTTTATGTTTCTTGTTGAGTCTAGTGTCTCATGTTAAGTTTGGTGTCAATTGCATGTTTCTGTTCTTCTTGCATTCATTCATGTGTCTTAAGAGATCTTCAAGATGTTCTTGATGATTTCCTTGCTTTGATCTTTGAATTCTCTTGACTTGAGTGTTTTGTTATATGCATTCTCATTTTGTTAGTGTCAGTCGTATACAAACTGCTAAGTTTGGTGTCTTGCATGCATTGTTATTTGATTTTAGTTGCATTTTGATTATTCCTCATTATTAAAAATCCAAAAATATTTTTAATTTGTGTCTTTTCAAGTCAATAATACAGAGAATTGAAGATTCAAAACATACAGCAGAAGAATTATACAGAAAAAGCTGGGCGTTCAAAACGCCCAGTGAAGAAGGAAAACTGGCATTTAAACGCCAGCCAGGGTGCTTGGCTGGGCGTTTAACGCCCAAAAGGGTAGTGTTTTGGGCGTTAAATGCCAGAATGTGCACCATTCTGGGCGTTTAACGCCAAGATGGCACAAGAGGGAAGATTCTGTTTTTAACTCAAATTTTTTTCAAGTTTTCAAAATTTTTCAAAATCAAATCTTTTTCAAATCATATCTTTTCAATCATATGCTTTCAAAATCAATTTCTTTCCATTTTCAAAAATACTTGCTATCAATTAATGATTTGATTCAACATTTCAAGTATGTTTCCTTTTCTGTTGAGAAAGGTTTAATGTCTGAATCATATCTTTCTTGTTAGGCAGGTCATTAATTTTTTTAACATCAGATCTTTTTAAATTGTTTTTCAAATCATATCTTTTTAAAACTATAGCTTTTCAATCATATCTTTTTAATCACATCTTTTTCAAAATAATTTTCAATCATATCTTTTTGATTTCTAATTTCAAAATCTTTTTCAAAAATCACTTGATTTCTTTTCCACTCTCAGTTTTCGAAAATCAATTAGTATTTTTCAAAATATTTTTAAAATGTTTTTAATTTATTTTCGAAAATTTCTTCCCATCTTCTCACATCCTTCTATTTATGGACTAACACTACTCCTCAATGGACAATTCAAACTCCATCTTTCTTGATAAGTTCAAATTCTTCTGCCTCTTCCTTCTATTTTTCTTTTCCTCTGACACCTCAAGGAATCTCTATACTGTGACATAGAGGATTTCATATTTTATTGTTCTCTTCTCTTTCATATGAGCAGGAGCAAAGACAAAAGCATTCTTGTTGAGGCTGACCCTGAACCTGAAAGGACCTTGAAGCGAAAGCTAAGAGAAGCTAAGGCATAACCCTCTATAGAGGATCTAACAGACATCTTCAAAGAAGAAGACATGGCAGCCGAAAACAACAACAATGCCAACAATGCAAGGAAGGTGTTGGGTGACTTTACTGCACCTACTCCCGACTTTTATGGGAGAAGCATCTCTATCCCTGCCATTGGAGCAAACAACTTTGAGCATAAGCCTCAATTAGTTTTTCTAATGCAACAGAATTGCAAGTTCCATGGACTTCCATTGGAAGATCCTCATCAGTTTTTAGCTGAATTCTTGTAAATCTGTAACACTGTCAAGACTAATGGGGTTAACCCTGAGGTCTACAGACTAATGCTATTCCCTTTTGCTGTAAGAGACAGAGCTAGGATATGGTTGGATTCACAACCTAAAGAAAGCCTGAACTCTTGGGAAAAGCTAGTCAATGCCTTCTTGGCAAAGTTCTTTCCACCTCAAAAATTGAGTAAGCTTAGAGTGGAAGTCCAAACCTTCAGACAGAAGGAAGGAGAATCCCTCTATGAAGCTTGGGAAAGATACAAACAATTGATCAGAAAGTGTCCTTCTGACATGCTTTCTGAATGGAGCATCATAGGTATCTTCTATGATGGTCTGTCTGAACTGTCCAAGATGTCATTGGACAGCTCTGCTGGAGGATCTCTTCATCTGAAGAAGACACCTACAGAAGCTCAAGAACTAATTGAAATGGTTGCAAATAACAAATTCATGTACACTTCTGAAAGGAATCCTGTGAAGAATGGGACAAATCAGAAGAAAGGAGTTCTTGAGATTGACACTCTGAATGCCATACTGGCTTAGAACAAAATATTGACTCAGCAAGTCAATTTGATTTCTCAAAGTTTGTCTGGAATGCAAGCTGCACCAAGCAGTACTAAAGACGTTTCATCTGAAGAAGAAGCTTATGATCCTGAGAACCCTTCAATGGAAGAGGTGAATTACATGGGAGAACCCTATGGAAACACCTATAATTCTTCATGGAGAAATCATCCAAATCTCTCATGGAAGGATCAACAGAGACCTCAACAAGGTTTCAACAACAATAATGGTGGAAGAAACAGGTTTAGCAATGGCAAGCCTTTTCCATCATCTTCTCAGTAACAGACAGAGAATTCTAAGCAGAACCACTCTGACTTAGCAACCATGGTCTCTGATCTAATCAAAACCACTCAAAGTTTCATGACTGAAACAAGGTCCTCCATTAGGAATTTGCAGGCACAAGTGGGCCAGCTGAGCAAGAAAATTACTGAACTCCCTCCTAGTACTCTTCCAAGCAATATAGAAGAGAATCCAAAAGAAGAATGCAAGGCCATTAACATGATCCATATGGCCGAACTAGGAGAGGAGGGAGAGGCAGTGAACGCCACTGAGGAAGACCTCAATGGACGTTCACTGGCCTCCAATGAGTTCCCTAATGAGGAACCATGAGAATCTGAGGCTCACACTAAGACCATAGAGATTCCATTGGATTTACTTCTGCCATTCATGAGCTCTGATTAATATTCTTTGGTGGACGAAATTGTGATCACATTATATGTTTCTTGGATTTTGAATGAAAGCTTAATTATGGCACTGCCATGTTCCAATTGTTTTGAGATGAAGGCTTCTAAGGGGCAACACCTGTGTGAGGTTTTCTTTATTGAAATTCACAACTCCGCTCAACTAACCAGCAAGTGTACTGGGTCGTCCAAGTAATAACCTTACGTGAGTAAGGGTCGAATCCACAGAGATTGTTGGTATGAAGCAAGCTATGGTCACCTCGTAGATCTCAGTTAGGCAGATTAAAATAGTTTATGGTTTTCGAAAATTAAAAGAAATAAATAATAAAAAGGATAGAAATACTTATGCAGATTCATTGGTAGGAATTTCAGATAAGCGGAATGGAGATGCTGTAGAGCTCTCGGACGCCTGCCTTCCTACTGCTTCTACTCAATCCGTCTTACTCCTTTCCATGGCAAGCTTTATGTAGGGCATCACCGTTGTCAGTGGCTACATCCCATCCTCACAGTGAAAGCTAATGCTCACGCACTCTGTCACAGTACGGCCAATCACCGGTTGGTTCCCTCCCCTACTGGAATAGAATCCCTCTTTTGCGTCTGTCACTAACGCCCAGCAGGTTACAGGTTTGAAGCTCGTCACAGTCACTCAATCCTAGAATCTACTCGGAATACCATAGACAAGGTTTAGACTTTCCGGATCCTCATGAATGCCGCCATCTATCTAACTTATACCACGAAGATTCTGTTGGGGAATCTAAGAGATACACATTCAAGCCTTGTTGCATGCAGAACGGAAGTGGTTGTCAATCACGTGTGTTCATAGGTGAGAATAATAATGAGGGTTATCTAACTCATCATCATTCATCATGTTCTTGAGTACGAATGAATATCTTGGAATAAGAATAGATAGAGAATTGAATAAAAGAAAATAGAACTTCATTAATCTTGAGGTACAGCAGAGCTCCACACCCTTAATCTATGGTGTGCAGAAACTCCACCGTTGAAATACATAAGTGAAAGAGTCCAGGCATGGCCGAATGGCCAGCCCCCTAAAACGTGATCATAGTCTCTTAGGATGAAGAATAAAACAAAACTGAGACCAAAGATATCTAATACAATAGATAAATGTCCTATATATACTAGACTAGCTACTAGGGTTTACATGAGTAAGTAATTGATGCATAAATCCACTTCCGGGGCCCACTTGGTGTGTGCTTGGGCTAAGCTTGATCTATCCACGAGCTGAGGCTTCTCTTGGAGTTGAATTTCGAGTTATGATGTGCTTTGGGCGTTCAACTCCGGATTATGACGTTTTTCTGGCGTTTAACTCCAGAAAGGAGTGTGTACTTGGCGTTCAACGCCAAGTTGCGTCATCATTCTTCGAATAAAGTATGGACTATTATATATTGCTGGAAAGCCCTGGATGTCTACTTTCCAACGCCGTTGAGAGCGCGCCATTTAGAGTTCTGTAGCTCCAGAAAATCCATTTCGAGTGCAGGGAGGTCAGAATCTAACAGCATGAGCAGTCCTTTTGTCAGCCTTTTTCAGAGTTTTGCTCAAATCCCTCAATTTCAGTCAGAATTTACCTGAAATCACAGAAAAACACACAAAGTCATAGTAAAGTCCAGAAATGGGAATTTAACATAAAAACTAAGGAAAACATCCCTAAAAGTAGCTTAATCATCCTAAAAACTATATAAAAACAATGCCAAAAAGCGTATAAATTATCCGCTCATCACAACACCAAACTTAAATTGTTGCTTGTCCCCAAGCAACTGAAAATCAAATAGGATAAAAAGAAGAGAATATACTATAGAGTCCAAAATATCAATGAATATTAATTTAATTACATGAGCGGGACTTGTAGCTTTTTGCTTCTGAACAGTTTTGTCATCTCACTTTTTCCTTTGAAATTCAGAGTGATTGGTATCTCTAGGAACTTAGAATTTGGGATAGTGTTATTGACTTTCTTAGTTAAGCATGTTGATTCTTGAACACAGCTACTTTTGAGTCTTGGCTGTGGCCCTAAGCATTTTGTTTTCCAGTATTACCACCGGATACATAAATGCCACAGACACATAACTGGGTGAACCTTTTCAGATTGTGACTCAGCTTTGCTAGAGTCCCCAGTTAGTGGTGTCCAGAGCTCTTAAGCACACTCGTTTGCCTTGGATCACGACTTTAACCACTTAGTCTCAAGCTTTTCTTTTTGCTTGGACCTTCATGACACAAGCACGTGGTTAGGGACAGCTTGATTTAGCCGCTTAGGCCTGGATTTTATTTCCTTGGGCCCTCCTATCCATTGATGCTCAAAGCCTTGGATCCTTTTTACCCTTGCCTTTTGGTTTTAAGGGCTATTGGCTTTTTCTATTGCTCCTTCTTTTTCTATATACTCTTTTTAGATCTCTTTTTTTTTTTTCACTGCTTTTTCTTGCTTCAAGAATCAATTCCATGAATTTTTCAGATCATCAATAACATTTCTCTTTGTTCCTCATTCTTTCAAGAGCCAACAATTTTTAACACTCATAAACAACAAGATCCAAAGACATATGCACTGTTCAATCATTCATTCAGAAAACAAAAATTATTGTCACCACATCAATATAATTAAACTAAATTCAATAATAATTTCGAAAACTATGTACTTCTTGTTCTTTTGAATTAAAACATTTTTCTTTTAAGAGAGGTGAAGGACTAATGGATTTTATTCATAGCTTTAAGGCATGGTTACATACTAATGATCATGAAATAAAGACACAAAACATAGATAAACATAATAATTAAAAACCGAAAACAGAAAGAAATAAAGAACAAGGAATGAATCCACCTGTAGTGGCGTCTTCTTCTTGAAGGACAAATGATGTTCTTAAGCTCTTCTATGTCCCTTCCTTGCCTTTGTTGCTCCTCCCTCATTGCTCTTTGATCTTCTCTTATTTCTTGGAGAATGATGGAGTGCTCATGATGTTCCACCCTTTAGTTGCTTCCAATATTTGTGTGGAGGATAACTTATCCCCTGAGGTATCTCAGGGATCTCTTAATTTGCAGCCACATGTTCTACCCCTGAGCTATGATGGCTTTGTGAGTTTTTTTTTTTTTTTTCATCTCCCATGACTCAGAGGTGGAAGCTTTTTGTCTTCCCTTTGAGGTTTCTCTGGCTTTAGGTGCCATTAATGGTAATGAAAAAGCAAAAAAAGCTATGCTTTTACCACACCAAACTTAAAATATTGCTCGCCCTCGAGCAAGAAAAGAAAGAAGAGAAGAAGAAGAAGAAGATGGAGGTGAGTGAGGTTTATGGGAAAGGGTGAGTGGTGAATGAAAACAGAAGGGATGACCATGAATATAGAGAGATAGGGCGAGGTAGGTGGGGATCCTGTGAGGTTCACAGATCCTGAGGTGATCCTGTGGGGTTCACAGATCCTGAGGTGTCAAGGAATTCCATCCCTGCACCAAATAGGCATGTAAAATGCCTTTATGCATCATTCTGGCGTTCAAACGCCCATTGGTGCATGTTCTGGGCGTTCAACGCCCATGTAATGCATGTTTCTGGCGTTGAACGCCAGTTTCATGCTTGTTTCTGGCGTTCAGCGCCAGTTTGTCCTCTCTGTGCACCATCCTGGCGTTTAACGCCAGGTTGTTGCTTGTTTTGGGCGTTCAGCGCCAGAATGGTGCTCTGTTCTGGCGTTGAACGCCGGCCAGATGCACCTTCTGGGCGTTGAACGCCAGCCCGTGCGTCCTCCAGGGTGAAAAATTTTTTTCTTCTGTTTTTGACTCTGTTTTTAATTTTTTTGATTTTTTTTCGTGACTCCTCATGATCATGTACCTAATTAAACACAAAAATAACAAAGAAACAAACTAAAATAAAATTAGATAAATAAAATTGGGTTGCCTCCCAACAAGCGCTTCTTTAATGTCAATAGCGTGACAGTGGCTCTCTTGGAGCCACAAGATGATCAGGTCAACTTAAGTGTGGTATTCCCAACACCAAACTTAGAGTTTGGATATGGGGTTTGAACACCAAACTTAGAGTTTGGTTGTGGCCTCACAACACCAAACTTAGAGTTTGACTGTGTGGGCTCTTCTTGACTCTGAACTGAGAGAAGCTCTTCATGCTTACTCTCTTTTGTCACAGAGGGATGGCCATGTGCCCTAAACACAAGGTAGTCCCCATTCAATTGAAGGACTAACTCACCTCTGTTGACATCTATTACAGCTCCTGCTGTGGCTAGGAAAGGTCTTCCTAGGATGATGCATTCATCATCTTCCTTCCTAGTGTCTAGGATTATGAAATCAGTAGGGATGTAAAGGCCTTCAACCTTTACTAGCACGTCCTCTACTATTCCATAAGCTTGTCTCATTGACTTGTCTGCCAATTGTAATGAGAACAAGGCAGGTTGTACCTCAATGATCCCCAGCTTCTCCATTACAGAGAGTGGCATCAGATTTATCCCTGACCCCAGATCACATAGAGCTTTTTCAAAGCTCATGGTGCCAATGGTGCAAGGTATTAAGAACTTGCCAGGATCTTGTCTCTTTTGAGGTAGAGTTCTCTGAATCCAAGTATCTAGTTCACTAATGAGCAAGGGAGGTTCACTTTCCCAAGTCTTATTACCAAACAGCTTGGCATTCAGCTTCATAATAGCTCCTAAATATAGAGCAGCTTGCTCTCCAATCACATCTTCATCCTCTTCAGAGGATGAATATTCTTCAGAGCTCATGAATGGCAGAAGGAGATTTAATGGAATCTCTATGGTCTCTAGATGAGCCTCAGATTCCTCAGGATCCTTAATAGGAAACTCCTTCTTGCTTGAGGGACGTCCCAGGAGGTCTTCCTCACTAGGATTTTCGTCCTTCTCCTCCCTAGTGCATTCGGCCATTTTGACTATGTCAATGGCCTTGCACTCTCCCTTTGGATTTTCTTCTGTATTGCTTGGGAGAGTACTGGGAGGAGTTTCAATGACTTTCTTACTCAGCTGGCCCACTTGTGCTTCCAGATTTCTACTGGAAGATCTGGTTTCATTCATGAAACTGAAAGTGGCCTTTGACAGATCAGAGACTATATTGGCTAAATTAGAATTATTTTGTTCAGAGTTCTCTGTCTGTTGCTGAGAAGATGATGGATATGGCTTACTATTGTTCAGCCTATTGTGTCCACCATTGTTAAAACCTTGTTGAGGTTTTTGTTGATCCTTCCAGGAGAAATTTGGATGATTTCTCCAAGATGAGTTATAGGTGTTTCCATAAGGTTCACCTAAGTAATTAACCTCTGCCATGGCAGGGTTTTCAGGATCATAAGCTTTTTCAGAAGCTGCCTCTCTAGTACTGTTGGATGCATGTTGCAATCCATTCAGATTTTGAGAGATCATGTTGACCTGTTGAGTCAGCACTTTGTTCTGAGCCAATATGGCATTCAGAGCATCAATTTCAAGAACTCCTTTCTTCTGAGGTACCCCATTGTTCACAGAATTCCTCTCAGAAGTATACATGAACTGGTTGTTTGCAACCATGTCAATGAGTTCTTGAGCCTCTTCAGGCGTTTTCTTCAGGTGAATAGATCCACCTGCAGAATGGTCCAATGACATTTTCGAAAATTCAGAGAGACCATAATAGAATATATCTAATATGGTCCATTCTGAAAACATGTCAGATGGACATCTTTTGGTCAGCTGCTTGTATCTTTCCCAAGCTTCATAGAGGGATTCACCATCTTTTTGTTTGAAGGTTTGAACATCCACTCTCAGCTTGCTCAGCTTTTGAGGAGGAAAGAATTTATCTAAGAATGCAGTGACAAGCTTATCCCATGAGTCCAGGCTATCCTTGGGTTGAGAATCCAACCACACTCTAGCTCTGTCTCTTACAGCAAAAGGGAAAAGCAAGAGTCTGTAGACTTCAGGATCAACTCCATTCGTCTTTACAGTCTCACAGATCTGCAAGAACTCAGTTAAAAACTGATAAGGATCTTCAGATGGAAGTCCATAAAACTTGCAGTTTTGTTGCATTAAAGCAACTAGTTGAGGCTTAAGCTCAAAGTTATTGGCTCCAATGGCAGGAATGGAGATGCTTCTTCCATCAAACTTGGACGTTGGCTTAGTGAAGTCACCAAGCATTCTCCTTGTATTATTATTATTTTCGGCTGCCATGTCCTTCTCCTGTTCAAAAATTTCTGAAAGGTTGTTTCTCTTAAAGATGTTTTTGGATTGTTGTAATTTAGCTTCTCTTAATCTTCTCTTCAGAGTCCTTTCAGGTTCTGGATCAATTTCAACAAGAGTGCCTTTATCCCTGTTCCTGCTCATATGAAGGAGAAGAAAACAGGAAAAGAAAAAGGAATCCTCTATGTCACAGTATAGAGATTCCTTTATGTTAGTAGAAAAAGAAGGGGGGTAGAAGAATGAAGAATGGATTCGGATTTATGGATGAAGAGAGGTGAAGAGAAGTGTTAGTAATTAAATAATTAAATAGAAGAAGAAAAGAGATGAGAGAAATTCGAAAATAATTTTTGAAAAGGGGTTAGTGATTTTCGAAAATTAGAAATAATTTATAATTAAAATTAAAACATGAAACAATTAATTAATTAAAAAGAATTTTTGAAAAAGGGAAGAGATATTTTCGAAAATTAGAGAGGGAAAGGTAGTTAGGTGGTTTTGAAAAAGATAAGAAACAAACAAAAAGTTAGTTAGTTGATTGAAAAAGATTTGAAATCAAATTTGAAAAAGATAAGAAGATAGTAAGTTAGATAAGATATTTTGAAATCAAATTTGAAAAAGATAAAATTTTTGAAAAAGATAAAATTTTTGAAAAAGATAAGATAAAAGATAAAAAGATTTAATTCAAAATTTTGAAATTGTTTACTTCACTAACAAGAAACTACAAGATAAGATTCTAGAACTTAAAGATTGAACCTTTCTTAACAAGAAAGTAACAAACTTCAAATTTTTGAACCAATCACATTAATTGTTAGCTAATTTTCGAAAATTACATATAAAGATAAGAAAAAAGATTTGAAAATATTTTGAAAAGATTTTTTGAAATTTTCGAAAAATAGAAAAAAAAATGAAAAAGATATGATTTTTTGAAAAGATTTTGAAAAGATAAGAAGTTTAAAATTGAAATTTTGATTTGACTTGTGAGAAACAACTAATTTTGAAAATTTTTGACCAAGTCAACCCAAAATTTCGAAATTTTGGAGGGAAATAAGGAAAAGATATTTTTTTTTGATTTTTTTAAATTTTTAAAGAAAAACACAAAAATGACCCAAAACATGAAAATTTTGGATCAAGACACAAGATGCATGCAAGAATGCTATGAATGTCAAGATGAACACCAAGAACACTTTGAAGATCATGATGAACATCAAGAACATATTTTTGAAAAATTTTTGATGCAAAGAAAATATGCAAGACACCAAACTTAGAAATTTTTAATGCTTGGAAAATATGAATGCAAAAATGCACATGAAAAACAACAAACAACACAAAACAAGAAATCATCAAGATCAAACAAGAAGACTTATCAAGAACAACTTGAAGATCATGAAGAACACTATGAATGCATGGATTTTCGAAAAAGTGCAAGAGAATTTTTAAAAGCATGCAATTGACACCAAACTTAAAAATTAACATAAGATTCAAACAAGAAACACAAATATTTTTGATTTTTATGATTTTCTAATTTTTTTGTATTTTTATTAGTATTTTCAAAAATAAAGTTTTGGAAAAACGAAAATTAAAAGAAAAATTTTGAAAAAGATTTTTGAAAAGAAAAATTACCTAATCTGAGGAACAAGATGAACCGTCAGTTGTCCATACTCGAACAATCCCCGGCAACGGCGCCAAAAACTTGGTGGACGAAATTGTGATCACATTATATGTTTCTTGGATTTTGAATGAAAGCTTAATTATGGCACTGCCATGTTCCAATTGTTTTGAGATGAAGGCTTCTAAGGGGCAGCACCTGTGTGAGGTTTTCTTTATTGGAATTCACAACTCCGCTCAACTAACCAGCAAGTGTACTGGGTCGTCCAAGTAATAACCTTACGTGAGTAAGGGTCGAATCCACAGAGATTGTTGGTATGAAGCAAGCTATGGTCACCTCGTAGATCTCAGTTAGGCAGATTAAAATAGTTTATGGTTTTCGAAAATTAAAAGAAATAAATAATAAAAAGGATAGAAATACTTATGCAGATTCATTGGTAGGAATTTCAGATAAGTGGAATGGAGATGCTGTAGAGCTCTCGGACGCCTGCCTTCCTACTGCTTCTACTCAATCCGTCTTACTCCTTTCCATGGCAAGCTTTATGTAGGGCATCACCGTTGTCAGTGGCTACATCCCATCCTCGCAGTGAAAGCTAATGCTCACGCACTCTGTCACAGTACGGCCAATCACCGGTTGGTTCCCTCCCCTACTGGAATAGAATCCCTCTTTTGCGTCTGTCACTAACGCCCAGCAGTTTACAGGTTTGAAGCTCGTCACAGTCACTCAATCCTAGAATCCTACTCGGAATACCATAGACAAGGTTTAGACTTTCCGGATCCTCATGAATGCCGCCATCTATCTAACTTATACCACGAAGATTCTGTTGGGGAATCTAAGAGATACACATTCAAGCCTTGTTGCATGCAGAACGGAAGTGGTTGTCAATCACGTGTGTTCATAGGTGAGAATAATAATGAGGGTTATCTAACTCATCATCATTCATCATGTTCTTGAGTACGAATGAATATCTTGGAATAAGAATAAGATAGAGAATTGAATAAAAGAAAATAGAACTTCATTAATCTTTGAGGTACAGCAGAGCTTCACACCCTTAATCTATGGTGTGCAGAAACTCCACCGTTGAAAATACATAAGTGAAAGAGCTCCAGGCATGGCCGAATGGCCAGCCCCCTAAAACGTGATCAATAGTCTCTTAGGATGAAGAATAAAACAAAACTGAGACCAAAGATATCTAATACAATAGATAAATGTCCTATATATACTAGACTAGCTACTAGGGTTTACATGAGTAAGTAATTGATGCATAAATCCACTTCCGGGGCCCACTTGGTGTGTGCTTGGGCTAAGCTTGATCTATCCACGAGCTGAGGCTTCTCTTGGAGTTGAATTTCGAGTTATGATGTGCTTTGGGCGTTCAACTCCGGATTATGACGTTTTTCTGGCGTTTAACTCCAGAAAGGAGTGTGTACTTGGCGTTCAACGCCAAGTTGCGTCGTCATTCTTCGAATAAAGTATGGACTATTATATATTTCTGGAAAGCCCTGGATGTCTACTTTCCAACGCCGTTGAGAGCGCGCCATTTAGAGTTCTGTAGCTCCAGAAAATCCATTTCGAGTGCAGGGAGGTCAGAATCTAACAGCATCAGCAGTCCTTTTGTCAGCCTTTTTCAGAGTTTTGCTCAAATCCCTCAATTTCAGTCAGAATTTACCTGAAATCACAGAAAAACACACAAACTCATAGTAAAGTCCAGAAATGTGAATTTAACATAAAAACTAAGGAAAACATCCCTAAAAGTAGCTTAATCATCCTAAAAACTATATAAAAACAATGCCAAAAAGCGTATAAATTATCCGCTCATCATTCTTCCTCTAAAGAGGATGAATATGTCACTGAAGAGTAAGTTGCTAAGTACCTTGGAGCAATCATGAAGCTAAATGACAAGTTATTTGGTAATGAGACTTGGGAGAACGAACCTCCTTTGCTCACCAAAGAACTGGATGACTTGTCTAGACAGAAATTACCTCAAAAGAGGATGAGACAAGATCCTGGGAAGTTTTCAATACCTTGTGCCATAGGCACCATGACCTTTAAGAAGGCTCTGTGTGACCTAGGGTCAAGTATAAACCTCATGCCTCTCTCTGTAATGGAGAAGCTAGGGATCTTTGAGGTGCAAGCTACAAGAATCTCACTAGAGATGGCAGACAATTCAAGAAAACAAACTTGTGGGCTTGTAGAGGATGTTCTGGTAAAGATTGAAGACCATTACATCCCTGCTGACTTCATAGTCCTAGAGACTGGGAAGTGCATGGATGAATCCATCATCCTTGGCAGACCCTTTCTAGCCACAGCAAAGGCTGTCATTGATGTGGACAGAGGAGAATTGATCATTCAAGTGAATAAAGAATCCTTTGTGTTTAAGGCTCAAGGATATCCCTCTGTCACCATGGAGAGGAAGCATGAAGAGCTTCTCTCAAAATAGAGTCAAACAGAGCCCCCACAGCCAAACTCTAAGTTTGGTGTTGGGAGGCCACAACCAACTTCTAAGTTTGGTGTTGAACCCCCACATTCAAACTCTAAGTTTGGTGTTGGGAGGTTCCAACATTGCTCTGAGTATCTTTAAGGCTCCATGAGAGCCCTCTGTCAAGCTACCGACATTAAAGAAGCGCTTGTTGGGAGGCAACCCAATGTTATATTTATCTATTTTCCTTTGTATTTTATGTTTTCTGTAGGTTGATGATCAAGAGAAGACACAAAATCAATTGAAAAAGCAAAAATAGAATGAAAAATAGAAAGAAAAATAGCACACCCTGGAGGAAGACCTTGCTGGCGTTTAAACGCCAGTAAGGGTAGCAAATGGGCGTTTAACGCCCAGTCTGGCACCATTCTGGGTGTTTAACGCCAGAAAGGGGCACTAGACTGGCGTTAAACGCCAGGAAAGGGCAAGAAGCTGGCGTTAAATGCCAGAAAGGGCATCAGCCCGGTGTTTAACACCAGAATTGGCACAGAGAGCATTTTTTGCTCACCACTTGGTGCAGGGATGACTTTTCCTTGACACCTCAGGATCTGTGGATCCCACAGGATCCCCACCTACCCCACCACCCTCTCTCTTCTTCTTCACCTATTCACCAATCACCTCAACCACTCTTCCACAAAAACTCCTTCATTTTCACACACCCTAAACACTACTTCTCCCCCTTTGGCCAAACCACAAAGCCATCTCCATCTACTCTATTTCTTCTTCTTCTACTCTCTTCTTTCTTCTTTTGCTCGAGGACGAGCAAACCTTCTAAGTTTGTTGTGGTAAAAGCATTGCTTTTTGTTTTTCCATTACCATTTATGGCATCCAAGGCCGGAGAAACCTCTAGAAAGAGGAAAGGGAAGGCAAAAGCTTCCACCTCCGAGTCATGGGAGATGGAGAGATTCATCTCAAGGGTGCATCAAGACCACTTCTATGAAGTTGTGGCCATGAAGAAGGTGATCCCTGAGGTCCCCTTCAAACTCAAAAAGAGTGAATACCCGGAGATCCGACATGAGATTTTAGTCCGAAAAATGTGAGGTTGGCATTCAACTTGCCCAAGATGCAAGGAGATGAACACCCTTACACTAGAAGGGTCAACTTTGATCAAAGGTTGGACCAAGTCCTCATAGACATCTGTGAAGAGGGCGCTCAATGGAAGAGAGATTCAAGAGGGAAGCCGGTACAACTGAGAAGGCAAGACCTCATGCCCGTGGCTAGGGGATGGTTGGAGTTTATCCAACGCTCAATCATTCCCACTAGCAACCGGTCTGAAGTTACTATAGACCGGGCCATCATGATTCATAGCATCATGATTGGAGAAGAAGTAGAAGTTCATGAGGTTATAGCCTAAGAACTTTATAAGGTGGCGGACAAGTCCTCTACCTTGGCAAGGTTAGCCTTTCCTCATCTCATTTGTCACCTCTGTTATTCAGTTGTAGTTGACATAGAGGGAGACATCCTCATTGATGAGGACAAGCCCATCACTAAGAAAAGGATGGAGCAAACAAGAGATCCCACTCATCATTAAATCCCTGAGATACCTCAAGGGATGCACTTTCCTCCACAAAACTATTGGGAGCAAATCAACACCTTCCTAGGAGAATTGAGTTCCAATATGGGACAACTAAGGGTGGATCACCAAGAAAATTCCATCCTCCTCCATGAAATTAGAGAAGATCAAAGAATCATTAGAGAGGAGCAACAAAGACAAGGAAGAGACATTGAGGAGCTAAAGCACTCCATAAGATCTTCAAGAGGAAGAACAAGCTGCCATCACTAAGGTGGACCCGTTCTTTAATCTCCTTGTCCCTTATTTTCCTGTTTTTCGAAATTTCATGCTTATGTTTATCTATGTTTGTGTCTTATGATCATTAGTGTCTTAGTGTCTATGCCTTAAAGTTATGGATGTCCTATGAATCCATCACCTTTCTTGAATGAAAAATGTTCTTAATTGAAAAAGAGAAGAATTGCATGAATTTTGAATTTTATAACAGATTAATTATTTTGATGTGGTGGCAATACTTTTGTTTTCTGAATGTATGCTTAAATAGTGCATATGTCTTTTGAATTTGTTGTTCATGAATGGTTGGCTCTTGAAAGAATGATGAAAAAGGAGACATGTTACTGAGGATCTGAAAAATCATAAAAATGATTCTTGAAGCAAGAAAAAGCAGTGAATATTCAAAAAAAAAAAGAAGAGAGAAAAACGAAAAAAAAGAAAAGAAAAAGAAAAAAAATTAATAAAGTTATGATCCAAGGCAAAAAGAGTGTGCTTAAGAACCCTGGACACCTCTAATTGGGGACTCTAGCAAAGCTGAGTCACAATCTGAAAAGGTTCACCCAATTATGTGTCTGTGGCATGTATGTATCCGGTGGTAATACTGGAATACAAAGTGCTTTGGGCCACGGCCAAGACTCATAAAGTAGCTATGTTCAAGAATCATCATACTTAACTAAGAGAATCAATAACACTATCTGGATTCTGAGTTCCTATAGAAGCCAATCATTCTAAATTTCAAAGGATAAAGTGAGATGCCAAAACTGTTCAGAGGCAAAAAGCTAAAAGCCCCGCTCATCTAATTAATACTGATCTTCAAAGATGTTTTTAGAATTCATTGCATATTCTCTTCTCTTTATCTTATTTGATTTTCAGTTGCTTGGGGACAAGCAACAATTTAAGTTTGGTGTTGTGATGAGCGGATAATTTATATGCTTTTTGGCATTATTTTTAGTATATTTTTAGTATGTTTTAGTTAGTTTTTAGTATATTTTTATTAGTTTTTAGATAAAAATCACTTTTCTGGACTTTACTATGAGTTTATGTGTTTTTCTGTAATTTCAGGTATTTTCTGGCTGAAATTCAGGGACCTGAGCAAAAATCTGATTCAGAGACTGAAAAGGACTGCAGATGCTGTTGGAATCTAACCTCCCTGCACTCGAAGTGGATTTTCTGGAGCTACAGAAGCCCAATTGGCGCGCTCTCAACGGCGTTGGAAAGTAGACAACATGGGCTTTCCATACTTTTCCCAAGATTTGATGGCCCAAACTGGCGTTCTAAATCAGCTCAAAACTGCCCGGCATTAAACGCCGGAACTGGCACAAGAATGGGAGTTAAACACCCAAACTGGCACAAAAGCTGGCATTTAACTCCAAGAAAAGTCTCTACACATGAAAGATTCAATGCTCAGCCCAAGCACACACAAAGTGGGTCCGGAAGTGGATTTTTATGTCATTTACTCAATTCTGTAAATCCTAGGCTACTAGTTCTCTACATATAGGACCTTTTGCTATTGTATTTGACATCTTTGATCATTTTTGATCTTAGGATCATCTTGGTAGCTATCTTTGATCAGTTTTATGCTATCTTAGATCATTGGGAGGCTGGCCATTTGGCCATGCCTAGACCTTGTTCTTATGTATTTTCAACGGTGGAGTTTCTACACACCATAGATTAAGGTGTGGAGCTCTGCTGTACCTCGAGTATTAATACAATTACTATTGTTCTTCTATTCAATTCAACTTGTTCTTGTTCTAAGATATCACTTGTTCCTCAACTTGATGAATGTGATGATCCGTGACACTCATCATCATTCTCACCTATGAACATGTGCCTGACAACCACCTCCGTTCTAACTTAGATTGAGTGGATATCTCTTGGATTCCTTAACCAGAATCTTCGTGGTATAAGCTAGAATTGATGGCGGCATTCAAGAGAATCCGGAAGGTCTAAACCTTGTCTGTGGTATTCTGAGTAGGATTCAATGATTGAATGACTGTGACGAGCTTCAAACTCCTGAAGGCTGGGCGTTAGTGACAGACGCAAAAGAATCAATGGATTCTATTCCAACCTGCTTGAGAACCGACAGATGATTAGCCGTGCCGTGACAAGGTGCGTTGAACATTTTCACTGAGAGGACGGGATTGTAGCCACGGACAACGGTGATGCCCAACATACAGCTTGCCATGGAAAGGAGTAAGAAGGATTGGATGAAGACAGTAGGAAAGCAGAGAGACGGAAGGGACAAAGCATCTCCATACGCTTATCTGAAATTCTCACCAATGAATTACATAAGTATTTCTATCTTTAGGTTTTATTCATATATCATCCATAACCATTTGAATCTGCCTGACTGAGATTTACAAGGTGACCATAGCTTGCTTCATACCAACAATCTCCGTGGGATCGACCCTTACTTGCGTAAGGTTTATTACTTGGATGACCCAGTGCACTTGTTGGTTAGTTGTGCGAAGTTATGATAAAGAGTTGAGATTGCAATTGAGTGTACCATGTTGATGGCGCCATTGATAATCACAATTTCGTGCACCACGCACTGTGCGCGTATGCACTGAAGGCCGCACGTGACCCTTTTAGTCAAACTCGTGCCTAGCGATATTGGAGGGTTTCCAACCCCATTTGGAGCTGAGTTTTTTGCAGGAAAAGATAAAAGGAACCAAGGATTGAAGGGGGAGGCATGTCTTCATTCATAACACACATTAGATCTAGTTTTAGGTTTAGTTTCTAGAGAGAGAAGCTCCCACTTCTCTCTAAAATTAGGATTACGAGTAGGTTTAATTTCCTTCTAGATCTAGAGTTAATTCATGCCTTGATTTTCTTCTTCTCTATCAATTCTTGTTCCTCTACTCTTCCTCTATCTAGTTTTGTACTTTAATTCTTGTAATTATCATACTTTGTTGTGGATCTCCTTTTGTTCTTTTGTTTCTTTTTTAATGCAATATGAGGTAATTCGTGATAATTGTGATTTCCTTGATTGTTATTGTTAGTCCTTTGCATTTTATTGTTGTTAGATTCTATTCTAGTTGTGATTTTACTATGCTTTTCTTTTATGCCTTCCAAGTGTTTGATGAAATGCTTGGAAGGATTTTAGAGTAGAATTTTATGTTCTTTGCTTGGGAAGGTAACTTATGATTCCTTGAGTTACTAATTTCCAAGTGATTGATGATTGATAGCCATTAACTCTAGTTTTCACTAATTCAATTGGTGAGAGCTACGACTTATGGACTTGGATTGATATAGCTCACTTGACTTTCCTCTACCATTAGTTAGAGGATGACTTTGTGGGGTTGATCCTTGCAATTATCATGTTGTGGTTAGTAATAAGGATAGAGATCCTTAATCACCAATCCTTGCCAAGACCGTTTTGTCATTAGAATTTCATTTCCATCTACTTTTCATGTTCCCACCTCAAAACCCCAAAATATACAAATCCATAACCAATAACAAGGACATTGCTCTGCAATTCCTTTGAGAGATGACCCGAGGTTTAAATACTTCGATTTATAGATTTTAGGGGTTTGTTTTAGTGACAAACAATCTTTTGTATAAAAGGATTATTGCTTGGTTTAGAAACCATACTTGCAACGAGATTTTATTTGTGAAATTCTAAACCGTCAAAAATCTAATCATCAAAATGGCACCGTTGCCGGGGATTTGCAATGGTGTTATGTTATTGGTTATTGTGTATATGTAAATAGTGTGAATAGGCTGACTTTTGCTTGTTTTCTAGTTTTTGTTAGTTTTCAATTTCGCTTCTCCATTATGAATTCTCACTTTGGCTATGAGTTTGGCTCTAATTGTGTTGTAGGAAATGTGGACTTTAATAACAACATGTACCAAGGATGGAACACTTCAAGATGGGAGGAGCCTCAAGGAATTGATCACTCCTATTGGCAACAACCTCCGGACAATCATAGGCATAATTCACATCCTAGTGCATGTCAATTCAATGGCTATGGTGATTCTTTTTGTGATAATCAACCACCACCATATACCTATTATGCTTATCCTCAACATGACCATCAACCATGCTCACAAGCCCATTTTTACCAAGCACCTTCATATGACCCATATCCGATGTATGATCAATCACCCATACCACATCCTTGTGACCATTATGAGCAAAAACCTTTAGAACCATGATGAGCGGATATTTTATACGCTTTTTGTGGGGTAATTTCATGTAGATTTTAGTATATTTTAATTGATTTTTAGTAGAATATTATTAGTTTTTAGGAAAAAATCATATTTCTAGACTTTACTATGAGTTTGTGTGTTTTTCTGTGATTTCAGGTATTTTCTGGCTGAAATTGAGGGAGCTGGGCAAAAATCTGAGTTAGGCTGAAAAAGGACTGCTGATGTTGTTGGATCCTGACCTCCCTGCACTCGAAATAGATTTTCTGGAGCCACAGGAGTCCAATTGGCGCACTCTCAACGGCGTTGGAAAGTAGACATCTAGGGCTTTCCAGCAATATATAATAGTCCATACTTTGTGTGAAGATAGATGACGTAAACTGGCGTTCAACGCCAGTATCATGCTGCTGTCTGGCGTCCAGCGCCAGAAACAGGTTACAAGTTGGAGTTCAACGCCAGAAACAGGTCACAACCTGGCGTTGAACGCCCAAAACAGCCCCAGGCATGTGAGAAGCTTAAGTCTCAGCCCCAGCACACACCAAGTGGGCCCCAGAAGTGGATTTCTACATCATCTATCATAGTTTACTCATTTTCTGTAAACCTAGGTTACTAGTTTACTATTTAAACAACTTTTAGAGACTTATTTTGTACCTCATGACATTTTCAGATCTGAATTTTATGCATTTTGACAGCATGAGTCTCTAAACTCCATTGTTGGGGGGGAGGAGCTCTGCAGCGTCTCGATGAATTAATGCAATTGTTTCTATTTCACTCAAACGTGTGTGTGTTCCTATCTAAGATGTTTATTCGCACTTAATTATGAAGGAGGTGATGATCCGTGACACTCATCACCTCCCTCAATCCATGAACGTGTGCCTGACAAACACCTCCGTTCTACATCAGACTGAATGAGCTTCTCTTAGATTCCTTAATCAGAATCTCCGTGGTATAAGCTAGAATTGATGGCGGCCACTCTTGAGAATCCAGAAGGTCTAAACCTTGTCTGTGGTATTCCGAGTAGGATTCAAGGATTGAATGGCTGTGACGAGCTTCAAACTCGCGATTGCTGGGCGTGATGACAAACGCAAAAGGATCAATGGATCCTATTCCAACATGATCGAGAACCAACAGCTGATTAGCCGTGCTGTGACAGAGCATCTGGACCGTTTTCACTGAGAGGATGGGAGGTAGCCACTGACAATGGTGACACCCTACATACAGCTTGCCGTAGACGGGCTTTACAAACAATTAAGTTGAATATTACATTGCAGAAATTCAGAGGACAAAGTATCTCCGAAACTCCAACATATTCTCCATTACTGCACAACAAGTAACGATTTTATTCTCTTTTATTTTTCCAATCTAATAATTCCCATTGATAATTTTGATTGATATCCTGACTAAGAATAATAAAATAAACATAGCTTGCTTCAAATCAATAATCTCCGTGGGATCGACTCTTACTCACGTAAGGTATTACTTGGACGACCCAGTGCACTTGCTGGTTAGTTGTGCGAAATCATAAGAAATCTTGATTTTGATATTGAGATATTAATTTCGTGCACCAAGTTTTTGGCGCCGTTGCCGGGGATTATTCGAGTTTGAACAACTAAAGGTTTATTTTGTTGCTTAGATTAGGAAGAATTTATCCTTTCTTTTTACTAGAATTGCATCTTTTATTATCCCTTTTTAAAAAAAAATTTCAAAAATATTACTTTTCTTTATCAATTTTTAAGTTTTTCGTGAGTTTAGTGTCTTGTTCTAAGTTTGGTGTCAATTACATATTTGATATTTTTCTTTAAAATTTTTGAACTTGTGTTCTTTGTTCTTCATTGATCTTCAAGTTGTTCTTGTTTATTTTTCTTGTTTGATCTTAAGTTTTTCTTGTTTTGTGTCTTTCCTTGTTTTTCTTGTGCTTTTTCAAAACATTAACTTTCAAAAATTATACTTTTATCCATAAAAATAATACATCTTTAAAATACGTTACATTTTTAGCTCAGTTGGTTATAGCGTTGGTTTATGTTCTTAGCAATTGGGCACCTTCTTTTTAAAATCCTTTTTCAAAAATAATTTTTCTTGATTTAATCTTATGCCAAACTCTAAGTTTGGTGTTCTCTTGTTAATTTTAATATAATTTTCGAAAATTTATCTTGGTTTTCTAAAAATTTTAAGTTTGGTGTTCTTTCTTTTGTTCTTGGTGTTCTTGTGAATCTTCAAGGTGTTCTTGAGTTCTTCTTGTGTCTTGATCTTAAAATTTTTAAGTTTGGTGTTCCTTGGTGTTTTCCCTCCAAAAATTTTCGAAAATAAGGAGCATTAGATCTAAAAATTTTAAGTCTTGTGTCTTTTATGTGTTTTTCTCTTTCATCATAAAATTCAAAATTCAAAAAAAATATATCTTTTCTAACTAATTTTAAACAATAATTTCAAAATTTTTATATAAAAATTTCAGATTTCAATTTCAAAATTTTTCGAAAATTCTTCACAAAATATTTTCAAATTTTTTATTCCGTTTTTATTTATTCCACTTCTATAAAATAAATAATATCAACATACATATCATCTCCCTTGTTCCATCATGGAATAAAGTGGAAATGAACAGTCCAGGAGGACTCTGGGGTCATATGCTAACCCCACTACTGCTTCATATGGGAGTAGTATCTGTATACCCTCCATTGGAGTTAGTAGCTTTGAGTTGAATCCTCAGCTCATTATCATGGTGCAGCAAAACTGCCAGTATTCCGGTCTTCCACAGGAAGAACCTATAGAGTTTCTGGCACAATTTTTACAAATTGCTGACACAGTACATGATAAGGAAGTAGATCAGGATGTCTACAGATTATTACTGTTCCCATTTGCTGTAAAAGATAAAGCTAAGAGATGGTTAAATAACCAGCCTAAGAACAGCATAAAAACATGGAAACAGCTGTAAGAAAAATTCCTGAATCACTATTTCCCTCTAAAACGAATGACACAGCTAAGGCTAAGCATCCAAGGCTTCAAACAAGGAGATAATGAATCCCTTTATGATGCCTGGGAGAGATACAGAGAGATGCTAAGAAAATGCCCCTCTGAAATGTTTTCAGAGTGGGTGCAATTAGACATCTTTTACTATGGGCTTACAGAAAAAGCTCAGATTTCTCTAGACCACTCAGCTGGTGGATCTATACATATGAGAAAAACAATTGAAGAAGCTCAAGAGCTTATTGATACAGTTGCCAGAAATCAGCATCTGTACCTAAGCAGTGAATCTTCCATAAAAGAAGAAGCTAAAACAGTAACTGCTGAACTCAGTCCTGTGGATCAGGCTAATGAATTCAATCAGCAGCTAGACTTTCTAACTCAGCAGCTAGCTGAATTCAAGGAATTACTCCATGAAACAAGAATGGCTAACAGGAGTATGGAGGTACAGTTAAAGCAAATAGAAAAGCAACTATCAAAACAAATAATAGAAGAATGCCAAGCAGTTCAATTAAGAAGCGGGAAAACATTAAATACCTCACTTCAAAGCAGCAGGAAGCCAAGAAATGAACAAATGGCTACGCAAAATCCCTCTGAGGACAATCAGAGCCCAGAGAGGAATAATGATGGCGCTGAACGCCCAGCCCATGCTCATTCCTGGCGTTCAACGCCAGAAACAAGCATGAATCCGGCGTTGAACGCCCAAAGGGAGCATAGTTCTGGCGTTCAGACGCCAGTAACAAATAAGGAGGTGGCGTCTAACGCCACTCCAGCTTCCACCCCTGGCATTCAAATGCCAGTGGTGGATTAGTCACATACAAGTGCTGATAACAACACTTCTAAAAAGGCTTCCCAACCCACTTCTGTAGGTAATAAACCTGCAGCAACTAAGGTTGAGGAATATAAAGCCAAAATGCCTTATCCTCAAAAACTCCGCCAAGCGGAACAGGATAAGCAATTTGCCCGCTATGCAGACTATCTCAGAACTCTTGAAATAAAGATTCCGTTTGCAGAAGCACTTGAGCAAATACCCTCTTATGCTAAGTTCATGAAAGAGATCTTACGTCATAAAAAGGATTGGAGAGAAACTGAAAAAGTTTACCTCACTGAAGAATGCAGTGCAGTCATTCTGAAAAGCTTACCTGAGAAGCTTAAAGGCCCCGGGAGCTTTATGATACCATGCACATTAGAGGGTAATTGTACCAAGCAAGCTTTATGTGATCTTGGGGCAAGTATCAACCTAATACCTGCATCTATTATCACAAAGCTCGGTTTGACTGAGGAAGTCAAACCAACCCCGATATGTCTTCAACTTGCTGATGGCTCCATTAAATACCCATCAGGCGTGATTGAAGACATGATCGTCAAGGTTGGACCATTTGCCTTTCCTACTGACTTTGTGGTGCTGGAAATGGAGGAGCACAAGAGTGCAACTCTCATTCTAGGAAGACCTTTCCTAGCAACTGGCCGAACCCTCATTGACGTCCAAAAAGGGGAAGTAACCTTGAGAGTCAATGAGGAGGAGTTCAAGTTGAATGTTGTCAAAGCCATGCAACATCCAGACACCCCAAATGACTGCATGAGTGTTGACATTATTGACTCTCTGGTAAGAGAGGTCAATATGGCTGAGAGTCTCGAATAAGAGCTAGAGGACATCTTTAAAGATGTTCAGCCTGATCTGGAGGAATCAGAGAGAATAGTAGAACCTCTGAAAATCCCTCAGGAAGAGGAGAAACCTCCTAAACCCGAGCTCAAACCATTACCACCATCCCTAAAATATGCATTCCTGGGAGAAGGTGACACTTTTCCTGTAATCATAAGCTCTACCTTAGAGCCACAAGAAGAGGAAGCACTAATTCAAGTGCTAAGGACACACAAGACAACTCTTGGGTGGTCCATCAGTGATCTCAAGGGCATTAGCCCAGCCAGATGCATGCACAAGATCTTACTGGAGGGTGATGCCAAGCCAGTGGTTCAACCACAAAGGCGGCTGAATCCAGCCATGAAGGAGGTGGTGCAGAAAGAGGTCACTAAGTTACTATAGGCTGGGATTATTTATCCTATTTCTGATAGCCCCTGGTAAGCCCTGTCCAAGTTGTCCCCAAGAAAGGTGGCATGACAGTGGTTCATAATGAAAAAAATGAACTGGTTCCTACAAGAACAGTTACTGGGTGGCGTATGTGTATTGATTATAGAAGGCTCAATACAGCTACCGGAAAGGATCATTTTCCTTTACCATTCATAGACCAGATGCTAGAAAGACTGGCAGGTCATTAATACTACTGCTTCCTAGATGGATATTCAGGTTATAATCAAATTGCAGTAGATCTAAAAGATCAAGAGAAAACGGCATTCACATGTCCATCTGGAGTATTTGTATACAGAAGGATGCCTTTTGGCCTGTGCAATGCACCTGCAACCTTTCAGAGGTGCATGCTCTCAATTTTCTCTGATATGGTGGAAAAATTTATAGAAGTCTTCATGGATGACTTTTCAGTATTTGGAGACTCATTCAGCTCCTGTCTTGACCATCTAGCACTTGTTCTAAAGAGATGCCAAGAGACTAACCTGGTTTTAAACTGGGAAAAATGTCACTTTATAGTGACTGAAGGAATTGTCCTTGGGCACAAAATCTCAAACAAGGGAATAGAGGTGGATCAAGCTAAGGTAGAGGTAATTGAAAAATTACCACCACCTGCCAATGTTAAGGCAATCAGAAGCTTTTTGGGGCATGCAGGATTCTATAGGAGGTTTATAAAGGATTTTTCAAAAATCGCCAAACCTCTGAGCAACCTGTTAGCTGCTGACACGCCATTTGTCTTTGATAAGGAGTGTCTGTAGGCATTTGAGACTCTGAAAGCTAAATTGGTCACAGCACCAATCATCTCTGCACCAAACTGGACATTGCCATTTGAACAAATGTGTGATGCCAGTGACCATGCCATTGGCGCAGTGTTGGGACAAAGGCATGACAAGCTTCTGCACATCATTTACTATGCCAGCCGTGTTCTAAATGACGCACAGAAGAATTACACAACCACAGAAAAAGAGCTACTTGCAGTGGTTTACGCCATTGACAAATTCAGATCCTATTTAGTAGGATCAAAAGTGATTGTGTACACTGATCATGCTGCTCTTAAATATCTACTCATAAAGCAGGATTCAAAACCCAGACTTATAAGATGGGTATTGCTTCTACAAGAGTTTGATATAGAAATAAGAGATAGAAAAGGGACAGAGAATCAGGTAGCAGATCACCTGTCCCGAATAGAACCAGTAGAAGGGGCGTCCCTCCCTCTTATTGAGATCTCTGAAACCTTTTTGGATGAGCAACTCTTTGCCATCCAGGAAGTGCCATGGTTTGCAAATATTGCAAACTACAAGGCAGTGAGGTTCATACCTAAAGATTACAGTAGGCAGCAATCAAAGAAATTGATCACAGATGCAAAGTACTATCTTTGGGATGAACCATATCTCTTCAAGAGATGTGCAGACGGAGTAATCCGTAGATGTGTGCCTAAGGAAGAAGCGCAGAAGATCCTATGGCACTGCCATGGATCACAGTATGGAGGACATTTTGGAAGTGAGCGAACAGCCACAAGAGTCCTCCAATATGGCTTCTACTGGCCTACTCTCTATAAAGATTCCCGAGTGTTTGTACTTAATTGTGACAATTGCCAAAGATCTGGCAATCTGCCTCACAGTTATGCCATACCTCAATAAGGGTTCTTAGAGATTGAGTTGTTTGATGTATGGGGTATTGACTTCATGGGACCTTTCCCACCATCATACTCAAACACTTATATTCTGGTGGCAGTGGATTATGTATCCAAATGGGTGGAGGCTATTGCAACACCCACTAATGACACTAAAACAGTGTTAAGATTCCTCCAGAAACATATCTTCAGCAGATTTGGTACCCCTAGAGTATTAATCAGTGATGGGGGCACTCATTTCTGCAATAAACAGCTTTACTCTGCTTTGGTTCGTTATGGAGTTAGCCACAGGGTAGCTACTCCATATCACCCACAGAATAATGGGCAAGCTGAAGTATCAAATAGAGAAATCAAAAGAATCCTAGAACGGACTATAATCAACCGTAGAAGGGATTGGGCAAGAAGCTTGGATGATGCTCTGTGGGCATACGGAACAGCATTCAAGACCCCTATAGGGACCTCTCCATACCAGCTTGTGTATGGAAAGGCATGTCACTTGCCAGTGGAACTGGAACATAAGGCCTACTGGGCAACCAGATTCCTAAACCTTGATGCCAAGTTAGCTGGAGAAAAAAGATTGCTCCAGTTAAATGAGCTAGAGGAATTTAGACTCAGTGCTTTCGAGAATGCAAAAATTTACAAAGAGAAAGCGAAAAGATGGCATGATAAGAAATTGTCATCCAGAGTCTTTGAGCCGGGGCAGAAAGTTCTGCTATTTAATTATAGGCTCAAATTATTCCCCGGAAAATTAAAATCCCGGTGGAGAGGTCCATATGTGATTACAAGTGTATCACCATATGGATACGTAGAGCTTCAGGATAATGAATCTATCAAAAAGTTCATTGTTAATGGACAGAGAGTTAAACATTATCTTGAAAGCAATTTTGAGCAAGAATGCTCAAAACTGAGACTTGATTAAAAGCTTAGTAATAGTCCAGCTAATGACATTAAAGAAGCGCTTGCTGGGAGGCAACCCAGCCATTCACAAAATTTAATTTTATTTGTTTTTGCTAATTAATTGATTTTTTTCAGATATATGTTAGAGTATCTTTAAAAGGTAAAATAGCAATTGATTGAATTCACAGAGTTGCAAGGAAATTTGGAAGCTCACTGGCATGAAAAAGCCAGTAAGAAACGTTTTGGGCGTTGAACGCCCAAAAGAAGCACTCACTGGGCGTTCAACGCCAGTAAGGGTAGCCATCTGGGCGTTAAACGCCAGAAAGGAGCATCTTCTGGGCATTGAACGCCTGAAAGAAGCACCTTCTGGGCGTTTAACGCCAGATTGATAGAGTCCTGGGCGTTCAAAAAAACGCCCAGTGACAAAGGACTTCCTGGCGTTCAACGCCAGAAAGAAGCAACAGCTGGGCGTTGAATGCCCAGGAGAAGAAACAATTGGGCGTTAAACGCCCAAAACATGCAGCATTTGGGCGTTTAACGCCAGAATGGTGGGAGGTGGTAAAACTCGTTTTTCTTCACAAAGTTTCTAATTTTTATGTTTCAATTCATGATTTCTTGCATAAACATGTTTCAAAATATCATCCTTCAATTCCAAAATTTTTAATCCTAGTTTCTAAAAACCCTAATTTCTAAAATCCCTTTTTCAAAAATATCAAATGTAGCTTCATACATAAACATAAACTTTTTTTCAATCCAATCCAACTCTTTTTCCAATTTCTTTTCAAACTTAATTATCTTTTAAAATATTTTTCAAATTATAAATTTCAAATTTATTTTTAAATATCATTCATATCTTTTTAAATTATATCTTTTTCTTGTCATATTTATCTTTTATAAATCATATCTTTTATCTTATATCTCTTTCTTATTTTCGAAAACCCACCCCCTCCCCTTATATCCACTTTCGGCGCCCCTCTCATCATCCACCATTCCACACTTGCTCTCCTCCTATCCCTCTTCTCTCTTTTCTTTTGCTTGAGGACAAGCAAACCTCTAAGTTTGGTGTGCTTATCCATGATCACAAAAACATACTCACTTTGATCATGGCCCCTAAAGGAAAACAACCCAACCCAAGAGGCAAGAAAGAGAATATTCCAAAGCCACTTTGGAATCAAGGGAAGTTCTTAACTAAAGAACATTCAGACCATTACTACAAAATAATGAGTCTAAGATCAGTGATCCCGGAAGTTAAGTTCGATCTGAAAGAAGATGAATATCCGGAGATCCAAGAACAAATTCGAAACAGGAACTGGGAAATCCTAGCTAATTCTTAGACGAAAGTGGGAAGGAACATGGTTCAGGAGTTCTATGCTAATCTATGGCAGACAGACAGGCAAAGAATAATTGGAGCTGCCCTCTATGACCATCGGACCTTAGTCAGAGGAAAGATTGTTCATACCCATCCTGACAAAATCAGGGAGATCTTTAAGCTTCCTCAACTGAAAGATGACCCAGACTCCTTTAATAGGAGAATGATGAGGGTAAATAAAGGCTTGGACAAGATTCTAGAGGATATATGCATCTCTAAAGCCAGGTGGACCACCAGCACGACTGGCATCCCAAATCAACTCAAAAGAGAAGATCTCAAACCAGTAGCCAGAGGCTAGCTGGATTTCATTGGGCGTTCTATATTGCCCACCAGCAACCGTTCTGAAGTTACTATTAAAAGAGCAGTGATGATTCACTACATCATGTTGGGAAAAGAAGTAGAAGTCCATCAACTGATCTCGTGTGAATTATACAAAATAGCAAACAGGAATTCCAAGGATGCCAGATTGGCCTATCCAAGCTTAATTTCTATGCTCTACAAAGATGCCGGAGTAAAGATGGGAATAACAGAGTATATCTCAGTTGAGAGGCCAATCACTAGAATATCAATGGACAGACAACAGCTGCAAGATGATCCAATTAAGAGGAGAGCACAGGAAGTCCTCCCAGAACTCCCTCAATTCGAATATTGGGAACATCTTGAGGCATCTATTTCCAAATTGCAAGAAGCTATGAACCAAATAAAGGAAGAATAGAACAATCAAAGTAGCATGCTTTGCAAACTGCTTAAGGAACAAGAAGAGCAAGGGCGTGATTTAAGGGAGCTGAAGCGCCAGAAATTAATCCTTGAAGGACCAAGCACCCCACAGATCAAAGGAATATCTACTTCTCAGAACACAGGTTGTTGAGTTCTAAATTTAGCTTTAACTCTGTGATAATGTTATTATAGAAATTTACCTTAGGAGATATATATAGTAGTAGTAGTAGTAATTAGTATATCTATTCTGGTTTTATTCCCAATTAAGTTATAATTTATTTTTCTCATCATCATCAGACATCAATGAAATAGTAGATAATTAGAATAAAGAAGTAATTTATTTTTCGAGTTCTTAATAATAAAAATTATAATTAACTATATGTGGTGGCAATACTTTTTGTTCTCTGAATGAATGCTTGAACAGTGCATAATTTTTATCTTGAATTTTATGAATATTAGCTCCTGAAAGTATGAGGAATACGAAAAATACTATTGATGATCTGAAAAAATCATGAATTTGATTCTTGAAGCAAGAAAAAGCAGTGAAAAAAAAATTTACAAGAAATCATTGGATTAAAAAAAGGATCCAAGGCTTTGAGCATCAGTGGATAGGAGGGCCCAAGGAAGTAGTTCCAGGCCTAAGCGGCTAAACCAAGCTGTCCCTAACCATGTGCTTGTGGCATGCAGGTCCAAGTGAAAAGCTTGAGACTGAGTGGTTAAAGTCGTGATCCAAAGCAAAAGAGTGTGCTTAAGAGCTCTGGACACCTCTAACTGGGGACTCTAGCAAAGCTGAGTCACAATCTGAAAAGGTTCACCCAGTCATGTGTCTGTGGCATTTATGTATCCGGTGGTAATACTGGAAAACAAAGTGCTTAGGGCCACGGCCAAGACTCATAAAGTAACTGTGTTCAAGAATCAACACACTACACTAGGAGAATCAATAATACTATCTGAATTCTAAGTTCCTATGGATGCCAATCATTCTGAATTTCAAAGAATAAAGGGAGATGCCAAAACTGTTCAGAAACAAAAAGCTACAAGCCCCGCTCATCTAACAAGGATCTGAACTCCATTTAAAACTCTTAGATTTTATTACTTCTTAATTTCTTTTCATCCTATTTTATTTATCTAGTTGCTTTGAGGACAAGCAACAGTTTAAGTTTGATGTTGTGATGAGCGAATATTTTATACGCTTTTTGGGGGTAATTTCATGTAGATTTTAGTTGTTTTAATTGGTTTTTAGTAGAATATTATTAGTTTTTAGGCAAAAATCATATTTCTGGACTTTACTATGAGTTTGTGTGTTTTTCTGTGATTTCAGGTATTTTCTGGCTGAAATTGAGGGAGCTGAGCAAAAATCTGAGTTAGGCTGAAAAAGGACTGCTGATGCTGTTGGATCCTGACCTCCCTGCACTCGAAATGGATTTTCTGGAGTTACAGGAGTCCAATTGGCGCGCTCTCAACGGCGTTGGAAAGTAGACATCCAGGGCTTTCTAGCAATATATAATAGTCCATACTTTGCGGGAAGATAGATGACGTAAACTGGCGTTCAACGCCAGTATCATGCTGCTGTCTGGCGTCCAGCGCCAGAAACAGGTTACAAGTTGGAGTTCAACGCCAGAAATAGGTCACAACCTGGCGTTGAACGCCCAAAACAGCCCCAGGCACGTGAGAAGCTTAAGTCTCAGCCCCAGCACACACCAAGTGGGCCCCAGAAGTGGATTTCTGCATCATCTATCATAGTTTACTCATTTTCTGTAAACCTAGGTTACTAGTTTACTATTTAAACAACTTTTAGAGACTTATTTTGTACCTCATGACATTTTTAGATCTGAATTTTATACATTTTGACGGCATGAGTCTCTAAACTCCATTATTGGGGGGGAGGAGCTCTGCAGCGTCTCGATGAATTAATGCAATTGTTTCTATTTCACTCAAACGTGTGTGTGTTCCTATCTAAGATGTTTATTCGCGCTTAATTATGAAGGAGGTGATGATCCGTGACACTCATCACCTCCCTCAATCCATGAACATGTGCCTGACAAACACCTCCGTTCTACATCAGACTGAATGAGCTTCTCTTAGATTCCTTAATTAGAATCTCCGTGGTATAAGCTAGAATTGATGGCGGCCACTCTTGAGAATCCGGAAGGTCTAAACCTTGTCTGTGGTATTCTGAGTAGGATTCAAGGATTGAATGGCTGTGACAAGCTTCAAACTCGCGATTGCTAGGCGTGATGACAAACGCAAAAGGATCAATGGATCCTATTCCAACATGATCGAGAACCAATAGCTGATTAGCCGTGTTGTGACAGAGCATCTGGACCGTTTTCACTGAGAGGATGGGAGGTAGCCACTGACAATGGTGACACCCTACATACAGCTTGCCGTAGACGGGCTTTACAAACAATTGAGTTGAATATTACATTGCAGAAATTCAGAGGACAAAGTATCTCCAAAACTCCAACATATTCCCCATTACTGCACAACAAGTAACGATTTTATTCTCTTTTATTTTTCCAAACTAATAATTTCCATTGATAATTTTGATTGATATCCTGACTAAGAATAATAAAATAAACATAGCTTGCTTCAAATCAATAATCTCCGTGGGATCGACCCTTACTCACGTAAGGTATTACTTGGACGACCCAGTGCACTTGCTGGTTAGTTGTGCGAAATCATAAGAAATCTTGATTTTGATATTGAGATATTAATTTCGTGCACCAAACCACCACAATTCCATCATGATTACTACCAAGAACCACCTCAATATATACCATCTCCATGCCCATACCAAGAAGAACCACCTTCCAACTACGAACCCTTTCTCCAAAATAATGAACCCTCCTATTCACCCCAAGCCCCAATAGATGACTCTCTAGCTTTGATACTTCAAGGACAAGCGGATATGCAATGGGATACACTAGAGTTTGTGACTAATTTGACTACGGTAGTGCACACTTTAGCCTATCAATGCTTGAACACTCAAGGCACTCCCATAGCTACATGTGGAGAACCAAGGGAAGAGCAAAGCATATAGAAGAGATTAGAAATTCCGGTGAAGAAGGAAGAATCGAAGTTTATATTGGAACAATTGGAGAATCCTATGGTTATCGAAGCAAAGAAAGAAGTGGTTAAAGATCTATGAGATGCGGAACCACCGTGTGGATCCCAACAACCTCCGGAGCATATTAAGATTGAAGAATATGAAAAGGTTGATCAAGAGATGGACTCAATCATCAATGATTTCCTATCATAAATTGGATCCTCTCACATGGGACATGAACTTGAAGCTATTGAAGACAACTCAACGCCAAATGATGTTGGTAATCTCAATGAAGACTCTTCCGTTGAATGTGAAGTTGATATGGAAGTAGATTTCACACAACCTCCCAAGTTTGATTTGATTAATGATGAGGAGGAATTGGAAAAAGTCAATAAGCAAGAAGAAGTTGAAAGAAGTTGTCAAGAGGTAGAGATACCCAAAGAAGAGCATAAGGAAATCAACCTTGCATTGTCTAAGTGTGGGAAGGTTTTCCTCCCCAAGTCACCATCCAACACACCACTCAAGTGGGTAAAACTCTTAAATCTAAGCTTTACTTTCTCACTTGAATATGGCTTGATTGAAACTGATGGACAACTTAGAGCTCTTTGTAGAACTAGAGGTAAAAAGAAGTTGTGTAGTGGTTGAAAGTTTGGAATTAGGCTCATTGAAGTCAAGTTCTCAAGGTATAGGAACCATGATTGGAGGAATGCTACTTTACATGGGTCTAGGGAGAAAACTTGGTGGACTAAGGAGAATTCTATATGTCAACCACCCAGATGGATGACTCATGAAGATGAATTTGAGGACGGGTGTGAAAATAAAATATGGGATCCTGGATCGAAGCATGAAGACCAACTATGGGAGCTCATATCTTGGATGGAACTCCATCCAAACTTGGTGAAGACGGTTGGAATTTCTGTCAACCATTTGAGGAACAAAGATCCTTGGAGATTCAAGGATGAGTACAAGCATAAGCCGCCATGACAAAGAGCTTCCTAAAGATCCAACTTAAGAACTTAAACTAAAAGTGCTAGGTGGGAGACACCCCACCATGGTAAACTCTTTCCACTCTCTTGTAGCTTTGATTAATAAGTGTTTTGAGTTACCATTATAGGTAGTTTTGTTTCCATATACTTATTTCAATAAATTGGTTGTGGGTTGCTTGGGAAGCAAGTTTCCTTTGCTTGTATTTGAAAACCCTTCAACAATCAAAAATAATTTTATAATTTTACATTTGTAGTTGACTTTGGAGTTGTAGGCAATGTTAGGAAGATTTTAGGTTGTTTAGTATTTCTGTCAAAAAAAAAGGGGTAGGGACGCGAGCGCACATTGTGCACGCACGCGTCCATAGCACAGATGCAGGCCCATACATTTTCCAGAGAGTTGGGCCACTCTCTCACAAACGTTAGGCCCCCAGCACAACTTCACTCGCGTGGATGCGCACCGTGCGAATGCACGCCGATCGCATAATTCACAAAACACGCGGACGCGCACCTGCCGCGGGCGCGCCGGTCCGCTGACGCAGTTCCCAGGCTAATGACCTGAGAGTTATGCCAACTCTGAGCTTGCATCAAGCCCCTGCCCAAACCCCTTGACGCGGATGCGCACTGTACGCGTCCGCGCCCATGCCTACATCTCCATCTACGCGAGGGCGCACTTGCCGCTTCCACGCCAATCGCTCTTTCCACCCATCCGCGCGGACGCGTACCGTGCGCGAGCGCGCGGATTCAAAAATTTATAACCCTAACTACGCGAGAACACTCAACGCATTTGCGTACCCCTCACCTCCACCTCCAACGTCTCGCCCTATTCTCCTTCTGACTCTATAACCACTCCCTGCAACCGTCAACCACCACGCCAGCGATGCCGACACCTACCATCACTCGTCTCTCCCTCTTCTCACATTCCAGCCATTTCTCCTCTTCTCACTGTTCCCTCTCTCTGCTCCCTGCTGCCTTACTGCTTCAGCGTTGATTTTACTTTTTCCCGCTGTAAGCCAGCTCCACCAACCGCAACCAGCTTGGGTGGTGCCGACCCTTCCTTCCCTAGTTCCATTTCCACTTCCATTCTGTCTCTGACTCCCAGGTTCACCATGCCCTTGTCTTTACTCTGTTTCTTTACTATTTTCATTAATTTTGATTAGTTAGTTTTAGATTAGTTAGGTTGATTAATTCTGCATGTTAGGATAGATAGAAATAACTGCAGTTAGGTAGTTAGGTTGTAGTTAGAGGATTCTAGGCATGATACGTGCTCCATTTGTGTTTATTTGTTTGAATGTTACTTGCTGAGTGATGGTTGATTAGTTACTCTGTGTCTATATTGACCCTACTTTGTTGATATGTCATTGCTATCGTGCTGAGTTTTAACTGCTGAGTTGTGTTTTATGCTGCCTGTGTATACATATGTGAGTTCTTGCTGTTATTTGCTATATGGGAACGTCAAAATTACTGCTGGAATGCTGCCTAATTTTCTATAAACTGTTTTGATTTTAAAACATGTAACCTATAATTGGACTTGTTGCTTTTGGAATTGAATATTCACCGGAATATATCAAGTCCAATTCTTAGGTGACTTTGGGATTGTTTCTTTCCGTGCTTCGTATGTTTCCCGTGATTTTCCTTGAACCATTCCATGCTTTCAGTTTTCAAGTTAATCATACGCCTTTGATTTGTGCTACATTCATCATTTTACTTAACTTGACAATTTCTTTGAAGCATGGTTCATTGTGTTACAATAATTGGTGCATTTCAAGTGTGTAACCTATTTGCTTTAAATTGGTTTGTAAATTGGTTTACATACACAAAATGCATTTCAACCTTTGTAACACCAATTATTGCATGATCTGTGACCATGGCATTGATTGATGATTTGCTTCCAATTAATTGCTCCTTTTGCAATTTCATATTTCATCGTCAATGACTATATTTCCCTCATAAATGTGAGCATGCTTGTTTTCATTTCTTTGTGAACCTCTCTTGATTGAGACAATGACCATCATACCCATAACCTTTGTGAACCTACTTACCTTTCTTTTGGGTATGAGGCTCATTGAGCTTAATTAACAAGCATGATGTGATTGATTGTTTGCATTCTTGGTTTGTGACCTTACTTTCTTTTCTATCTTGTGATTACTTACATCCCAAGAATTGCCTTTTCTTAACTCACTTCATGAGAATGCCATATCTTACTTGCTATTCTTCTACTTGGCTAAGTGCTCATATCATATATGCTTTTCAGGATGTTGGATAGAGGAAAAGCTAAGGCTATCACCTCTAGGAAGAGGAAAACACCTCCAACTCGAACTCTCTCTCCTTATGCCAATTATGCAAAGAACCCACTAAATGAAGTGGATAAGGAAAATCAGCAGCTACCGCTCATTGACACAAACAAGTTTCCTAACTTGTATTGTGAGCTTCGCTTCCTCACCTATCGGAAAACAAATCTGAATATTGAGAAGAAGTTGGCCCTTCTAGATGACCTGAAAGACCCCATTGAGGCCCGTATTCAAAGATTAGGCCTAGGCTTTGTTGATAGGGATTTGGGAAGAATAAACACTTCATGGGTTATGGAGTTTTACTGCAACTTCTTTCGAGCAACTCTCGATTCAGTTTTCTATGAGGTGGGCAAATTTTAGTTACTGAGGCTGCTATTGAGGAAGTGTTGCATTGCCCACCTAAGACTGGTGACACATGTGCCTATCAGCAAGCAGAGATAGCAATTAATGCTATGACCTTTGACTATGAGGCGCTGAAGTGTGTTATTGCCACAGCGGATGCCCCTTGGGTGATGGATGCTAACAACAAGAGGCCCAAGGGGATGTTATTTGCTTATCGATCTGTCTCGAGAGGCTAAGACTTAGCAGCAGCTATTTGCCCATTATGTCATGCCCACTACCCACTTTTCTGAGATTTTGATGGATATTCTTCTCCTACTCGGTTGTGTCATGGAGGGAAAGGAGGTCTACTTCTCCCGGTTGATCAGGAGAGGTATGTGGCGAGCACATATCAGGGGCCTACTACCATTTCCCACATTGGTCACTAGGATGATTGAGTTAGCAGGCGCCCCTCGGAGGGATGACGACGCGATACCACCACCCCAAGATGAGGACGAGAAAGAGGTCACTATTCCTTGGGGTTCATGGGTGCACGAGAAGCCCCCTTCTAGGCGACGATCTCAAGCTAGAGTGGTAGTAGAGGCAGCTATACCCTCTTCTTCCGTAGCTGCAGCAGGACCCTCTTCTTCAGCAGTAGCAGCACCTCTACCACCACTACCCGAGCTGACCTATCTACTAGTTCAGCATATATTCTGTTTCATGGAGTGTAGTAAGGTTCATATTATGCGACGCTTGGACCGAGTGGACCAGGCATTCGCCGTATAGGGCATTGAGCTACCACCTCTTCTCGACTCTTCAGCATCCGATGAGGAGGAGCCGGTTCAGCAGGAGACACCCTCACAGACACAGGCTACCCAGGAGACCCAGCGGCCTCCTGAGGAGCCAATGACCCAGCCTGAGCTCCAGCTGTTGCCAGATATGACAGTTGACCCCCATTCCAAGCTTGAGCACTGGCATCGAGGACGATGCTTGATTTTAAGTATGGGGAGGTCACCGTCGCCACCACTGGTGGATTTGGTGAACATTTCCGGACACTATCACTTAGTTATCTTATTTTGCTTTATTTTGTACTCTTTTGGGATTATTGTATATATTTGCTATTGTGGATACTTTCATACTTTTATCTTGGTTGTTGCACTATTTTACTTTAGTTATCGCATTTTGCACCTTAGATTGGATACATTGCAAATTTGAGTTGGATTTTCTTTTGAGCTTATGGTTGTGATTAGAAAAATACTTTGAATTGTTGAAAACTTAGTTAAACCCTTTGTGCATAAACGAATCTATTTTGATTGGAAAAAAGGGACAAACTAAGAATTTTTTAGAATTTCTTAATCACAACATTGCATTTAGAATAAGCTTAGTCAAAATGATGAAATTTTCCAAGGAATTCTATCTTATAGGGCACCACCCCAATTGGTTGGAAATTATTGAGGAACTTGCATGGATTCATATTTTGTGAAGCATGTTTTGAGCTAAGAACACAAGCAAGTGAGATTTGAGCCTATTGATGTGATTACATCTTATAACCACTTAATTCCCTTCTTGTGTGTTATTGTTCTTTTCCTATGATTGTGATCCTTGATTTGCCTAATTTTATATGTCCAATTATTCCTTGTACTCATGTATTTATATGATTGAGGCCATTATTTCATTAGCTTACTTAACCAAATAGCCTACCTTTTACTCTTCATTGGTAACCAATTTTGAGCCTACGCTTAACCCAACTGCTCTTTATTTTAGCACATTACAAACCTAAAGTAGAAAATAATAAAAGTCCTTTGTTTGGATCTTTTACTGGCTTAGGCTAGTGAGAGTATTTATTATTCAAGTTTGGGGAGATTGGGAACATTGGTTGGGATAAAAGGGTGCTTTGTATTTTTATATTTGGAATTGGGTGCATACTCATGCTTAAATGTGTAGCCCTTATGCATTGATGTTCTTTTATGTAGCTTGAAAAAAAATGATGAGAAAAACAAAAGAAAAAGAAATAAAAGCGAAAAAGAAAAAATGGAGAAAAGAAAAAAATATATAGAAAAAGAAAGAAAGAAAAGAAGAAAAACGATAATAAGGAGATAAAATGCCCCAAAGTAAAGCTAAATAAAAGATCAATGCATAAGTGTTGTAAAATGAAAAGGAAATGCATGAGTATGTGAAAAGTGAAAGATGGGTAGTTAGGTTAGATTTGAATTTGTATAGATCAGTACATAGGTTAGGTGGGAAAGTTTAAGCTCATCAAAGATTCAAACCCTAGTCCACTTAACCATATGTGACCCTACCTTGACCCTAGCCCCATTACAACCTTTGAGAAAGACCTCATGATATTTGTATGCATGCATTGAATGATTGTTGATTGTTAGATCAAGAACAAATTTTGGAAAGCATGATTAGGGGAGAATTGAGTGAATCAACCCCTAAACACATGAGCGAATAAAGCGGATACACATCCAGTGAGGGTTCGATTGCTCAATTACATATATTCACCATAATCATTCTTATTCATGCAAGTTTGTAAATCTTTTTGATAGTTCAATACAATTGTGGGTTGGATTTGATTCCCATTGCTTTAGCCCTTATGCTTACATGTATTCTCTTGGAAGTTGATTTGCTTTGACCAAGCATTTGCATCCATATAGATAGTTGCATTTAGGTAGTTTGCATTTAGTTTAGTTCCATTGAATAAATGCCATACCCTTTACTTCATTCTTGGTTTAGCATAAGGACATGCTAAGGTTTAAGTGTGGGGAGGTTGATAAACCCTATTTTTAGGGTTTATCTTGTGTTGAATTTAGAGCATTTTGATAACCTTTCCTCACATTTATTCAATGAAATAGCATGATTTTATGATTGTCTCCTTATTTGTGCTTAGATGTTAAAACATTCTTTTTTGGACCTCTAACTTGATGATTTTAATCTCTCTTTGATTCCACTAGATGCTATGATGTACTTGTTAGTGATTCCAGATTGAAAATGGGCTAGAAATGGATCAAAGGAGTGCAGAGGAAAGCATACAAAAGTGGATAAATCATGAAAGGCAAAAGATTTGGAAAACACCATGGACGCGCCAGCGCACTGTACGCCTCCGCATGGATTGCGAATTGCTCCGTGGGCACGCACACGCACTGTGCGTGTACACGCCGAAGGCAGCACATGACCCTTTTAGTCAAACTCGTGCCTGGCGATTTTGGAGGGTTTCCAACCCCATTTGGAGCCGAGTTTTGGCGGGAAAAGATAAAAGGAACCAAGGATTGAAGGGGGAGGCATGTCTTCATTCATAACACACATTAGATCTAGTTTTAGGTTTAGTTTCTAGAGAGAGAAGCTCCCACTTCTCTCTAAAATTAGGATTAGGAGTAGGTTTAATTTCCTTCTAGATCTAGAGTTAATTCATGCCTTGATTTTCTTCTTCTCTATCAATTCTTGTTCCTCTACTCTTCCTCTATCTAGTTTTGTACTTTAATTCTTGTAATTCTCATACTTTGTTGTGGATCTCCTTTTGTTCTTTTGTTTTCTTTTTAATGCAATTTTAGGTAATTCATGATAATTGTGATTTTCTTGATTGTTATTGTTAATCCTTTGCATTTGATTGTTGTTAGATTCTATTCTTGTTATGATTTTACTATGCTTTTCTTTTATGCCTTCCAAGTGTTTGATGAAATGCTTGGAAGGATTTTAGAGTAGAATTTTATGTTCTTGGCTTGGGAAGGTAACTTAGGATTCCTTGAATTACTAATGTCCAAGTGATTGATGATTGATAGCCATTAACTATAGTTCTCACTAATTCAATTGGTGGAGAGCTAGGACTTATGGACTTGGATTGATATAGCTCACTTGACTTTCCTCTACCATTAGTTAGAGGATGACTTTGTGGGATTGATCCTTGCAATTATCATGTTGTGGTTAGTAATAAGGATAGAGATCCTTAATCACCAATCCTTGCCAAGACCATTTTGTCATTAGAATTTCATTTCCATTTACTTTTCATGTTCCCACCTCAAAATCCCAAAATATACAAATCGATAACTAATAACAAGGACACTAGCCTGCAATTCCTTTGAGAGACGACCCAAGGTTTAAATACTTCGGTTTATAGATTTTAGGGGTTTGTTTTAGTGACAAACAATCTTTTGTATGAAAGGATTATTGCTTGGTTTAGAAACTATACTTGCAAAAAAATTTCATTTGTGAAATTCTAAAACATCAAAAATCTAATCATCAATCCACACAGGCCACTTGAGATGACAAAGGAACATGAAAAGTCACAACCCCCACAAACTTCCCTGAACCAAAGACTCTCAACACTTGAATTCGTGATTGAAAGATATGAAGAGGAGATGAAGAAATCTTGGGAAGAACAACAAACCTCCTCCATAAAAGTGCTATTAAATCAAATGTTCAATGCAAAGGAGGAAGTTGAAGAACAAAGAAAAGAGGCTCCAATACCAAATGAAACTTCAATGGAGAAGGAGGTTGTGGAGGTATGAACCTGTGGTTCCATATTCATAGAAGCTAATTGAGGTGACAGAGGAACATGAAACTTCACCCCCAAAGAACTCAATGGAGTATCATGTAGAAGAATGGGAGGAAGCCAATCAAGGAAGTTCACACTCAATTGAAGCAGAGAGCTACATAGATGAAGGGCTCATTGAACCACTAATGCAAGAAGCTTTTGGTGAAGGGAACACTCCAACAATCATACAATTACCTAGTCTCGGATTCAAAGAAGTGAAGGCAACTGACAAGAGCACCGAAGAGAGGATTATGACCAAGCTACCATTGATGATATCCATGAAGAAGAAAAGGTCAACTACAAGCAATCCTACCCCTGCTGCCCCAACAAGCAAGGCAAATCAAGCAAATAACAAAAGGAAGCTTGCTGGGAAGAGGCCAAGACAGGGGATACTGACTGATTCTTCTCTCCCCTTGAGGTCATTCCTCTTAATAAACTGGAAGAAGAGAAAGAATGGTGAGCACAACATGCCAAGCTAATGACACTAAAAGAGTGCTTGTTGGGAGGCAACCCAACCTTAGGTAACATTTCATTTCTCTACTTTGTTTATTTTCTCTCTTTGCTTCATTTATTTTCAATAAATTGGCATATGATCACATTCTAAGTTTGGTGTTGCCCTGCAACAATCTGTTTTCAATCTTTCTGGATGATTGCATCAATTTTAAGAGAAAGTATCACACTAAGTTTGGTGTGACACTTATTTTTTTATGCAATAAATCCAGCAACACCACTTATTTGTATAATCATACTGCCTTTGCAGTGTTATCTTTCTTTTGGCGTGACACTTTTTTTTCTCTTTATTCTAGTCATTCCTTTGTTTTTAATACTTTCTTTTATTTTGCTCGTTAACTGTCTTTGTTAATACCTCACCAAGAAATTCTTATTCATGAAAAATTCTTTTCTTGGTGATTGTGTTATTAGCATAGAACAGTTTCCTTTGTTTAGCTTTGGTTCAAATAAATTGACATGTGATTACATTCTATGTTTGGTGTTGCTATGCAACAAAATTTATTTCCAATCTATATTGGATACTTGCATTAATTCCAAGTGAAAGTGTCACATTAAGTTTGTTGTGCCACTTATCTTTTATGCAATGTATCATGCACACTCTCTTATTTTTGCAATCACAATGTCTCTGTTTCCTGTGCCTTCATTGTTATTTTTAATTTTTATTGCTTAAACACATGTACTACTAATATTTTATTATGTAAGACACTCATGATCCATCATAGACCCCATCACCACTTTTTTAATTGTTGCTTGAGGATAAGCAAATAGTCTAAGTTGGTATGGGAAGGGGAAGAATATGAGAAAAATGACAACAACAGTGAAGATGAACTAAAAGGTGGTAAAGTTCTTTTTCCTCTTATTTGTTTCCAGTACTTTAAAGTGCATGATTGTCTTCTATCTTCTCTGTATGCATGTGTATTGTGAATAAGCATAGTTTGATTGCTAGATTGTAACATGTTTCTGTGACATTATGACTACAAACTTGAGTTTTGTATGTTCAAAAGCAATTAAGTATCATGGTCATAAACAAACAAGGTAATTAAAGAAGAACTTAGCATGGGCATACAAGTATTGCAAGGCTAGTATGATTAATTGTTGTTCAATTGTATTTGAATTTATTTAATTGAAGTTTTCATCTAGGACATTTTATGAAATTGTTGAAATCATGAAAACTTTGAAGGAAGCAAATGCAAATAAGGCAAGAAAAAGAAAAGGGAAAGAATGAGAAAGCTGAAGGCTCTGAGTACCAATGACATTTCAATTGTTAAGTACTTGTGGTGTTTATGTATTAGGCAAAAAGCTTGAAAACAAAACACTTAGAAGTCAAGGCTAGGCTCGAGTGTAAAAGAACTCCCTCAAAGCTCAAGGCTCTGAGCATCAATGATTAGAGAGTAAAGAAAAGAAACAAATAAGCTTAAAGAAGTGCTCTAGTTAAATGCTTGTGGTGCTTATGTATCAAGTGGTAATACTTCAAAACAAAGCATTTAGAGTCGTAGCTTTGTTTTTAATTCATGGGGCAAAGCACCTAAAAGGAGAAGCTAAGAAGAGAATGAAAAGCTTGCTTCAAGGAAGAAATATAAAGAAAAGATTTCATAAAATGAGCTAGATAGAAACATCAATCATTTGAATTTCTTTTGAGATTAGTGCATACATAGAAAACTAGCCAACCATGAACATAAAAATTGCTATTCTTCTCACCTTGGGTTGTCAAAATGTACTGCATGATTCTTTGCTTGCTTGGGGACAAGCAAGATTTAAGTTTGGTGTTGTGATGACACGTCATTTTGTACATGTTTTACTAGCAATTTTTATCTGTTTTTACTTGGTTTTCATACATTTCTAGGCAATAAGTAAGTGCTTGAATGAGAAATTCATGCCTGTCCTGATTCAATCAAACATTGTTGATTTTATGCATTTTCATGAGATTTTTGCAAGATTTAGTTGATAATATGAGTGATGCAAGATTTGATGATTATGCCAAGGCTTTGATGTATCTGTTTGGTTGATGACAGGTTAAAAAATGAGAGGAAGAAACAAAGAAGGAAGAAGTACAAGAGAACGCTACTTTCATTTGATGAATGCTACGTTCACAAGTGAAGCGCACACGTACAAGGCGCTTACGCGCAAGATGACACTTTTGGAGATCCACGCGTACGCATGCATGGCGCATACGAGTGGAAGGACGATCAGCGTTCACCAGCAATGAACGCTAGGTTCACTTTGAATGAGCGCCGGCGATGCTTCTGAAAATTTGATTCGAAATTTAGCCATCGACGCGCATGCGTGCATGACGCGTACGCATAGATGCGACATTTTTGAAGAAGCATGCATTTGTGTGGATGAAGCAAAGCGTGTATTTGATATTTTGCAATCCATGCGTATGCGTAAGTGATGCGTACGCGTGGAAGGAGCGCTTATTTCGTGAACGCTACGTTCTTAAGGCAAACGCTGCAAGGGACGTGTACGCATCGATGAGCCAAAACACCAGGGACGCGCAAGCATAGAGGATGCGTACGCGTGGGTGTAAAAGTGCTCTGTTCTCCAAGTGAACGCTACGCTCTACTGGAAGTGAATTTCTACTCAAATTAATCTGATTTTAAGCCCATTGAAACTTCAAAGCAAGCAGAGCCCATTGACACCACTCGAAGGCGCAATAATTAGTTAGAATGGGAATTTCATTTATTTGTAATTTGTTTTCAATTTCAATTTCATTTGTAATTTAGGAAAGCATATATAAAGGTATTAGTTTCATTTCATTAAGGAGAGGGGTTCTGGCGCTGGAATACAGTAGGAGGAGTAGTAGTAGTAGTAGTAGTAGTAGTAGTAGTAGTAGTAGGAGTAGGAGTAGAGTAGAAGGATTTTTTAAGCACTTTTACCTTTCTGCAATTTTTCATTTCAGTATTGAATTCAATTTAGTTTATGCAATTTCATTTTCCTGCAATTCTGTTCTTTTGAAATTTTCATTTGAGTTTACTTTGAGTCTGATTTACTTTCAAGCAATTTAAATCTTTCGCACTAGTTCTTAGAGCGATGATCAATTGATCCCACTTCATTAGAGGAGGAGCTCTATTTTAATTCAGATGACTGAGTAACCTTTTTCTTCTTCTCAAATCATCTGGATAATTAGATCAAGGAATTGGAAAGATTGATTGTGATTAGAGAGATGGGATTGCCAAGAGATTGGGATCCAATCAATTTCAATTCGCCATAGATATACCCATATGATCGAGAAAAGGAGTTGAGACCCATTTGATTCATTGTGGATTATGATATCTCCAATCCCTAATGAATCTTGTTCTCTGTTATTTCTCATTTTGATTGCCTTGAGTTTCATTTAATATTCTGCCATTTACATTCTACACTTTAGATTTCTTGCAATTTTTATTCTGTCAATAATTTCTCTCAATTCACTACAATCAGCTTAACTAAAATTATCACCTAACTAAAGTTACTTGATCCATCAATCCCTGTGGGATTGACCTCACTCTTGTGAGTTATTACTACTTGATATAACCTGGTTCACTAGCCAGTTAGTTTGTGCGGAATCGATTTTCCCTCATCAACGAGCACTCTACCAACAAATGCTACGACCTAAGGAATGTCATAGAAAAATTGGCACGAGAAGGGCGACTAGATCGATTTTTAGCCAATAGAGCGGATGAACCAAAAAAGAGGAGAAATGATGAAGAGCTCGTATGAGATGAACGTCCCCCTCACACCCCTGAGAGACATGTTCATATGATAAGCAGAGGATTCGCAGGAGGAAGGATCTTTAAGTCATCCCACAAAGGACACCTTAAAGAGGTGTATCATGTCGGAGAAGGGGACAGGTCACCCGACCTCCCCACTATTACCTTCACTCAAGAAGATGCTGCAGGCATCATCCCGGGGCATGATGACCCCGTGGTCATTACCATCACACTCGCCAATGCCAATCTCCACCGAACGTTGGTAGACCAAGGAAGCTCCGCAGATATCCTGTTCAAATCCACCTTCGACAAGCTCGACCTAAAAGAGAAAGAGTTCAGAGCATATCCAAATAGCTTGTTCAGGCTCAGAGATGCCCCAATCCAACCACTTGGGTACATCCCACTACACACAATATTTGGAAAAGGAACACGGTCAAGAACACTGAGCACAGACTACATTGTAGTCGACGTAAGCTCTGCATACAATGCCCTCAAAGGTCGGACAACGTTAAATCAACTCGCCACGATGATCTCCACTCCACACCTATGCATGAAGTTCCCAACTACAGAAGGGATCGCTACCATAAAAGGGGACCAGAAACTCGCGCGACGCTGTTACAACGAAAGTCTGAACCTTAAAGGCGACCCCAGAGGAAAGGAAACCAATACTATAGAACTCGGGGGAATCCGAGCTCATGAGGAACTCTGCCCTCAACCAGAAGGTGAGACCGAAGAAGTTCAAATTGGAGATACTCAAGACAAAACAACAAACATATGGGCGAATCTACGAGGAGACCTAAAGGAGCTGCTAACAAAGCTCCTAAGGGATAATTCCGACCCTTTTGCATGGAAGGTCGCCGACATGACCGGTATTGATCCCGGACTAATGTGTCATAAGTTAGCCATATATCCTGGGTCTCAGCCAGTGCAACAGAAGCGTAGGAAGCTCGGCCCGGAGAGGTCGCAAGCCGTAGAGGAGCAGGTACGAGCCTTGTTGGAGGCAGTGTTCATAAGGGAGGTAAAGTACCCATTATGGCTAGCCAATGTAGTATTGGTCAAGAAGTAAAATGGGAAGTGGCGGATGTGCGCTGAATACACCGACCTCAACAAAGCCTGCCGAAAAGATCCCTACCCACACCCAAACATAGACACACTAGTCGATGCTTCATCAGGTATACGTACCTCTCCTTCATGGACGCTTACTCGGGATATAATCAAATTCCAATGTATCAACCCGACCAGGAGAAAACCTCATTCTTAACACCAAGAGCAAACTACTGCTATATAGTCATACCCTTCGGACTCAATAACACAGGGGCTACATACCAGAGACTGATGAACAAAGTTTTCACTAATCACATTGGGAAGCTAATAGAGTTTATGTAGATGATATGCTGGTAAAGACACAAAGAGAGGAAACATTGTTATCCGACCTCACTGAAGTGTTCGACACCATAAGAAAACATAAGATGAGACTTAATCCCATGAAGTGCACCTTCGTGGTAGAAGTTGGCAAATTCTTGGGCTTCATGCTCACTCAAAGAGGGATCAAAGCAAACCCGGATAGTTTGCCACGTTAGTTGCCACGTTAATTACATTAACGTGGTAGCTAACGTGGAGGAAAAGAGAAGCTCCAACGTTAGTGGTAAAAGTGAATGCAACTAACGTTCCACAAAGGCACATTTAGCCACGTTAATCTAATTAACGTGAACTCTAACATGGGGGGAGGAAGCAATCGCCAACATTAGTGACACTCACCTTTGTCACTAACGTTGGACTAAGCCAAGAGTTCCCACGTTAGTGATCACGTTAAGACCACTAATGTGAAGAGTAACGTGGAGGTAAGCATGATGGGCCAACGTTAGTGACACTCACCTTTGTCACTAACGTTGGAGATGGCAATCACCACCATGTTAGTAGTCACGTTAATCCAATTAATGTGAACTCTAATGTGGGAAGGAGGGGCGTTTGGAGCGTTAGTGACAAAGGTAAGTGTCACTAAGGCTCTCGAAGCTTAGGCATGCCCACGTTAAAGGTCACGTTAGTTACACTAACGTGAACTCTAACGTGGGGAGAAGACCCAAAGAGCCAACATTATTGAAAAAAGTGAACGTCAATAACGTTTGCGAAGGACCAAGAGGCAACGTTAGTGGTCACGTTAGTTCCACTAACGTTGAAGTTAACGTGGACCATTAGTGGGTTGAAACTTAGTGGAAAAGGTGATCGTCACTAACGTTCTCAAACCCATATTTTCATTTAACGTTAACACTACTAACATCCTAACTAACGTCCATGCCTAACTCACACTTTTCTGCAAGCAAAGCTGTGCCCACTGAAGATTGTAACTGCTTCAACTCAAGATCAAAGGCCCATATCCAAGACTTGAAGAACTAACTTGAAGATCAAGAAGAGTAGTATATATAGGAGTAGTTTTGAACTAGAAAAGAGCTTAGCAATTTGGAGAACTACACCTTGTATATTTACTTTTCTGCACTTTTCTAGTTACTAGGAAATGTACTCTTTTCTACCATTTTCCATTTCCATTTCCATAGCTATGAACAACTAAACCCCCTTCATTGGGTTAGGGAGCTTTGTTGTAATTTGATGGAACAATTATAGTTTACATTCTTCTTCATGTTTCTTTTCCCTTGATTTACTAGAAAGCTTTCGATCTTAATTCAATTGGTTAGTTGCCTTGGAAAAGGGATGAGAAGATCATGCTAGAAATGCTTTCTCATGTTGGACCAAATTGGGGTTTGGAAGGATATAGTGACATGTAATCCTCCCAACACTTTGATTTGGAAATACATGTGGTATAATCAGTGACCATACTTTATCTCTTCCCATGAGCAATTAAATCAAGGAATTGGGCAATTATTCAAGCTTAGAGAGATTGGGTTGCCAAGGAACTGGGACCCAATCACCTAAGATTGCCAAGGAGATCAATGAATGCATTGATTAAGGAAGAGATGAGAATGAATTTGATCCAGAGGATGCAACATCTCCTAAGCCCAATGAATCCCCCATTTCTGATCTTACCCATTCTCTTTACTTTCTGCCATTATTTTCATGCTCATTTCCCCAAATCCGCATTTAAGATTCTGCAATTTACTTTCTGCACTTTACTTTCCCGCTATTTAAATTTTTTGTAATTCTCAACTCAATTTCTATTTGCTCAACTAGCACATCTTTCCAACTAAAGTTGCTTGACCAATCAATCCCTGTGGGATTCGACCTCACTCTATTGTGAGTTTTTACTTGACGACGATTCGGTATACTTGCCGAAGGGAAATTTTTTGAAAGACAATTTTTTGTGCATCAAGTTTATGGCGCCGTTGTCGGGGATTGATTTTGTATCGACAATGATTAAGTTGGAAGTTCACTAGATTGAGCATTTTCTTTTGATTGTTTATCTTGCCTAGTCAATTACCTTTAGTTTCAGTTATTTTCTTCCTCATCCCATCTCCCCTCTTTGTTTTCTTTTTCTTTGTTATTATTTATAATTCTGCTCACTAACCCTCTAACTGTTTGATAAATTGCACCACTCATACTAACATCCACTCTAACAAGAATAATTTCTTCATTTTACTTCTTGTTGTGTGCTCTATTAATTATATGACAGGGAAAAGAAGCGGAGCTTCAACTTCTTTTGATTCAGAACCTGAGAGGACCTTCCTTAGATTAAGGAGGGAAGTAAGAGGGAAAAGAGTTGTTGGTGCTGAGGAAGAAGAAGAATACTTTGAAACAAACATGGAGGAGAACATGGAAAACAACTATGAAAGAGAAGCTCACAACCATGCCAGAGAGGGCCCTGTGAATCATACTGGACAAGAGAGAAGAGTTCTAGGCTCTTACATCAATCCAAACCCAGGAAATTGTGGAAGTAGTATGTGATGACATGTCATCATATACCTATTTTTCTATGCTTTTTCATACAAGAAATTGATAATTTGTGCTTAAATATTGAATGCTTTTGTACTTAAATGATATATTTCCTTGATATTTTAATTTTATAAACCTTGTAGGAAATAAGAAGAAAAAGAAGCAAAGAAGCACAAAAAAAGGAGAAAAAAAGAGCTTTGGGGTACACTTTGAAGTTGGGGTACACTTTGGAGCCTTAGGCCACGCTTTTAAAAGCGTGGCCCATGACCAAATCAAGGAAGGAAGCAGCCAGCACGCACACTGCCCTGCCCTTGCCAAGGGCAGGGCAGAATCGTGATGCACATTGAGGTTGGAAGCAAGAATTTCGCTAAGGTAAAATCTGGGCGCTCACAACATGACCATGCCTTCTTCAAAGGGCTATAACTTGAACTACAGACGTCCAATTGATGTGCTTCCAATTGCGTTGGAAAGCTAACATTCAGAGCTTTCCAACGATATATAGCAATCCATATTTGGCGTACAATTGAGGCAGGAACAAAAGGCATATTTAAGGGCCAAAAACAAGCGAAAATAAACCAAAATGCTTCCACCAAGGCTCGAAGAGGGAGACACAAGGAACCCAAGGAAGTCTGCCCTCAAGGAGAGCAGAATGTCCTCTTGGAGGGCAATGTCGTGTTTTCTTCATGAAAATTCAAGGAAAAATTGCAACAACTTCCTCCACCAAGTTTCGAACACAAGACCTCTAGGAAGCCAAGCCTTAGGCGTGAATTAGGTGCCAAGAAGAAAAAGCCAAGCAATACACTCCATGGGATTCGAACTTGGCACTCCCCAAAGGAAACATTGGCCTGCCCTCCGCAAGGACAGGGCAGCATTTTGGTGCATGGCACGCACATCCTTGGCATGGCCAGCACGCACAATTGATGCGCAGCAAGGGAGCTTCGGCCAGCAGCAAGCAAGCACGGCCCAGGGAAGCATGGCACGCACCATGCCACCATTGCCCTGCTCTCCCCAAGGGCAGGGCAGCATCCTGATGCTTCCAAGCCTTGGCACGCTAGTTGGATCCTTACACAAGGCTTCCCTGCTCTGCCCTCCACAAGGGCAGGGCAGCCTCTTGGAAGCAATTTTCCTTCATGGGCTGAAATTGAATTAAAAACCCAATTTAATTCATTTCTTCACCAAATCAAAAGCCCATCCAAACCCCAAAATCCAAGAATAGAAAGTGTATAAATAGGAGCTAGTTTTATGTAATTGAAGGGCTCGAGACTTTATTTTTGAATTTTCCTTTCTACTTGCATTTTAATTTTGAACTTTGGAATTTCTTAGAGAATTAGGAAGGAGAATTGATCTCTCTTCCTCCTGGTTCCTTCTTGAGCACTCTTTACTTTTCTTGCTTTGGATCTTGGGTGAAGAATTGAAGAACTTCTGTTTCAATCTCACCTTGAGATCTCTTCTTTAATTTTCTGCATAATTGAATTTTACTTTCTGTTCATTTCTTCTTCTGCAATTTTTGCAATTTGCTTTCTTTTACTTCTTCTGCAATTGTTCTTGTTGGATCAAGGAAGGATTTGAGATCTAGACTTGTTATCTAGTCTCCTCCAATCCTGAGATCTTCAACATTCTTTTAAATTGCTGCAAATTAAGCATTGCTTTTCTGTTTAGAATTCTTCAAGCAATTTCCATTTTCTGTTTAGATCTGTTGCATGATTTTGCACCTTTTACTTCTCTGTTTGATTGCTATTTACACTTTCCTGTTGAATTTTAATTTCCAGCACCCAACCCCCTTTACTTTTCATGCAATTTACATTTCTTGTAATTTAAGTTTCAGCTATTTTACTTTCTTGTTCTTTAAGTTTCAGCAATTTAATTATTCTGCACTTTTAATTCCCTGTCATTTACTTTCTGTTGGCTACACTTCATCCAAATTCACTTCAATGTTAGCTTGACTAAACTAATCACCCACTAAAGTTGCTTGATCCATCAATCCCTGTGGGATCGACCTCACTCTAAGTGAGTTATTACTACTTGATGCGACCCGGTACACTTGCCGGTTGGATTTGTGTGTTGGAAATTCGTTTTCCGCAAAAACACCATCAAGTTTTTGGCGCCGTTGCCGGGGATTGATTTTGATCAACAATGATTAAGTGGGTGAGAAGTCTAGATTAAGCATTTTTTTATTTTTGTTCTCTGCTTTAAAGTGAAACCAAGGTGTTTGAGTTATTGCCTCACTAAGAAATTCTTTCTCTGTGACATGAATTTCAAATTTCATTGATGTTTACAAAATACAAATGGAGTTCAACTCATCTTATGGTCAAACAAAATTTTATGGGATATCATCCACCATCACCAATATCTAATGATGGCTGGGAATATCACCAAGGGAATACACATTCTGAGCACTCCAACTCATGGAGATTTGCTTCAGAGACACAAGATGAGCAAGAGAATCATATGGGATACTTCCCACCACCTCAAAATGATTCAAGTCATTACTCTAATTGTGGCTGGGAGTATCACCAAGGAATGAAAGAGCATCCACCCTCACGTCCCAGTTTCTCATTTGAAAGTTCTTCATCACTTGATTATGCCTCAACACAAAGTTTCCTCCAAAATCCATACAAGTCATCCCATCAATCACACAACTCATTCCACACCCCTCAACACAACTTCAACACAACACATCCACGTCACAAAAATTTCTCTCAACCTTCATCTTTTGAACTAGCAGATGAGGATTACCTTCAAGCCATTGAAATACATAGAAAGCTCGTGGAAAGATACACACAACCCCAATCCTGGAAAGAAACCATCCTCAAGAAGATGAATGGGACCTTAGAGCAAACAAGGAGGAGCTTAGAACCACTGAGCAAGGAAAATGAAGGCCAATTGATGGATGTGAAGGAAAAATTGGAAGAGAAAGATAAAGAGGCCACTGCATCAAGTGAACTTTCAATGAAGAATGAGGTGGTTGAAAATGAAACTGCACTTAAGGTGACAAGGGAAGAAGTGGAAGAACAAGTTAGTGAGGAGGACAATCAAGAACGTCCAAACTCAAGGGAAACAGAGAGGCACATGAAGGACAAGCTCATTGAACCACCAATTCAAAAGGCTCTGGATGAAGATCAAACTCCAAAAATCACACAGCAACTAATTCACGAATCCAAAGAAGTGAAGGCAACTAGCAAGAACACAAATTCTGTCCCTAATCCAGCAAGCAAAATCAATCAAGACATTTGCAAAAGAAAGCTTGCTGAGGAAAGGCCAAGACAAGGGACAGTAGCTGAATCTTCTCCCCCCTTAAGGTCATTCCTCTTAACAAACTGGAAGAAGAGGAAGAAAGTGAAGAACAACATGTCAAGCTAATGACACTAAAAGAGCACTTGTTGGGAGGTAACCCAACCGTAGGTATAATTTCTCTTCTCTGCTTTGTTTTCTTTCTGTGGTTTGTTTAAATTTAATAATTTGGCATATGGTTACATTCTAAGTTTGGTGTTGCCCTGCAACAAACTGTTTTCCATCTTCATGGATGATTGCATCAATTTTACATGGAAGTGTCACACTAAGAATCTAAGTTTGGTGTGCCACTTAATTTTTTTATGCAAATCATCCAGCAACACTACTTATCTACATAATCATAATGCCGCTGCAGTGTTATTTTTTTTTAGTTAGACAATTTTAGTTTTCTTGATTGTTTTTAGTCATTTCCTTATTTTTAATGCTTTCTTTTATTAACTGTGTTTGTTAATATATCACCCAAACATCCTTACTCATGACAGATTCTTCACTTGGTGATTGTATTTAACAAATGACAGTTTCATTTGCTTAGTTTTAGTTCAAATAAATTGACATATGATTGCATTCTAAGTTTGGTGTTGCTATGCAACAAAAATTTGCTTCCAATCCTTATTGGATACTTGCATCAATTCCAAGAGAAAGTGTCACACTAAGTTTGGTGTGCCACTTATATTTTTATGCAATGTATCATGCACACCAACTTATATTTGCAATCAAAATGTCTCTGTCTCTTGTGCCTTCATGGTTATCTTAAATTTTGCTTGCTTAAAACACATGTGCTACTAACATTTCATTGTATAAGACATTCATGATCCATCTTAGCCCCATAGCCATTGTTCTAACTGTTGCTTGAGGATGAGCAAGCATTCTGAGTTGGTATGGGAAAGAGGAAGAATAGAGGAAAAAGGACAACAATAATGAAGATGAACTACAAGGTTGTAGAGTTCCTTTTCTTCTAATTTATTTCCAGCACTCTAAATTGCATGATTGTCTTTATATTCTCTTTAGGCATGTGTGGTATGACTAAGCATAGCTTGAATTTGATTTGAAACATGTTGTTGTGACATTATGACTACCAACTTGAGTTTTGTGAATCCAAAAGCAAAAAAGCATCATGATCATAAACAAACAAGGAATTAAAGAAGAATTTAGCATGTGCATACAAGTATTGGAAAGCTAGTATGATTGATTGTTGCTCAATTGCATTGGATTCTATTTAATTGAAGTTTTTCATCTAGTACATTTTGTGAAATCTTTTGAAATCATGAAAACCTTGAAGAAGCAAATACAATTAAAGCAAGAAAAGAAAAAGGGAAAGAATGAGAAAGCTGAAGGTTCTGAGTACCAATGGCAATTTATTTGCTAAGTGCTTGTGGTGTTTATGTATCAAGCCAAATGCTTGAAAACAAAACATTTAGAAGTCAAGGCTAGGCTCAAGTGCAAAAGCACTCCCTCAAAGCTCAAGGCTCTGAGCATCAATGATTAGAGAGTCAAGAAAAGAAAAGAAAAATGAGCTTAATGAAGTCCTCTAATTAAATGCTTGTGGTGCTTATGTATCAAGTGGTAATACTTGAAAACAAAGCATTTAGAAGTCGTAGCTTTGTTATTAACTCATGGGGCAAAGCACCCAAAAGGAGAAGCTAAAAAAAAAAAAATCAAAAGCTTGTTTCAAGGAAGAATTATAAGAAAAAGATTTCATAAAATGAGCTAGATAGAAGCATCAATCATTTACATCTCTTTTGTGATTGTAGCATGCATAGAAAACTAGCTTGCCATGAACATTAACTTGCTACTCTTCTTACCTTGGATTGTCGATTTCTATTGCATGATTCTTTTCTTGCTTGGGGACAAGCAAGGTTTAAGTTTGGTGTTGTGATGACATGTCATCATATACCTATTTTTCTATGCTTTTTCATACAAGAAATTGATAATTTGTGCTTAAATATTGAATGCTTTTGTACTTAAATGATATATTTCCTTGATATTTTAATTTTATAAACCTTGTAGGAAATAAGAAGAAAAAGAAGCAAAGAAGCACAAAAAAAGGAGAAAAAAAGAGCTTTGGGGTACACTTTGAAGTTGGGGTACACTTTGGAGCCTTAGGCCACGCTTTTAAAAGCGTGGCCCATGACCAAATCAAGGAAGGAAGCAGCCAGCACGCACACTGCCCTGCCCTTGCCAAGGGCAGGGCAGAATCGTGATGCACATTGAGGTTGGAAGCAAGAATTTCGCTAAGGTAAAATCTGGGCGCTCACAGCATGACCATGCCTTCTTCAAAGGGCTATAACTTGAGCTACAGACGTCCAATTGATGTGCTTCCAGTTGCGTTGGAAAGCTAACATTCAGAGCTTTCCAACGATATATAGCAATCTATATTTGGCGTACAATTGAGGCAGGAACGAAAGGCATCTTTAAGGGCCAAAAACAAGCGAAAATAAACCAAAATGCTTCCACCAAGGCTCGAAGAGGGAGACACAAGGAACCCAAGAAAGTCTGCCCTCAAGGAGAGCAGAATGCCCTCTTGGAGGGCAATGTCGTGTTTTCTTCATGAAAATTCAAGGAAAAATTGCAACAACTTCCTCCACCAAGTTTCGAACACAAGACCTCTAGGAAGCCAAGCCTTAGGCGTGAATTAGGTGCCAAGAAGAAAAAGCCAAGCAATGCACTCCATGGGATTCGAACTTGGCACTCCCCAAAGGAAACATTGCCCTGCCCTTAGGGCAGGGCAGCATTTTGGTAACAAAGAGTCAACAGAAGAGCACAATAAGGAACTAATGGAAGAGACAAGCACAGGAGCACAAGCACCACACCTGAGAACCCCCTATGGTTGACAAGCAATGTGGTCAGAAGGAACAACAGCCAAGTGTAACCCAAGAGGAGCTAGACCCACCAGAGTCACATGAGACAAGCAACAAAACCATCCTAAAAGAAGGAACCACAAGGAGCAAAGTAAAGTCAAGGGAAACAAGGAAAAAGGCACCAAGGGGATTGAGGAACAAGAAGATTCCTATAGAGGGTTTCTCTCCAAGAGATGAGGTGATCTCTGCTTATCTTCCACCTATACCACCTCATCTCCCCACCATCCCATCTCAGCTACTTCAAGTGTACACCATCAGCAAGATTCTTTCCTTAGAACATGTGGAGCTTCTTAACAAAGCCAATGGAGATAGATTCACTGCAAGAGGGGAAGATTTGAAGCATTACCAACCACCCTGACAAAGGCTAGGCGTCAAGCTAATGACGTTAAAGAAGCGCTTCATGGGAGGCAACCCATGTTTTATATCCCTTCCTTTTAATCTTTGATAGTAGTTAATAAAGCAAGGTTCATGAATTCTAAACTAACCTTGACAAGCACTTATAAGAACATCTATATGCAGCATATAGTGAATGATAAGTTTGGTGTTCAAGGCACACTAAGAGAGCTTGAACACAATTCATATTATGTCAACCTTAGAGCCTTAATAAAAAATTTTTTACCACATGATCACAAACTAAGTTTGGTGTCACCAACGTTGCATGCATGAGCACTTGAATGGTCGGTTGGTTTGCATTCATGAATGGCTCTTAGTTAGCCAAAAGCAAATATAAAAAAAAGGGGGTGGCTAGCTTCCAAAATTTATTGTTTTTTACCACCACAATTCAAGCTAATTTCTCTTCTCTTTTGTCTTGCAAGGATATTAAAGGGAATGTTGGAAGAAATTGAAGGGACAACCAATTGAAAGGGGGGTTCGGCCACTTCAATAACAGAACTATACACTTGTCCTCAAGGAGAGTACCTTGGGAAGTGTTGCCATGCAACATTGGGAGTAGGATAACCTTGGAGACCGAACCAATCAATTCATAAGGATGGTGATCCTTGTGCCCATCTAATGCTAAACCCCAACTGTCCACCATTGGATTTTTCTATCAATCCACACCCTTCAAGTCTCATCATCCTCCTATATAATAACCCCCCACTCTAAACCTTTCCATATACAACTATCCGTCCAATCCATCTCTCTCTTCTTTCTTTCGAAACACAATCCTTTAAGCTACACCATATCTAAACCCGATCGAATCCCATTATCAATCCATACCCCTCAATACCTTCACATACCAACTCCTACTCATGGCATCATCAAGCTCCAAGAGGCGAAAGGGGAAGGAACCGGTGGAGAGCATTCCTTTCGATGAAAGGAGATTCAAGACCGCCTTCCATGAGCTCCAATTTGAACAGCTAAAACACAAGAAAATACTGCCAGAGTTGACATTCCAGTTCAACGAGGATGAGTGCCCACAGATTAGAGAGAAGATTGAATAGAGGAATTGGCAAAAGCTCACAAACCCAGAAGCAAAGATAAATGCAAACCTCATCAAGGAGTTCTATGCCAATGTGGCCAGAGAAGACAATACCAGGGCTCCCTCCTTCAAAAGCTATGTGAGAGGAACAGAGGTGGACTTCAGCCACAATGCTATAACAAGGACTCTTCAGCTGAGATCGCCACATTTTGATGAGCTCAGTTATCAAGTAAGAATAAGTAATAGCCCCGACAATGATGAACTTGAAGAAATTGTGAACGAAATATGTGTTATAGGATCTGATTGGGAAAGGTACTCGGATAGAAGACCACGGTTCATTAGGAGAGGAGACCTCATCCCGGAAGCCAATGGATGGTTTGAGCTCGTGAGGAGATCTATCCTCCCAGCTGTAAACAATTCTGAGGTCAACATTGCTTGAGCTACTATGGTACATTGCTTAATAAAGGGTGGAGGCATCAATGTGCATGAAATTATAGCTGAGGGAATCCAAGATTCAGTCGAGAAGAATGATCTGGGTGCTAGACTTTGGTACCCCAGCACCATCCTTAGACTATGTATGAAAGCCAAGGTGGTATTCAAAGACAACAATCCAAAATGGGTAAATCCTGGGAGGTTAGTTACGCTTCAGCGTATAACCTATGTGGCACCTGCTCAACAACAAAGAAGGCCTCAATTAAGGAAGAGAACATCACAAGAAGAACCTCAACAAGAAGAACCTTATCAAGAAGAATACCAGCAAGAAGAGTACTACGATCCAACTAACATAAACTTGAATCACATTCAAGGAGCCATTGAGGATCTAGCAAGGAGTTATATGGAGGGACAAGAACAACAACTACACGTTCAATCCCAAAGGATGGATCGTCAAGAAAAACTGCTCTCTAATTGGATGAATCAACAAAGGGAGTGGCAGAAACAACAAACGGAGCAGCAACAGGAGCATTACTCCCAGCTCACCCAAGCCATTAATCATGTAACTAAAAGGCAAGTGTGTCAGGATAAGCACCTTCAAGAACTCAACCAACGTCAGTTGTCTCAGATGAAAGCATTCAACGAGTTCAACGTGCCCAATGAAGGACGGCAACTACATTGGGAAGAGTTTAGCATAAACACTCAGGCCAAGTGTTTATTTCCTCAACCTTAGTTGCTGCAGGTTTATTTCCTACAGAGGTGGTTGGGAAAGCCTTCTTAGAGGAGTTGCTATCAGCACTTGCAAGTGTCTGATCCCTCACTGGCGTTTGAATGCCAGGGTTGGAAGCTGGATTGGCGTTGGATGCCAACTCCTTTCCTGTTTCTGGCGTCTGAACGCCAGAACTGAGCTTCCATTGGGCATTTAACGCCAACTCCTTACCTGTTTGTGGCGTTTGAACACCAGCTCTTCACCCTTTTCTGGCGTTTGAGCGCCAGAATTATTCCTCTTTAGGCTCTTACTGTCCTCAGAGGGATTTTGGGTAGCAGTTTTTTCATTTCTTGGCTTTCTGCTGCTTTGAAGTGAGGTATTTAATATTTTCCCACTTCTTAATTGAACTGCTTAGCACTCTTCTGTTATTTATTTTGATAACTGCTGTTCTATTTGCCTCAACTGTACTTCCATGTTCATATTAGCCATTCTTGTGTCTTGTAATATCTCCTTGAATTCGGCTAGCTGTTTTGTCAGAAAATCTAATTGCTGATTCAATTCAGTAACTTGTTCTGCAGGACTGAGTTCAGCAGTTACTATTTTAGCCTCTTCTTTCATGGAAAGTTCACTATTTAGGTACAGATGCTAATTCCTGGCAACTGTATCAATGAGCTCTTGAGCTTCTTCAATTGTCTTTCTCATGTTTATAGATCCACCAGCTGAGTGGTCCAAAGATATCTGAGCTTTCTTTGTAAGCCCATAATAGAAGATGTCTAACTGCACCCACTCTGAAAACATTTCAGAGGGGCATTTTCTTAGCATCTCTCTGTATCTCTCTCAGGCATCATAAAGAGATTCATTATCTCCTTGTTTGAAGCCTTGGATAGCCAACCTCAGCTGTGTCATCCTTTTTGGAGGGAAATATTAATTCAGGAATTTTTCTGACAGCTGTTTCCATGTCCTTATGCTGGCCTTGGGTTGGTTATTTAACCACCTCTTAGCTTGATCTCTCACAGCAAATGGGAACAGTAACAGTCTATAGACATCCTGATCTACTTCCTTATCATGTACTGTGTCAGCAATTTGTAAGAACTGTGCCAGAAACTCAGTAGGTTCTTCCTGTGGAAGACCGGAATACTGGCAATTTTGCTGCACCATGATAATGAGCTGAGGATTCAACTCAAAACTATTGACTCCGATGGAGGGTATACAGATACTACTCCCATATGAAGCAGTAGTAGGGTTAGCATATGACCCCAGAGTCCTTCTGGGCTGTTCATTTCCACTTAGATCCATGATGGAGAAAGGGAGATGATGTGGATTTATTTTATTTATTTTATTATATAAGAAAATTAATTTTCGAAATAATAAAATAAAATAAAATAAAAACTAAAATAAAAATATAAAAATAAAAAAATAAAAAATTTGAAAATATTTTATGAAGATTTTTGAAAAAGTGAGGAGAGAGAAAGTGGTTAGGATATTTTTGAAAAAGATATGATTTTAAAAATCTTAAAAGGATAAGATTTGAAAAATTTTGAAATTGAAATCTGAATTTTTATACAAAAAATTCGAAATAATTGCTTAAAAATAGTTTGAAAAGATATTTTTTTATTTTTGAATTTTATTATGAAAGAGAAAAACACACAAAAGACACAAGACTTAAAATTTTTAAATCCAATGCCCCTTGTTTTCGAAAATTTTGGTGGGAAAACACCAAGGCACACCAAACTTAAAAATTTTAAGATCAAAACACGAAGAAGACTCAAGAACACCTTGAAGACTCACAAGAACAACAAGAACAAAAGAAAGAACATCAAACTTAAAATTTTTAGAAAACCAAAATAAATTTTCAAAAATTAAAGAAAATTAACAGGAGAACACCAAACTTAAAGTTTGGCACAAGATTTAATCAAAGAAAAATTATTTTTGAAAAAGTTTTAAAAGGAAGATACCCAATTGCCAAGAACATAAGCCAACGCTCTAGCCAACTGAGCTATAAATTTAACGTGTTTTAAAAAGGTATTTAATAAATAAAAATTTTTTGAAAACTAAAAATTTGAAAATGCACAAGAAAAACAAGAAAAGACACAAAACAAGACAAACCAAAGATCAAACAAGAAAAATTGACAAGAACAATTTGAAGATCAAGGAAGAACAAAGAACATGCAATTCGAAATTTGAAAGACAAAGAAAAGCATGCAATTGACACCAAACTTAAAACATGACACCAAACTCACAGAAAAACTAAAAATTAAAAAATAATATTTTTGAAAAATTTTTGAAAAGAAAATAAAAGACTCTGACCCAAAAGACAAAATTTTCCTAATCTAAGCAACAAGATTCACCGTCAGTTGTTCAAACTTAAACAATCCCCGGCAACGGTGCCAAAAACTTGGTGCACGAAAATTACACTCACACTATGTAATTCCGCACAACTAACCAGCAAGTGCACTGGGTCGTCCAAGTAATACCTTACGTGAGTAAGGGTCGAATCCCACGTAGATTGTTGGCTTGAAGCAAGCTATGGTTATCTGATTATTCTTAGTCAGGATACCAATATGGTTCTTTAGTTTCAATTGTAAAAAGTGAAAGAGCATAAAATAAGTAATTGTTACGCTGCAGAGCTCCTCACCCCCAACAATGGAGTTTAGAGACTCATTCCATCAAAGAGTATAAAATTCAGATCTAAAAATGTCATGAGATACAAAATAAATCTCTAAAAGTTGTTTAAATACTAAACTAGTAACCTAGGTTTACAGAAAATGAGTAAACTAAGATGGATAGTACAAAAATCCACTTTTGGGGCCCACTTGGTGTGTGCTGGGGCTGAGACTTAAGCTTCTCACGTTCCTGGGCTGTTTCTGGATTAGAACGCCAGGATGTAACCTGTTTCTGGCGTTGAACTCCAACTTGCAACCTGTTTCTGGTGCTGAACGCCAGACTGGAACATGGAACTGGCGTTGAACGCCAGTTTACGTCATCTATCTTCGCGCAAAATATGGACTATTATATATTGCTGAAAAGCCCTGGATGTCTACTTTCCAACCCAATTGAGAGCGCGCCAATTGGACTCCTGTAGCTTCAAAAAATACATTCCGAGTGCAGGGATGTCAGAATCCAACAGCATCAGCAGTTCTTTTTCAGCCTAAATCAGATTTTTGCTCAGCTCCCTCAATTTCAACCAGAAAATACCTGAAATTATAGAAAAATACACAAATTCATAGTAAAGTCCAGAAATATGAATTTTGCCTAAAAACTAATAAAATTATACTAAAAACTAACAAAAACATACTAAAATCTACATGAAATTACCCCCGAAAAGCGTATAAAATATCCGCTCATCACAACACCAAACTTAAACTGTTGCTTGTCCCCAAGCAACTAGATAAATAAAATAGGATAAAAAGAAATTAAGAAGCAATAATATCTCAGAGTTTTAAGTGAAGCTCAGATTCTAAATAGATGAGCGGGGCTAGTAGCTTTTTGCTTCTGAACAGTTTTGGCATCTCACTTTATCCTTTGAAAAAATTCAGAATGATTGGCATCCATAGGAACTTAGAATTCAGATAGTATTATTGATTCTCCTAGTTTAGTATGTTGATTCTTGAACACAGCTACTTTATGAATCTTGGCCGTGGCCCTAAGCACTTTGTTTTCCAGTATTACCACCGGATACATAAATGCCACAGACACATAACTGGGTGAACCTTTTTAGATTGTGACTTAGCTTTGCTAGAGTCCCCAATTAGAGGTGTCTAGAGTTCTTAAGCACACTCTTTTGCTTTGGATCACGACTTTAACCACTCAGTCTCAAGCCTTTCACTTGGACCTGCATGCCACAAGGACATGGCTAGGGACAGCTTAATTTAGCTGCTTAGGCCTGAATTTATTTCCTTGGGCCTTCCTATCCATTGATGCTCAAAGCCTTGGATACTTTTCACCCTTGCCTTTTGGTTTAAAGGGCTATTGGCTTTTTCTACCTCTTTTGCTTTTTTTTTCGCAAGCTTGTTTTTCACTGCTTTTTCTTGCTTCAAGAATCAATTTCATGATTTTTCAGATCATCAATAACATTTTTCTTGTTCATTATTCTTTCAGGAGCCAACAATTTTAACATTCATAAAATTCAATATAAAAAATATGCACTGTTCAAGCATTCATTCAGAAGACAAAAAGTATTGCCACCACATATAAATAATTAGAATTTTCCTTATTAAGAACTCGAAAAAATTAAATTGCCTCTTTATTCTAAAAATCTACTATTTTATTCATGTTTGATGATGATGAGAAAAATAAATTATAACTTAATTGGAAATAAAATCAAAATAGAGATACTAATTACTACTACTAATATATAACTTCTAAGGTAAATTCCTAATAAGAACAGTTATCACAGAGTTAAGGCAAAGATTAGGACTCAACAACCTTTATTTTGGGAAGTGGATGCTCCTTTAATCTGTGGGGTGCTTGGCCCTTCAAGAGACAGCTTCTGACGCTTCAGTTCTCTCAGTTCACGCCCTTGCTCTTCTTGTTCCTTAAGCAGTTTGCAAATCATGCTATTTTGATTTTGCTGTTCTTCTTTTAATTACTCCATAGCTTCTTGCAAATTGGTGACAGATGCTTCAAGGCGCTCCCGGTATTCAACTTGAGGGATTTTCGGGAGGAATTCCTGTGCTCTCTTCTTGATGGGGTCATCATGCACTTGTTATTTTTCTATTGATATTTTGGTGATTGGTTGCTCAACTGAGATATACTCAGTTATTCCCATCTTCACTCCAGCATCTTTACATAACATAGAGATTAAGCTTGGATAGGCCAATTTGGCATCTTTGGTGTTCTTGTTTGCAATTTTGTAAAGTTCACACAAAATCAGCTGATGAACTTCCACTTCTCTTCCCAACATAATGCAGTGGATCATCACTGCTCTTTTAATGGTGACTTCAGAGCGGTTAGTAGTGGGCAGTATAGAACGCCTAATGAAGTCCAGCCAGCTTCTGGCGACTGGTTTGAGATCTTCTCTCTTGAGTTGATTTGGGACGCCCTTGGTGCTGGTGGTCCACTTGGTTCCAGGGAGGCATATGTCCTCTAGAATCTTGTCCAGGCCCTTATTTATTCTCATCATTATCCTATTAAAGGAGTCTGGGTCATCTTTCAACTAAGGTAGCTTAAAGATCTCCCTGATTTTGTCAGGGTGGATGTGAACAATCTTTCCTCTGACCAAGGTCTGATAGTCATAGAGGACAGTTCCAGATATTCTCTGCCTATCTGTTTGCCACAGATTAGCGTAGAATTCCTGAACCAGGTTTCTTCCCACCTTTGTTTTAGGATTAGCTATGACTTCCCAGTTCCTGTTTCGAATTTGCTCTTGGATCTCCGGATATTCGTCTTCTTTCAGATCGAATTTAACTTCCGAGATCACTAATCTTAGACCCATTATTTTGTAGTAATAGTCTGAATGTTCTTTGGTTAAGAACTTCCCTTGATTCCAAAGTGGTTTTGGAATACTCTCTTTCTTTCCTCTTGGAGTGCGTTGTTTTCCTTTAGGAGCCACGATCTTAGTGGGTATGGTTTAGTGATCACGGATAAAAACACCAAACTTAGAGGTTTGCTTGTTCTCAAGCAAAAGAAAGGAAAGGAGAGGGATAGAAGGAGAGATAGTATCGAATGGTGGATGAGAGGGGGGAGGCTGAATGTGGATTTAAAGGGAGGGGGTGGGTTTTCGAAAATTTTGAGAAAAGATAAGATAGAAGATATGATTTGTAAAAGATAAATATGATAGGAAAAAGATGTAATTGAAAATTGAAAAGATATAAAAGATATTTGAAGAAGATAAATTTGTTTTGAGAAAGATATTGTGAAGATTTGAAAAAGATATTAATTAGTAGAAAAGATTTTAAGAGGGAAAAGAGATAGATTTGTTTTGAAAAAGATTTGAAAAGAAGTTGAAGAGGATTTAAAAAAAAATTGTGTTTATGAATTAAGATACATTTGACATCTTTGAAAAGGGATTTTAGAAATTAGGATTAAAATTTTTGGAATTGAAGAATGAGAGTTTGTAACATGTTTATGCAAGGAATCATGAATTGAAATATGAAAATTGAAAAAAATGTGAAGTAAAAATGAATTTACCTCCTCCCCACAATCCTGGCGTTAAACGCCCAAACGCTGCATGTTTTGGGCGTTTAACGCCCGTTTGCAGCTTCTCCTGGCGTTCAACGCCCAGCTGTTGCTTCTAGCTGGCGTTGAACGCCAGGAACTCCTTTGTCACTGGGCATTTTTCTGAATGCCCAGGACGCTATAAATCTGGCGTTGAACACCCAGAAGGTGATTCTTTCTGGCGTTCAACGTCCAGAAGATGCTTCTTTCTGGCGTTTAACGCCCAGATGGCTATCCTTACTGGCGTTGAACGCCCAGTGAGTGCTTCTTTTGGGCGTTCGGCGCCCAAAACAGCTTTTACTGGCTTTTTTTTCGCACCAGTGAGCTTCTTTTTACTGTTTTATCCTCTGAATCTTTCTGTAACTCTATGAGCTCAAGCAATTGCTATTTTACCTTGAAGATAATTGACATAAACCTGTAAAAATCAATTAATTAACAAATAAGTCTTGTAAATGGCTGGGTTGCCTCCCAACAAGCGCTTCTTTATTGTCTTTAGCTGGACTATTACTGAGCTTTTAATCAAGTCTCAGTTTTGAGCATTCTTGCTCAAATTGCTTTCAAGATAATGTTTGACTCTCTGTCCATTAACAATGAACTTTTTGATAGAATCATTATCCTGAAGCTCCACGTATCTATATGGTGACACACTTGTAATCACATATAGACCCCGCCACCGGGATTTCAATTTCCCGAGGAATAATCTGAGCCTAGAATTAAATAGCAGAACTTTCTGCCCTGGCTCAAAGACTCTGGATGATAGTTTCTTATCATGCCATCTTTTTGCTTTCTCTTTGTAAATTTTTGTATTTTCAAAAGCATTGAGTCTGAATTCCTCTAGCTCATTTAACTGGAGCAATCGTTTTTCTCCAGCTAATTTGGCATCAAGGTTTAGGAATATGGTTGCCCAATAGGCCTTATGTTCCAGTTCCACTGGCAAGTGACAGGCTTTTCCATACACCAGCTGGTATGGAGAAGTTCCTATAGGTGTCTTGAATGCTGTTCTGTATGCCCACAGAGCGTCATCCAAGCTTCTTGCCCAATCCTTTCTACGGTTAATCACAGTCCATTTCAGGATTCTTTTAGGTTCTCTATTAGAGACTTCAGCTTGCCCATTTGTCTGTGGATGATATGGAGTAGCTACCCTGTGGCTAACTCCATATCGAAGCTACCCTGTGGCTAACTCCATATCGAACCAAAGCAGAGTAAAGCTATTTATTGCAAAAATGAGTGCCCCCATCACTGATTAGTACTCTAGGGATACCAAATCTGCTGAAGATGTGTTTCTGGATGAATTTCAGCATTGTCTTAGTATCATTAGTGGGTGTTGCAATAATTTCCACCCATTTGGATACATAATCCACTGCCACCAGAATATAAGTGTTTGAGTATGATGGTGGTAAAGGTTTTATAAAGTCAATACCCCATACATCAAACAACTCAATCTCCAAGATCCCCTGTTGAGGCATGGCATAACTGAGGCAGATTGCCAGATCTTTGACAACTGTCACAATTAAGTACAAACACTCGGGAATCTTTGTAGAGAGTAGGCCAGTAGAAGCCACATTGGAAGACTCTTGTGACTGTTCGCTCACTTCCAAAATGTCCTCCATATTGTGATCCATGGCAGTGCCAGAGGATCTTTTGTGCTTCTTCTTTAGGCACACATCTACGTATTACTCCGTCTGCACATCTCTTGAAGAGATATGGTTCATCCCAAAGATAGTACTTTGCATCCGTGATCAATTTCTTTGTTTGCTGCCTACTGTACTCTTTGGGTATAAATCTCACTGCCTTATAGTTTGCAATATCTGCAAACCATGGCACTTCCTGGATGGCAAAGAGTTGCTCATCCGAAAAGTTTTCAGAGATCTCAGTAAGAGGGAGGGACGCCCCTTTTACTGGTTCTATTCGGGACAGGTGATCTGCTACTTGGTTCTCTGTCCCTTTTCTGTCTCTTATTTCTATATCAAACTCTTCCAGAAGCAACACCCATCTTATGAGTCTGGGCTTTGAATCCTGCTTTGTGAGTAGATATTTAAGAGCAGCATGGTCAGTGTACACAATCACTTTTGATCCTACTAAATAAGATCTAAACTTGTCAATGGCGTAAACCACTACAAGTAACTCTTTTTCTGTGGTTGTGTAGTTTTTTTGTGCATCATTTAAAACACGACTGGCATAGTAAATGACATGCAGAAGCTTGTCATGGCTTTGTACCAACACTGCACCAATGGCATGGTCACTGGCATCACACATCAGTTCAAATGATAATGTCCAGTCTGGTACAGAGATGACTGGTGCTGTGACCAGCCTAGCTTTCAGAGTCTCAAATGCCTGCAGACACTACTTATCAAAGATAAATGGCGTGTCAGTAGATAGCAGATTACTCAGAGGTTTGGCAATTTTTGAAAAATCTTTTATAAACCTCCTATAGAATCCTGCATGCCCTAGAAAGCTTCTGATTGCCTTAACATTGGCAGGTGGTGATAATTTTTCAATTACCTCTACCTTAGCTTAATCCACCTCTATTCCCTTGTTCGAAAATTTGTGCCCAAGGACAATACCTTCAGTCACCATAAAGTGATATTTTTTCCAGTTTAAAACCAGGTTAGTCTCTTGGCACCTCTTTAGAACAAGTGTTAGATGGTCAAGACAGGAGCTGAATGAGTCTTCAAATATTGAAAAGTCATCCATGAAGACTTCCAGAAATTTTTCCACCATATCAGAGAAAATAGAGAGCATGCACCTTTGAAAGGTTGCAGGTGCATTGCACAGGCCAAATGGCATCCTTCTGTATGCAAATACTCCGGATGGACATGTGAATGCTATTTTCTCTTGATCCTGGGGATCTACTGCAATTTGATTATAACCTGAATATCCATCCAGGAAGCAGTAGTATTCATGACCTGCTAGTCTTTCTAGCATCTAGTCTATGAATGATAAAGGAAAATGATCCTTTCTGGTAGCTGTATTGAGCCTTCTGAAATCAATTCACATACGCCACCCTGTAACTGTTCTTGTAGGAACTAGTTCATTTTTTTCATTATGAACCACTGTCATGCCACCCTTCTTAGGGACGACTTGGACAGGGCTTACCCAGGGGCTATCAGAAATGCGATAAATAATCCCAGCCTCTAGTAATTTAGTGATCTCCTTCTGCACCACCTCCTTCATGGTTGAATTCAGTCGCCTCTGTGGTTGAACCAGTGGCTTAGCGTCACCCTCCAATAGGATCTTGTGCATGCATCTGGCTGGGCTAATTCCCTTAAGATCACTGATGGACCACCCAAGAGTTGTTTTGTGTGTCCTTATCACTTGAATTAGTGCTTCCTCTTCCTATGGCTCTAAGGTAGAGCTTATGATTACAGGAAAGGTATCACCTTCTCCCAAAAATGCATATTTCAGGGATGGTGGTAATGGTTTGAGCTCGGGTTTGGGAGGTTTCTCTTCTTCCTGAGGGATTTTCAGAGGTTCTATTATTCTCTCTGGTTCCTCAAGATCAGGCTGAATATCTTTAAAGATATCCTCTAGCTCTAATTCGAGACTCTTAGCCATATTGATCTCTTTTACCAGAGAGTCAATAATATCAATTCTCATGCAGTCATTTGGGGTGTTTGGATGCTGCATAGCTTTGATAACATTCAACTTAAACTCATCCTCATTGACTCTCAGGGTTATTTCCCATTTTTGGACGTCAATAAGGGTTCGGCCAGTTGCTAGGAACGGTCTTCCTAGAATGAGAGTTGCACTCTTGTGCTCCTCCATTTCCAACACCACAAAGTCAGTGGGAAAGGCAAATGGCCCAACCTTGACAATCATGTCTTCGATCACTCCTGACGGATGTTTAATGGAACCATCAGCAAGTTGGAGACATATCTGGGTTGGTTTGACTTCATCAGTCAATCCAAGCTTTTTGATAGTAGATGCAGGTATTAGGTTGATACTTGCCCCAAGATCACATAGAGCTTGCTTGGTACAAGTGCCTTCTAATGTGCATGGTATTATAAAGCTTTCGGGATCTTTAAGCTTCTCAGGTAAGCTTTTCAAAATGACTGCACTGCATTCTTCAGTGAGGTAAACTTTCTCAGTTTCCCTCCAATCCTTCTTATGACTTAAGATCTCTTTCATGAACTTAGCATAAGAGGGTGTTGCTCAAGTGCCTCTGCAAACAGAATCTTTATTTCAAGAGTCCTGAGGTAGTCTACAAAGCGGGCAAATTGCTTATCCTGTTCCGCTTGGTGGAGTTTCTGAGGATAAGGCATTTTGGCTTTGTATTCCTCAACCTTAATTGCTATAGGTTTGTTGCCTACAGATGTAGGTTAAGAAGCCTTTTTAGAGGGGTTGCTATCAGCACTTGTATGTGTCTGATCTCGCACTGGCGTTTGAATGCCAGGGGTGGAAGCTGGAGTGGCGTTAGACGCCAACTCCTCACATGTTTCTGGCGTCTGAACGCCAGAACTGTGCTTCCTTTGGGCGTTCAATGCCAATTCCTTGTTTGTTTCTTGCATTGAACGCCAGGACTGAGCATGGTTTGGGCGTTCAACGCCAGCTTTCGACCCATTTTCTGGCGTTTGAGCGCCATAATTATTCCTCTCTGGGCTCTTACTGTTCTCAGATGGATTTTGGGTAGTTTGCTCATTTCTTGGCTTCTTGCTACCTTGAAGTGAGGTATTTAATGTTTTCGCCTTCTTAATTGAACTGCTTGGCACTCTTCTATTATTTGTTTTGATAACTGCTGTTCTGTTTGCTTCAACTGTACTTCCATATTCATATTAGCCATTCTTGTTTCTTGTAGTATCTCCTTGAATTTGGCTAGCTATTTTGTTAGAAAATCCAGTTGCTAATTGAATTCAGTAACTTGTTCTGTAGGACTGAGTTCAGCAGTTACTGTTTTAGCCTCTTCATTGATGGAAGGTTCACTGCTTAGGTACAGATGCTGATTTCTGGCAACTGTATCAATAAGTTCTTGAGCTTCTTCTATTGTCTTTCTCATGTGTATAGATCCACCATTTGAGTGGTCTTGAGAAATCTGAGCTCTCTCTGTAAGCCCATAATAGAAGATGTCTAACTGCACCCACTCTGAAAATATTTCGGAGGGGCATTTTCTTAGCATCTCTCTGTATCTCTCCCAGGCATCATAAATGGATTCATTATCTCCTTGTTTAAAGCCTTAGATGCTCAGCCTTAGCTGTGTCATCCGTTTTGGAGGGAAGTATTGATTCAGGAATTTTTCTGACAGCTGTTTCCATGTCTTTATGCTAGTTTTAGGTTGGTTATTTAACCACCTTTTAGCTTGGTCTTTTACAGCAAATGGAAACAGCAATAATCTATAGACATCCTGGTCTACTTCTTTATCATGTACTGTGTCAGCAATTTGTAAAAATGATGCCAAAAACTCTGTAGGTTCTTCCTGTGGAAGACCGGAATACTGGCAACTTTGCTGCACCATGATAATGAGCTGAGGATTCAACTCAAAACTACTAACTCCAATGGAGGGTATACATATACTACTCCCATATGAAGCAGTAGTGGGGTTAGCATATGAGCCCAGAGTCCTTCTGAACTGTTCATTTCTGCTTAAGTCCATGATGGAGAAAGGGGAGATGATGTGAATTTATTTTATTTATTTTATTATATATAAAAATTTCGAAATAATAATAACAAAATAAAATAAAATAAAGACGACAAGAAAAATAAATAAAAATAAAAATAAAATAAAATAAAATGAAAAAGAATTTAAAAATATTTTATGAAGATTTTCGAAAAAGTAAAGAGAGAGAAAGTGGTTAGGATATTTTCGAAAAAGATATAATTTTTTTTAAATCTTAAAAGGATAAGATTTTGAAAATTTTTGAAATTGAAATCTGAATTTTTATAGAAAAATTCGAAAATATGGCTTAAAAATAGTTAGAAAATATATTTTTTTGAATTTTGAATTTTTATGATGAAAAAGAAAAACACACAAAAGACACAAGACTTAAAATTTTTAGATCTAATGCTCCTTGTTTTCAAAAATTTTGGAGGGAAAACACCAAGGAACACCAAACTTAAAAATTTTAAGATCAAAACACAAGGAAGACTCAAGAACACCTTGAAGAATCACAAGAACACCAAGAATAAAAGAAAGAGCACCAAACTTAAAATTTTTAGAAAACCACAATAAAATTTTCGAAAATTAAAAAAAGATTAACAAGAAAACACCAAAATTAAAGTTTGGCATAATATTTAATCAAAGAAAAATTATTTTTGAAAAAGATTTTAAAAAGAAGGTACCCAATTATCAAGAACATAGACCAACGCTCTAGCCAATTGAGCTATAAATATAACGTGTTTTAAAAAGATATTTTTAATAACTAAAAATAATTTTTTGAAAACTAATGTTTTGAAAAAGCACAAGAAAAATAAGAAAAGACACAGAACAAGAAAAACCAAAGCTCAAACAAGAAAAATAAACAACAACAACTTGAAGATCAAAGAAGAATAAAGAACACAAATTCGAAAATTTAAAGGAAAATATAAAATATGCAATTGACACCAAACTTTAAAATATAAAACTAAACTCACATAAAAAATTAAAAATTAATAAGGAAAAATAATATTTTTGAAAAATTTTTGAAAAGAAAATAAAGGACTCAGATTTAATGACTCTATAGCAACAAAAATAAATTATTCCTAATCTAAGCAACAAAATAAACCTTTAGTTGTTCAAACTCAAACAATCTCCGGCAACGGCGCCAAAAACTTGGTGCACAAAATTGTGTATGCCAATATTAATGGACTATTTGTCACAACTTCGCACAACTAACCAGCAAGTGCACTGGGTCGTCCAAGTTATACCTTACGTGAGTAAGGGTCGAATCCCACGGAGATTGTTGGCTTGAAGCAAGCTATGGTTATCTTATTATTCTTAGTCAGGATATAATATCAATAATAATTTTTAGTTTCAATTGTAAAAAGTAAAAGAGCATGAAATAAATACTTATTATGCAGTAATGGAGAATATGTTGGAGTTTTGGAGATGCTTTGTCCTCTGAATTTCAGCTTTTCTCTTGTCCTTCTCTTCACACACGCAAGGCTCCTTCTATGGCAAGCTGTATGTAGGGTGTCACCGTTGTCAATGGCTACTTCCCATCCTCTCAGTGAAAATGGTCCAAATGCTCTGTCACAACACGGCTAATCATCTGTTGGTTCTCGATTATGTTGGAATAGAATCCATTGATTCTTTTGCATTTGTCATCACGCCCAACAATCGTGAGTTTGAAGCTCGTCACAGCCATTCAATCCTTGAATCCTACTCGGAATACCATAGACAAGGTTTAGACTTTCCGGATCCTCAAGAGTGGCCGCCAAAATGTTCTAGCTTATACCACGAAGATTCTGATTAAGGAATCTAAGAGATACTCATTCAATCTAATGTAGAACGGAAGTGGTTGTCAGGCACATGTTCTTGGATTGAGGATGGTGATGAGTGTCACGGATCATCACCTTCTTCATATTAAAGCACGAATGAACATCTTAGATAGGAACAAGCGTGTTTGAATAGAAAACATAAATAATTGCATTAATTCATCGAGATGCTGCAGAGCTCCTCACCCCCAACAATGGAGTTTAGAGACTCATGCCATCAAAAAGTATAAAATTCACATCTAAAAATGTCATGAGATACAAAATAAATCTCTAAAAGTTGTTTAAATACTAAACTAGTAACCTAGGTTTACAGAAAATGAGTAAGCTAAGATGGATAGTGAAAAAATCCACTTCTGGGGCCCACTTGGTGTGTGCTGGGGCTGAGACTTAAGCTTCTCACGTGCCTGGGCTGTCTCTGGAGTTGAACGCCAGGTTGTAACCTGTTTCTGGCGTTGAACTCCAACTTGCAACCTGTTTCTGGCGCTGAACGCCAGACTGCAACATGGAACTGGCGTTCAATGCCAGTTTACGTCGTCTATCTTCGCGCAAAGTATAGACTATTATATAGTGCTGGAAAGCCCTGGATGTCTACTTTCCAACCCAATTGAGAGTGCGCCAATTGGACTTCTGTAGGTCTAAAAAATTCATTCCGAGTGCAGGGAGGTCAGAATCCAATAGCATCAGCAGTTCTTTTTCAGCCTAAATCAGAATTTTGCTCAGCTCTCTCAATTTTAGCCCGAAAATACCTGAAATTATAGAAAAATACACAAACTCATACTAAAGTCCAGAAATATGAATTTTGCCTAAAAACTAATAAAATTATACTAAAAACTAACTAAAACATACTAAAATCTACATGAAATTACCCCAAAAAGCGTATAAAATATCCGCTCATCATGTGCCTTGGTGTTTTCCCTCCAAAATTTTCAAAAATAAGGAGAATTGGATATAAAAATTTTAAGTCTTATGTCTTTTGTGTGTTTCTCTCTTTCATAATAAAATTCAAAAATAAAAAATATCTTTTCTAACTATTTTAAGCAAATATTTCAAAATTTTTCATAAAAATTCAGATTTCAATTTTCAAAATTTTTCAAAATCTTATCCTTTTAAGATTTTTTTAAAAAAAATCACATCTTTTTCAAAAATATCCTAACCATTTTCTTTCTCCTCACTTTTTCGAAAATCTTCATAAAATATTTTTCAAATTTTTTTATTTTTATTTTTATTTTTAATTTGTTTATTTTAGTTTTTATTTTATTTCATTTTATTATTTCGAAAATTATTTTTCTTATATAATAAAATAAATAAAATAAATCCACATCATCTCCCTTTCTCCATCATGGACCTAAGTGGAAATGAACAGTCCAAAAGGACTCTGGGGTCGTATGCTAACCCCACTACTGCTTCATATGGGAGTAGTATCTGTATACCCTCCATCGAAGTCAGTAGTTTTGAGTTGAATCCTCAGCTCATTATCATGGTGCAGCAAAATTGCCAGTATTCCGGTCTTCCACAGAAAGAACCTACAGAGTTTCTGGCACAGTTTTTACAAATTGCTGACACAGTACATGATAAGGAAGTATATCAGGATGTATACAGATTATTACTGTTTCTATTTGCTGTGAAAGAACAAGCTAAGAGGTGGTTAAATAACCAACCTAAGGCTAGCATAAGGACATGAAAACAGCTGTCAGAAAAAATCCTGAATCAATATTTTCCTCCAAAACGGATGACACAGCTAAGGCTGAACATCCAAGGCTTTAAACAATGAGATAATGAATCCCTTTATGATGCCTCGGAGAGATACATAGAGATGCTAAGAAAATGCCCCTCTGAAATGTTTTCAGAGTGGGTGCAGTTAGACATCTTCTATTATGGGCTTACAGAGAAAGCTCAGATTTCTCTAGATCACTCAGCTAGTGGATCTATCCACATGAGAAAGACAATTGAAGAAGCTCAAGAGCTCATTGATACAGTTGCCAGAAATCAGCATCTGTACCTAAGCAGTGAACCTTCCATGAAAGAAGAGGCTAAAATAGTAACTGCTGAACTCAGTCCTACAGAACAAGTTACTGAATTTAATCAGCAATTAGATTTTCTAACAAAACAGCTAGCCGAATTCAAGGAGATACTACAAGACACAAGAATGGCTAATATGAATATGGAAGTGCAGTTGAAGCAAACAGAACAGCAGTTATCAAAATAGATAACAGAAGAGTGCCAAGCAGTTCAATTAAGAAGTGGGAAGACATTAAATACCTCACTTCAAGGCAGCAGGAAGCCAAGAAATGAACAAACTACTACCCAAAATCCCTCTAAGGACAGTAAGAGCCCATAGAGGAACAATTCTGGCTTTCAAACACTAGAAAAGGGTGAAGGGCTGGCGTTAAACGCCCAACCCATGCTCAGTTCTGGCATTCAAACACCAGAAACAGGCAAGAAGTTGGCGTTGAACGCCCAAAGGAAGCTCAGTTCTGGCGTTCAGACGCCAGAAACAAGTAAGGAGTTGGTGTCTAATGCCACTCCAGCTTCCACCCCTGGCATTCAAACGCCAATGAGGGATCGGACATATACAAGTGCTGATATCAACCCCTCTAAAAAGGCTTCTCAACCCACATCTGTAGGCAATAATCCTGCAGCAACTAAGGTTGAGGAATATAAAGCCAAAATGCCTTATCCTCATAAGCTCTGCCAAGCAGAATAGGATAAGCAATTTGCCCGCTTTACAAACTATCTCAGGACTCTTGAAATAAAGATTTCGTTTGCAGAGGCACTTGAGCAAATACCCTCTTATGCTAAGTTCATGAAAGAGATCTTAAGTCATAATAAGGATTGGAGAGAAACTAAAAAAGTTTATCTCACTGAAGAATGCAGTGCAGTCATTCTGAAAAGCTTACCAGAAAAGCTTAAAGATTCCGGAAGCTTTATGATGCCATGCACAATAGAAGGTACTTGTACCAAGCAAGCTCTATGTGATCTTGGGGCAAGTATCAACCTAATACCTGCATCTACTATCAGAAAGCTTGGTTTGACTGAAGAAGTCAAACTAACCCGGATATGTCTCCAACTTGCTGATGGCTCTATTAAATACCCATCAGGCGTGATTGAAGACATGATTGTCAAGGTTGGGCCATTTGCCTTTCCCATTGACTTTGTGGTGCTGGAAATGGAGGAGCACAAGAATGCAACTCTCATTCTAGGAAGACCTTTCCTAGCAACTGGACGAACCCTCATTGATGTCCAAAAAGGGGAAGTAACCCTGAGAGTCAATGAGGACGAGTTTAAGTTGAATGTTGTCAAAGCTATGTAGCATTCAGACACCCCAAACTACTGCATGAGCATTGATATTATTGACTCTCTGGTAAAAGAGGTCAATATGACTGAGAGTCTCGAATCAGAGCTAGAGGATATCTTTAAAGATGCTCAGCTTAATTTGGAGGAACCAGAGAGAATAATAGAACCTCTGAAAATCTCTCAGGAAGAAGAGAAACCTCCCAAACCCGGGCTCAAACCATTACCACCATCCCTGAAATATGCATTTCTAGGGGAAGGTAATACCTTTCCTGTAATCATAAGATCCACTTTAGAGCCACAGGAAGAGGAAGCACTACTTCAAGTGATAAGGACACACAAGACAGCTCTTGGGTGGTCCATCAGTGATCTTAAGGGCATTAGCCTAGCCAGATGCATGCACAAGATCCTATTGGAGGGTGACGCTAAGCCAATTGTTCAACCACAGAGGCGGCTGAATCCAGCCATGAAGGAGGTGGTGCAGAAGGAGGTCACTAAATTACTAGAGGCTGGGATTATTTATCCTATTTCTGATAGTCCCTGGGTAAGCCCTGTCCAAGTCGTCCCTAAGAAGGGTGGCATGACAGTGGTTCATAATGAAAAGAATGAACTGGTTTCTACAAGAACAGTTACAGGGTGGCGTATGTGTATTGATTATAGAAGGCTCAATACAACTACCAGAAAGTGTCATTTTCCTTTACCATTCATAGACCAGATGCTAGAAAGACTAGCAGGTCATGATTACTACTGCTTTCTGGATGGATATTCAGGTTATAATCAAATTGCAGTAGATCCCCAGGATCTAGAGAAAACAGCATTCACATGTCCATCTGGAGTATTTGCATACAGAAGGATGCCATTTGGTCTGTGCAATGCACCTGCAACCTTTCAAAGGTTCATGCTCTCTATTTTCTCTGATATGGTGGAAAAATTTCTGGAAGTCTTCATGGATGACTTCTCAGTATTTGGAGACTCATTCAGCTCCTGTCTTGACCATCTAGCACTTGTTTTAAAGAGGTGCCAAGAGACTAACCTAGTTTTAAACTGGGAGAAATGTCACTTTATGGTGACTGAAGGAATTGTCCTTGGGCACAAAATTTCTAACAAGGGAATATAGGTGGATCAAGCTAAGGTGAAGGTAATTGAAAAATTACCACCACCTGCCAATGTTAAGGCAATCAGAAGCTTTCTGGGGCATGCAGGATTCTACAGAAGATTTATAAAGGATTTTTCAAAAATTACAAAACCTCTGAGTAATCTGCTAGCTGCTAACACGCCATTTATCTTTGATAAAGAGTGTATGCAAGTGTTTGAGACTCTGAAAGCTAAGCTGGTCACAGCACCAGTCATCTCTGCACCAGACTGGACATTACCATTTGAATTAATGTGCGATGCCAGTAATCATGCCATTGGTGTAGTGTTGGGATAGAGGCATGACAAGCTTCTGCACATCATTTATTATGCCAGCTGTGTTCTAAATGATGCGCAGAAGAACTACACAACCATAGAAAAGGAATTGCTTGCAGTGGTTTATGCCATTGACAAGTTCAGATCTTATTTAGTAGGATCAAAAGTGATTGTGTACACTGACCATGCTGCTCTTAAATATCTACTCACAAAGCAGGATTCAAAACCCAGACTCATAAGATGGGTGTTGCTTCTGCAAGAGTTTGATATAGAAATAAGAGACAGAAAAGGGATAGAGAACCATGTAGCAAATCACCTGTCCCGAATAGAACCAGAAGAAGGGGCGTCCCTCCCTCTTATTGAGATCTCTGAAAACTTTTCGGATGAGCAATTCTTTGCCATCCTGGAAGTACCATGGTTTGCAGACATTGCAAATAACAAGGTTGTGAGATTCATACCCAAAGATTATAGTAGGCATCAATCAAAGAAATTAATCACATATGCAAAGTACTATCTTTGGGATGAACCATATCTCTTCAAGAGATGTGCAGACGGAGTAATCCATAGATGTGTGCCTAAAGAAGAAGCACAGAAGATCCTCTGGCAATGCCATGGATCATAATATGGAGGACATTTTGGAAGTGAGCAAACAGCCACAAGAGTCCTCCAATGTGGCTTCTATTGGCCAACTTTCTATAAAGACTCCCGAGAGTTTGTACTTAATTGTGACAGTTGCCAAAGATCTGGCAATCTGCCTCACAATTATGGCATGCCTCAACAAGGGATCTTGGAGATTGAGTTGTTTGATGTATGGGGTATTGACTTCAAGGGGCCTTTCCCACCATCATACTCAAACACTTATATTCTGGTGGCAGTGGATTATGTATCCAAATGGGTGGAAGCTATTGCAACACCCACTAATGATACTAAGACAATGCTAAAATTCCTCTAGAAATATATCATCAGCAGATTTGGTGTCCCTAGAGTACTAATCCATGATGGGGGCGCCTGACAAACCCCAATTTGACGGTTTATCTTGTATTGAATTTAGGGGATTTTATCACCTTTTTCCCACATTTATCCGATGAATTAGCATGGTTTTGTATACTCTCCTTTAATTGTGCTTAAGAGTGAAAACATGCTTTTTAGGTCTTAAAATAGCTAAATTTAATTTTCCTTGATTCTATTAGATGCCTTGATATGTTTGTTAAGTGATTTCAGATTTAGGAGGCAAAGATTGGATCAAGGGAATGAAGAAAAAAGCATGTAAAGTTGGAGAACTCATGAAGAAATGAAAGAACCGGAAAGCTGTCAAGCCGACCTCTTCACACTTAATTGACCATAACTTGAGCTACAAAGGTCCAAATGATACGGTTCTAGTTGGGTTGGAAAGCTAACATCCGGGGCTTCGAAATGATATAAATTTTGCCATATGTTGCTTCGTGTTCAGGGGCGCACACGCGCACTTTGCGCGCGCGCGCCGATTCTGTCCGTGGCCCACTTTAATGAAATCGTCCCCAGCGGTTTTAGGAGCCTTGTGGGCCCAATCCAATTCATTTCTGATGCTATTTAAGTCAAGTATTGAAGGGGAATCAACATACTTTAGATACTTTTGATCATTAGCTTAGTTTTAGGAGTTAGAGTTAGTTTTAGAGAGAGAAGCTCTCACTTCTCTCTAGGATTAGGAATTAGGGTTAGATTAGGATCTCATAATTCTAGGTTTAATTCAAGTCTCCTTCTACTTCTACCTTCAAGTGGTGATTGCTACACTTTGGTTCTTCTTTCTATCCCTATCCTCTTGTTGTAATTTCTCTTATTTTGTTTCTAGGTTTTGTAATTGAGATACTCTTGTTCTTTTGTTTTCTTTTAATAATGCAATTTGAGATAATTCATGTGATTGTGATGTTGTTGATTGTTGTTTTGATTAATTCTTTGTAACTATTGGTTGTTGATTCCTTTTATTCTTACAAATAAAAATGCTTTCTTTCATTACCCTCCAAGTGTTTGATGAAATGCTTGAGAGGATGTTAGAGTAGGATTTTATGTTCTTGGCTTGAGATGGTAACTTAGGATTTCTTGAGTCACTAGTGTCCAATTGATTGCTAGTTGATAGCCATTAACTCTAGCCTTCATTAATCCAATTAGTGGAAAGCTAGGACTTATGGACTAGGATTGATATAACTCACTTGACTTTCCTTTGTTAATTGATTTAAGGATGACTAAGTGGGATTAATCCTTGCAACTACCATACTTGTGGCTAGTGATAATGATGAAGACCCTTGACAACCAAGTCTTGCCAAGACCATTTTGTTAATAAAGTTTTCTTACCATTTACTATTCATGTTTCTCATCTAAAACCCCAAATACAACTCACAACCAATAACAAGACACTTTATTGTAAATCCTAGGGAGAACGACCCGAGGTTCAATACTTCGGTTTATAAAATTAGGGGTTTGTTTTAGTGACAAACAACTTTTTGTATGAAAAGATTAGTGATTGGTTTAGAAACTATACTTGCAACGAGAATTCATTTGTGAATTATAAACCGTCAAAAATCCAATCGTCAAAATGGCGCCGTTGCCGGGGATTTGCAATGGTGTTATGTTATTGGTTATTGTACATATGTGAATATTGTGGATAGGTTTATCTTTTGTTTGTTTCTTAATTTTTGTTAGTTTTATTTTGTTCCCTCACTATGAATTCTCACTTTGGCTTTGAGTTTGGTTCTAATTATGTTGTAGGAAATGTGCACCTCAATGATGACACTCATTATGGATGGAACCAACAAAGATGGGAGGGGCCTCAAGGAATTGATCACTCCTATTGGCAACAACCTCCGGATACTTATAGGTATCATTCCCATCCTAATGCATGCCAATTTAATGGCTATGATGATTCTTTTTGTGACACTCAACAACCACCATCATATGCCTATGAATCTCATCCTCAACATGAACCTCAACCATTCTCACAAGCCTTTCCATACCAAGCACCTTCCTATGATCCATATCCATCATATGACCAATCATCCATACCATATTTTTATGACCATTATGAGCAAGAACCTTTAGAACCACCACAACCCTATCAAGATTACTACCATGAACCACCTCAATACACACAATCTCCACAACCTTACCAAGAAGAACCACCTTCCTATTATGAACCCTCTCTCCAAAATGATGAACCTTCCTACCCACCACAAGCCCCAATAGACGATTCTCTCACTTTGTTACTTCAAGGACAAGAGGCCATGAAGCGGGATACACTTGAGTTTGTGACCAACTTGACCAAGGTAGTGTCTACTTTAGCCTACCAATATTTGAATGCTCAAGGTACTTCCGTAACCCCATGTGGAACGTCAAGAGAAGAACAAAGCATGAAGGAGAAATTGGAAAGTTCGGTGGAAAAGGAGGAGTCGAATTTTGTATTGGCACAATTGGAGAAGCCTATGATCATTGAAGAAAGGGAAGAAGTGGTTGAAGAATTAGGAGATGTTGAAAGTCCATGGGAATGCAGCATCATGAAGCACTCTTCCAAGAAGCTTGATATTGATGTTGAGGAGGGTGCGCAACCTCCAAGGCATACCATCGTTGGAGACTTAGAAGAGGCTTATCAAGAGATGGATTCAATCATGGATGAATTTCTCTCTACAATGGAATCCTCTCCCATTGGACATGGAGTTGAAATTATAGAAGAGTGTGCACAACCTCCCATACCCTTGGTGAACAATGAAGAAGAGAGTGAATCAAAAGAGAGCTACCAAGAGGAAAAAGTTGGCATGGTATATATTGAAATGGAAGAATATGAAGAGGTTGATCAAGAGATGGATTCATTCGTCAATGAATTCCTATCCAAAATTGAATCACCTCCGATTAGGCAAGAAATCAAAGTTCTTGAAGACAACACCAAGCCATGTGATAAAAGGGGAAAGGTTGAAATCGAGGAAGCTCGCAAAGAGGTGGAAATACACAAAGAAGAGCACAAGGAAGTGGACCTTGCATTGTCTAAGTGTGGGGAAGCCTCCCTTCCCAAGTTACCATCCAACACAACATTCAAGTGGGTAAAATTCTTATCCATAAGCTTTGTTTTCTCGCTTGAATATGGTTTGATTGAAACGGATGGACAACTTAGAGCTCTTTGTGGAATTAAAAGCAAGAATGAGTTGTGTAGTGGTTGGAAGTTTGGAATTAAGCTCATTGAGGTCAAAGCTTCAAAATGTGGGAACTATGATTGGATGCATGCTACATTGTGTCGGTCTAGGAGGAAGACTTGGTATACTCAAGAGAATTCTATGTCTCAACCACCCGGATGGAAGAATCATGATAATCAACTAGAAGATGGGTGTGAGAATAAGATATGGGATCCCGGATCGAAGCATGTCAACCAACTATGGGAGCTCATTTCTTGGGTAGAACTTTGCCCAAGGATGGTGAATTTGGTTGGAATTTCTGTCAACCATTTGAAGAACAATGATCCTTGGAGATTCAAGGATGAGTACAAGCATAAGCCACCATGACAAAGAGCTTCTCAAAATGTCCAACTTAAGGACTTAAACTAAAAGTGCTAGGTGGGAGACACCCCACCATGGTAAACTCTTTCCATCCTCTTTTAGTTTTGTTTAATAAGTGATTTGAGTTGCCATTGTAGGTAGATTTTCATTTCATATTGATTTGTTTGTAAAGATTGGTTGTTAGTATGTTGTATTCATTAGTAGTAGATGAATAAATTCTAAAATCAAATTGCATTTTTGTGAGTTGTTTGATATTTGATTGAGTAAAGAAGAGTTTTAGACATTATAGGGAGCTCTTGGGCATTTTTTTCTGCTTTTTGGGCCAAAAAAAAAAAAACGGCCATCGGCGCGCCAGCACGCTGTGCGCGCGCGCGCACATTGCACTTCTGCAACTTCTGGTACAAAAACCAGAGAGTTATGCGCGCGTTGTGCCTGCATTGTGCTGGGAGCACAAGCTCATCCACGCGTAAGCGCGCTGTGCGCGCGCGCGCGGATCGTCCCTGCTGCATCCACGCGTGAGCACGCTGTGCGCGCGCGCGCGGATTGTCCTAACCTCATCCACGTGTAAGCACGCTGTGCGCGCGCGAGCGGATTTGCTCCCTGCTTTTCCCCTTCCTCCTTTCTCCTTCTTTCCTCTTCTCTTCTTCTTTCTTTCTCATTTTTTTCTTCTTCCTCTCTTGAAAGATTTTTTTTTCTTTTCTCTTTTAATTAAAAAAAAAAAAGAAAAATATTTTTTTAATAATAAAAAATTATAATAATAAATAAATAAATAAAATACTAAAAATAAAAAAAAATTAAAAATATAAAAAAATTTTTTTTTTCTCTTCTTCCATTTTCTTTTGTCTATTACATTTGCATACTTTTATTCTTTGCATTTTAATTTTGTTTCTGTAATTTGTTCTCATTTTATTTTCTAAATTTCTCATTTTAATAATAGTGTTGAATTCTCTCACTCAATTGTTGAGAATTTCTTGCATTTGTTTTGGTGCTTCATGACTTGTTACATTAATTGTAATATTTGTCAACACACAAGATTAGTGCTTTAGTCCTTCCTAATTCATTACCGTTTGTTTTTTTCTTGTACCGCTTCATCATTGAGTTAGGATAGAATTAAATGCTTTCATGCGTATCACTAATCTTGTTTGTGTCAATTCTTATTTGATCTTGATGCTCAATATGCTCTTCATGCTTTAACCTTACTCTTGCATCAAGTATTAGTTGATATGCCCTTTGCTTAAATTGTTTTCTTACTCACATGTTGTAGCTACCATGTAGTAGAGAACCATACTCTTATTTGGCATTAGCCCCGCCTATGTTCCAATTGCTTTGATGTCTTTGTTATAGGCTTAATTTTCTTTCTTTTTCTCTCCTTCTAGGTTGGCCACCAAGAAGGAAAGGAATGAGAAAGCTTCTAAATGGGGCAACAAACAAGTTCATCTGCACAACCGTTTGAGGAACTCATCAATTGTAGCAACCCGTCCACCTTGCTCTTCTTTGCATGCACCGAGGACGGTGCAATCTTCAAGTGTGGGGAGGTCGTCGACCGATCTCCATGGGTAACAATTTTCTTTTTCAACACCAATGTTAGTTAGTTATTGCATTTGCATGATAGGTTGCATGTTAGTTAGAATTTGTACATATTTTACTACCTTCTTCTTATTAGGACTACTTGGTTAGAGTAATGAATTCTTTTCCGAGAAACTATTCTAGGGCACCCTACCTATTAAAACAAATTTTTTTGTGGAACTTGCTTGAAAGAATTTATTTTGGAACATGGCTTTTGAGCTAAGAACACAAGCAAGTGAGATTTGAGCCTAATGGTGTGGTTACATCTTATAACCACTTATTTTTCCTTCTTGTGTGCATTATTCTCTTCCTATGATTGTGATCTTTGCTTTGTTTGAGTCTATATGTCCATTATTCTTTGTATTCATGCATTTATATGATCGAGGCCATTGTTTCATTAGCTCACTTACCCAAATAGCCTTACCTTTTATCTTCCTTTGTTAGCCAAATTTGAGCCTACGATTAACCCACGTTGTTCTTAATTCAGCACATTACAAGCCTTAAAGCGAAAAACAATAAATGTCCTTAATTTGGATCTTTGATTGGCTTAGGCTAGTGTGTGTGAGTATCATTCAAGTGTGGGAACCTTGGGACATTGGGTGAATAAAAGGGTAGTTTTGTATTATTAGTGTAAATATTGGGAATTGGGTACATACTCATGCATTGATCAAATGTAAGACCTTATGCATTGATGCTCTTGTATATAAAAAAAATGAGAAAAAGAAAAGAAAAAAAAAACAACAGTATGGAAAAGAAAAAATATAGAAAAAAAAAGAAATAAAAAGAAAGAAAAAGAAAAGAAAAGCAATAAAAGGGGACAAAATGCCCCAAAGTAAAGTTCAAATAAAATCAATGTATAGGTGTGATAATCAAAAGAAAATGCATGAGTATGTGAAAAAGTGAGGAATGGGTAGTTAGTTTAGTACTTAATTGTATAGGTCATTATATAGGTTAGGTGGAAAAGTTTAAGCTAATCAAAGAACCAAATCCTAGTCCACTAGCCATATATGACCCTACCTTGGCCCTAGCCCCATTACAACCTAAAGGAAAGACCTCATGATAATTGTATGCATGCATGAAATAATTGTTGATTGTTAGATGAAAAACAAATCTTGGAAAGCATGATTAGGGGAGAATTGAGAGAATCAACCCCAAACACCGAGCGACTAGAGTGCAAACACTCCGGGTGAGGGTTCGATGCTCAATTCCTTGATTCCTGGCTTTCATGAGCGTTCTTCTTGCAAGTCTACTTGAACTTCATTCCATACTTAAATTGGTAGGATTCATGAATCGTCATATGATCCTAGCCCTACCCGTTTATACATGCACTTGGAGGATTGATTTATTTTTAACCAAGTAGGTAAAACCATTTTGCATTTAGTTGCATATAGTTTAAGTTGCATATAGCTCATTTACATAGAATAGATGTTGATGCCCTTTGCTTTCTCTTGGCTTAAGCATGAGGACATGCTTGGTTTAAGTGTGGGGAGGTTGATGGTGCACGAAATTGCAATCACACTTTTGCAATCCCGCACAACTAACCAGCAAGTGCACTGGGTCGTCCAAGTAATACCTTGCGTGAGCAAGGGTCGATCCTACGGAGATTGTCGGCTTGAAGCAAGCTATGGTAATCTTGTAAATCTTAGTCAGGATATCAGAAATTATCAGGATTGATTGTGAAAAGCAAAAGAACATGAAATAGGTACTTGTTTTGCAGTAATGGAGAATAGGTTGAGGCTTTGGAGATGCTCCATCTTCTGAATCTCTGCTTTCCTACTGTCTTCTTCATCAAACACGCAAGGCTCCTTCCATGGCAAGCTGTATGTAGGGTTTCACCGTTGTCAGTGGCTACCTCCCATCCTCTCAGTGAAAACGTTCCTATGCTCTGTCACAGCATGGCTAATCATCTGTCGGTTCTCGGTCAGGCCGGAATAGAATCCATTGATTCTTTTGCGTCTGTCACTAACGCCCCGCCTGCTAGGAGTTTGAAGCATGTCACAGTCATTCAGTCATTGAATCCTACTCAGAATACCACAGACAAGGTTTAGACCTTCCGGATTCTCTTGAATGCCGCCATCAGTTCTAGCTTATACCACGAAGATTCTGGTTAAGGAATCCAAGAGATATCTACTCAATCTAAAGTAGAACAGGGGTGGTTGTCAGGCACATGTTCATAGTTGAGAATGATGATGAGTGTCACGGATCATCACATTCATCCGGGTTAAGAGCAAGTGATATCTTAGAATGGAAGCAAGCATGATTGAATAAGAAACAGTAGTAATTGCATTAATCCATCAAGACACAGCAGAGCTCCTCACCCCCAACCATGGGGTTTAGAGACTCATGCCGTGGAAGGTATACAATGAAATGTGTAAAAATGTCATGAGGTTCAGATACAATGTCAAAAGATCCTATTAATAGTAGACTAGTAACCTAGGGTGTACAGAAATGAGTAAATGACGTAAAAATCCACTTCTGGGTCCACTTAGTGTGTGCTTGGGCTGAGCAGTGAAGCATTTTCGTGTAGAGACCTTTTCTGGAGTTAAACGCCAGCTTTCATGCCAGTTTGGGCGTTTAACTCCAAGTTTTATGCCAGTTCCAGCGTTAAACGCTGGAATTTCTGAGGCTGATTTGCCACGCCGGTTTGGGCCATCAAATCGTGGGCAAAGTATGGACTATCATATATTGCTGGAAAGCCCAGGATGTCTAATTTCCAACGCCGTTGAGAGCGCGCCAATTGGGCTTCTGTAGCTCCAGAAAATCCACTTCGAGTGCAGGGAGGTCAGAATCCAACAACATCTGCAGTCCTTTTCAGTCTCTGAATCAGATTTTTGCTCAGAACCTTCAATTTCAGTCAGAAAATACCTGAAATCACAGAAAAATACACAAACTCATAGTAAAGTCCAGAAAAGTGAATTTTAACTAAAAACTACTAAAAATATACTAAAAACTAACTAAAAGATACTAAAAACATACTAAAAACAATGCCAAAAAGGGTACAAATTATCCGCTCATCACAACACCAAACTTAAATTGTTGCTTGTCCCCAAGCAACTGAAAATCAAAATAGAATAAAAAGAAGAGAATATACTATAGACTCCAAAATATCAAAGAAACATAGTTCCAATTAGATGAGTGGTACTAGTAGCTTTTTGCCTCCGAACAGTTTTGGCATCTCACTCTATCCTTTGAAGTCCAGAATGATTGGCATCTATGAGAACTCAGAACTCAGATAGTGTTATTGATTCTCCTAGTAAGTATAATGATTCTTGAACATAGCTAGTGTATGAGTCTTGGCTGTGGCCCAAAGCACTCTGTCTTCCAGTATTACCACCGGATACATACATGCCACAGACACATAATTGGGTGAACCTTTTTAGATTGTGACTCAGCTTTGCTAGAGTCCCCAATTAGAGGTGTCCAAGGTTCTTAAGCACACTCTTTTTGCCTTGGTTCACAACTTTATTTCTTTCTTTTTCTTTCTTTTTCTCTTTTTTTTCGAAATTTTTTTTTTTGCTTCAAGAATCAATTTGATGATTTTTCAGATCCTCAATAACAGTTCTCTTTCTCCTCATTCTTTCAAGAGCCAACAATTTTAACATTCTCAAAACAACAAATTCAAAAGACATATGCACTGTTCAAGCATTCATTCAGAAAACAAAAAGTATTGTCTCCACATCAAACTAATTCAACTAGTTTTAAGGATTAATTTCGAAATCCTGTACTTCTTGTTCTTTTGTGGTTAAAGCATTTTTCATTTAAGAGAGGTGATGGATTCATAGGACATTCATAGCTTTAAGGCATAAACTTTAAATTTTATTATTTATGAATTAAGAACAAGACTCAGAAAATAAATATAAGATGAAACTAGAAATAGAAAACAAAACAAAAAAACGCAAAACATAGGCTCCTAATGATAGAGGTTTTCACAGAGTTAGGACTCAACAACCTTGATTTTGAGAAGTGGATGCTCCCTCAGCTTGAGAGGAGAGCTTTTGGCGTTTCATCTCTTGGAGTTCACGCCACTGCTTCTCTTGTTCCTTCAGCAATTTGCAGAGCATGCAATTCTGATTCTGCTGTTCTTCCTTAAGTTGCTCCATAGTCTCTTGCAACTTGGTGATAGATGCTTCTAGGCTGGCCCAGTAGCCAATTTCAAGAAATTCAGGGAGGAACTCCTGCGCCCTCCTTTTGATAGAGTTGTCTTGCACTTGTCCTTCCATTGACTTCTTGGTGATTGGGTGTTCAATGGGTATGAATTCATCTACTCCCATTTTTACCCCAGCATCTTTACAGAGCAAGGAGATCAAGCTTGGGTAAGCCAGTTTGGCTTCAGTGGAATTCTTATTTGCAATTGTGTAGATCTCACAAGCAATCACATGATGAACCTCCACTTCTTTTCCAAGCATAATGCAATGAATCATCACTGCTCTCTTGATAGTTACCTCAGAACGGTTGCTAGTGGGCAGTATGGAACGCCCAATAAAGTCTAGCCAACCTCTTGCAATTGGTTTGAGGTCTCCCCTCTTGAGTTGGTTTGGGACACCCTTAGAATTGGTTATCCACTTAGTTCCAGGGAGGCATATGTCCTCTAGAACTTGATCCAACCCTTTGTCTGCTCTCACCATTCTCCTATTAAAGGAGTCAGGATCATCTTGCAGTTGAGGCAACTTGAAGATTTCTCTTATTTTGTCCAGATGGAAGTACATAACTTTCCCTCTGACCATGGTTCTGTAGGTATGGTAAACGGTTCCAGTCATTCTCTGCTTATCTGTTAGCCACAGATTTGAGTAGAATTCCTGAACCATGTTCCTTCTAACCTTTGTCTCAGGATTGGTTAGAACTTCCCATCCTCTGTTTCGAATTTGCTCTTGGATCCCCGGATATTCATCTTCTTTCAGATCAAATTTTACTTCCGGGATCACTGACCTCAGACCCATTATTTTGTGATAATGGTCTTCAAGTTCTTTGGTTAAGAACTTCTCTTGATTCCAAAGATTCTTTGGATTATTCTCTTTCTTGCCTCTTAAATTGGTTTGTTTTCCCTTAGGAGCCATGATATTGATGAATCTTGGCTTAGTTATCACGGAAAAGCACACCAAACTTAGAGGTTTGCTTGTCCCCAAGCAAAAGAAAGGAAGAAGAGAGAGAGGAGCAAATTCGAATGGTGTGGGCAATGAGGGGCCGAACGTGTTCTTATAAGGGGGGGAGGAAGGAGATTTTGAAAAAAAATAAGAAGAGATTTGAGAAGATATGGAGAGAATTTGAAAAAAAAGGGTGAGTTTTTGAAGAAGATTTGGGATTAATTTGAGATAGATTTGAAGAATGGTTTTGATTTGTGAAGATTTGAGAGTGAATGATGAAAGGTTGAAGTGCATTTATGTAGAAGGGTATGGGTAATAAAAGGAAAGTTTGAAAAAATTTGAGTTGAAAACGAAATTGTGGTCCCCCCACCTTTCTGGCGTTAAACGCCCAGAATGGCACCCATTCTGGCGTTTAACGCCCATTTGATGCCCCTTTTGGGCGTTAACGCCTAGCCAGGTGCCCTGGCTGGCGTTAAACGCCAGAAAGCCTTTATCACTGGGCGTTTTTCTAAACGCCCAGGATTCTGCACACCTGGCGTTAAACGCCCAGAATGGTGCCCATTCTGGCGTTTAACGCCCAAAATGGCACCATTCCTGGCGTTAAACGCCCAGAATGGTACCCATTCTGGCGTTTAACGCCCAAAATGCCCTTACTGGCATTTTTTCGCCAGTAAGCTCTTTTTCTCTGCTTTTTGAGCTGAATCCTTCTGTAACTCTGTGAATTCCTTCATTTTTGATACTTGCCTCTGTAAAAACAAATCATATAGCCTCCTAATGACTGGGTTGCCTCCCAGCAAGCGCTTCTTTACTGTCTTTAGCTGGACCTTTACTGAGACTCACTCAAGTCTCAGTTTTGAGCATTCCTGCTCAAAATTGCTTTCAAGATAATGCTTGATTCTCTGTCCATTAACAATGAATTTTTTGTCAGAATCAATATCCTGAAGCTCAACATATCCATATGGTGACACTCCTGTGATCACATACGGACCCCTCCATCGGGATTTGAGTTTTCCTGGAAACAATTTGAGCCTGGAGTTGAAGAGCAGAACTTTTTGTCCTGGCTCAAAGACTCTGGTTGACAACTTCTTGTCATGCCACTTCTTTGCCTTTTCCTTATAAATTTTTGCATTTTCAAAGGCATTGAGTCTGAACTCCTCTAGCTCATTTAATTGGAGCAATCTATTTTCACCAGCTAATTGAGCATCCATGTTTAGGAATCTGGTTGCCCAGTAGGCTTTATGTTCCAGTTCCACGGGCAGATGACAGGCCTTCCCATACACCAGTTGGTATGGAGAGGTTCCTATAGGAGTCTTGAATGCTGTTCTGTATGCCCACAGAGCATCATCCAAGCTCTTTGCCCAATCCTTTCTTCGGGCTATCACAGTCCGTTCTAAGATTCTTTTAGCTCTCTGTTAGAGACTTCAGCTTGCCCATTTGTTTGTGGATGATACGGAGTTGCCACTTTATGGCTAATTCCATATCTAACCATAGCAGAGTGTAGCTGTCTATTGCAGAAATGAGAGCCCCCATCACTGATTAGTACTCTGGGAACACCAAATCTGCTGAAGATGTGTTTCTGGAGGAATTTTAGCACGGTCTTGGTATCATTAGTGGGTGTAGCAATTGCTTCTACCCACTTAGATACATAGTCCACCGCCACCAGAATGTAAGTGTTTGAGTATGATGGTGGGAATGGCCCCATGAAGTCAATTCCCCATACATCAAACAATTCTATCTCTAATATCCCTTGTTGAGGCATGGCATATCCGTGAGGCAGGTTACCAGCTCTTTGGCAACTGTCACAGTTACGCACAAACTCTTGGGAATCTTTATAGAGAGTAGGCCAGTAGAAGCCACACTGGAGGACTTTAGTGGCTGTTCGCTCACTTCCAAAATGTCCTCCATATTGTGATCCATGGCAATGCCATAGGATCCTTTGTGCTTCTTCTCTGGGTACACATCTGCGGATCACTCCGTCAGCACATCTCTTAAAGAGATATGGTTCATCCCAGAGGTAGTACTTGGCATCTAAAATTAATTTCTTTCTTTGCACACTGCTGTACTCCTTGGGTATGAACCTCACAGCTTTATAATTTGCAATATCTGCAAACCAAGGAGCTTCCTGAATGGCAAAGAGTTGCTCATCTGGGAAAGTCTCGGAGATCTCAGTAGAAGGGAGGGACGCCCCAGCTACTGGTTCTATTCGGGACAGATGATCGGCTACTTGGTTCTCTGTCCCTTTTCTGTCTCTTATTTCTATATCAAACTCTTGCAGAAGCAACACCCATCTTATTAGCCTGGGTTTTGAATCCTGCTTTGTGAGTAAGTATTTAAGAGCAGCATGGTCAGTGTACACAATCACTTTGGATCCCACTAGATAAGATCTAAACTTGTCAATGGCATAAACCACTGCAAGTAAATCTTTTTCTGTGGTTGTGTAATTCTTCTGTGCATCATTTAGAACACGGCTAGCATAATAAATGACGTGCAGAAGTTTGTTATGCCTCTGTCCCAACACTGCACCAATGGCATGATCACTAGCATCACACATTAACTCAAATGGTAATGTCCAATCTGGTGCAGAGATGACTGGTGCTGTGACCAGCTTAGCTTTCAGGGTCTCAAACGCTTGCTGACACTGTGTGTCAAACACAAATGGTGTGTCAGCAGCTAGCAGGTTACTCAGAGGTTTTGCAATTTTCGAAAAATCCTTTATAAACCTTCTGTAAAATCCTGCATGCCCCAGAAAGCTTCTGATTGCCTTAACATTGGCAGGTGGTGGTAATTTTTCAATTACCTCTACCTTTGCCTTATCCACCTCTATTCCCCTGTTTGAAATTTTGTGCCCAAGGACAATTCCTTCAGTCACCATAAAGTGACATTTCTCCCAGTTTAAAACCAGGTTAGTCTCTTGGCATCTTTTCAGGACAAGTGATAGGTGGTTAAGACAGGAGCTGAATGAGTCTCCATATACTGAGAAGTCATCCATGAAGACTTCCAAAAATTTCTCTACCATATCTGAGAAGATAGAGAGCATGCACCTCTGAAAGGTTGCAGGTGCATTGCACAGACCAAAAGGCATCCTTCTGTAGGCAAACACGCCAGAAGGGCAGGTAAATGCCGTTTTCTCTTGGTCCTGAGGATCTACTGCAATTTGGTTGTAGCCTGAATAGCCATCCAAAAAGCAGTAATATCATGACCAGCTAGTCTTTCTAGCATTTGGTCTATGAATGGTAAAGGGAAATGATCCTTTCTGGTGGCTGTATTGAGCCTTCTGTAGTCAATACACATACGCCACCTGTAACTGTTCTTGTAGGAACAGTTCATTTTTTCATTATGTACCACTGTCATGCCTCCCTTTTTGGGGACAACTGGACAGGGCTCACCCAGGGGCTATCAGAAATAGGATAAATAATCCGCAGCCTCTAGTAATTTAGTGACCTCTTTCTGCACTACCTCCTTCATGGCTGGATTTAGCCTCCTTTGTGGTTGGACCACTGGTTTGGCATTATCCTCCAACAGGATCTTGTGCATGCATCTAGCTGGGCAAATACCCTTGAGATCACTTATGGACCACCCAAGAGCTGTCTTGTGTGTCCTTAGCACATGAATCAGTGCTTCCTCTTCCTGTGGATTTAAAGCAGAGCTTATAATCACTGGAAAAGTTTCACCCCTCCAGAAATGCATATTTCAGGGATGGTGGTAGTGGTTTGAGTTCAGGTTTGGGAGGCTTATCCTCCTCCTGAGGAATTTTCGAAATTTCCTTTGTTTCCTGTGGTTCTTCTTGATCAGGTTGAACATCCTTGAAGATGTCTTCAAGCTCTGATTCTAGGCTTTCAGCCATATTGATCTCTTCTACCAGAGAGTCAATAATGTCAGCGCCCATGCAGTCATTTGGTGTGTCTGGATGCTACATAGCTTTTACAGCATTCAACTTGAACTCATCCTCATTGACTCTCAGGGTTACTTCCCCTCTTTGTACATCAATGAGAGTTCGTCCAGTTGCTATGAAAGGTCTTCCTAGAATGAGAGTTGCACTCTTGTGCTCCTCCATTTCCAGCACCACAAAGTCAGTTGGAAAGGCAAAGGGCCCAACCTTGACAATCATGTCCTCTATTATGCCTGATGGGTGTTTAATGGAGCCATCAGCAAGTTGGAGGCATATCCTGGTTGGTTTGACTTCTCCAGTCAACCCAAGCTTTCTGATAGTGGATGCAGGTATTAGATTGATGCTTGCTCCATGATCACATAGAGCTGTCTTGGTGCAAGCGCCCTCTAATGTGCATGGTATCATAAAGCTTCCAGGATCTTGAAGCTTTTCTGGTAAGCTTTTCAGAATGACTGCACTGCATTCTTCAGTGAGAAACACTTTTTCAGTTTCTCTCCAATCCTTCTTATGACTTAAGATCTCTTTCATGAACTTAGCATAGGAAGGTATTTGCTCAAGTGCCTCTGCAAACGGAATCTTTATTTCAAGAGTCCTTAGATAGTCTGCAAAGCGGGCAAATTGCTTATCCTGTTTCGCTTTGCGGAGTTTCTGAGGATAAGGCATCTTGGCTTGATATTCTTCAACCTTAGATGCTGCAGGTTTATTTCTTACAGAAGTGGTTGAAGAAGCCTTGTTAGAGGGATTACTGTCAGCACTCTCAGGTGTCTGATCTCCCCTTGGCGTCTGAACGCCAGGATGGGTGGAAAATGGGCGTTTAACGCCAACTTTTCCCCCTTTTCTGGCATTGAACGCCAGAACTGGGCAAGGAATGGGTGTTTAACGCCAGCTTTCCTTCCCTTTCTGGCGTTTGAACGCCAATAACATTCTCTCTGGGCTCTTACTGTCCTCAGAGGGATTTTGAACATTGGTTTGGTTATCCTCTGTCAATTGTTCCTTGTTGGCTTTTTGCTCTTTTGAGCAGTGGTATTCAGTGTTCTCCCACTCCTCAGTTGAACTGCTTGACATTCTTCTGTTATCTGCTTAGATATTTGCTGTTTTGCTTGATTCAACTGCAGTTCTATGTTCTTGTTAGCAACCTTAGTATCATGGAGCATTTCTTTAAATTCTGCTAACTGTTCTGTCATCAGGAGCAATTGTTGATTAAGCTCATTCATCTGTTCTTGAGGATTAGGATCAGTGACTAATGCCATGACTTCCTCTTTTGGAACGAACTCATTGCTAGAATATAAGTATTGGTTTCTAGCAACAGTGTCTATAAGCTCTTGAGCTTCTTCAATTGTCTTCCTCATGTGTATAGATCCACCAGCTGAGTGGTCTAAAGACATCTGAGCTTTTTCTGTGAGCCCATAGTAGAAGATGTCTAACTGTACCCACTCTGAAAACATTTCAGAGGGGCATTTTCTAAGCATACCTCTATACCTCTCCCAGGCATTATAAAGGGATTCATTATCCTCTTGTTTAAAGCCTTGGATGTCCAGCCTTAGCTGTGTCATCCTCTTTGGAGGGTAAAAATGATTCAGGAATTTGTCTGACAACTGTTTCCATGTCTTTATGCTTGCTGTAGGTTGGTTATTCAACCACCTTTTAGCTTGATCTTTTACAGCAAATGGAAACAGTAATAGTCTGTAGACATCCTGATCTACCTCTTTATCATGTACTGTGTCAGCAATTTGTAAGAACTGTGCCAGAAACTCAGTAGGTTCTTCCTGTGGAAGACCGGAATACTGGCAGTTTTGCTGCACTATGATAATGAGTTGAGGATTTAGCTCAAAGCTGCTTGCTTTGATGGGAGGTGTACAGATGCTACTCCCATATGCAGCTGTAATGGGGTTAGCATATGACCCCAGAGTCCTTTTGGACTGATCAATCCCTCTTAGGTCCATAATGGACAAAAGGGAAATGATAATGATTGCAAATAGATAAATTTTGTTTTTTTTTTTTTGAATTAAACGAAAAAAATTAAAATAAAATAAAAGGAAATTAAAAAAATTCGAAAATAAAAAAGAAAACAAAATCAAAGCAAATTGAGAACTGAATCAATTAGTTAATTAAAAAGATTTTGAAAAAAGCAATTAGAAAGATATGATTGAAAAGTTTTATGAAAAAGATTTGATTTTTGAAAAGAGGAAAGAGAAAAACCACAAAAAGACACGAAACTTAAAATTTTTAGAAAATCAAACACTAATTTTCGAAAATTTTAAAGGAAGAACACAAAGAGGACACCAAACTTAGAATTTTTATGAATCAAAAAGGGACTAAGAACATGCAAAATCGAAAATTTTAAAAGAAAAACAAAAGCATGCAATTGACACCAAACTTAGAATATGAAACTAGACTCAACTAAAAGACTCTAAACTAATAAAAATAAAACAGTCCTAATCTAAGCAACAAGATAAACCGTCAGTTGTCCAAACTCGAACAATCCCCGGCAACGGCGCCAAAAACTTGGTGCACGAAATTGCAATCACACTTTTGCAATCCCGCACAACTAACCAGCAAGTGCACTGGGTCGTCCAAGTAATACCTTGCGTGAGCAAGGGTCGATCCACGGAGATTGTCGGCTTGAAGCAAGCTATGGTTATCTTGTAAATCTTAGTCAGGATATCAAAAATTATCAGGATTGATTGTGAAAAGCAAAAGAACATGAAATAGGTACTTGTTTGCAGTAATGGAGAATAGGTTGAGGCTTTGGAGATGCTCCATCTTCTGAATCTCTGCTTTCCTACTGTCTTCTTCATCAAACACGCAAGGCTCCTTCCATGGCAAGCTGTATGTAGGGTTTCACCGTTGTCAGTGGCTACCTCCCATCCTCTCAGTGAAAACGTTCCTATGCTCTGTCACAGCATGGCTAATCATCTGTCGGTTCTCGGTCAGGCCGGAATAGAATCCATTGATTCTTTTGCGTCTGTCACTAACGCCCCGCCTGCTAGGAGTTTGAAGCACGTCACAGTCATTCAGTCATTGAATCCTACTCAGAATACCACAGACAAGGTTTAGACCTTCCGGATTCTCTTGAATGCCGCCATCAGTTCTAGCTTATACCACGAAGATTCTGGTTAAGGAATCCAAGAGATATCTACTCAATCTAAAGTAGAACAGGGGTGGTTGTCAAGCACATGTTCATAGTTGAGAATGATGATGAGTGTCACGGATCATCACATTCATCCGGGTTAAGAGCAAGTGATATCTTAGAATGGAAGCAAGCATGATTGAATAAGAAACAGTAGTAATTGCATTAATCCATCAAGACACAGCAGAGCTCCTCACCCCCAACCATGGGGTTTAGAGACTCATGCCGTGGAAGGTATACAATGAAATGTGTAAAAATGTCATGAGGTTCAGATACAATGTCAAAAGATCCTATTAATAGTAGACTAGTAACCTAGGGTGTACAGAAATGAGTAAATGACGTAAAAATCCACTTCTGGGTCCACTTAGTGTGTGCTTGGGCTGAGCAGTGAAGCATTTTCGTGTAGAGACCTTTTCTAGAGTTGAACGCCAGCTTTCATGCCAGTTTGGGCGTTTAACTCCAAGTTTTATGCCAGTTCCAGCGTTAAACGCTGGAATTTCTGAGGCTGATTTGCCACGCCGGTTTGGGCCATCAAATCTTGGGCAAAGTATGGACTATCATATATTGCTGGAAAGCCCAGGATGTCTACTTTCCAACGCCGTTGAGAGCGCGCCAATTGGACTTCTGTAGCTCCAGAAAATCCACTTCGAGTGCAGGGAGGTCAGAATCCAACAGCATCTGCAGTCCTTTTCAGTCTCTGAATCAGATTTTTGCTCAGAACCTTCAATTTCAGTCAGAAAATACCTGAAATCACAGAAAAATACACAAACTCATAGTAAAGTCCAGAAAAGTGAATTTTAACTAAAAACTACTAAAAATATACTAAAAACTAACTAAAAGATACTAAAAACAAACTAAAAACAATGCTAAAAAGGGTACAAATTATCCGCTCATAAGTTGACAAACCCCAATTTGACGGTTTATCTTGTATTGAATTTAGGGGATTTTATCACCTTTTTCCCACATTTACCCAATGAATTAGCATGGTTTTGTATACTCTCCTTTAATTGTGCTTAAGAGTGAAAACATGCTTTTTAGGTCTTAAAATAGCTAAATTTAATTTTCCTTGATTCTATTAGATGCCTTGATATGTTTGTTAAGTGATTTCAGATTTAGGAGGCAAAGATTGGATCAAGAGAATGAAGAAAAAAGCATGTAAAGTTGGAGAACTCATGAAGAAATGAAAGAACCGGAAAGCTGTCAAGCCGACCTCTTCACACTTAATTGACCATAACTTGAGCTACAGAGGTCCAAATGATGCGGTTCTAGTTGGGTTGGAAAGCTAACATCCGGGGCTTCGAAATGATATAAATTTTGCCATATGTTGCTTCGCGTTCAGGGGCGCGCACGCGCACTTTGCGCGCGCGCGCCGATTCTGTCCGTGGCCCACTTTAATGAAATCGTCCCCAGCGGTTTTAGGAGCCTTGTGGGCCCAATCCAACTCATTTCTGATGCTATTTAAGTCAAGTATTGAAGGGGAATCAACATACTTTAGATACTTTTGATCATTAGCTTAGTTTTAGGAGTTAGAGTTAGTTTTAGAGAGAGAAGCTCTCACTTCTCTCTAGGATTAGGAATTAGGGTTAGATTAGGATCTCATAATTCTAGGTTTAATTCATGTCTCCTTCTACTTCTACCTTCAAGTGGTGATTGCTACACTTTGGTTCTTCTTTCTATCCCTATCCTCTGTTGTAATTTCTCTTATTTTGTTTCTAGGTTTGTAATTGAGATACTCTTGTTCTTTTGTTCTTTGTTTTCTTTAATAATGCAATTTGAGATAATTCATGTGATTGTGATGTTGTTGTGTTGTTTTTGATTAATTCTTTGTAACTGTTGGTTGTTGATTCCTTTTATTCTTACAAATAAAATGCTTTCTTTCATTACCCTCCAAGTGTTTGATGAAATGCTTGAGAGGATGTTAGAGTAGGATTTTATGTTCTTGGCTTGAAGGTAACTTAGGATTTCTTGAGTCACTAGTGTCCAATTGATTGCTAGTTGATAGCCATTACTCTAGCCTCATTAATCCAATTAGTGGAAAGCTAGGACTTATGGACTAGGATTGATATAACTCACTTGACTTTCCTTTGTTAATTGATTTAAGGATGACTAAGTGGGATTAATCCTTGCAACTACCATACTTGTGGCTAGTGATAATGATGAAGACCCTTGACAACCAAGTCTTGCCAAGACCATTTTGTTAATAAAGTTTTCTTACCATTTACTATTCATGTTTCTCATCTAAAACCCCAAATACAACTCACAACCAATAACAAGACACTTTATTGTAAATCCTAGGGAGAACGACCCGAGGTTCAATACTTCGGTTTATAAAATTAGGGGTTTGTTTTAGTGACAAACAACTTTTTGTATGAAAGGATTAGTGATTGGTTTAGAAACTATACTTGCAACGAGAATTCATTTGTGAATTCTAAACCGTCAAAAATCCAATCGTCAGCGCCCATTTCTGTAATAAACAGCTTTACTCTGCTATGGTTCGATATGGAGTTAGCCACAGGGTGGCAACTCCATATCATCCACAGACAAATGGGCAAGCTGAAGTCTCTAATAGAGAACTTAAAAGAATCCTGGAACGGACTGTGATTAACCGTAGAAAGGATTGGGCAAGAAGCTTGGATGATGCTTTGTGGGCATACAGAACATCATTCAAGACTCCTATAGGGACCTCTCCATACCAGCTTTTGTATGGAAAAGCCTGTCACTTGCTAGTGGAACTGGAACATAAGGCCTACTGGGCAACCAGATTCCTAAACCTTGATGCCAAGTTAGCTGGAGAAAAACGATTGCTCCAGTTAAATGAGCTAGAGGAATTCATACACAATGCTTTCAAAAATGCAAAAATTTACAAAGAGAAAGCAAAAAGATGGCATGATAAGAAACTGTCATCCAGAGTCTTTGAGCGAGGGCAGAAAGTTTTGCTGTTTAATTCTAGGCTCAGATTATTCCCCGGGAAATTGAAATGCCAGTGGAGAGGTCCATATGTGATTACAAGTGTGCCACCATATGGATACGTAGAGCTTCAGGATAATGATTCTAACAAAAAGTTCATTATTAATGGACAGAGAGTCAAACATTATCTTGAAAGCAATTTTGAGCAAGAATGCTCAAAACTGAGACTTGATTAAAGCTTAGTAATAGTCCAGCTAAAGACAATAAAGAAGCGCTTGCTGGGAGGCAACCCAGCCATTTTGTTAATTAATTGAATTTTACAGGTTCATACTAATTATCTTCAAGGTAAAATAGCAATTGCATGAGTTCACAGAGTTACATAAGGATTCAGAGGATAAAACAGCAAAAGAGAATCTCACTGGTGCGAAAAAAACCAGTAAGAGCTGTTTTGGGCGTTAAACGCCCAAAAGGAGCATCTACTGGGCATTTAACGCCAGTAGAGACAGCCATCTGGGCATTAAACGCCATAAAGAAGCATCTTCTGGGTGTTTAACGCCAGATTTACAACGTCCTGGGCATTTAGAAAAATGCCCAATGATAAGGGAGTTTCTGTGTTTAACGCCAGCCAAATGCTACAGCGGGCGTTAAACGCCCAGAAGAAGCTACAAATGGGCGTTAAACGTCCAAAACATGCAGCGTTTGGGCGTTTAACGCCAGGATTGTAGGGAGGAGGTAAATTCGTTTTTCACTTCAATTTTTTTTCCATTTTTCATGTTTCAATTCATGATTTCTTGCATAAACATGTTACAAACTCTCATCTTTCAACTTCAATTCCAAAAATTTTTAATCCTAAACTTGTTTCCTAATTCTTCTTCAAAATCTTTTCAAACCTTTTTCAAAACTCAATTATCTTTTTAAATTCTTTTCAAATCTTTTTAAACTGATCATATCTTCTTTTCAAAATTCAGATTTATCTTTTTCAAATATCTTTCATAACTTTTCAAATTTTAAAATATATCTTTTTCCTATCATACTTATCTTTTACAAATCATATCTTCTATCTTATCTTTTTCAAAATTTTCGAAAACCTACCCCCTTCCCTTTAAATCCACATTCGGCCTCCCTCCTCTCCTCCACCATTCGAAATTGGCTCTCCTTCTATCCCTCTCCTTTCCTTTCTTTTGCTAGAGGACAAGCAAACCTCTAAGTTTAGTGTGTTCATCCGTGATCACTAAACCAATACCCACTATGATCAAGGCTCCTAAGGGAAAACAAACCACTCCAAGAGGGAAGAAAGAGAATATTCTAAAACCACTTTGGAATCAAGGAAAGTTCTTAACCAAAGAACATTCAGACCATTACTACAAAATAATGGGTCTAAGGTCAGTGATCCCAGAAGTTAGATTCGATCTGAAAGAAGACAAATATCCGGAGATCCAAGAGCAAATTCAAAACAAGAGCTGGGAAATCCTAGCTAATCCTGAAACGAAGGTGGGAAGAAACATGGTTCAGGACTTCTACTCTAATATGTGGCAAACAGACAGGCAGAGAATAGCTAGAACTGCCTTCTATGATTATTGGACATTGGTCAGAGGGAAGATTGTTCACCTTCAACCTGACAAAATCAGGGAGATCTTTAAGCTACCTCAGCTGAAAGATGACCTAGACTCCTTTAATAGGAGAATGATGAGAACAAATAAGCGCTTGGACGAAATTCTAGAGGACATATGCCTCCCTGGAACCAAGTGGATAACCAGCACCAAGGGTGTCCCAAATCAACTCAAGAGAGAAGATCTCAAACCAGTCGCCAGAGGTTGGCTGGACTTCATTGGGCATTCTATACTGCCCACTAGCAACCGCTCTGAAGTCACCATCAAAAGAGCCGTAATGATCCATTGCATTATGTTGGGAAAAGAAGTGGAAGTTCATCAGCTGATTTCTTGTGAACTTTACACAATTGCAAACAAGAACTCCAAAGATGCCAAATTGGCTTATCCAAGCTTAATCTCTATGCTATGTAAAGATGCTGGGGTGAAGACAGGAGTAACTGAGTATATCTCAGTTGAGCGACCAATCACCAAAAAGTCAATGGAAGGACAATAAGTGCATGATGACCCCATCAAGAGGAAAGCACAGGAGTTCCTCCCGGAAATCCCTCAAATTGAATACTGGGAGTGCCTTGAAGCATCTGTCACCAAATTGCAAGAAGCTATGGAGCAACTAAAGGAAGAACAGCAAAATCAAATTAGCATGCTTTGCAAACTGCTTAAGGAACAAGAAGAGCAAGGGCGTGAACTGAGGGAACTGAAGCGTCAGAAGCTGTCTCTTGAAGGGCCAAGCACCCCACAGATTAAAGGAGCATCCACCTCCCAAAATAAAGGTTGTTGAGTCCTAATCTTTGCCTTAACTCTGCGATAATTGTTCTTATTAGGAATTTACCTTAGAAGTTATATATTAGTAGTAGTAATTAGTATATCTATTTTGATTTTATCTCCAATTAAGCTATAATTTATTTTTCTCATCATCATCAAACATAAATAAAATAGTAGATTTTTAGAATAAAGAGGCAATATTTTTTTTGAGTTTTTAATAAGGAAAATTCTAATTATTTAGATGTGGTGGCAATACTTTTTGTCTTCTGAATGAAAGCCTGAATAGTGCATATTTTTTATATTGAATTTTATGCATGTTAAAATTGTTGGCTCTTTAAAGAATGACGAACAAGAGAAATATTATTGTTGATCTGAAAAATCATGAAATTAATTCTTGAAGCATGAAAAAGCAGTGAAAAAAAAGAGAAAAAAGAGAAAGAGCAGTAGAAAAAGCCAATAGACCTTTAAACCAAAAGGCAAGGGTGAAAAGGATCCAAGGCTTTGAGCATCAATGGATAGGAGGGCCCAAGGAAATAAATCCAGGCCTAAGCGGCTACATCAAGCTGTCCCTAACCATGTGCTTGTGGCATGCAGGTCCAAGTGAAAAGCTTGAGACTGAGTGGTTAAAGTCGTGATCCAACGCAAAAGAGTGTGCTTAAGAACTCTGGACACCTCTAATTGGGGACTTTAGCAAAGCTAAGCCACAATCTGAAAAGGTTCACCCAGTTATGTGTCTGTGGCATTTATGTATCCGGTGGTAATACTGGAAAATAAAGTGCTTAGGGACACGACCAAGACTCATAAAGTAGCTGTGTTCAAGAATCAACATACTAAACTAGGAGAATCAATAATACTATCTGAATTCTAAGTTCCTATGGATGCCAATCATTCTGAATTTCAAAGGATAAAGTGAGATGCCAAAACTATTCGGAAGCAAATAACTACTAGTCCCGCTCATCTAATTAGAATCTGAGCTTCACTTAAAACTCTGAGATATTATTGCTTCTTAATTTCTTTTTATCCTATTTTATTTATTTAGTTGCTTGGGGACAAGCAACAGTTTAAGTTTGGTGTTGTGATGAGCGGATATTTTATACGCTTTTTGGGGATAATTTCATGTAGATTTTAGTATGTTTTAGTTAGTTTTTAGTATATTTTTATTAGTTTTTAGGCAAAATTCATATTTCTGGACTTTACTATGAGTTTGTGTGTTTTTTTGTGATTTCAGATATTTTCTGGCTGAAATTGAGGGAGCTGAGCAAAAATCTAATTCAGGCTGAAAAAAGACTGCTGATGCTGTTAGATTCTAACCTCCCTGCACTCGGAATGGATTTTTTGGAGCTACAGAAGTCCAATTGGCGCGCTCTCAATTGGGTTGGAAAGTAGACATCCAGGGCTTTCCAGCAATACGTACATATTTTGCGTGAAGATAAACGACGTAAACTGGTGTTTAACGCCAGTTCCATGTTGCATTCTGGCGTTGAACGCCAGAAACAGGTTGCAAGTTGGAGTTAAACGCCAAAAACAGGTTACAACCTGACGTTTAACTCCAGAAATAGCCCAGGCATGTGAGAAGCTCAAGTCTCAGCCCTAGCACACACCAAGTGGGCCCCAGAAGTGGATTTCTGCACTATCTATCTTAGGTTACTCATTTTCTGTAAACCTAGGTTACTAGTTTAGTATTTAAACAACTTTTAGAGATTTATTTTGGATCGCATGACATTTTAGATCTAAACTTTGTACTTTTTGATGCCATGAGTCTCTAAACTCCATTGTTGGGGGTGAGGAGCTCTGCAGTGTCTCGATGAATTAATGCAATTATTTCTGTTTTATATTCAAACACGCTTGTTTCTCTCTAAGATGTTCATTCGTACTTAACCATGATGAAGGTGATGATCCGTGACACTCATCACCATTCTCAATCTATGAACGCATGCCTGACAACCACCTCCGTTCTACCTTCGATTGAGTGAATATCTCTTGGATTCCTTAATCAGCATCTTCGTGGTATAAGCTAGAATCCATTGGCAGCATTCTTGAGAATCCAGAAAGTCTAAACCTTGTCTGTGGTATTCCGAGTAGGATTTAGGGATTGAACGACTGTGACAAGCTTTAAACTCGTGAGTGTTGGGCGTAGTGACAGACACAAAAGAATCACTGGATTCTATTACGACATGATCGAGAACCGACAGATGATTAGCCGTGCTGTGATAGATCATTTGGACCATTTTCACTGAGAGGACGGATGGTAGCCATTGACAACGGTGATCCACCAACACACAGCTTGCCATAGAAGGAACCTTGCGTGTGTGAAGAAGATGACAGTAGGAAAGCAGAGATTCAGAAGACAAAGCATCTCCAAAACTCCAACACATTCTCCATTACTGCGTAACAATTACTAATTTCATGCTCTTTTACTTCTTACAATTGAAACTAAAGAACCCTATCGGTATCCTGACTAAGAATAATAAGATAACCATAGCTTGCTTCAAGCCAACAATCTCTGTGGGATCGACCCTTACTAACGTAAGGTATTACTTGGACGACCCAGTGCACTTGCTGGTTAGTTATACGAAATTACATAGTGTGAGTGTGATTTTCGTGCACCAGTCGTCTGTCAAGGAATTGCAGGGAAGTATGATTTATTATTGGTTATGGAAAAGTATCTTCTTGGGTTTATGAAATAGGGAACAATGAAATAAATTAGCAATAAAGTAAATTAATTATCATGAACACCCTTGCAGGGTATAAGAACTGGAAATTTCATCCTATTTATCCTTATCAGGTGTGATGAGAATTGTTTATTGCTCCTACTTAGTTAAACCTTACTAAATAAAGGAAAGTCCTAGTCAACTCCTATAGAAAGACTAGCTTTAGAGAGATCCAAATCAATCAGCAAATTCTAATTTTCAATCAACAGCTGAGTTTGATAACTCAAGTGTCACCAATTACTCAACAAAAGCAAATGGAGGAAAAATCCAAATTATTTATATCATAAATAGAAGAAAGCAATCATAAATCCGAAATACCTCAAATTGCATTAAATAAAGAAAATCAAATCTAACATGGAGAATTCATAAATCAGAGTAATAGAATAAATAAAAATAGAAGAGAAATTAAAGTAAAGGAACATTGAACCTGGAATGAAGAGAAACAATCCTAAAACTAAGAGAAATCCTAATCCTAAAATCTAAGAGAGAGGAGAGAGCCCCTCTCTCTAGAAACTACATCTAAAACCTAAATTGTGAATAATGAACGTTGTGTCTATGAATGGATGCATACCCCCACTTTATAGCCTCTAATCTATGTTTTCTGAGTCAAAAACTAAGTCAAAAATAGCCCAGAAATCTAATACATCCAGCACGCGGCAAAGTCACGCGTACGCGTGGATTGAGTTTTCTCCATGTCACGCATGCGCGTGATTCATGCGTGCGTGTTGCCTATCTTCAGAGCAGCTATGGAAAAGTATATATCGTTGTGAAGCCCCGGATGTTAGCTTTCCAACGCAACTAGAACCGCGTCATTTGGACCTCTGTAGCTCAAGTTATGGTCGATTTAGTACCAAGAGGTTAGCCTGGACAGCTTTAGCAGTTCCTTCAGTTTCTTGTACTCCTTCCACTTTTACCTGCTTCCTTTCCATTCTCTAAGCCATTCCTGCCCTATAATCTCTGAAAACGCTTAACACACATATCACGGCATCGAATGTTAATAAGAGGGGATTTAAACATAGCAAATTTAAAGCCAAAGAAGCATGTTCTCAATTATAGCACAAAGTTAGGAAGGGAAAATGTAAAACCATGCAAATAGTATGAATAAATCTGCAAAGGCTTGATAAAAACCACTCAAATTAGCACAGGATAAACCATAAAATAGTGATTTATCAATCTCCCTACACTTAAACATTAGCATGTCCTCATTCTAAGCTCAAGAGAACTAAAAGAGTGAAGAGAAATGGTAGGATGTATGAAATGTAACCTATTTGTATGAATGCAGCTAAATGCAAAATGCTTTTACCTACTTGGTTAAAGGTAAACCAAATTCTCCAAGAACAAATATGAACTGGATTTTACTAATTCAAATCATAAAATGAAGTACAAATAAACTTGCAAGAAGAAGATAGCTCATGAAAGTCAGGAACAAAGAATCGAGCATCGAACCCTTACTGGAAGTGTATGCACTCTAATCACTAAGGTATTTAAGGTTCGATCTCTCGGTTCTCTACTAATCTTGCTTTCTAAGACTTGCTCTTCTTCTACCAGTCAACATAAATTTAATGCACAAATACACAAATCAAGAGGTCTTTTAAGGGTTGTAATGGGGTTAGGGTCAAGGTAGGATTGTATTTGGTTAAGTGGACTAAAATCTGAATCCTTAATTAACCTAAACTTTTCACCTAACTTAGGACAATCCATGTAATCATAATATAAAATCAATAACTACCCATTAACTGCGTTTGATATTATTACTTACTTTGGGGGCATTTTGTCCCTTTGTTATTATTTGCTCTTTTTTTTTTCTTTCTTTTTCGTCTTTTTTCTTTTTTTTTTTCTTTTTCTCTTTTATTTTTCTCAATGCATATGATTAAGGTATTGAATACAAGAATATGTGCTTAACCATCTTTTCCACAATTTCACAAAAGATATACAATGCCCAATTCTAAAACCAAATATTGGCAAACCCAATTTTCCCACACTTAAATCATGAACACTCTCACTAGTCTAAGCTAACCAAGGATTCAAATTAGGGACAATATTGTTTTCCGCTTAGAGTTAATGATGAGCTAAAGTAAAGAACAAATGGGGTAAAATAGGCTCAAATTGGTTTGCAAAGGATAATGAAAGGGTAAGGCCATATGGGTATGTAAGCTAAGTGAAACAAAGGCCTCAATCATGTAAGTGTATGCATACATCAAACAATGGAAATATAGAATTAAGCAAGGCAAAGATCACAATTTAAAGAGAACAACACACACCAAAAATAAAATATTGGTTGATAAGATACAACCAATCAAATATGCTCAAAATCTCACTGGTTTTGTGTGTTCGAGCTCTAAACCATGTTCCAATATAATATTTCTTCAAACAAGTTTAACAAAAAAGTTTTTAATTTAAATTAGTGAAATACTATAAAAAGGTTTCTTGAAAAAAAAAAGAAATTATTACTTCAACCAAGTAGTGGTAAAATATGCACAAAATGTTACAAACATGCAATCAAACATTCAAATGCAACAACTAATTTAACAAAGAAAATTTAAACATTGGTGTTGAGTCAGAAAGTAAGTTACCTGCGGAAGTCGGTATCGACCTCCCCACACTTAAAGATTGCACCGTCCTCGGTGCATGTAAAGATGTGCAAGTGGACGGGTGGCTCCAACTGATACTTTTTCTCCAAAGAATGTGCGCCAGACCTGTTTACTGCTCTAGTTAGAAACTTTTCCTTTTCCCTCTTTGTGGCCATCCTGAAAGAGAAAAAAGGAAGGGAAAAAAACCCACAAGCAAAGATATGAAAAGATATAAAATATATGTGGTCTAGTGCCAAATAATAAGGTTCTCAACTACATGGTAGCTACAACATGTAAGTGAAAAAATGATAGAAGCACAGGCCATGTCAACTAAATAGCAAACAAGTCAAGGTGTACCCAAAATAATGCAAGAAATATGCAACTATTGAGTAAGAGAATTTTAACACCAATGTGAAAACAACAAGTATAGAAAAGAAAGGGAGAAGAAAAGGAATAAGAAAGGAAAGAGGAAAGAATAAGAAAGGAGAGAAGAAAGGAGTAAGATGGAAAACGGGACGCGACGCGTACGCGTTCCTGACGCGTACGCGTGGGTGAGCAAAATCACAAATGACACGTAAGCATCAATCACGCGCACGCGTGACCTTGGTCGTGCTACTCGCGCGAGGCCAGCTCCGCGCACGCACAACTCTCGATTTGCTTCGCGCTGTGGCCAAAATTGCATTCGACGCGTGCGCGTCAGACACGCGGACACGTGAGTGGCCGGAAACTGAAAATGTCACGCATGCGTCAGGGACGTGTTTGCGTGACCGGTTTTGTCCCTCTAGCACAGTATCAGCACCAGGCCTGAACAACTTTTGGGAAAACACCTTTTTACATCGATTTTTCTGGGTCACGCGTACGCGTGTGGTGCCAGAATCGCAAATAACACGTACGCGTGAGATACGCGTACGCATGGTGTTGCTTGTGTGATTGGCACACTTTCTACACTGCTTCCACGTAACTTTCTACCACCTTTTTTCTTGGTATGCATATGCAAAAGCAGAGTATATGCAGTAATAATGAGAAGGGTCACTAAATAAAGCTAAGAAAAGAGAAAGGAATGATCATACTATGGTGGGTTGTCTCCCACCTAGCACTTTTAGTTATTGTCCTTAAGTTGGACATGTGGTGAGATCCTTATCATGGTGGCTGATAAACCACTATTTTATGGTTTATCTTGTGCTCAATTGAGTGGTTTTTATCAACTCTTTACCTACTTATTCATATGATTTGCATGTTTTATATTTTCCTTCTTGATTCTGTGCTATGATTGAAAACATGCTTCTTTGGCTTTTATTTCCTTTTATTTAATCCTCTCTTATTACCATTAGATGCCTTGATATGTGTGTTAAGTGATTTTAGGAAGTACAGGGCAGGAATGGCTTAGAGGATGGAAATGAAGCATGAAAAAGTGGAAGGAATACAAGAAGTTGAAGGAACTGAAAAGCTGTCAGCCTGACCCTCTCGTACTAAAACGATCATAACTTGAGCTACAGAGGTCCAAATGATGCGGTTTCACTTGCATTGAAAAGCTAACGTTTGGGGCTTCGATTTGATATATAATTCGTCATAGTGGCCATACAGATAGGTGACGCGAACGCGCGCTCCACGCGGATACGTCGCATCTGTGAATCTCATTCCACGCAAACGCGTGGATGACGCCTCGCGTCACTTTGCTGCGACCTGTACGGACCAGATTTTACAATCAGCGATTTCTGGGCTGTTTCTGACCCAATTTTTGGCCCAGAGAACACAGATTAGAGGCTATAAAGTGGGGGAATGCATCCATTCATGATGATGCTTTCATAATTCATAATTTTTAGTTTTAGATGTAGTTTATAAAGAGAGAGGCTCTCTCCTCTCTCTTAGGATTTAGGATTAGGATTCCTCTTAAAGGATTTAGGAATATTTTCATCTTCTTCAATTACAGGTTCAATGTTCCTTTTATTTATTTCCTCAACTTAGTTTATGGATTTCTATGTTCAACTCAACTTCTTTATTTGGCTACAACTGCCCATGTTACATTTGATATCTTTATTAATTCATGATTTTGAGGTATTTCAGATCTAATATTCTTATTTAGCTTTTTATATTATTGGCTTTAATTGATTAATTGGAAGCTCTTGAGTTATCAACTATTCATGATTGATTGTTATGTCGGCTAATTAACTGGAATTCCACTAACTCTAGTCTTTCCTTAGGAGTTGGCTAGGACTTGGGAAATCTAACCAATTGGTTCACTTGACTTTCCCTTGCTTACGCAAAGGTTAACTAAGTGGGATTAACTTCCATTCTCATAGGAGTAACTAGGATAGGACTTCCGAATTTTCATATCTTGCCAAGAGTTTATTTTACAGTTAATTATTTATTTCATTTGTCCTTTAATTTACTTGTTCCCCACTTTCAAAACCCCAATTTACAAAACTCATAACCAATAATAAGAACACACCTCCCTGCAATTCCTTGAGAAGACGACCCGAGGTTTGAATACTTCGGTTATCAATTTATTTAGGGGTTTGTCACTTGTGACAACCAAAACGTTTGTAAGAAAGGTTGATTGCTTGGTTTAGTAACTATACTTACAACGAGAGTTTACTATAACTTCTAAATCGTCAATCTTCAGTTCTTCAAAATGGCGCCGTTGCCGGGGAATTGCAAACGTGTGCCTTATTATTGGTTATTGTAAATATTTTTATAAAAAAAATTTCAAATTTTTATTTTAAAATTTTTATCTTACCTTATCTTATTTCAAAATCAAATTTCAAATTTCAAATCTTTTAAAAAAAATCATCATATCTTTTTAAAAATCTTATCTTATCTTTTCCAAAAAAAAATATTTTTTTTTTACTTGTTTATTTGTTCCCTCTCTTCCCTATTATTTCTGATAGATACTATGAATTCTCACCCCTCTCACTTTGAGTTTGGTTCTAATTTTGTTGTAAGGAATGGAAGCTATAACAGGACAATGCATCAAAGTCTAAGCAATCAGAGATGGATGGAGCCACAAGGATCTGATCACCCCTTTAGGCAACAACATCATCCTAGATATCATGGACAAAGACCATTCTACAATGCATACCCAACTGATAGATTCGGTGGACCGCCTTGTAGCTACCAACAAGCCCCACCCTATGCTCAGAGATCATCCTCTCGACATAACTTTGAACCACCACACTCACAAGCTTCTTTTCACTATTCACTACCACATGACCCTTATCCACCCCAATGCCAATCCAACTATTCCCAAGAACCACCACACACCTATGCACCATGTCCATATCCATCAAGCCAAGAATCACAGGTTCACCTCGAAGAATCAGTAAAACAATTTAATGCAACCCTTTATCAACTGGAGCAAGCAATAAATAAATTATCTTCCAGACGTTCAGACACTCAACAGACTCCCATGGCTTCATGTGAAGAATCTAATGAAGAACGTAGTGCGAAGAAGACACTAGAAACTCCAGTAGACAGCATAGAGCATAACTTCGTACTGGAACAAATAGAGGACGCTGTCATTGTAGAAGAAGAAGAGTTGGTTGAAGATTTAGGAGATGCTGAACCTCCACGGGATTACAGAGTCATGGAAGACCCTGTCAAGGATGTTACAATTGACGCTAAAGAGGATGTTGCACAGGCTCCAATGCAGATATCTTATGAAGAACTGGACGGAATAACCCAAGACGCATATTTCCTTGATGATGATAGTCACCAGTCAAGTCCTCTGAGTGATGAACTTACATCCGCAAGTGAATTCTTTAAGACAGAAGAATCTTCCCCAAGTGAATATGAAGATGATGCAGAGGTCGACTTTTCTCAACCTCCTAATTATGACTCAAGTGATGAGGAAGATATGGAAGACTTTGACCAGGACATGGCTGGAATGGAAAAGGTTTGCAAAGAAGTGGAGGAATTCACTGAATAACACAAGGGAGTAGAGCTTGCAGAACCACTGGAAACGCTTGTCCCAAGGCCATTGCCACCCAACTCAAACTTCAAGTGGGTAAAATCCTTAGCTTTTATCTTTACTTTTCCACTTGAATATGGTTTCCTTGAAATAGATGGCCAGCTTAGAGTTCTTTGCGGCTTTAAGAGCAAAAGGGAAATAAATCGCACCCAGAACTGGTATGCAAGATTCAATGAGGCTTTGCACTTCAATTTGAGGTGCAAGGATTGGTGTCAAGCTCTATTGAAAGGATCTCGGAAGCTGTTTGGTCACTGCAGCGAGAATTCAGACTACTCACCACCCGGCTGGAAAGATGTAGATCAAGACAAACACGGGTGTAGAAGAAAAGTTTGGGATCTTGGAGTCTGTTCTAACATTCAACACCCCAGGAGCCTTGAAGCCTGTTTGAATTCACCTAAGGGCTTTACATGCCTCGTTTGGGACCCTGGAGGCTGTTGGAATTCCAAACATTGGTGGAGATTCCTGGATCAGTACAAGCATAAGCCACCATGACAGGAAGCTCATCAAATGTCCAACTTAAGGACTTTAACTAAAAGTACTAGGTGGGAGACAACCCACCATGGTATGATCGTTCTTTCTCTATTCTACTTTATTTTTGAATTTTGTTTGAACCTGGAATTTTCACATGACATTCATTGCATTTTGCATTCTGCATACTGCATAAAAAAAATCGCATGCAACGCGACCGCGTCGATGACGCGTCCGTGTCATATGTGCGTTGGGAAGAAAGTAATATCAACAGAGAGTCATGCAAGAGCGTGGCTGGAGACGTGCCTTTGGCACAAATTGATCCACACGACCGCGCCATGTGGGAAAAATGCCTCCCACGCGTCCGCGTCACCCCTGCGAACGCGTGGCCTGTAAAATAACGTAAAAAGGGTGTATGGCCGAAAGTTGAGCAGGAATTGGCCTGGACTCGTGCTAGAAGCACCAGCCCTACCACGCAAACGCGTGCCCCACGCAAACGCGTGCCCCACGCGTCTGTGTCATTTTTCAAATGGGCCATCCACGCGATCGCGTCACCTACGCGACCGCGTCACCCTAAGTTTTGGCAATATGCATATAAAACAGAGAGTTGCGCGGCCGCGAGGCTCCACTCGCGCTAATGGCACAATTCGATCCACGCGACCGCGTGGATAACGCGTCCGCGTTATTTTAGAGAAGCGCTATCCGCGTGAACACGTCACTCACACGTTCGCGTCGCCTCCGCCGCACAACTTATCCAGATCAGCGCCAATTATCTTATTTTTTTCTTCTTTAATCCTAATCTCTTCTATCTTTTCTTCTTTCTTCTACCTTTCCTTACTTTCCTCTTCTTCATCTCTTTAACTTCTCATCCCTCTTCACTTCCATTCTATTTCATTCAATTTATTTACATACTTTCATTCATTGCATTATTTTCATTGGTGTTGAAAATTAATTTGGGTCATTATTTCTTATATTTCGCTCGTGGATTGTTCAGGAATTGTTTGACAATTATATATTATTTTTTTAAGGGTGCTTGCATGTTCAATTTAATACTCTCTATACCTTATTAAACATGCATACTAAGTGTTTGTGAAAAAGCCCGTATGGCATTGTGCATTCTTCATTATTCTATCCTTCTAATCTAATGCCTGTTTTTCACAAACCCTTTCTAATATTTTATTAATTGAATATAATTGTCAATACAAACATTATTCTTAGTTTCTCATGACTAATAATACATTAAGGCTTTTAATGCTTGATTTATGCTACTCATGCCTTTGCCAGCATGCCAATAAACATCTTGCATTTAATTGCCCCAATTTATCATGCCCTGTTTCCATTGTTGTCCTAATTTCATGGAGTCGCGACCATGTGTTAACGACATTCTTCTTTATTTTGGCATGATTATTACTCGTATTGCCCTCTCCCTTGCTCTATATCTTTGACTTCATGTCCCTTTCTCTTTTCCCTTTTCAAGATGGCCACCAGGAAGGGTAAAAAGAAAGACTCCACAACGAGCACCGGCTGAGGAACCACAACCCATGCCCACCTGCACATCGTTGCATGCACCGAGGACGGTGCAATCTTTAAGTGTGGGAGGTCGATACCGATCTCTATGGGTTAGTTATTTTCTGACTCAACACCAATGTTTAAACTTCTCTGTAGTTAGTTCTTGCATTTGCATGTTTGATTGCATTATAGTTTGATTTTGTGCATATTTTACCACTTGGTTGAAGTAATATTTTCTTTTTCAAGAAACCTTTTATAGTATTTCACTAATTTGAATAAAACTTTTTGAAAAATTTGTTTTAAGAAATCTTATTTTGGAACATGGTTTAAAGCTCAAACACACAAAACAAGTGAGATTTTGAGCCTATTTGATTGGTTGCATTTTATCAACCAATATTTTATTTTTGATGTGTGTTTTTCTCTCTAAAATTGTGATCTTTGTCTTGCTTAATTCTATATTTCCATTGTTTGATGTATGCATGCACTTATATGATTGAGGCCTTGTTTCACTAAACTTACATACCCATATGGCCTTACCCTTCCATTATCCTTTGCAAACCAATTTGAGCCTATTTTACCCATTTGTTTTTACTTTAGCTCATTACTAACTCTAAGCCAAAAATAATAATGTCCGTAATTTGAATCCTTGATTAGCTTAGACTAGTAAACGTGCTCATGATTTAAGTGTGGAGAAGTTGGATTTGAAAATATTTGGTTTGAGTAATTGGGTGTTGTATATTTTAGTGAAAATGTGCAAAATAATAGTTGAGCACATATTAATGCATTCAATACTTTAATCATATGCATTGAGAAAAATAAAAGAAAAATAATAAAAAAAAAGAAAAAAAAAGTGAAAAAGATAAGAAAAAAAAGCAAATAATAAAAGGGGACAAAATGCCCCAAAGTAAGTGTTGATATCAATGCATATGTTCTGAACTCAAATTGAGGATGCATGAAAATGTGGAAAACACAGTTAATGGGAAGTTAGATTTTGCATTTTAATTGAATGGATTGTCTTAAGTTAGGTGGAAAGTTTTTGTTAATTAAGGATTCAGATTTTAGTCCACTTGGCCAAATACAATCCTACCTTGACCCTAACCCCATTACAATCCTTAAAAGACCTCTTGATTTGTGTATTGGTGCATTAAATTTTTGTTGATTGTTAGATGAAGAGCAAGCTATAGAAAGCAAGATTAGTAGAGCATTGAGAGAATTAACCCTAGACACTTGAAAGTTAGGATGATATATACTACCAGTAAGGGTTCAGTGCTTCATTCTATGTTCCCTGCTTTCATGAGCTATCTTCTTCTTGCAAGTTATTTGTATTGTATTTTGTGATTTGAATTAGTGAAATCCAGTTCATATTTGTTCTTGAAAGATTTATTTACTTTTTCACTAAGTAGGTAGAATCATCTTTGCATGTAGTTGCATTCATATAGATAGGTTGCATTTCATACATTCTATCATTCCTCTTCACTCCTTTATAGCTTCTCTTGAGCTTAGCATGAGGACATGCTAATGTTTAAGTGTGGGGAGGTTGATAAACAACTATTTTTTGATTTATCTTGTACTCAATTGAGTGGTTTTTATCAACTCTTTATCCACTTATTCATATGATTTGCATGTTTTATATTTTCCTTCTTGATTCTGTGCTATGATTGAAAACATGCTTCTTTGGCTTTTATTTCCTTTTATTTAATCCTCTCTTATTACCATTAGATGCCTTGATATATGTGTTAAGTGATTTCAGGAATTACAGGGCAGGAATGGCTTAGAGGATGGAAATGAAGCATGAAAAAGTGGAAGGAATACAAGAAGTTGAAGGAACTGAAAAGCTGTCAGCCTGACCCTCTCGCACTAAAATGAACATAACATGAGCTACAGAGATCCAAATGATGCGGTTCCACTTGCATTGGAAAGCTAACGTCTGGGGCTTTGATTTGATATATAATTCGCCATAGTGGCCGTACAGATAGGCGACGCGAACGCGTGCTCCTCGCGGACTCGTTGCATCTGCAAATCTCATTCCAAGCAAACGTGTGGACGACGCCTCCGCGTCACTTTGCCGCGACCTGTACGGACCAGATTTCACAATCAGCGATTTTTGGGCTGTTTCTGACCCAGTTTTTGGCCCAGAGAACATAGATTAGAGGCTATAAAGTGGGGGAATGCATCCATTAATGATGATGCTTTCATAATTCATAATTTTTAGTTTTAGATGTAGTTTTTAGAGAGAGAGGCTCTCTCCTCTCTCTTAGGATTTAGGATTAGGATTCCTCTTAAAGGATTTAGGAATATTTTCATCTTCTTCAATTACAGGTTCAATGTTCCTTTTATTTATTTCCTCAACCTAGTTTATGGATTTCTATGTTCAACTCAACTTCTTTATTTGGCTACAACTGCCCATGTTACATTTGATATCTTTATTAATTCATGATTTTGAGGTATTTCAGATCTAAGATTCTTATTTAGCTTTTTATACTATTGGCTTTAATTGATTAACTGGAAGCTCTTGAGTTATCAACTATTCATGATTGATTGTTATGCCGGCTAATTAACTGGAATTCCACTAACTCTAGTCTTTCCTTAGGAGTTGGCTAGGACTTGGGAAATCCAACCAATTGGTTCACTTGACTTTCCCTTGCTTACGCAAAGGTTAACTAAGTGAGATTAACTTCCATTCTCATAGGAGTAACTGGGATAGGACTTCCGAATTTTCATATCTTGCCAAGAGTTTATTTTATAGTTAATTATTTATTTTATTTGTCCTTTAATTTACTTGTTCCCCACTTTCAAAACCCCAATTTACAAAACTCATAACCAATAATAAGAACACACCTCCCTGCAATTCCTTGAGAAGACAACCCGAGGTTTGAATACTCGGTTATCAATTTATTTAGGGGTTTGTTACTTATGACAACCAAAATGTTTGTAAGAAAGGTTGAGTGCTTGGTTTAGTAACTATACTTACAACGAGAGTTTACTATAACTTCTAAACCGTCAATCTTCAGTTCTTCAGTGGCTTATGCTTGAACTCGTCCAGGAATCCCCACCAATGTTTGTAATTCCAATAGCCTCTAGGATCCCAAACTAGGCACAAAGAGCCTTCAAGCAAGTTAAAGAAAGTGACAAGGCCCCAAGAGTGTTGATTGCTAGAATGAATTCCGGGGTCCCAAACCTTGCTTTTGCACCCATCTTCTTACTGATCATCATTTTTCCAACCGGGTGGCAAGCAATCTAAATTCTCACTGAAGCGGCCAAACAACTTCCTAGAGCCATTCAATTGAGCTCTACACTAACCTTTGCATTTCAACTTGGAGCATACAACCATATTGAACCTTGCTTGACAACTCTTCCCACTGACCATCTCCCTCTTACTCTTAAAGTCACAGAGAGCTCTAAGTTGACCATCCGTCTCCAGTAGCCCATATTCAAGTGGGAAAGTAAGGGTCAAGGATAAGAATTTACCCACTTGAACATTGTATTGGACGATAATGGCCTTGGGAAAGGTGTTTCTAATGATCTTGCAAGCTCCACTCCCTTGTGCTCTTCTGTGACAACTTCCACCTCCTTGCAAGCCTCTTCAATTTCAACCTCTTCCTCTTGGTAGCTTTCTTCCAATTCAATCTCCTCTTCATTGCCTACCAAGGACATGGGAGGTTGTGCTTCTTCTTCTTTAATCTCCATGTCAAGTCCAATGGGAGAGGATTTAATTGTAGATAAGGATTCATCAATGATTGAGTCCATCTCTTGATCAACCTCTTCAAAGTCTTCAACCAGGCTATGCCTTGGAGGTTGTACACCCTTCTCAACATCAATTTCAAACGTCTTTGAAGGAGGCTCTATAACTTGACTTTCCCATAGAGGTTCAGCATCTCCTAAGTCTTCAACTACTTCTTCCTCTTCAATAATTACGGCTTCCTCTAGTTGTTTTAGCATAAAATCATACTCCTCTTTGATGATCTCCTTTCTATGACAACTCCCTTCAACTACTCCTTCATCTTCAAGGGTCTCTCCTACCTCCACATTTTGGGCCTCCTCTTGCTCCTCTGGAAATAAGGCCGCATGTAACCGATCCATCGCGATTGCATCCCTAAGATGATCCCTTCTCTCTTGCTCCATGTCCATAGTATAATTGGGATCATCTTGCTCTTGGATTGATGGATGTAGGTGCTCTTCCATGGAGGGTGGTGGTGGGATGGAGAGATCATTATGTGGTTAAAAAGGAAGTACACTAGAGCTTGAGGGTTGAGTATTCGAGGTAGAGGATTGGTCCACACGGGATGTAAGACCTTGAAGAGTAGAGGTGAGACTAGTGATAGAGGCAAGTGTGGTATAAAGCTCTATTTTCCCTTGGTGAATAGCACCAAGGGTGTCGTCATCTAGTGGAGGTTGGGGTGGATAGGAGGGTTCATTATTTTGGAGAAAGGGTGCATGGTAGGAAGGTGGTTCTTCTTGGTAAGGGCATGGAGAGGGTGAATATTGAGGTGGCGGCTAATGAGAGTAATTATGCTGGAATAGGGGTGGTTCTAAGTATGGTTCATAAGGTGGATAAGGGTTAGGGTCATATGAGGGTGTTTGGTAGTAGGGGACTTGTGAGTTTGGTGGTTCAAACCTATGTTGAAGAGGGGGCGCATAGGCATATGGTGGGGCTTGTTGGTAACTACAAGGGGGTTCACCATATCTATCATCTTGGTACGCACCTCGGAATGGCTCTTGACTATAGTAATTTGGTGGAGGTTGGTTGTCACGAAGAGGTCCACCATAACTATTGTCTTCGTATGCATCATAGAGTGGTTGTTGGCTATAGCGCATTGGAAGGGGTTGTTGCCAAGAGTGTTGATCAAATCCTTGTGGCTCCTCCTATCTTTGATTCTCCCAACCTTGATGCATGTTCTCATTATAGCTCTCATTCTTTACAATAAAATTGGAACCAAACTTAAAGCCAGAAGGGTGAGAATTCATAGTAGTTAATAAAAATTAAAAACAAAAACGAAAACAAATAAACAAACAAAAGTAAATATTTACAATAACCAATAATAAGGCACATGTTTGCAATTCCCTGGTAACGGCGCCATTTTGACGAGAGGACTTTTGCTGGCAAAGAATTTCACAAAAATAATCATGTTGTAAGTATAGTTTCTAAACCAACAAAGAATCCTTTCGTACAAAAGTTTGGTTGTCACAAGTAACAAAACCCCTAAAAAGTAATAACCGAAGTATTTAAACCTCGGGTCGTCTCTCAAGGAATTGCAGGGAAGTATGATTTATTATTGGTTATGGAAAAGTGTCTTTTTGGGTTTTTGAAATAGGGAACAAGGAAATAAATTAGCAATAAAGTAAATTAATCATCATGAACACCCTTGCAAGGTATAAGAACTGAAAATCCCATCCTAGTTATCCTTATCAGGTGTTATGAGAATTGTTTATTGCTCCCACTTAGTTAACCTTTACTAAAGTCAAGTGGACTAATCAATTTGATTCCTCAAGTCCTAGTCAACTCTTATGGAAAGACTAGCTTTAAAGGGATCCAAATCAATCAACAAATTCCAATTTTCAATCAACAGCTGAGTTTGATAACTCAAGTGTCACCAATTACTCAACCAAAGCAAAGGGAGGAAAAATCCAAATTATTTATATCATAAATAGAAGAAAGCAATCATAAATCTGAAATACCTCAAATTGCATTAAATAAAGAAAATCAAATCTAACATGGAGAATTCATAAATCAGAGTAACAGAATAAATAAAAATAGAAGAGAAATTAAAGTAAAGGAACATTGAACCTGGAATGAAGAGAAACAATCCAAAAACTAAGAGAAATCCTAATCCTAAAACCTAAGAGAGAGCAGAGAGCCTCTCTCTCTTGAAACTACATCTAAAATCTAAATTGTGTATAATGAATGTACTGTCTATGAATGGATGCATTTTCCCACTTTATAGCCTCTAATATGTGTTTTCTGAGCCAAAAACTGGGTTAAAAATAGCCCAGAAATCGCCCCCAGTGATTTTTGATACGTTCAGCACGTGGCAAAGTCATGCGTAAGCGTCGTCCACGCGTACGTGTGGATTGAGTTTTCTCCAGGTCACGCGTGCGCGTGATTCACGCGTGCACGTCGCCTATTTTTAAGGAAGCTATAAAAAATTATATATCGTTTTGAAGCCTCGGATGTTAGCTTTCAAACGCAACTAGAACCGCGTCATTTAGACTTCTGTAGCTCAAGTTATGGTCGATTTAGTACCAAGTGGTCAGGCTTGACAGCTTTAGCAGTTCCTTTAGTTTCTTGTATTCCTTCTTCTTTTGCATGCTTCCTTTCCATTCTCTAAGCCATTCCTACCATGTAATCTCTGAAAACACTTAACACACATATCACGGCATCGAATGGTAATAAGAGGGGATTTAAACATAGCAAATTTAAGGCCAAAGAAGCATGTTCTCAATCATAGCACAAAGTTAGGAAGGGAAAATGTAAAACCATGCAAATATAAATAAATGTGCAAAGGCTTGATAAAAACCACTCAAATTAGCATAAGATAAACCATAAAATAGTGGTTTATTAGCTTGTCAAGGGAGAGTTATTTTTTAGTTTTAGGGGTGTCGAGATGTAAATTTCAGTCTTTACTTTATTGTTGCCTCCAAAGGGTGCCCCTAGGCTTTGGTGTGAGTCTTGGGGTTTCCCTTTTACCGTTGAGTCTGCTATTTGTTGTTTGATTTTGCTGTGCGATTTGTTACCCCATTTTCCTGAGTTGTGTTGGTAGTAATCCAGTTTTTTCTTTTTATTGTTGTAGGACTAGTTGATCTCATGTCTTCTCGCAAAAATATTGTCGAGACATACTCCCAGGTCCCTGATGGCATGGCCAACTGGGTGGATTCTATGGTCCTTATGTGTGTTTCCCTGGTTGATTCTGAATTTTGTGAGCAGTTTAGGAAGTTTCATAGGATTTGCAGTAATGGCAGTGATGAAAAGAATTATGAGCTTGTATCCCCTACTTCTGAAGAGAAAGTTTGTTTTTCTACTCGGATTGTTAGAGACCGTCCCTTTTTCTATGCGTACGATTTCATTTTTAGTCAAATGAATATCACTCTTCCTTTCACTCCTTTTGAGACCAACCTTTTATGGTCTTGTAACGTAGCCCCATCCCAACTCCACCCCAATTCTTGGGGTTTTATAAAGATTTTTCAATTGTTGTGCCGAGAATTAGGTGTCCAGCCTTCTCAAACTCCTTTTTTTACCCTTTTGTTTTCACCAAACCTGGGGTTTCTTTTCGGTTTGTCCAAGGAAAGATGGTATTTTCAATGTATGATGAGTCTTTCCGAGACTTCAAAAATTATTTCTTTAAGGTCGGAGCTATTGAAGGAGCTCGCCCCTTTTTTCTGGATGAGAATGATGAGCCAACCTTTCCTTTAGAGTGGCAAAAGAATATTGTGGTGTCGAGGTATTCGTGGGAGATGTTGGACGAGATCGAACAGGCCTTTGTTAGTGTGTTGGAAGAGAATTAGGGACAACCTCCTTATCTTGATACTAAAAAGTTTTTAGGGATCCCTCACTGCTCCAGGCTGAGCTTGGTAGTGACCGATTTCTTTCCTGTGTTGCTTTATTTGTTTCTTGTTGATTTCTTTTCCCGTTCATAACTTGGTTTTTGCTGTGTATTTTCAGAGATGATTAAAAATAATGACTCCATGAAGGCCTTCAAGAAGGCAAGGAAAGCTACAGCTGCTCTGAGCATCTCGGCAAAGGCTGGGGAGAGTGGATCTTCTCAGGTTCCTCCTAAAAAGCTCATCTCGGACACGTCTGGGCCGAGAAGGGTTGTTCCTACTCCTCCAGTTCATTCGGTTGTTCCTCCTCGAAGTGCTGCTGCTACCTCTTCTACTAGCCCGTTGACGAACTGATTAATTGATGGTAAAGAACTTCACAAAAATAATTGTGTTGTAAGTATAGTTTCTAAACCAGTAAAGAATCCTTTCGTACAAAAATTTTGGTTGTCACAAGTAACAAAACCCAATAAAATTTATAACTGAAGTATTTAAACCTTGGGTCGTCTCTCAAGGAATTGCAGGAAGTATGATTTATTATTGGTTATGGAAAAAGGTATATTTTTGGGTTTTTTAAATAAGGGACAAGTATTTTAAAATAGCAAGAAAATAAATTAATAATTTGAAAATCTCTTGGCAAGGTATGAGAACTGGAAATCCTATCCTTGTTATCCTTATCAGGTGTGATGAGAATTGGATTTTGCTCCCACTTAGTTAACCCTTACTAAATAAAGGAAAGTCAAGTGGACTAATTAACTTGATTCCTCAAGTCCTAGTCAACTCCTATGGAATGACTAGCTTTAGAGGGATCCAAATCAATCAGCAATCCCAATTTCCAATCAACTGCTGAGTTTGATAACTCAAGTGTCACCAATTACTCAACCAAAGCCAAAAGGGAAGCATATCTACCTGAATGAAAATAATTTGGATTGATTAGAAGTATTAATAAATCAAAGAATGCAATCATAAGTCAGAAATACCTCAAATTATATTAAATAAAATATCAATTCTAACATGGGGTTCATAAACCAATTTGGAAAGATAAATAACAATTAAAGTAATAGAATAAATAAAAGTAGAAAATAAATTAAAGGAACATTGAACCTGGAATGAAGAAGAAATAGCCTAAAACTAATAGAAATCCTAAATCCTAAATCCTAAGAGAGAGGTGAGGGCCTCTCTCTCTAGAAAACTACATCTAAAATCTAAAATTATGAATTTCCCCACTTTATAGCCTCTAATCTGTGTTTTCTGGGCTTGGATTTGGACCGAAAAAGGGTCCAAAATTGCTGGGGGTGACTTCTGCAATTTTCTGCACGTGGCGTACGTCAAGCGTGCACATGGGTCACGCGTGCGCGTCATCTGGAGTTTTTACTTTCCACGCATCCGCGTCAGTCACGCGTCTGCATCAGCTGTGTTTTGCGCTAGTCACGCGTCTGCGTCGTCCACGCGTATGCGTCGATGCCATTTTGCGCGAGGCACGCGTTCACGTCTTCCATGCATTCGCGTCGCTGCCAATTCTTCAAAAACTCCATTTTGTGCGTTCCTTCCATTTTTGCATGTTTCCTTTCTGTCCTCTAAGCCATTCCTGCCCTATAAAGCCTGAAAATACTCAACACACGGATCACGGCATCGAATGGTAATAAAGGATAATTAAAATTAACATTTTTAAAGCATAGGAAACATGTTTTCGCATATATCATAAAATAAGGAAGGAATTGTAAAACCATGTAATTCATATGAATAAGTGGGTGAAGAATTGATAAAAACACTCAATTGAGAACAAGATAAACCATGAAATAGTGGTTTATCAACCTCCCCACACTTAAACATTAGCATGTCCTAATGCTAAATCCAAGAGAAAAGAATGAAGGTAGAATGGTGGAATCTTGTGCAATGCAATCTATTCTAAATGCAAGCTACCTAAATGAGTCATGCAATTCTAATTACTATTCACTTATATATATAAAGCTTACATGTGGTTATATTGATTCATATTTTCAAGGAATCATATATAGGCAATTAAAGCCAAATCATATTAAAACACATTCACAATTGAGTTGAGTCAAGAGATTTCACAAACTTGCAAGACAATTAATAATTAAACATGGATATATGAGAATGAGCTATTGAACCCTCACTGGATTTGTGTTTACTCTCCAATCACTCAGTGTTTAGGGTTAATCACTCTATTCTTTTCTAGTCATGCTTTCTAAAACTTTGTTCTTTATCTAACCAATCAACAAATATTTAATGTATACATACAAACATAATGAGATCTTTTTCAAGGTTGTAATGGGGCTAAGGTAATGGTAAGGGTGTATATATAAGGCTAAGTGAGCTATAAATTGAATCCTTGATTAGTCTAAGATCTCACCTAACATATACATACTCTATATAATTTAGGAATCTAGCCTAGCTACCCAATTTTTCCCACTTTTGTATCACATACTCATGTACCAACTTATGTTAGAATTTATCACATGTGTATTGGTCTTTTACTAAATTTAATATTGGGGTAATTTTGTCCCCTTATTTATTTGATTAATCATAGCAAACCTTTTTTTTTTAAGATAAACTCAATATATCAATACACATGGTATTTTAATTATTTTTGTCTTACTTGAGTATGCACCCAAATTTCAAATATTTTATCAATTCAATACCTTCCTATCAACCCAAGTTCCCATAAAATTCCCCACACTTACATGATACACAATATCTATCTTAAGCTAACCAAGGATTTAACTTGGGATTTTTAATTTATTTTTCTGCTTAAGGCTAGTAATGCGGTTATAGAACAGAAGAGGATTAAAAGGCTCAAGAGGGCTAACAAGAGTGACGTAAAAGGTAGGTTTATTTGGGATAAGTGAGCAAAAATTGTAAATAATGGCCTCAATCATATGTAAGTATGTATCTACATTCTATATTGGATATATAGACTAAAACAAAGTAAAGATTGCAAGCATAGAAAAGAAGTGCGAAACACACAGGAATGAAATTTATGGTTGAATGTAACCATACAATTAAGCTCAAAAACTCACAGGTTGTGTGTTCCTTGGCTCAGAAACCATATATCAGTTATGTGTGTAATGCAAGTAGAAATTAAGAGTTTCCATTCAACTCAATGTGAATCCTAGAATGGCTCTTATAAAAATAGGTATTTTCCTTGAAAAATATTGTCTATTAACCAACATTTATTGCTATATAAATATATATAGTTTGTGGATTGTTTTGATTCTATTACACTAAAGCTTCTAGTTTACTCTTTTATTTTCAATCAAACCAAATTATCATATGTTAAAAGGGTAAACTAGACTAATTAATCCACATATTCTATACCTCAACTTAATAAGCTAAAAGTGCAAATTAAACTAAATATCTAACATATATACAGCCCAAAGTGCAAAATATAGAAATAAAAATAAAAATACAGCAAAAGCAAAAAGAAAAATGTGCAAGTATTAAAAGACAAAATAAGATAAAAAAAATACATATAAAATGAAAATACGGAAAATAAGCAAAATAAGATAGAAGAGTCTGAAAGTGGTTCACCAAAAAGATTCGCCAGAGATGGCGACCTCCCCACAATTAAATTATAGCATCATCCTCGATGCTTAATCAAGCTGGGTGTGAAGAAATGTCATCTCCGGAAGGATGTGCTGCTGGTGTCTCGGTGGTAAGCTGAGGGTCTACAGTCTCTATGAGTGTCAAAGGAGCTGCCTGTTGAAACGGAGGCTCTGTCTGTAGGGGAACCTCTGGATCTGTGGGTTGTATCTGATGTGGCTCCTCATGATGTGGAGCAGCTTGCTCAGGTCCTCCCTGCTCAGTTTCTTCATGTGACTCCTCCTCTTGATCGTTCGCCTCCTCCTTAGATGGCTCTGATGGTGTGTCCGGCTCGAAGGGGATGTCATGGTGGCCGGACCGGATCATCAACTTCAAATGCTCATAGCGGCACTTGCTGTGACGTTCAGTCCTCTTGTATCGCCACTGGTTGCGGCGCTCCATCTGGTCTAGGCGCTCGAATAGGCGGAGTACAAGGTGGTAGACGGGCTCTGAAGCAGGTGGAGGTGCTGTGGTGGTAGCTGGTGCCGTAGGTTCTGAAGGGGCAGCAGAAGATGTGGCTGCCTCAGCGGAGGTAGTGAGGAAAGGAGGCCTGTAGCCCAAAGCTTGGAACTTTCTACTGTGAGGGATAATTTTCTTGCAGTCAGCGGTAGTTGGCTTCTCATCTGCGAGCTCCCAGGGCACCTCAGCTCAGCGGCCTAGCTGAGTGATCAGATATGGAAAGGGCAGAGTGCCTCTGACATGGTCCTTGGCCATGTAATACCGGATGAAGCGAGGAAGATAGAGGTCCTTACCCTCTATCAAACACTAGATGAGGGTGATCATGGCAGCTGGCACCTCTATCCCATGAGTGGTCCGCATTACGTAGTTACTCAGAATCTGTTGCCAAAGCCGAGCCTCATCATTCAAATAGATAAGGTTTATTCCCTTTGGCACCATTGTGGACTTGCCCATGACCCATGGGACAGTAGGATCAAGAGCTATAGTCCGCTTTACTACGTCCCAGTCAAATCTCATGAATCTCATATCCTCTTTAGCCTTTTGGTAACTATTTGGTTGATCTGACCTAGGCTGGAGTTGGAGGATGTCTTCAATAGCTTCCTCAGTGATCAAGATCTGCTTCCCTCTGAGGTGCACTGCATCTAGGGACATTTTGAAGTAGTTGTAGTAGAATTCCCTGACCTAGGATGCATTGACCTCAGTCAGGTTCCTTTCCAAGAAGAACTAGTCTCTCTGTTTTATCTGATCTGAGGTGTATTACTGTAGTTCTTCTAGAATTTTGAGGGTCCTTTCCAGATATAGGTTCCTAGAAGTGGTAAAAATCGGATACTTAAGCTCACAGTATCTGTTGGCAAACTTGACTTGGTCAATGGCAGGCAGTAACTGATCTGCCTTTTCCTGCAGGGTAAAATACTTTTCCTGCCAGGAATCGTCATGGAGGATATCTAGGATTATAGTGGAGGGTTCGCCTATTTTCCTTTTGCCTGTAGTTTCTTTGCCCTTTCCTTTACTTTTAGGGTCAGAGATCCTGAAAAGCAGAAGTAGCAGGATATAATTGAAGAAACTAAAGCAAGAAAATGGGTAAGCAAATAGGAATATAGCAATAAAAGCATAGAGAGACAAAAGATGAATAAAAGAGGAATAAAAGCATGAATTGAGTTAAATATATGTAAATTTTGGATTGTATGCGAGTTAAGAGTCTGGGAGTAAAAATCGCAATCCAAAATATATGATATGTGGAATTATTGTTAATTAGGAAAAACAGTAATCATGCCTTGAGTTAGAAAGTGAAAGTGTTTAGGAGTTAAAAAGTGAAGTTAAAGTAAGTGGCATGATAATGGGGTTCCTAGTTAACAATAAGTTCACAAACTTGAAGAACAATTAACTCATATTCAAGCAAAGATTGTAGTTTATTGATGATAATTCAGATAAATAACAGAATTGTAAAATGAAATTGAGATAATCAAGAATGCAATTTATTAATCTGAGAACCAGAAAGAATAAGAATGCTAGCCTGTTCATCCATGAATTGGTTTGGTTATAACCAATTAGTGGAAGATTCTAAATTACCAAAACCAATACATGAATGGGGGTTGAGTGAAACAATTTGCGGAAAAAAAAAATTGGGCAGCATTCCGACTAAAAATTGGATATTCCAGGGTGATAAACAGTAGCAAAATCAGTTCATATGATATTAAATTAGTGCATAATAGAGTAACAAATAGTAATTCACATGAATTCCGAATAAACGAACTCAATCTGCATGAAAGAATACTAAAGAACAGCATATGAACAGTATCATCATCACAACAAATTAAAAATTGCGAATCAGATGAAAACAGGTAACAAGAACGGCGCAATTATCAGGCCTAATTCCACTAACCACATCCTAGCTACCTAACCGCCTAAAATCCACTACAATCATGCATCTCTAACTATCCTAATTTAAACGTAAATTGAAAAATATGCAACTAACTAACTAACTAAGAAGGGAATTGGTGTTCGGTGGAACCTGGTGTGTGTAGGAACAGAAATTGGGCTCAGAGAGATGGGGGTGGTGTGGCAGTAGTGGCGGTGACGCGGCAGTGCTGGAATGCGGCGCGGCGGGGGTCCTTAGTAGAGGTAGGGGGCGGTTCGGTGGTTGGGGGTGGATTAGGGTTATGGAGGGGAGGAGAGAAGAAGGGGGTGATGTGGGTGATGGTCGTGTGGACGTGGTGGCCGGCGATAGCGTGGCGACGGTGGTGGCGCGGTGGTCGTTCGGCGATGGGGGTGGCAATGGGAAGAAGAAGGGGGAAAGAAGAAGAGAAAGAAGAGAGGGGAAGGGGTTTGGCGGCGGTGGTGAGGGGTGGCAGGGGCGTGGCGCGGCGGTGCTGGGTGGCTGGTCGGTGGTGGTGTTTGTGTAGGGGTGAAGAGAGAGTGGAGAGGGGGCGGGGAGAAGATAATGGGTTGACGCGAGGGGGGCTAAGGTTTCGCGTGGGTTGTTTTAGTGGATTCAAATCCACGTGAATGCGTAAGGCACGCGATCGCGTGATTGAGGTGGAAAGGGAATGACGCGGACTCATCATTGACGAGATCGCATGAGTGAGATATAATGTAAGTGACGCGTACGCGGGAAACACGCGAACGCGTCGCTTGGAATTGTGCTAAACACACAATTTTAGCACAATTCCACCGTCATTTTGGCGCAACTCTCTGTTTTCATTTAGGGGCCATAATATCCACGCGACGCGTATGCGTCGCCCACGCTTTCGCGTGGTGTGTGTGTAGTGTAAGTGACGCGATCACGTCAGTGACGCAAACGCGTGGCCTAATTTGTGTGCAAAGCACACCAGCCGCACGATTCCAGCCCAACTTTCTGAGTGTTGGATCCTGACGCTGAATTGCAATCGACGTCCACGCGTGGCCCATGCAAACGCGTGGGATTTTTTTGTGTGCAGTATGCAGAATGCAATGTTGATATGGGTGTTTTGAAGAATTCCAGGTTCAATAAAATAAAATAAAATAAAATAAAACTTAAAAACAAACAAAATGAAATAAAAACTGAAATTGAAAAAGGAACGATCATACCATGATGGGTTGTCTCCCACCTAGCACTTTTGGTTAAAGTCCTTAAGTTGGACATTTAGTGAGCTTACTGTTATGGTGGCTTGCACTTGAATTCATCCAAAAATTTCCATCAATGTTTGGAATTCGAGTAGCCTCCGGGATCCCAAACTAGGCACATAAAGCCTTCAAGCAAGTCAAAGCAGATGACTAGGTCCCAAGAGTGCTGGTTGCCAGAATGAATTCTGGGGTCCCAGACCTTACTTTTACACTCGTTTTTGTCTTGATCTGCATTTTTCCAACCGGGTGGTGCAGAATTTAGATTCTCACTAAAATGACCAAACAGCTTCCGAGACCAACTCGATCGGACTCTACACCAATCCTTGCACCTCAAATTGAAGCGTGGAATCTTATTGGATCTTGCGTACTAGCTCTGAGTACGAACCATTTTCCTCTTACTCTTAAAGCCGCAGAGAGCTCTAAGCTGGCCATCTGTTCCAAGCAAACCATATTCAGGTGGAAAAGTAAAGACAAAGGTTAAGAATGTTACCCACTTGAAGTTGGTGTTAGGTGGTAATGGCCTTGGAATAGGTGTTTCCAGTGGTCTTGCAAACTCTGCTCCCTTGTATCCTTCTGTGAATTCCTCCACTTCTGTGCAGACTTCTTTAATTGTAACCACGTCTTGATCAAAGTCTTCGATTTCTTCCTCATCACTCAAGTCATAAGTTTGAGGTTGAGAAAAATCTACCTCAGCATCATCTTCGTATTCAATTGGGGAAGGTTCTTCTGTTTCAAAGAGGTCACTTGCGGATGCAAGTTCGTTACTAGGAGAACTTGACTCGTGATTATCATTATCAAGGAAACTCGCGTCTTGAGTTGTTCCGTCCAATTCTTCATAGGATACCTGCTTTGGGGTTTGTGCACTATCCTCTTTAGTATCAATTGCAACTTCCTTGACGGAATTTTCAACAATTCTGGATTCCCATGGAGGTTCAGCATCTCCTAAGTCTTCAACCAATTCTTCTTCTTTGATAATTTCGGCTTCCTCCAATTGTTCTAGTACAAAGTCATGCTCCTTACTGTCCATCGGAGTTTGTAGTATCTCCTTCATGCTAAGTTCATTGTTAGATTGTTCACATGAAGCCATGGGGGTTCCTTGAGTATCCAAACATCGGGAAGGTAATCGATTCATCGCTTGATCCAGTTGGCGAAGGGTTGCATGAAGTCTCTCCACTTTTTCCTTGAAACGCTCCCTTGATTCTTGGGTTGATGGATATGGACATAGTGCATAGGGAAGTGGTGGTTCTTGGGAGTAATTGGATTGGAATTGGGATGGATAGGGGTTAGGGTAATACGGGGGTGAATGGTGATAGGGGGCTTGTGAATGTGGTGGTTCAAAGCTATGTTGAGGAGGTGGTTTGTGGACATATGATGGGGCTTGTTGGTAACTACAAGGGGATCTACCATATCTATCATCTTGGTACGCACCTCAGAATGGCTCTTGACCAAAGTAATTTGGTGGGTGTTGGTTGTCACGAGAGGTTCCACCATAACTATTGTCTTGGCATGCATTGTAGAATGGTCGTCGTCCATGGTAGTTTGGAAGGTGTTGTTGCCTAAAGGGTTGATCAGATCCTCGTGGCTCCATCCATCTTTGATTGTTTTGACCCTGATGCATATTCCTGTTATAGCTTCCATTCCTTTCAACAATATTAGAATCAAACTTGAAACCAGAGGGGTGAGAATTCATAGTAGCTAACAAAAATTAAAAACAAAAACTAAAAAAACAAATAAATAAGCAAAAAGCAAATATTTACAATAACCAATAAAAAGGCACATGTTTGCAATTCCCTGGCAACGGCGCCATTTTGACGAACTAATTAATTGATGGTAAAGAATTTCACAAAAATAATCGCGTTGTAAGTATAGTTTCAAAACTAGTAAAGAATCCTTTCATACACAAATTTTGGTTTTCACAAGTAACAAAACCCAATAAAATTTATAATCGAAGTATTTAAACCTCAGTACGTCTCTCAAGGAATTGCAGGAAAGTATGATTTATTATTGGTTATGGAAAAAGGTATATTTTTGAGTTTTTGAAATAAGGGACAAGTATTTTTAAATGGCGAGAAAAATAAATTAATAATTAGAAAATCTCTTGGCAAGGTATGAGAACTGGAAATCCTATCCTAGTTATCCTTATCAGGTGTGATGAGAATTGGATTTTGCTCCCACTTAGTTAACCCTTACTAAATAAAAGGAAGTCAAGTGGACTAATTAACTTGATTTCTCAAGTCCTAGTCAACTCCTATAGAAAGACTAGCTTTAGAGGGATCCAAATCAATCAGTAATCCCAATTTCCAATCAACTGCTGCGTTTGATAACTCAAGTGTCACCAATTACTCAACCAAAGCCAAAAGGGAAGAATATCTACTTGAATGAAAATAATTTGGATTTATTAGAAGCATCAATAAATCAAAGAAAGCAATCATAAGTCTGAAATACCTCAAATTATATTAAATAGAATGTCAATTCTAACATGGGGTTCATAAACCAATTTGGAAAGATAAATAACAATTAAAGTAATATAATAAATAAAATTAGAAAATAAATTAAAGGAACATTGAACCTGGAATGAAGAAGAAATAGCCTAAAACTAACAGAAATCCTAAATCTTAACTCCTAAGAGAGAGGAGAGGGCTTCTTTCTCTAGAAAACTACATCTAAAACCTAAAATTATGAATTATCAGCTTATTATCTGAATGAATGGATTCCCCCACTTTATAGCTTCTAATCTGTGTTTTTTGGGCTTAGATTTGGACCGAAAAAGGGTCCCGAAATCACTGGTGGCGACTTCTGCAATTTTCTGCACGTGGCGTACGTCACACGTGCGCATGGGTCACGCTTGCGCGTCATCTGGAGTTTTTCCTTTCCACGCTTCCGCATCAGTCACTCGTCCGCATCAGTTGTGTTTCGCGCTAGTCATGCGTCCCCGTCGTCCACGCGTACGCGTCGATGCCATTTTGCGCGAGGCACGCGTTCGCGTCGTCCATGCGTTTGCGTTGCTGCCATTTCTTCAAAAACTCTATTTTATGCGTTCCTTCCATTTTTACGTGTTTCCTTTCTGTCCTCTAAGCCATTCCTGCCCTATAAAGCCTTAAAATACTCAACATACGGGTCACGGCATCGAATGGTAATAAAGGATAATTAAAATTAACATTCTTAAAGCATATAAAACATGTTTTCACATATATCATAAAATAAGGAAGGAATTGTAAAATCATGCAATTCATATGAATAAGTGGGTGAAAAATTGATAAAAACACTCAATTAAGCACAAGATAAACCATGAAATAGTGGTTTATCACCCGTCGCCGAAAAAACAGAAGACCGTTGAACCTTTTAACCTTGATGCCCCTGATTTTGATGCTGTGGGGTTTTTCGATCACCAATTGCTCCTTATGGTATTATGCCTACGGATGATGTATCCATCTTTCATCATTTGGAATTCATTACCCGAAACAGTGTTAAAATGGCGCACATGGGAGCGGCCTTGTTCCGGACTGCTCAGGATGTTCCAGTGCATGCAACAAAGGCTTTCATGTAGGAGGCTAAGTCAGAATATGAAAGGATTAAAGGTTTGAAAGAGGAACTTGAGGTGAAGGTGGCGAAGTTGGAGAAAGAGTTGGAGGGTGAGAAGACTCGGGCTACAACGGCTAAGGCTCTGGCGGATCTGTCTGAGGAGATGGCTCAGAAGCACAAAGATAGCTATGTCCGGACTTATAGGGAGAAGGTAGCATTCTTGGAGAATTTAGAGTCTGCTCGATTTGACTATGCCGAGCTTAGAGTCATCTAGTGAGCAGTGTGACTGTTGCTTATGAGAATCTGAAGTCTCAGGTCCGAGTTCTTGCTCCTGAGCTCGACCTGACTCTATTTAGTTTGGACAACATTGTAGTAGATGGGAAGATCGTTCCTGTCCCGGATGATGATGATGATGATGTAGATCCTCCTCCTGTGGCATCAGCCGAAACTCCTGCTGCCCCGACTTCTTCTACTCCAGCTACTGAGGCCGGCCATCCCGAGTCAGATCTTGATGTTCAGATTCTAACTCGGCCAGATGGAATAGTTGATGTTGTCCCTCTTGCGACTCGTCCTCCTTCACCGCGGGATGCTGCTACTGGGGAGTCTTTGAACCGCTTGTAATTTTTTTATTAGTATCTTTTATGGCCCAGTTTGTGGGTCTTTGAACTCTTCTTTTTTGTATCTTGTGGTCTGGACTTGGATATTTTGGTTGCTTTTCCTAGCAACCTTTATTTAGACAAACAAAGTAAATTCTTTGAGCTTTTTAAGGTCGACTCTTGAGTGGCCTTTTGAGCTTTTTATGGTAATGGCTTTGTTTCTTTGTGATATGCTTGCCTGCAGCTTCCTTTAGCACTTCCCCGAAATCTTCAGAGTGTTAAAGTCTTATTGTCCGACCTTTTTTGATTGCCTTTGTGCTTTGTTTATTTCCTGCCTTAGTTGAAGTGTCCTTTTTAAGGCTAGTTCTTTGTTTGAGTATTCTTTGATAGAATACTTTGTAAATTGATTTTGGCAAGGTCGTGGTCTTTTCAGGTCGAGTTGTCTCCCTTTTGACGCGCGCCTTCTGTTGCTTAATTCTCTTTAGTTGATCTTTTCTTGAGATATTTCAAGTAATCCCTTAGGTTTACTTTTTATAACTCTGTCGCTTTTGGTCGCCTCGGGCTGACTTCCTCATGTCGGTCTGCCCCAAGTTATTTTGAGTAATCCATTTTATTTGGACATTGTCCGAGCTCTTTTTATGGATTATTTTTTATAACTTTGTAGCTTTGGTCCGACTTCGTCGTATCAGTCCCTTCGAAGTTATTTCTAGTAATCCATTTTATTTTGACCTTTTTAGGTCTCTTTTTTTTACGGATTACATTTTATAACTTTTTGTAGCTTTAGTCCGACTTTTTTTATGTCGGTCCCTTTGGAAGTTATTTCTAGTAATCCCTTTTGTCGCTTTTTATAACTTCTCGCATTATTCTGTTTTTATCACTTTTCATCTTGCCGATTTTGTAGAGTTTGATCCTCGTTTGGTCGATCTTTGATGAATTCGGTTTTCATTCTTTTGTCGACCACGTCGGACAGTGAATTTAGTTTTCACTTTTGCCGATCTGTAGCTTTATAATCGGGCGATGAATTTTTGTGTTTTTAGATTAATGCATCTTAATAAAGAGATTTCGTAGAAAATCTGAAAAAACTTTATTCAAAGTAGAAATATGCAAATATATAAATGTGGGTGCTAACCCTAGGTAATTTTGTAGATCTTGATAAAGAGTGCACTTTTGTCCTAAGATCTCTTATCACTTTTTAACTATAGTACCTTCTTAGGTTGCAGGCGTGCCATGGTCTCGGCAGCTCTCGCCCCTCGAGTTCGGACACTTTGTAGTAGCCTTTTCTCAGTACCTTTATGACTTGGTAGGGTCCTTTCCAGTTAGCTGCCAGCTTTCACTCCCCAGGTCGACTTGTTCCGATATCATTACGGATTAGGATGAGGTCATTGTTGGCAAAGCTTTGCTATACTACCTTTCGATTGTACCTTGAGGCCATGCAGCGTTTTAATGCTTTCTCTCTGATCCGAGCTCTTTTTCGGACTTCTGGGAGCAGGTCGAGTTCTTCCCTTTGGAGTTGGGAGTTGGCCTCTTCACTATAGAGGATCGTTCTGGGGGATTCCTCTTCAACTTCTACCGGTATCATTGCCTCCATTCCATAAGCCAAACGGAAGGGTGATTCCTTTGTGGTGGAATGTGGAGTTGTCTGATATGCCCACGGGACTTGTGGGAGCTCTTCACCCCAGGCTCCCTTTGTGCCCTGTAGCCTCCATTTTAATCTGGCTAGTATGATTTTATTGGCGGCTTTTGCTTGTCCATTAGGCTGCAGGTGTTCAATGGATGTGAATTGGTGTTTTATCTTCAAGTCGGCTACCAATTTTTTAAAGCCTGCATCGGTGAACTGAGTGCCATTATCTGTGGTGATGGAGTGCGGAACCCCGAATCTTGTGATAATGTTCCTATATAGGAATTTCTGACTTCTTTGGGCCGTAGCATTGGCTAGTGGCTCTATCTCTATCCATTTTGTGAAATAATCTACCCCTACAATGAGGAACTTAACATGTCCCGACCTTTAGGGGAAAGGCCCGAGAAGGTCGAGTCCCCACTTTCCAAATGGCCAAGGTGATGTTACGCTTATGAGTTCCTCTGGTGTGGTGACATGGAAGTTGGCATGTTTCTGACATGGTGGACACGTCTTAACATACTCGGTGGCTTCCTTTTGCAAAGTCGGCCAAAAGAATCCGGCTCAAAGTACTTTTTTGACATGGGCTCATGCTCCGAGATGGTTCCCATAGGTGCCACTGAGTATCTCTTCCAATACCTCTTTTGTGTTAGAGGTCGGTACACATTTTAGTAGAGGTGTCGAAATTCCTCTCTTGTATAGAATGCCGTTTATAATGGTGTAATACTAAGCCTCCCGCTTTAGTTTATTATGGGAGTGATGCGGGCAGAACTTGGCGAATTAAAAATTATTAAAATATATACGTTGCAAGTATAGTTCTTAACTCGCCAGAAATCCACTTATCAATTTAGAAAGGTGTCACAGAAATTTAAAATTAAAATACTGGGAGTATGAATCCCAGGTCGTCTCCCAACGAATTGCAGAAAAGTGTGCTATTTTATTAATCAGATGTTTTCAAAAAGGTTTGAGTTGAGTAAACAGGAAATTAAATTGGAGAATTTGAATAATGTAAATAAAAGCCTTGACTGGGAGTTGATTAGTTGGAAGCCCCATTATTGTTGGATTACTCTCTAGATTAATTGATAATTAAAGGTTATCCTGTTTAGTTATCTCTTACTAGGTAAGGGAAAGTCAAACAATTTGGAATTCTACGTCCGTTCACAAGTTGCAACCCACTTAATTAAAAGGGATTGGTGTTAGTGACTAGAGGGCAATCCAACAATAAACCCAATTACAATCTTTCTTTTAAGCTTTCCAACTCAAGGGTTCCTTTCAATCAACTCCCCATCAAGTTAGGGAACTACTCGCTCATTGTGAATGTAAAATTCATAACATATGAAAAGGAATTAAAGAAAGACATTGTAAATAAAAATCAAAATAATCAATTAAAAATAAAAGTAATCCTTGTATTAAATAATTTTAAAAATATTCCAATGGTAAAATTAAACAAAGCAAAGGACATGGAAGAGTAAAGCCAAGTAAAGAAAACAAACTAGAATGACGAAGTCTTGATGAGGTAATAACTCTTCTCAGTATCCCAATGCAAAAAGTGGTAGAAAAATAAAATCCTAAGAACTATGAATGTGTAGAGAGAAAAACCTAGAGGAGGAGTAAAAACTAGATCTAAAACTAAAACTGTGTATAGTGAATGTTGTCCCTGGTTTCTGCATGTTCTCTAGCTCTAGTCTGCTATTCTGGGCTGAAAACTTGGTCAAAATAGGGTCCAAAATCGCCCCCAGCGAATTCTGCAGATTATGCAGATCGCGCACGTCACGCGATCGCGTCATCCATGCGGACGCGTCATTCGCGTTTTTCCCTGCCACGCGTTCGTGTCGTCCACGCTTCCACGTCACTTGTGCTTTTTGAATCCGCACGATCGCGTGAGCTATGCGGCCGCGTCACTGCGATTTCTTCTCTTTCGCGCGAACGCGTGAGCCATGCGGCCGCGTCACTTCTCACTGGTTATCTCCTCAATTTCTCGTGTTCCTTCCATTTTTGCTAGCTTCCTTTCCAATCTCGAACTCATTCATGCCCTATAAAGCCTGAAACACTTAACACACAGATTATGGCTTCGAATAGAATAAAGGAAAATTAAAATGCATAATTAAAAGTCTCTAGGAAGTAGTTTTCAATCATGTAATAATTTCAGGAAGGAAATATAAATGCATGCTAAATTAATGAGTAAGTGGGTAAGGATCATGATAAAAGCACACAATTAAACACAATATAGACCATAAATAGTGGTTTATCAACCTCCCCACACTTAAACATTAGCATGCCCTCATGCTTAACTGAAGGAGATAAGATAAATAAGTATGAACATGTAGAAACTCATGCAATGCAATGCAACCTATGTATATGAATGCAACTATATGATTCTTGCCCACTTGATCAAAAGTAAATAAGCTCTTCAAAACAATTACAAATCAAATTCCACTAATTCTATCATTATACAGTAAGACAGATAAAAGTGCAAGAAGATAGCTCATGAAAGCAGGGAACATAGAAATTCAAGCATTGAACCCTCACTAATGATGTATGTACGCTCTAATCTCTCTAGTGTATAGGGTAATCACTCTTGTAAGACCCAGAATCTTTGAAAAGTCTTATTATGAGCAAGTTTCAAATCCTACAGTTATTTATAGCCTTAATTTCAGAGATTATTTTATTATAGATAATTAAGGCAAGTTTTGATTTATTGAATTTGAGACGAGTTATGATTATTATCCAATTTTATAATTATTGGGTTATTTTCTATATTTAAATTATAAAGTTGGCAGTTATGAAATAATATGGATTTTACATGATTTTGATTAAATGAGTAATATTTTGAATATTAGTACTGCTATTTTGGAATATGAAGAAATTAAGTATATTATTTCTAATTATTTGATTTGGACATTTTATTGAAAATAATTGTGATATTGATGAACAAATAGTATTTTCTATGTACAAATAGTGTTGGATTTAATTTGGGTTTCAATTACTATATTATTCCCAATTTTATGTGAAATTACCGAATTACCCCTAACCCTAATTTTCAAAATAATGAAACCCTAACCCAGTGACCCATTACCCGACCCGGTTCCCTTTCACACACACTCAGCTCCCAAACCCAGCCGCCACACTTGACTGTTTTCCTTCCTCCTTTCATTCACACCACACACAGTTTCCTTTCTGTTTCCATGAAGGAGAAAAGAGAAAGGGAGGAGAAACGGGAGATCGGAGGCGGCGCGGTGGGTGTCACTGCCACCGTCGCCGCCGTTGCGAGCTGAGGGAAAAGAGAGTTCTGGGTGAAGAGAGAGAGAGCTCGCGAACCAGGGAGATCGACCCACGCCTCGCCGCCGCGCTACCGTCGTTCAGTCTGCCCGCGAACTGCCGCCGTGAAGCCATGCCGTTCATCTCTGCCCATTCGCGATTCTGCTACCATCACCCCATTCTGTCGCTGGAGATCTCGAAGCCGCCACTCGTTGCTCCATCCTTGTCACTGCCACTGCCTCCATGTATTCCAACGGCGCCACCATCGCCGCCGTTGGAGTCGCGCAGAGAGAGACGCGAAGGAGGAGAGCAGTCGCGCATCCAGCTGCATCCTCACCGCTGTGGTAGGGATCGTCGCCGTCAAACATGGTGGGTGGCAGAGAGACAGAGCTCACGTCTGAGACTGGAAAGGAGGTGCGGTTTCGTCGCTGCTGGGGAAGAAGAAGACGCGAGTTGGAGGTCCGATCGCCGTTGTGCTATGGGGCAGAGTGAACCGCGCCGCACTGTTGGGGTTCTCACCGTCGCCGGAAAAGGATTCAGGCCGCCGCAGGTGCCACGGTTGGAGGAGGAAGCCACGCCCTGTGTTCTGACCGCCCGGAGATGGTTCTATGACTTCCGGGATCACCGCTGAAGCTCCAGGCAGAGTTTCTGCCACTTGAGACCTTGCTGCCGTCGCCGAAAATGTTTGCCGGTAAGGGTTTCATTTGAGGTTTCTACCTTTTTGGTTTTTGAGATGGTTTTGATGCTGTGCGATTTTTCTAGTTGACCCACCAGAGTTTCTGGCCGCCGCCGGAGCTGTTGCTGCCGCCGGTTCGAAATCGCAATTGCTTCGTTTCGCTAGTTCAGTAAGTATTTATGTTTCGGAAAGCCTCGCGTTAGTATTCTGTTGTGTTCGGTTAATGTATATGAGTTTTGATAATGTGGGGTCGAGTCCTGATTATTGTATGTTGCGATTAGTGTCGCTATGGTTATTGCGGATGTGGCTTGAAGCTGAGATTTCGGTTGTTGATGATTTCGGGTTGAGGCGAAAAAGGACTCTGTGACGTGTTTGAGTTATGGAATTGCGTTTTGAGGTAGGGGCGCTTTCCAAAAACTATGTTTTGTGTATTGGAATTATTACATATGGATACTGATGTAAGATATTGTGTATTTGGTGATTGTATCTGCCTTATGTATTATTTGATTGACTTGAATGATTATGGATGTTGGTTTGGCTGAGTTGTTGTGCGGCTTTGTGAAATATAATGTTTTGAAGTTGATTCCTTAAAGATTTGAAATCTGAGTTTAAACCGTTGAGGATTGGTTTGAATTGAGTCAATTATTTTAATGATGTGAAAAGTCGAATGCACTTTTGAATTCAGCCTGGTTTATTTTAATTGATTTGGTTTTGGACAAATGATTTGTTATTGAACCGTTTCTTTAAAGCTTTGGAAATGAGTTATATCGATTGATATTGAGTTGATTTGAAATGGTATCCTTGAGATACGCCACTGAGGCGATTGTTGGATTTAGCTTGCTTTAAATTGATTTCTGGTTTTGAGCTGTTGAAAAGGAATGAGAAATGGTTTAGTTGGGACCCGAACCGGGTGGCAAAAGTCCAAGTTTTAGGGGAGGTGCTGCCGAAATTTCTATAAATCCTACACTTGTTTGTAAGGTTATCTAAAAAGGGTTGGATTTGAGAAATTGTATTATTGATTTATTAAAAGGATATTTATGTTTTCAAGCTTAATTTATTTGGTGAACCTTATACATTGAGTTCGGCTTATTTAGAACTGAACTATTTTTACCGTTTGAAACACTGAAGGAAAGAATGATGCTTTAATATTGATTTCAATATAAAAAGGAGTTTTTAGTGATTTTTAAAGGAACCTAGACTTTTGATTGAGTAATCAAGTTTGAGGCATTTTGGAAGAGTTGAAAAAAAAATGGGTTCCAAAAAGAAACCTGAAAGTGGTTTGATTCAAATGAACCGGTTCCGTTTCAAACGAGCTGATTTTTGGACCGGGTTGGAACTGGTGATTTTGTATGATCGGTTTTATAATAAATTCAGTTTTATTTACTTGAACCGAGAATTTATGATTTTAAGAGTTTCAATGAATTTTAAGGAATTTATATAAGTTGACCTTCCCTAAAGACTTGGGACTCTGGCGAGAAACTTTTGTCATAAAATCCCATTGTTGGATGGGTGGTTTTGAATACTTTGAAATAAATCCTTAACTTGCCATGGTTTTGGAAGTTTTGGAAAGAGAATGCCGAGAGTGGCTTTGTTTTAAAAGAGAAATCACTTTGAGTAAATTTGGCTTATGAGCCTGAGATGATTTGAGAAATGAGATCTTTAGCCAAGGCTGAAAAGAGTTAAAAATTTGATTTCAAAGTGAAATGGCTTGAGAAAAGTGAGTTATGGCTTAAATGCCGGTTTTATGAATTTGATGATGTTGAATGATGGAAGTACTGTTTTTGTTATGGGCCAGAATGGCTGTGTATGATTATGAATATTGGCTGGTTCTAGAATTGAACCGTGAGCCGGAATGGCTGTATGTGATATTGACTTATGGCTGATTGCCGAATGAGTTATAAGCCGTATGGCTGGCTATGAATTATGAATTTAAGCCGAAGGACTGTATTTATTGATAAATTGGTTGGTTCTAAATTGAACCGTGAGCCGGATGGCTGAGATGGATGGTGATCCATGATTGAATATAAATGCATGTATGCAATTGAATGATTTGTGGATTTAAGCCGAATGGCTGAGATGAAAGTTGTAAGCGAGTATGCTTGTGTTTTTCTCTCTGTTGTAAGGGTGACAGGGCACCGATACCCTCTAATGGCGACAGGGCGCATATACCCTCTAATGGCGACAGGGCGCATATACCCTCTAATGGCGACAGGGCGCAGATACCCTCTAATGATAATAATGCGCAACAGAGAGACTGTGTCCGGGTTAGCTACCGGACACGTCGGGTTGGCTTGGTAACCGACAGATGATATCATCAGCCACTAGGGACAGGCATGCATCATTTGCATCTATGTGACATTGTTTGGGTATGCATATTGTACTTGGTTTGCCTATGTGATTAACTGCTAATTGTTCTACTTGCAATAACTGTTTGTTTGTGTTTGCATCTTCCTACTTGTGTTTGTATCTGGACTTCTGTTGGACTGTGGTGGATTGGTTGTGGTTGGATTGTTTGGGCCTAGGGCCGTGGTTGAATGAGATGGATCGATGGTTGATTTCGGTTTTGTGGTTCTGGTTTGGAATAAGATATGAAAGGTTATTTTGGTTCAGTATAGATAAACCTTTTGAAAGGCTTTTGATGTTTTGAAAATTGAACGGTTCCTCTTTCAGAAAAGATTTCTGACTTTACTTTATTTGTAAACTGTTGTTTTTGAAAAGAGGCATAAGATGGTTATTAATCACTGGTACGGTTTATCTTCATGTATCCTATTACAGTAATTCCCAAAAACCCTCTACTGAGAACCCTTTCGAGGATGATGTTCTCACCCCCTACATTTTTCCCCTTTCAGGATTTGGGCGCAGAAGTTATGAAGAGTTTAATTAATTGTTATTGAGATGCTCTGTATTGCTTTAGAATATTATTATTGTACCCTCGCCTTTATCTTGATATATTCTGTAAGAGGGATAGGAATTGTATTGGTTAATGTCTATAATATTATTTGTATATGTATGTATATATATGGATGTACTCTTTATGAGTTTTTGTAAGTTGTATGGTTTCTTTGGATACACGTTATCGAACGAAAGTATTTTTGGGAACGGTATTTGTGGTAAAAAGATTTAAACAGGCTCATATTTTAATAATAAATAGTATAAGAGTCGTCGTAATGTCCGAGCTATCAGAGTCGCGCAGCCGGAAGCGTGAGCTTTGGTAGTTAGGGTGTTACAACTCTATCCTTCTCTAATCATGCTCTCTAACTTTTGTTCTTCCCCTAATCAATCAACAACAGTTAATATACCAATGCAAACATCATGAGGTCTTTTCAAGGTTGTAATGGGGCCAAGGTAAGGGTAGGGATACATATATGGTTAAGTGAGCTTATAAATTGAATCTTTAATTAACCCAAGCTTTAACCCAACCTATATATTTTATATAACCTTAGAATTCATACCTAGCTACCCATAATTCCCTTTTACATTCCATACTCATGTATCAATTTTTTTTTTAATTTTATCATATGTGCATTGATCTTTGAATTCTTAATTCAGCATTGGGGTAATTTTGTCCCCTTATTTATTTATTGATTTTTTTTAATATAGACATAAAAATAAACATAGCTTATCAATGCACATAGATTTTTAATTCTTATAGTTTCACATGAGTAGGTATCCAATTCCCATTGTATTATCATGACACATTCCCTTAATAACTTTTGTTCCCACAATTTCCCATACTTAACTAGCATACACAATTCTATCTTAAGCTAACCAAAGATTCAATTTGGGATATACAATTGTTTTTCCGCTTAAGGCTAGTAATGTGGTAAAATATAGAACAAATGGTATTTAAAGGCTCAAAGTGGTTAAAAAAGGTAATTGAAAAGGGTAGGCTTAATTTGGATAAGTGAGTTTAAACAAATAATGGCCTCAATCATATGCAAGCATACAAACATAATAAATATTAGACATATAGGATGAAACAAAATATAGATTACAATCATAGAGAAGTAAACACACAAGAATAAAATAATTATGGTTAAATAATGTAACCATGCATAAAGGCTCAAATCTTCACAGGTTGTGTGTTCTTTAGCTCAAAAATCATGTTCCAAATACAACTTCAAGCAGATTTATCATAAAAAAAAATTTAATTAAAATTAGTGAAATTTTGTTCCAATGATAGAGTCTTAGAAGAAACTTATTGTCTTTTCAATCAAGTAGAACATGCATGCAACTAACCTATTACTATGCAATTTATCCTATTTTATAAAAGAAAGAAAATCTAACTAAAATATCCTAATTTGTTGGTGCTAGGGAAGAGAAATTACCTCCGAAAGTCAGGTACTGACCGACCTCCCCAAACTTAAGGCTTTGCACCGTCCCCGGTGCCATCTGTCTGGAACAGGGGTGGGCTGGTAGCAGTATCTCCACAGTCGGGACCATCATGGCTCCCTGTGCTGGTAAAAGAAGTGGATTCTGGGGTGTCTGAGTCTCTGCAACCAGTGCAGTAGGAAGGCTTGTAGTGGCTGCTGGAAGTCTGAGGTATTTCTCGTTAGGGACATACTGATCATCCCGTGGAAGCATGGCTTTGGTGTCCCCAGCTCTGTAGGAGACTCCGGCTACTGAGATAAGATCTGAGACAATGGCAGGAAAAGGTAAGTTGCCCGCAATTTGTACATGTCCCATGGCATTCCGGATATGTCTTGGTAGATTCAGAGGTTGGTCTGTAAGGATGCACCATAGTAGAACGGCCATGTCTGCAGTGAAAGAGGACTCGTGAGTGCTCGGAAAGACGTAATGGGACATGATCTGTGCCCATACACGAGCCTCCAAGGTAAGTGCTGAAGCCGATATTCCCTTAGAGCGGGTACGATGGTATCCGTAGATCCAACGGCTGCCAAGTAATGCGATAACTCTGAGAATGGTGTCCCAGTCAAATTGGTACTTCTGGCGCTTGAGTGCGGCTTCTTGAAAGGCGTCCATTCCTTTTGGAATAGGGGGAAGACTTAGAGCTTGTTGAATGGCCTCTTCTATAATGGGGACTTGCTTCTGACGGACATAGACAGACTGCAGGGTTGGCAGGTAGAAGTTAGAGTAGAACTTGACTACCCAAGAAAGATTGACCTGCCTTGGCTGTCTCTGTAGGAAACCCCATTGTCTTCGTTCAATTTGCGGCTCAACAAAGGTAGCAATATTGGGTGGTAGGATAAGAAGATATTCGTTGTTATAGCTCCTTTCTGCCAGGATAGGGAACATCTGCTCACAGTAGCGATTGGGAAATCGCGCAGTGTCCTTTGCTGGAAAGGCTTTCTCCTTTTCATCAACCTTTATGATCCTCTTAACTCTTTTTGTTGAGGGCTTGACTGCAGTTGAAGAAGGTTCTGCCACTAATGCTTTTTTAGTTCCTCTTCTTGTTGGGGGTTTGGGAGTAGCTATCTCCTTACCTTTCTTGGTGGCCATCCTAAAAAAGGGAAGAGAAAGTAATTTAAATTCAAACAAATATAGCAAGGAAGGGAACGGAAAAGGTGGTGATGGATGCACATTAAGATGTAACTGACATTAACACATGCTCATGAGTACATGTGAAAAATCATCGATGGAAAATAGCTAGTGCATATAATGACAAGTGAATGCAAGGTGTTTATTGGCATGCCGGAAAAGGGCGTGGGTAGCATAGACCAAGCATTACTTATAATAAATCACCATGTTGTATTGACAATTAAATTCAATTAATACAATAGTAAAGGGAGTTTATGAAAAGCAAGCATTGAATAGTATAAAGTATAATAGAGAAATGCATAATTCCATATGGGCTTTTTTACAAACACATAGCATGCATGGTAAATAAGGTATAGAAAGCATTAAAGTAAATATGCAAGCAACCCTTTAAAGAAAATAATATATAATTGCCAAACAATTTGCAACAATCCACAAGCATATAATGAGGAATAATGACTCAAATAAATTTCTAACACCATGTAGAAAGGAAAGAAGAAGAAAGAAAATATGGATAATGAAAAGAAAAGAAAAGAAAAGAAAATAACATATAAAATAAGAAGAATGATAGAAAAGGAAGGAGGAAAGAAGAAAATAAAACCTTGTTAATGGAGGTGAGAGAGAGAGAGTGAAAGGTGAGATAGAAAGAAGAATGGAGAAGGAAGAAATAAGGAGGGAAAAGAAAAATTAGGATTTGAAGAAGAGAAAGATAAGATATTTTGGCAATTTAGGATGAGCTGTGTGGCGCAAGCGACGCGGCCGCGTGGGGCACGCGTTCGCGTGATTGCGCATTAATTCAGTTGACGCGGTCGCGTCGGTCACGCGGTCGCGTGACCCATGTTATGCTTCTGGCGCGAGTGCAGCCTCGCGCCTGCACAACTCTCTGTTCGAATTTATATATTTGCCAAATTTGGGGTGACGTGATCGCGTGGGGCATGCGATCGCTGAGTGGGCTTCAGAAAGGAATGACGCGGACGCGTCGGGGGCGCGGTCGCGTGATAGGGATTGTGCATCCAACACCAATCCAGCACCACTCTCGCACAATAATTCGTTGTGCACCCTTTTTACGTCAAAAATCAGGGCACGCGATCGCGTGGGAGGCCATTATTCCCATGTGACGCGAATGCGTCAGCAATGCGGTCGCGTGGGATGATTTGTGCCACTGGCACGCCTCCAGCCACGCTCCAGCGTGACTCTCTGTTCGTTTTTATTTTCTCCCCTCTCCTTTCGACGCGGACGCGTCGCTAATGCAGTCACGTCGTGTGGCATTTTTTTAAACAAATAAAAGTATGTAAATGCAGATGCACGAAAGTACTGATAAAGAGAAGAGATATTGAATAGGAAAAACTAAAAATAAAAAAAAGAACAATCATACAATGGTAGGTTGTCTCCCACCTAGCACTTTGCTTTAACGTCCGTAAGTTGGACGCTCCACTAGCTCAATCTTCTGCTATGTGGGGATCTTCCAAGAGGAAGATCTCAAGCTCTTTGTTTTTCTGTATCTTCTCGCCATGGTACAGCTTCAGACGTTGTCCATTAACTTTGATAAGTTCAGAGCTTGAAGGATGGCTTAGGTGATAAACTCCGTATAGTTCGGCCTTCTCTACTCTGTATGGACCTTCCCATCTTGATCTCAACTTGCCTGGCATGAGCCTCAGTCGAGATTTATAAAGGAGGACTAAATCCCCAGGTTGGAACTCTTTTCTCTAGATGTGCTAATCATGTACAGCCTTCATCTTCTCCTTGTATATTCTTGAGTTCTCATAAGCTTCTAGGCGAAGGCTCTCCAGTTCTTGCAGTTGCAACTTCCTTTCAGCTCCGGCTTTCTCAATTCCCATGTTGCACTCCTTGACTGCCCAAAAGCCTCTGTGCTCTACTTCAACTGGGAGATGACAAGCTTTTCCATAAACTAAGCGGAAAGGACTCATCCCAATGGGTGTTTTATATACTGTCCTATATGCCCATATTGCATCTTGTAGCCTGGTGCTCCAGTCTTTTCTATGAGGTTTGATTATCTTCTACAAGATACGCTTTATCTCTCTATTTGACACCTCAGCTTGCCCATTGGTCTGAGGATGGTATGCTGTTGCAACCTTATGAATTATCCCATGCTTCTTCATTAATCTTGTTAGTCTCATGTTACAAAAATGGGTGCCTTGATCGCTCACGATTGCTCGTGGTAATCCAAAGCGACAAATAATATGGTTTCTCACAAAGGAAACAACAGTGTTAGCATCATCAGTGCGGGTAGGAATTGCTTCCACCCATTTGGAAACGTAATCCATAGCTAACAATATATAAAAATAACCATTAGAATTTGGAAATGGACCCATGAAGTCAATGCCCCAAACATCAAAAATTTCACAGAAAAGCATAATTTGTTGAGGCATCTCATCCCTCCCGGATATATTACCAAATTTTTGGCATAGGAGACAAGATTTACAAAACTCAACAGCATCTCGAAAAAGAGTAGGTCACCAGAATCCACAGTCTAAGATCTTTCTAGCTGTTCTTTGAGGGCCAAAATGTCCTCTACTCTCAGATGAGTGACATGCCTCTAAAATGGACTGGAATTCTGATTGAGGCACACAACGTCTAATTACCTGATCAGTGCCACATCTCCATAAATATGGGTCATCTCATATATAATATTTAGACTCACTTTTCAGCTTGTCTCTTTGATGCTTAGAAAAGTGTGGAGGAAATGTGCGGCTAACTAGATAATTAGCTACAGGTGTGTACCAAGGGACTACCTCAGATACTACTTGCAGGTTATCAAATGGAAAATTATCATCTATAGGAGTAGAATCATCCTTAATGTGCTCAAGGCGACTCAAGTGGTCTGCCGTTAGATTCTGGTTACCACTCCTATCCTTTATTTCTAAATCAAATTCTTGTAATAGTAGTATCCAACGTATGAGCCTTGGTTTGGACTCCTTTTTAGCTAATAGATACTTTAAAGCTGTATGGTCTGAATACACTACTACTCTAGTACCAAGTAAATAAGCTTGGAATTTATCCAGAGCAAAAACAATAGCAAGAAGCTCTTTCTCAGTAGTAGTAGAATTGGACTGGGCAGTGTCTAAAGTCTTAGATGCATAAGCAATAACAAAAGGATCCTTACCTTCACGCTGAGCCAGCGCTGCTCCTACTGCATGGTTGGAAGCATCGCACATGATTTCAAATAGCTGGCTCCAGTCTGGTCCTCTCACAATTGGAGCTTGAGTCAGGTCGGTCTTCAGCTTATCAAACGCTTGTTTGCAATCCTCACTGAACTCGAACTCAATATCCTTCTGCAATAATAAGGGAAGTGCTATGTTACTAAAGTCCTTAATAAATCTCCTGTAAAAACATGCATGGCCAAGGAACGAACAGACTTCCCTCACAGAGGAGGGGTAAGATAAACTAGAAATAACATTCACCTTTGCTGGGTCTACAGAAATGCCATTATTAGATATAACATGTCCTAGTACAATCCCTTGTTTTACCATAAAGTGACATTTTTCAAAATTTAATACAAGGTTTGTATTGACACATCTATCTAATACTCTAGATAATCCATCTAAGCAGAGGCTAAAAGAATCACCATAAATGCTAAAATCGTCCATAAAAGCCTCCATACAGTCCTCAATAAGATCAGAGAAAAGACTCATCATGCACCTCTGGAAGGTAGCTGGTGCATTGCACAGGCCAAATGGCATTCTCTTGTAAGCATAAATCCCAAAAGGACATGTAAAGGTAGTTTTTTCCTGATCATCAGGAGCTATATGAATCTGGAAATAGCCTGTGTAACCATCTAAAAAGCAATAATGTGATTTACCTGACAGGCGATCCAGCATTTGATCAATGAATGGAAGAGGGTAGTGATCCTTATGAGTAGCTTGGTTGAGACGCCTGTAATCAATGCAGACCCTCCAGGCGTTCTGTACTCTGGTTGCTATGAGCTCTCCATACTCATTCTTCACTATAGTTACTCCAGACTTCTTGGGCACCACCTGTACTGGGCTCACCCATTCACTGTCTGAGATGGGGTAGATAATACATGCCTCTAATAGTCTGGTCACTTCTTTCTTGACAACCTCTAAAATAGTGGGGTTCAATCTTCTTTGGGGTTGACGAACAGGTCTTACTCCTTCTTCTAAAAATATCCTGTGCTCACAAACTTGAGGATTGATGCCTACTATGTCTGCTAAACTCCACCCAATTGCTTTCTTGTGCCTCCTCAGCACACTAAGTAATTGCTCTTCCTGCTGAGAAATGAGGTCCTGTGCAATGATAACTTGAAACTTCTACTTGTCCTCGAGGTAAGCATATTTGAGGTGTGGAGGGAGGGGTTTCAATTCTAACTTCTGGTCATGGTCTGGCTCTGGATTATCTGGAACTGGTGGCAGTGGTAGAGTGCCTGCATTGTCCTCGGAATTCCCCACACTTGGACCTTGTCCTATGTACTTATCTTCAAACTCTTCCTGGTGAACTTCAGCTACGTTTTCATCTATGATGTCACACTGAAAGATAGAACGATCTTCTGGAGGGTGCTTCATAACTCCATTCAGATTGAAGCTTACTACTCGGCCGTCTATTTCAAAAGAGTATGTTCCTGCAAAAGCATCTAATTTGAACTTCGAGGTCTTCAAGAAAGGTCTTCCGAGTAGGTGGTGGACGAAATTGTGAAAAACAATAATGGCTCTTTGGCATGTGCATAAAAATTAACTCAGCACTTTCTTTCCACAACTCCGTTCAACTTAACCAGCAAGTGTCCTGGGTCATCCAAGTAATACCTTACGTGAGTAAGGGTCGATCCCACAGAGATTGTTGGTATGAAGCAAGCTATGGTCACCTTGTAAATCCCAGTTAAGTGGACTCATAAAGTCAAATGTGATTAGATTGGATAAATAAAGATAAATAAAATAAAAAGGGATAGAAATACTTCTGTAAATCAATAGTGGGAATTTCAGATAGGCGTATGGAGATGCTGTGCTCCTCTTGTATTTCTACTTTCTTATTACATTCATCCAATCCTTCTTACTCCTTTCCATGGCAAGCTGTATGTAAGGCATCACCGTCGTCAATGGCTACTTTTCATCCTCTCGGGAAAATGGTCCTATGCGCTGTCACTGCATGGCTAATCGTCTGGAGGCATCACCCTTGCCGATGGCTACGTCCCATCCTCTCAGTGAAAACGGTCCAAATGCTCTGTCACAGCACCGCTAATCATCTGTCGGTTCTCAATCAGGTTGGAATAGAATCCCTTGATTCTTTTGCGTCTGTCACTAACGCCCAGCCTTCAGGAGTTTGAAGCTCGTCACGGTCATTCAATACCGGAGTCCTACTCGGAATACCACAGACAAGGTTAGACTTTCCAGATTCCCGAGATCCTACTCGAAATACCACAGACAAGGTTAGACTTTCCGGATCCCCATGAATGCCGCCATCTATCTAGCTTATACCACGAAGATTCTGTTGGAGAATCTAAGAGATATGCGCCCGGCCTAAAGTAGAACGGAAGTGGTTGTCAATCACGCGCGTTCATAGGTGAGAATGATGATGAGTGTCACGGATCATCACATTCATCAAGTTGAAGTGCAACGTATATCTTGGGATAAGAATAAAAGAGAATTGAATAGAAAGTAATGGTAATTGTATTGAAACTTGAGGTACAGCAGAGCTCCACACCCTTAATCTATGGTGTGCAGAAACTCCACCGTTGAAAATACATAAGTGAAAGGTTCAGGCATGGCCGAATGGCCAGCCCCCTAAAACGTGATCAATAGCCTCTTAAGATGAAGAATAAAACAAAACTGAGACCAAAGATGAAACGTGGTCAAAAAAGATGTCTAATACAATAGTTAAATGTCCTATATATACTAGACTAGCTACTAGGGTTTACATGAGTAAGTAATTGATGCATAAATCCACTTCCGGGGCTCGCTTGGTGTATGCTTGGGCTGAGCTTGATCTATCCACGAGTTGAGGCTTCTCTTGGAGTTGAACGCCGAGTTATACCGTGTTTCTGGCGTCCAACTCCAGGTTATGACGTGTTTCTGGCGTTTAACTCCAGACAGCAGCATGTACTTGGCGTTGAGCGCCACTTTACGTCGTCAATTCCCGAATAAAGTATGGACTATTATATATTTCTGGAAAGCTCTAGATGTCTACTTTCCAACGCCGTTGAGAACGCGCCATTTGGAGTTCTGTAGCTCCAGAAAATCTATTTCGAGTGCAGGGAGGTCAGAATCCAACAGCATCAGCAGTCCTTTTGTCAGCCTTTTTTCAAAGTTTTGCTCAAGTCCCTCAATTTCAGCCAGAAATTACCTGAAATTATAGAAAAACACACAAACTCATAGTAAAGTCCAGAAATGTGAATTTAACATAAAAACTAATGAAAACATCCCTGAAAATAGCTTGAACTTACTAAAAACTACCTAAAAACAATGCCAAAAAGCGTATAAATTATCCGCTCATCAGTAGGATTGATGATGGCTTCTCTGAGGCATTTTAGGGCATCTCCAGGATGTAAAAATCAATGGAGAAAGTGAGACCTTTAATGCCCACTAATACATCTTCAGCAACTCCAGCCAATATAATAATACTTTTATCTGCTGACACAAAATGAGCTGCCGACCTCTTTAAGGGAGGGAGCCTCAAAACATCATATACAGATAAAGGCATTATACTAACACATGCTCCTAAATCACACATGCAATCAGAAAATATCACATCTCCAATGGTACAGTTAACCATGCATGGACCTGGATCACTACATTTTACAGGTATATTTCCCATTAAAGCAGATATAGAACTTCCTAAAGGGATAGTTTCTAATTCATTAATTTTATCTTTATGTATGCACAAATCTTTTAGAAACTTTGCATATTTAGGTACCTGTTGAATGACATCAAAAAGGGGAACAGTTACCTCAACTTTTTTGGAAATTTCTACCATTTTGGGATCAGGTTCCAACTGCTTCCTGGGCTTCCTTGCAAGTTGTGGAAATGGAATAGGAACGGCGTCCTCTATAGTGTCTGCGCCCTTTGGTGCTTCTTCCTGTGATTTGGCATCTTCTTCTTCAGCCATGTCTTGCATGCTCTTTTCTTCTTCAACATCTTCTATTTCACTACCTCTTCAGCTGAGGTGTGTTCAAATGGAGTTGGCTCTTCCTGATTCCTCTCTTGAAATGTGGTTCCAGACCTTAGGGTGATGGTATTAATACCACCCTTTGGGTTGGATAATGGTTGAGAGGGGAGTCCACCAGAGCTTGAGGACTGGTTGTTGGAGTTGTTCATTGATCCAATCTGTGAGACAAGGGCTTGCAAAGTAGAATTCAAACCATTCAGAGTAGAAGTAAGGTTGTTTTCCATGGCCTGCTGTCTCCGATCAATGGCTTGTAGTAATTCATCATTAGGAGATGAAGAGGGGTAAGTGATCTGAGAGGTCTACTGAGATGCTTGAGGCTGTCTTAAATGAGGTGCTCTGTAGGACTGATTCTGATTCTGTTGCCTGAAGTTGTTATTGTTATTCCACCTCTGATTTCCATTATTATCTCTGCCTCCTCCGTTATAATTATCCCTCCAACCCTGGTTAGAATTGTCTCTCCAACCTTGGTTAGAGTTATCCTGCAATCCTTGGTTATAGTTGCCACCTTGATTGTACCCTTGATTGGGGCGGTCATGAAAGTTATGAGTAGCTGCTACAATGTTGTCTTCTGGTTGGAGTTGCGAACACTCATCGGTATAGTGACTGTAATCTGCACAGATTCCGCATACTTTTTGTGGAACCAACTGTTGGCTGTGCTTTGGTGGAGAAGGTTGAACTTGCTGAGGCTATTGTTGATTCAGTTGCATCTGCTTCAGCAAGTTAGTCATTTCACATAAGCTCTGAGTTATAGCAATAGTCTCTTTACTAGTGGATACCTCTACAACAGCTCTTGACCGACTTTGTCTCTGCCTATGATTCCTAGTAGAGTTAGCTAAGTCGCTGATCAATTGTCATGCTTCTTCCGTAGTCTTGTACTTTTTCATAGAACCATTGCTAGCA